>NC_134353.1:824163323-824763323 GCF_048569485.1 Anomaloglossus baeobatrachus | reverse complement strand
ACCTTATTGTAGACAGGGTGTTGTTTTTTTGTATACACTTCATACTTTCTGCTCCAGTTATACTTGCTGATCCAAATGTCTGAAATGGTCATGTTTTGTTTTATCACTCCACAGAACAAAATTTAAAAAATGTTGGGAATTTATATGGTTTGATCATACCGGAGATGACTTTTTTGTGCTTTTTTTATGCCAGTTGAGGTGTACATCTTGGACATTGAGCATAGAGACTTTCAACGTTCAGTATGTGTCTCGATATACTACAACATTGCCTGCTGCTGCCACATCTTGCTACAGGGCAGTTACAGTCTTTCGAGCTATTTTAACCACTTGGCTTCTAGGGAATTTAGTGTATGATAGTGTTCCTTTTTCTATGGATTGGCAAACTATCCTTCCAACTGTATTTCTGGGAACATTCAATAATTCTTTTAATTTTTTTAGACCTCTCTCTTGACTACCCAAGAATGTCAGTGAATTGGAGGTTATTTCCCATGAAGAATGGGCAGAGATTTGTCAGGAATGCTGCCAGAATTTGGTGTCTGGCTATGTACCACATTTTCAGAAGGTCAAAACAGCTAACGGGTGCTCTAAAGAGGATTAACATGAAGGGGGTTAAAAAATTATGTGACTGCAATTTGGGAAACCGTTTGTTATTAGTTTGCTGAGCTCTTTAAATTGTTTTTGTTTAATTGGTCTATTGCAAACAGCAAATAGTTTGTAAATTTTGCTAAAAAAGAATAATTCGCTATTTATATACCGTATTTTTCTGACTATAAGACGCACCGGACCATAAGACGCACCCTGGTTTTAGAGAAGGAAAGTAGGAAAATAAAATTTTAAGCAAAAAATGTGGTCATGACACACTGTTATGGGGCGAGGATTTGCTGCTGACACTGTTATGGGGGTAATGTCCCCAAATTCTCTACCCCATCCTGGTAATGATCCTCCTGCCTTGTCTATATATTTATATATATATATATATATGTATATATATGTCCCTCATCCTGGTATAGCCCCATCCTGCTATATACTGCCATCCTGGTATGTACTCCCATCCTGCTATATACAGTCATAGGAAAAAGTTTGGGCACCCCTATTAATGTTAACCTTTTTTCTTTATAACAATTTGGGTTTTTGCAACAGCTATTTCAGTTTCATATATCTAATAAATGATGGACTGAGTAATATTTCTGGATTGAAATGAGGTTTATTGTACTAACAGAAAATGTGCAATCCGCATTTAAACAAAATTTGAATGGTGCAAAAGTATGGGCACCTCAACATAAAAGTGACATTAATATTTTGTAGATCCTCCTTTTGCAAAAATAACAGCCTCTAGTCGCTTTCTGTAGCTTTTAATGAGTTCCTGGATCCTGGATGAAGGTATATTTGACCATTCCTGTTTACAAAACAATTCCAGTTCAGTTAAGTTTAATGGTCACCGAGCATGGACAGCACGCTTCAAATCATCCCACAGATTTTCAATGATGCAGAGTACTGAAGCACACTGAGCAAGCGTGGGTGGCTACTCCAGCGTGCCACATAGTGGCTGTGGACCAACATATCACGTAGGCTCCGGCCCCGACGTGCCATCATAAAGGGTCGGTCTGGAAGCATATCTTTCAGCACAGGTTCCGTTTGTAAGACAGACCAGTGCTTAGTTAGCACTTTGTATGATTCCTAATGCGATTTGCGATTAATATTGACGTCATCAAAGGGGTTTTCCCTGGCCCAGGTGACGCTGGAGTAGCCACCCACGCTTGCTCAGTGTGCTTCAGTACTCTGCAGCCGCGACAGGTGCTGCAAATGATGTAATATACACTAGTGTATAAATTCAACCATTCCCCTCCTTTTGTCCATGGTCCCCTGAGGAAGTCACCACGAAATACGTATTGGGACTTTTTTCCCCTTGTGTGACTGCATGTGAGTGCTATAATTGGTGGAATTTCCACCGGGCTATGTGCTTGGGTAATGTGCCTATGATCATTTACTAAGTGTTATCCTGTCATTACTGTGAACCTGGAAAGGCACTTATACTGATCTTGCTGGGAATACTTCCCTGTCCTTTGGACTATGTGTTTGCGGTATGTGCCTATTGTTATTTACTAAAGTGTTATTCTGTCATTTGCTGTGAACATTTTTATGGTATAGGCACTTACACTGGCCCTGCTGGGAATATACCCCTGTCCATTGGACTAGATGTCTGGGTAATGTGCCTATGTTCATGTACTAAAGTGTTACACTGTCACTTACTGTGAACTTGTTTATTGCAATGGCATTTACACTGGCCTTGCTGGGAACATACCCCTGTTCACCGGACGATGTGTGTGGGTAACATGCCTATTGTCATTTACTTAAGTGTTATTCTGTCACTTACTGTGAATCTACCTTTGTATAGGCACTTACACTGGCTCTGCTGGGAATATATTCCTGTGCATTTATCTGGAATGTGCTTAGAGTTCTTGATTAGGTGAACATATGTTCTTTGTAAGGCTACTTTCACACCTCCGGTTTTTGCTCTGCGGCACAATCCGGCACTTTGCAGGAAAATCGCAACCGGTTTTTTTTGCTGCCGGTTGCGATTTTCCTGCATAGACTTTAATTAGTGCCGCATTGTGCCGCATGGCCTTGCGTTCCATCCGGTTTTTGCCGCATGCGGCAGATTTAGCCGATGCGGCGGCCGGATGGAACGTTGCCTGGCACGTTTTTTCGTGCGGCAAAAAAAACCGCATCGCGCCGCATTCGGCCGATGCGGCGCATTTTTCAATGCATGCCTATGGCGGCCGGATGCGGCGCGATGCGGCAATAACCGCATCCGGCCGCCGCATGCGGTTTTTGCCACTGCGCATGCTCAGTAGCATGCCGCAAGCGGCAAAAACCAGACTGGCCGCATGTAAAAAACTTATGCAAAGGATGCGGTGTTTTCACCGCATCCGTTGCATAGCTTGCACAGCCGGATTGAGCCGCAGAGCTCAAGCCGGATGTGTGAAAGTAGCCTAAAAGGCACTTACACTGGCCCTGCTGGGAGTACACCCTTTTGTGTGCACCTAAGTTGATCCATGCAGCCCCACATGGGGTTCTTTATTCGCTCTTATGTGTCATTTAACCTTTCTACTTGTCACAATTTTTTATATCCCATGTAATATTTATATGCTTGACCCAACCAATTAAAGTTTTTCTATGTGCAACTTTTGGTGTTGGTGGTTCTTGGGCCATGGGATATGATGTAATATAAGGCAAATTTAAAGACTTTTTTCTGCTGTTTCAATATGTTCCTGAAGTTGTTGCCTTTTACCTTATATAAGTCTGTTTTCACTGTCCTGGTTGTTGCTAATTACTACACCGACAGTTAGTTCCTATGTAAAGTACATACATCAACTTAGGATGACCTGATTAAGATTTAATATTTTATTGGCCAGTCTGGTTCACAACTATGTATGCATCATGACATAAAAAAAATCACCTTTACTGTAAAATTCATGTATATCATCGTTCTTTGAAACCAACATATATGCAGGAAATCTCTCAGCTCTACTATTAATTAATGGTGAAAACCCAGATGCTAGAATTCACTTAGCAGGACTTTAATGACATTTTCCACAAATAAAGATGTTCTGTGTGAAGCAGGAATCTGGACCGGAGAAGCTACAATTTATCTTTCTATTTGCACTGAGAGGCTCATGTTACAAACAGGGTATTATGAAATTATTGTCAGCGTCAGAATTTGAGATATATGAAACCAGCCACAGAAGATTGAACAACAAGACTTCAGTAGTGCTTATTATATCTGCTGCGCTGAGAGTGTGAATCATTACTGTAGCAGAATGAGGAAAAATTGCTGTGCTACAAGACATGCTTGTAGTATTGATTTAGTTCCCGGAAAGTCTTCTCTTAGGATGCAGAGTGCAGTAAAACATGCGCAAACATCACTCAGTCTCCCGGTTATGCCATTTGTTACTTGTGTTACTTACTGTGTAAGGCAGTCTGGGAATTTAGCAAAAAGGTCCCTTAAGTAAAAGGCAAACCAGGTATTATTAGATCTCAATCCAGAGGAATGTGATACGATATGTTGTGACCTTTACACTGCACACTATATTTTACAATACTTGTTCGTTGTCAAACCTAGGAAACAATTACCCATATTTGCAGGACTGCTTTAACCATAGAGTTAACACTAGTCCTACAGAGGGCCTCCTTGCAGAGGCATTACTTATATCTGTAGTAGAAAAAGTCTTTGTTGAGGGCCAGAAAGGTGTTATTGCTGGGTATAGAGGGACATATTGTTGCAGTCTGTGCAGCCGCACAGTGGTCCAAGAGGTAAGGGGGCCCGCTTCAGCCTCCAAACAGCAAGGACTTTCCGTCATAAGCCTGCTTTACACGTGTCGATATGTCGGCATTTGTGATCGCACCCGCCCCCATCGTTTGTGCGGCACGGGCAATTTGTTGCCTGTGTCGCACAAAGTCGTAAACCCCCATCACACAGACTTACCTTCCAAACGACCTCGCTGTGGGCGGCGAACATCCTCTTCCTGAAGGGGGAGGGACATTTGGCATAACAGCGATGTCACACAGCGGCCGACCAATAGAAGCGGAGGGGCGGAGATGAGCGGGATGTAAACATCCCGCCCACTTCCTTCCTTCCGCATTGCCGGCGGCTGCAGGTAAGGTGCAGTTCATCGTTCCCGGGGTGTCACACAGAGCGATGTGAGCTGCCTCGGGAACGATGAACAACCGGAGCACAGAAGGGCGTTCGATTTTTGGAAAATGAGCGACGTGTCAACGAGCAACGATAAGGTGAGTATTTTTGCTCATTCACAGTCGCTTGTTGCTGTTACACGCTATGTCAGACGATGCCATCACTAACGACTAACGGCGTGAGGCCACACGCCTCCTGCCCGTATCTCTGGGACCTTGTCCCCATTCCTGATGCGCCTCAGGCATTTTCTTTATTCCTCTACCTGTTTTCCATGTCTTCTTGACTCTAGCAAAGTACCCTTGAAAAGTAAACGTCCTACTCATGGTACAGTTCTCAGACGTCCAATTCATCTTTCCACCATTCTAATATAACGCAAGACCTTGACAAAGGCCTAAAATAGGCCGAAACGTTGGCTTGGCTTTGCTCTATTTGGTAGTGGCATATTTCTCTTCTTTTTGCAAATAATCTACTAATAAATAACACATTTTGCATTACCTTTTGTGCCCAATTGAGTGCTTGGGATTTATCATAGCTTCTACTAAGTCCTAGATTAGTGATGGCAGGCATCATTGAAACACCTCATCGCTAATATGTAAGTGAAACACCCCAAAAATTTTTTAGTTGAAATAAAATACAAATACCATCCTCCTTCACCACTTTATTACCCCCAAAACACCCCTCTAAGTCCAACTGAATCCACACGAGGCCCCACGATACTTCCAGCACTGCTACATCTGAATATCACATCGAAAGCTATAGAACATGACTGCTCACTGTGTGGTTGAGGCTGCGACTAAAGTGAGCTGCACAATCAGTGGTGATGTCACTAAGGTGATTTCCGGTCACAGCTAGAGTCTTCCACCTGAGACCGCAAATCAGGCCGCCGCGACTGAAGTGAACCGCAGGATCAGGGGTAATGTCACTTAGGTGATGTGAGGTCACAGCTGGAGTCCTCCACTTGTGACCGGAAATCAACTGAATGACATCACTGCTGATCACGTGACTTACTTCAGTCGTGTCCTGAACCTCACAGCAGGCAGTCATGCTCTATGGCCACTTGCTGTGAGCATCAGATGTAGCAGTGCTGGAAGCATCGTGGGACCTTGTGTGGATTACCTCAGACCTGGAGGGATGTTTTGGGGGCTAATAAAGTGGTAAAAGATGGTGCTTTTTGTCTTTTATTTCAAATAAAATATTTTTTGGGGTGTTTGTGTTTATTTATTTTCACTTACAGATTAGTGATGGGGTGTCTCATAGATGCCTGCCATCACTAATCTATGACTTAGTGGCAGCTATGGGCTGCTATTAACTTCTTATTACTCCGATTGCCCCAGTTTCAGGGCAATCTGGAAGAGCCGGGTAATGTGCCGGGTCTGTCGCATCGAATGGATGCGGTAATTCTGGGCAGCTACAGACTGATATTTTTAGGCTGGAGGGCAGTCTAATAACCGTAGGCCTCCCAAGTCTGAGAATACCAGCCCCCAGTTGTGGGGCTTTATCTTGTCTGGATATAAAAATTGATGGGACCGCACGCCGGGTTTTTTTAAATTATTTATTAATTTATTTTACTGGACCATATAGACCCGCCCACTGGCATCTATACTTGGTCAGACAGCTGTCATTTAGCGTGGGGGCATGTCTGACTGCAACTAATCACAGTCACCGGTGGGCGAGGAAAGCAGTGAACATGTATGAGCCTAATGAGCAGTCTGGGAAGAAGAATGAGAGGCTGATAATCAGTGAGAGTGAACTTTGGCCACTTCTGGACAACTTTTTTTTCATGGAGCCGAGTCTCCTGACCCGCCTCCCCCTTTCGGGACACAAAACAGTCGAAACATCTTCCATGCATTGAGCACAAGAGTGGGTGTTGCGAATCCAGCTCTCCACTCACAGTTACTCACATGACAACCATGGTAGCACTTAAACTTTTTTGACCATTCGTGGCCCATTCAGTGGAGTCTCACCACTGAGGCACTCAAAATACATGCGCACAACAGGGGTACCTCTGGAATTTTGCAGACACTTAATCTCTTTAATTCTCTTCCAGATGTATCTCCAGTCTTCTGGTACTATAGAAGTTGTAGACATGGGAAATGTTAAGTACAACACTTGGGGACCATTCGCTTTGAGGGACACCACCTGAAGGACCTCTGAGATGGTGCTGCTTGGCCATATCAGGTATTGATGGGTCTGTCTTCTTTTCCACTCTGCATTGTCCATTTCTCTTCAACCGCATTGTGGTTGCGGAGTTGTACTTATCAAGGGCCTTTCCCGAGGCTTGCCGCATCTCGTGACTCAAGAGTCCATCCTGCTGACTACCCCAAATGTTGAATGTGTGGTGCTGAACTGTAGTCTCAGGTGAGGGGGGTCTTCTGCTTCTGCTCAGCAGTCCTCCATTTGTGGTCCGGAATCCGGTCACCTCCAAAGTGAAAGGGAAAATGGATTGGTTGCGGTGTTACTAATGGGATGTGTGGTCTTTGTGTGTGCAAGCCATACTAGTGTTTAGGCCCTTCTGCAGACGAAGATTTTCCCAGTATATTTTAACACTCACACTACAAACTCACACTAAAGGACATGCTTGTACCCACACATTTAATTAATAAAAAAGCTATTGGGAGTGCTCCTTCAATGACATGGTTAGAATTTTACAATTCCGGACCTTATTGCTAAAAGAAAGTCATAAAGTATCACATACTATTCCTAGTTATTGTATTCTTGTGCATGATATCACAGCCTGAGTAAGATTACAGCGTTTTTTCTCTGTATGGAAATATGATATATAATATATATATATATATATACACACACACATATATATATATATATATATATATTATAATGTGTAGCTTTTATTGTATGTTTATATAATATTATTTTTTTAGTCTGTTGGTGTATATGAAAAGGAAATAACATTCAGCATTTATGAGCCTACGAATTTTGTACTATTTTGTTACGAAGTCTCAGACTACTCGAGAAAGAGTTCAGTATTATAATACTTCCTAAGCAATCATAAGATTTAAAGTTCTGTGTATAAGAACTGAAAACTTTAACTGGGGAAAGAGAACATCATTTACACAGGCATTATATGTACAGCTATTAGACCTCTGAAAGCTTATATGAATAGCCCCACCTATAGCCACTATCCCTGATTACTTTACCTTGGACATAATTATACTTCAGCAGATCCCCATTAACCTGTTCCTTTGATCTTTGCTGCCTGATGATATGCAAAGCCATCATCTATTGCTATTGGTTAGGATTTTTGATAACTATATGCAGAGTTCTGAGGGAGCAAAATCTATTGAAGATTTTCTCAAGCTACGAACAAATCCAGCTCAAAATACCAATTTAAAAAATCCACATATCAAGTGAAGAGTCTTCATTTGGGTCTAAGGCCTAAAAGAAAATATTAGTCCAAGGAATTTCTGAAGGTCTGAACTTGACCTTTCTTTGGTTTTAATCACTGTACCTCTTGACAGCTTAATAAGTTGAAGGTGCCGGATTGCAGTGTAACTTAATAAGCCCTTAGCAGAACCATGGCCACCTCTGATTGCTCCCATAAGTCTTAGCACATCTGGTATTCTGTCCTTGGTTACAGAAATGTTTCATAACTTTGTTCGTATAAATTGTTTTCATTAATAAGAAAATGATAATTTTACTATAGAACAGAACAGAATTCAGACTTTTTATCAGAAATATTTAAAAGCAGAATATTTTGTGATTCAACTTTCTATTTTTTTTTTTGCTTTACCTTGACTTAATCATTTCTATTACATCATGACCTACTTGACTAAGGACAGAAAGAAGCAATAGTTAACTGTATAGTTATCATCACAATGTGACTCCGAGCCAAGATTTCTTCAGAACAGTTTATGAGAAAGCAGAGAGCTCAGTCTTCAAGACCTCACAAAAGAGAAGATTAGGAGAATACAGTAACTATTCCATTGTCATGTCAATTGCCAAAAACGGGAACTGAACTTTACGCATTTAGAAACAATAAGGATGGTCTTAACAATGCTGTAATGTCAGGAATTAGCGTGCCACTCGTGCTACTGTGAGCAGCCTGCATGACCGGAACATGCTACCATAGCCTGCAATATCGCTGGACTTGTCTCCCATCGACTACATCGATGTCAGCAATTACAAAGGGAACTCCCAAATGTGGATCTTGATGATTTGTGTACCCAAATGCAGTTAGTGTGGCAGAACTTTATTCAGATAGACATCAATAACCTCACTGATAGTATGCCAAAGTGTGTAAATTTGTTTGTAGCAATCATTCTTGGTATTAAATAAATTGAGATGTTTTGAAAATTTTGTTTCTACTTTTTCATCACTTGCATATCATTAACATGTCTATTGTTACAATGATTTTCAGAATTCCATGTCTTTTCCTATTTGGTGTTGCAATTTCAATGCTCAAAAGTATATCTAATATATAAAGCTGAGTGTATGTATGTGAGTGCGTATTTATGTATGTATGTGTGTATGTATGTATGTATGTCCGCTAAAGGAATTCACACCATCGCATTTACAATCACGAAATTTTGCACAGATGCCTCATGTGACTCAGGGAACGAGATAGAATATGTTTTGATGGGAAAATTTAGCCCTGCACTTTACAGTTACTCTCCAAAAAACCTGCCTCCATTAAAGACAATAGAGCTAGGAGTTACAGGTTATTAATAGCAGCTCTGATTGGTTGCTATAGGCACGAAGGACATTCATAATATAAGAAACTTATGTGTCAGGTAATATTATGTCAGTGGGGAGACAGACAGAGACAGACAAGGAAAGAGACAGAGAGATACAGACAGAGAGAGACAGAAAGACAGGGAAAGAGACAGACAGATGGGGAAAGAGACAGATGGGGAAAGAGAGGAAAGAGACAGACGGGGAAAGAGACAGTGATAGGGAAAGAGACAGACAGACAGTGAAAGAGACAAAGACAGGGAAAGAGACAGAGATAGACAGACACAGAGATAGAGAGAGACATACAGACACAGAGATAGAGAGAGACATACAGACACAGAGATAGAAAGAGAAAGACAGACACAGACAGAGAGAGACAGACAGATAGAGAGACAGACAGAGAGAGACAGAGAGACAAACACAGAGATATAGAGAGACAGACAGAGAGAGGCAGATATAGAGAGACTGATAGAGAGATAGACACTGACTGAGATATAGACAGAGAGATAGACACAGACAGACAGAAAAATAGACACAGACAGACAGAAACAGACATAGATAAAGACAGACATGGATAGAGACAGACACACAAAGACAGACAGAGAAAGAGACAGACACACAGAGACAGACAGGGAGAGAGACAGACAGAGAGACAGACACACAGAGACAGACAGACACAAAGAGACAGACAGATAGACATAAAGAGACAGACAGACAGAGACTGGGAGAGAGACAGAGAGACAATTACTATCCCAGGTACTACAGCTAGTATGTAGCTGTTTTGCACTCCTTGTGCTTCAACGGGTCCTGTCTCCGGGAGATCTCGTCTGGCTTGCTTCCAAGTACATCCGACTGAAGATACCATCCTACAAGCTGGGACCTCGCTACATCGGGCCGTTTAAAGTCCTCGGCAAGATCAATGAGGTCTCCTACAAACTGCAGCTCCCGGCCACAATGAGAATACCCAACTCCTTCCACGTCTCTCTGCTCAAGCCGGTTGTCCTTGGTCCCTTCTCCGCTGCCGCCAGCCCGGCTCCTCCTCCTATTGCTGAGGACGACATCTATGCGGTAAGAGATATCGTGGCCATGAAGACCGTACGTGGTCGGCAGTTCTTCCTGGTGGACTGGGAGGGGTATGGTCCTGAGGATAGGTCCTGGGAGCCCAGGGAGAACGTGGGCACTCCTCTGATCCGTGCCTTCATGTCCCGGTTGCGGGGAGGGGGGCGTGGGGGGGGGGTACTGTCACGCTCCCCGGGTCCTCGCCTCCCCTCCCCGGGTGCTCTGCTCCGCTCCCCGGGTCCTCAGCTCCGCTCCCCGGCTCACCTGCCACGCTCCCCGCTCTCCAGCCTCCGGTGCCCGTCCTTCCCAGGCCCCCTGGTCTCCGCTCCCGGCGCCCGACGGCTTCCCAGGTCCTGGCCGGCTCCCCTGCGTCCTCCTCTCAGCTTCCTTCCCTGGCTTCTGGCACCCGGGCCGCGCGCATGCGCATTAGGGCGCCCGCGCGGTCACTGACCCTTTCTTAAAGGGCCAGTGTCCACTAACAGGAAATGATGCACACAGGTACAGGGTATATAGGGGGTTAATGTCCAAGGGAGCGGGGCCTGTTCTTCGTGTTTTCCCAAGCTAGGAGTCAGGTCTCCTTGTACTCTGTGAGATACTTACCTCTCTGTCTTCTAGAGCCGATCCTGCATCGCCATCCGGTCCTGCGGTACCTCGAACCCCGAACGCAGCCCATCTGCCATCCTGACAGTCCGTACCATCTCGGATCCCTGCGGTGACCCGTCATCTCGCTCCAACGGTTCCGGACCCTGCTTTACACCATTACGGCTTCCGAACCTGAGCTCCGTCACCCGGACCACCATCAGTGACCTCGTGGTCCCAGGGACTTCTCCATTTTCTCCCAGTGCACGGACTGCCCTGCTACCTAAAGTGCACCGGCTACCGGACTCCTTTCCCTCATCCGGGAGTTCGGCCCAGTGGATCCACCTCCAGGGTCTACCCGTCCATCTGGCCCTAACAGTACCCCTACTGCATTTGGATGTCGTTGCATGCCACCTGTCTCTACTTCCCTCTGCATATTATACATGGTCTGCATTCTTCAAGGACATGCACCAGGCACATAAGGTATAAGGAATGATCTAACAGCACATCACCATATGGATTAGCTGTGCCCGTTTTTTCTGCTATTGAGATATATATATATATATATATATATATATATATACATACATATATATATGTATTGAATATTGTTATCGTCATTTCAGAGCAGATAGAGACTAAAGGAATAGGCAAGTGAGTAGTCATAGGCAAGGTCCAAGGTCAGGTTGCAAAAGATCAGTACAACAAACTCAAGGAACACACTCCAAAGAGCAAAGCTATAACTGTCAATGGTCTAAACATTGTCAGCAGGCTAGATAGCTGGACAATCACCCTGAAAGATGACACCTGGAGAAAACCCAGAAGGTCCAACTAGTGATTGGACTGCTCGATGATCCTATAATTCAATACAAAAAGGAAACGCATATATTATATAGAGTCATTACAAACAGAGGGATCTATTTCAAGTGTTATTTCTGTTAATATTGATGATTATGGCTTACAGCCAATGAAAACCCAAGTCATTAGCTCACAAAATTAGAATATTATATAAGACCTACTGAAAAAATTATTTAAAACTGAGAAATATTGGCACCTACTGAAAAGTCTGTACTGTAAATACACTCAATACTTGGTCGGGGCTCCTTTTGTATGAATTACTGCATCAATGCAGCATGACATGGAGGCGATCAGCCCGTGGCACTGCTGAGGTGTTATGGAAGCCCAGGTTGCTTTGATAGTAGCCTTGAGCTTACCTGCATTGTAGAGTTGGTGTTTCTCATCTTCCTCTTGTCAATCCCCCTTAGATTCTCTATGGGGTTTAGTTCAGGCGAGTTTTCTGGCCAATCAAGCACAGTGATATTGGGATTATTAAACCTTTTGGCAGTGTGGACAGGTGCCAAGTCCTGCTGGAAAAAGAATTTCAATCTCCAAACAGCTTTCCAACAGAGGGAAACATGAAGTGCTCTAAAATTTCCTGGTAGACGGCTGCGCTAACTTTGTCTTCATAAAACACAGTGGACATACGTCAGAAGATGACATGGCTCCCCAAACCATCAATGATTGGCCTTGATTTCCAAATGAAATGCAAAATATATTCTCATGTGAAAACAACACCTTAGACCACTGAGAAACAGTACAGTTCTTTTTCTCCTTGGCCCGGGTAAGACGCTTTTGCCTTTGTCTATTGGTCTTGCTTGACACAAGGAATGTAAAAATTGTAGCCCATGTCCTGGATATATCTGTGTGTGGTGGCTGTTGAAGCACTGACTCTAGCAGAAGTCCACTTCTTGTGAATCTCCCCAATATGTTTGAATGGCCTTTTCTTAATCCTATCAAGGCTGCGGTTATCCCGGTTGCTTGTGCACCTCTTTCTACCAGACCTATTCCTTCCACTCAACTTTCCTTTAATATGCTTGGATATAGCACTCTGGGAACAACACTCTTCTTTAGCAATGACCTTTTGTAGCTTACCCTCCTTGTGGAGTGTGTCAATGACAATGACTGCCTTCTGGACATCTGTCAAGTCAGAAGTCTTCCCCATGTTTGTGTAGCCTACTAAACCAGACTAAGGGAACATTTTAAACACTTATGAAGCCTTTGCAGGTGTTTTCTTGTAATTATTCTGATTTTCTGAGATATTGACTTTTGGGTTTTCATTGGCTGTAAGCCATAATCCTCAACATTAACATAAATAAGCATTTGAAATAAATCACTCTGTATTGACTTTTTTAATATATACATTTCCCTTTTTGTATTGAATTACTGAAATAAATTATCTTTCTGATATTCTAATTTATTGAGATGCACTTGTATATAGTTGAAACCTACAATATGTATATAGTAATATAATATAATATAATATATATATATATATATATATATATATATACTGTATATATATATATATATTTTTTTTTTATATATATATATATATATATATATATATATATGTATATATATATATATATATATATATATATATATATATATATAAAATAAACACAGGGGTTCCCTTGCCGTGGAACTAATCAGTACCCATGCTGGTGCTGACCTGGCTTCAAACTGGACTGGCAGCACCTTTACAAATGTGAACAAGTGCGTATCTGTACGTTATGTGAAGTATATGAGAAAAAAAAGGAACAGTCTCACACTGCAAAACCACAATACATTCTACCAAATAAATATTTTTTGGAGGTATTTAGAATATTAAAATGGCCATTGTAATATTAACCTAGCACCCATTCACGGCACCCTCCTTTGCTGGGTCCTATGCTAAACTGCATCTTTTCTGGATTTTAAAAACCTACAAGATCAGCAGTTGACCACAAAAAAGGCTAATGAAGCTGCCAGGAGCTAGAGTGCAAATCCAGGAAAACAGAGCATCCATCACTGCCTGTTACATGCAATATACAATGAAAACAGAATGAAAACAGGGGAACCCTTGCTGGTTTCCCACGCTGGTACTAACCTGACTTCAAACTGGACTGGCAGCACCTTTACAAATGTGAACAGGTGCGTATCTGGGTGATGTCAAATATATGAGTATAAAAGGAACAGTCGCACACTGCAAAACCACAATAAATTCTACATAATAAATATTTTTTGGGGGTATTTAGAATATTATATATTGCATGTAATAGGGAGTGATGCTCTGTTTTGTGCACCTGCTGATCTTGTAGGTTTTTAAAACCCAGAAAAGATGCAGTTTAGCTTAGGAGCCAGCAAAGGAGGGTGCCGTGAATTGGCACTGGGCTAGTATTACAATAGCCATTTTAATATTATAAATACCTCCAAAAAATATTTATTATGTAGAATTTATTGTGGTTTTGCAGTGTGCGACTGTTCCTTTTTTCTCATATACAGTACAGACCAAATGTTTGGACACACCTTCTCATTCAAAGAGTTTTCTTTATTTTCAAGACTCTGAAAATTGTAGATTCACATTGAAGGCATCAAAACTATGAATTAGCACATGTGGAATGAAATACTTAAAAGTTTGAAACAACTGAAAATATGTCTTATATCCTAGGATCTTCAAAGTAGCCACCTTTTGCTTTGATTACTGCTTTGCACACTCTTGGCATTCTCTTGATGAGCTTCAAGAGGTAGTCACCGTAAATGGTTTTCCAACAGTCTTGAAGGTGTTCCCAGAGATGTGTTCCCAGTATTACAAACATGCTCAGCTATACTCTTGGATATGCTTATTGAGCATGATCGCTCCTTACTTACCCAACTGAAGGAAGAGATAAACAACAAAGAACATATACTGAAACAGCAAGACGCACAAACAGTGGTAGTCCCGTTTCAGAATAAACTAAAAAATATTCTTGACAGCTACGAGAAAGATATCATTAAGGGCAAAAAGAGTAATTTTCAACGGGACAGGAGCGATTACGCTGAGAACAGGGCTTATAAGTGGTCGCATAAGGGCAATAAGCGCAGACCAGCTAATCGAGAACCTGATAGTTTTCCGGCGGCCTCAGAACCCTCCACCAGTGATTTTTTATCCACCGATACAAGCGATCCAGAAAGCGTACCAGGAGGGGCCGTCGGAAATCAAAACACCAAGAGAAAGAACAGGAGAGCCCAACCATGGCGGTCACCTCCGCAGAGGCAAACAAGGAGCCGGAGGCAGAATTGGTAACAGGTAATACGAATGACTTGCAGATAATAAATCTTTCTGGATAGCAATTGACTGAGGCAGAAACCAATCTGCTCACTAGGGGACTATCTTTTGCGCCCATGAGCAGATTGGATAAATTCACTGTGACCAAGGATATTTACCTCTTCTGCAGACAACTAACTTTTAAATATCTTTATAGCCGACCTGAGCTCATTGACACATTACCTCCTGAGGATCGCCAGGTGTTTAACGATCTTTTGGACCTCCTCGAGGAGAACGAGCGACAAACCGGTAAGAAGATTCCCTTTACAGGACGACTCCTGTCTCAGGCTACACCCCCCCTAGGTCTCTGTCCGGCAGTTGGAATTTTTTTTTTTTTTTCAATAAAGTATGTAAAGATATTGAGAAACTAAAATTAGACAATAATAGAGCCAACAATTTAACCATAGGGGAGAGACGAACTTTATCCAAACTGAAAAACAACAAGGAGTTCCTAATAAAAGAAGCCGATAAGGGGGGGAATGTGGTGTTATGGCCAACCGAAATGTACGTTAGGGAGGCGAGGAGACAGCTGTCCAACAGGGAATGTTATACAATACTACCGTCAGATCCAACGAGCACTTTTAAAAAGAATCTAGATAGATTTCTGTCTGCAGCGCATGACCAAGGTACTATTACCTTGAAGGAAAAGAATTTCCTAACAACAAAAGATCCAGTAACACCAACATTTTATATGCTACCCAAAATTCATAAGGGCCGTCCGGAACCTCCGGGCAGGCCAACAGTATCAGGAATTGGGGGCCTATTTGAGAGGCCTGGCATCTACTTGGATTTTTACCTTCAACCCCTGGCACAATCTTCCCTATCCTATGTGAGGGACTCCACACACCTAATTGACCAACTGGCACACCTGGAGATTGCACCTGAGGTCCTCTTGGTTACACTAGATGTGGAATCGTTATACACCTCAATCAGCCATGAGTTGGGATCAAAGGCAGTTTCTTTCCTTCTGGATAACAGAACAACTGGGAACAGGAGGCATGATTCCTTTATTCTTGACTTACTCTATCTAGTATTGGATAGGAACTACTTCCTGTTTGATAGGGTGTACTACCGCCAGACGTCCGGGACCGCTATGGGGGCTTGTTGTGCGCCACCCTATGCTAACATCTTTTTAGGGTGGTGGGAGGAGACACAGGTCTATACTTTGGAGCAATACAAAACCAATGTAGTTGGTTGGTTTAGGTATATCGATGATATACTGTTTTTTTGGTCAGGAACTCTGGAGCAATGCGAATCCTTCATTGCTACCCTGAATGACAACATCTTGAATATCAGGCTAACATCTAGTATCTCTACCAGGACAGTCGAGTTCCTTGACCTTCAGATCACTAAGATAGAAGGTGCTATTCGCACGACTTTATACCGTAAACCAACAGCTACCAACAGCCTGCTACACTACAGCAGCTTTCATCCCACGCATGTCAAGAATGGTATCCCTAAAGGACAGTTCATGAGGGTGAAAAGGAATTGTAGTGAGAGTATTGATTTTGAGTCACATGCCCTTGATTTGACCAACAGATTCTACAAAAGGGGATATCCGAGAAGAGTGGTCTCTGGAGGAGCTTTGCAAACCTGCAAGACTATGGAACGGCAAACCTTACTCCAACCGAAAACACGGAAAAAACAGGCGACAGTGAGTATTATCACGCCCTTCAATAACCAGTGGCAGGATCTTTATGATCTACTTCACAATAACTGGGACATTCTGTGGAGCGACAAGAAGCTGATCCCCTTTTTAGGCGAAAAACCTAGACTTGTAGCGAGGAAAGCCCAGAATCTACGTGGCATTCTTTCCAGCAGCCACTTTACTAGACCAAAACAGAGTCTGGGCACAGGTGTGAAACTGAGAGGAACTTTTCCCTGTGGAGCATGTACAGTATGTCCTTACATGGTTGCTAGTGACCATATCTCCCTATCGATTCCTCCTAGGCGAATCACTTCTGGGGCTTATTACAACTGCCGGACCAGGAATGCAGTCTATGTCCTTATCTGTAGCTGCCCTAAAGTGTATGTTGGCGAAACCACACAAGAGGTAAGAAGGAGGGTTCAACAGCACTTTTCAAGTATTAACACGGCCGATGCGGACCTCAAGAAGGGCAAAGCGCTCACCTCAGTGGCTGCCCACTTTCTTACCCATCATGGGGGGCGATATAATACAATCAAGGTCATCATTGTTGATTCCATCAAACAGAACCTCAGGGGTGGGAACTGTACCAAGGAGCTCCTACAGAAGGAATCCCGATGGATATACACCCTCAAGAGCTTGGCTCCACATGGTCTGAACGAGGAGTTACTTTACACCGGGTTCTATAACATCATCTGAAACTGTGGGTTTGCACAAATTTCCTCATCTTGTCCGTCTCCTCTTTCCTTAGCTTCCTGTGCCTGTCAAGGAGAGCGGCTTGACCAAATGAAGAAGAAGGAAGAATAATAAAGATGAAAGATAATTGGAAACGGGTTGTGAAGAAGATACCGGGCGGAATTTTTTGGGCTCGCTTCTTCTCCATTTGGTACCATTGGGCCCGTCTTGATGGAGTATTTTGGACGCTGTGGCCGGATTCTAGTGACAACAACCGGAATATAGTGCCATGCAAAGAAAGGATAAACAAGGACTGTGGTCTTTAACTTGATGTCACGAAGAGGAAGTGTCACAAACCACCGGGGGGGTCACTCAGAAATCCCCCGCGCTGGCTACCAGTACGTCACAATCGGGGGGTAACAAGTGGGGGTCACCCCTCCTTTATACCTCCCGACCGACAGACAGAGCACGTGACGCGCTCTCTAGCGCCCCTCTTATAGTCAGGCCAATTATGGAATTGCCCGACAATAAGCAAGGAGGCCGCTATACTACTTATGCCGATTATTGAAGGGTCCCCGGTGAGAGTAAGGTATATATTCCCCCGACCTCCGCGGGCGGAATATATAAAATCTCCCCGAATCTCACTGGCCTCCCCACAATAATCCTTGGCACAATTCGCTGCCACCAACCGATTTACGGTAACTATTAGCCGAACACACAGACGTGGGGTTCAAGATCGAGATAACAGAACAGCCCAAGATTAATTATATAATTTAATCAGCCTAAAGCACACTAGAACTACCATATATACAATAGGGAATCTACAGAATATACATATGTCAGAGTACAGTTACAATCAAAGCATGGGTTACAAACAGGCATACACAGTTCCAGCAGTTACCTTGTTGCGTCTGGCCACAGGGGGGCGCTGTAGACCAGGTTTCCAGGAACTCCCTCACAGGTCTTTCCCAACCAGGCCCCCGAGCAGAAGAACACTGGAAAATGGCCGAAGTAGGGTTATCAACCTGGGCAGATCCAGGTCCCCTCCTACCTTCGTGACCTCACAGGGAGCACTGCTCCACCCCTGGCTTGAGTTATGGACAATATCCCAACATGGAATATGGGCCATAACTTTGCCTGGGAGCGTCGTAGGCGGACGCCAATGCTCTCATTGTGACAGTTATGAATTTAGCTACAGAACGAGGGGACTCATGACCTGTCTGCCAGTTCCCCATTGGCTGATATCATGCCTGGGGCATTTCCCAATGTCCTGCTCCCATAAAAAGGGTGTGCCGGCATCGTCCGCATGCAGAGACACCATTTTTATGGTTGCCATATTTATCGGAAATATGGCTTGCGAGATATGAACCATTTTTTACTGGAGTCGTTCTGTCTGGCTATTTCCATAGCCTTGCTAACTAGCTAGCAGCTCCTACTACAGGGTGACGGCAGGGAGTCATCCGGTGTCCATTGTCCTAAAGCCACCTAATTTCCATATCACAGGACATGGCCATGGAATTTGTTGCTAAACCAGTTGTGTGAAGGAAAGGGGGGGTGACACCAGGAGAGGGCTTCCTGACATACTTGAATATCATGATTTATCGTCATATCTCCGGATTTACCTCACACCTCCCCCCTTTTGAGGGCGCTAGGGGGCAGCACACTCCGGTGTTCCCCCGTGCGCCCGTCCGCGACCTCTCCTTGTCGGGACAGCCCGTCTGCGTTACCGTGGTCACGGCCCCTTTTGTGGCGAATGGTGAAGTTGTATTGCTGGAGCGCAAGGCTCCATCGCAACAATCGCCCATTCGTCCCAGAGACGGTGTGCAACCAGCTGAGGGGATTGTGGTCCGTCTCCACGATGAAGTGGCGCCCGTATAGATAGGGTTGCAGACGCTGCAGGGCCCACACTATGGCCAGGCACTCCTTCTCCATCGTGGAATAGGCAACTTCCCTTGGTAACAGCTTCCTGCTCAGGTACAAGACTGGGTGCTCTTGGCTCGCAGAGTCCACCTGGCTGAGCACCGCACCGAGGCCGAAGTCACTGGCGTCGGTCTGTACTACAAACGGCCGCGTGAAGTCGGCGGCCTGTAGCACGGGCGGGCTGGACAGGGCGTCCTTTAGGGCCTGGAAGGCTGTCTCGCAGTCCATTGTCCAATCGACTGCAGAGGGCAGCTTCTTCTTGGTGAGGTCCGTCAAGGGCTTTGCCAGGCTACTATAGCGTGGAACAAACCTCCTATAGTACCCGGCGGTCCCCAAGAAGGACATCACCTGCTTCTTGGTCCTGGGGGTGGGCCAGGATGCGATGGCCTCCACTTTCTCAGGCTCGGGCTTCAGTGTTCTCCCGCCTACCCGGTGACCGAGGTACTGGACCTCGCTCATGGCCAGCTGACACTTTCCCGGCTTGATGGTCAAACCTGCCCGGTGGATCCGCCTGAGCACCTGTGCTAGATGCTCTAGGTGGTCCTCCCAGGTGGGACTGAAGACGGCAATGTCATCTAGGTACGCGGCCGCGTACCCTTCAAGTCCCTTGAGCAGGGTGTTGACCATCCGCTGGAAAGTGGCAGGGGCATTCCTCATCCCGAATGGCATCACCGTGGACTCGTATAGTCCAAATGGGGTAATAAAGGCAGAGCGTTCCCTGGCCTTGCGAGTCAGGGGGATCTGCCAATATCCCCGGCTCAGATCCATGATGGTCAGGTACTGAGCCCCAGCCAACTGATCGAGCAGGTCATCGATGCGTGGCATTGGGTACGCATCGGCGACCGTGACCGCATTGAGCCCCCTGTAGTCCACGCAGAACCGAGTGGTTCGGTCCTTCTTAGGGACGAGGACTACAGGCGAGGCCCAAGTGCTGTTGGATGCCTGGATCACCCCCAGCTTCAGCATCTCGTCAATCTCCTGGCGCATGTGTTGCTGCACCTCCAGGGAGACCCGATATGCTGAACGCCGGATCGGGGGATGATCCCCAGTGTCCACGTGATGGACAGCCAAGTCAGTCCTTCTGGGCTGGTTGGTAAACAACCCCCGGAAGGGGAGGAGGGTGGCCCACAGCTGGGACCGTTGGTCCTCCAAGAGCTGGTGGCCAACCTCCACATCCTCAATGGATCCGCCTGCCCTAACCTGGGCTAGCATATCCAAGAGGGTTTCCGCTTCTCCCTCCTCGGGCAGGTTGCACACGGGGAGCGCACATGCCTCCCGCTCATGATGTGCCTTCATCATGTTCACATGGAAGGGCTTCCGCCTTCCACGGGCAGGGTCCAGGGTGACCAGGTACGTTACAGGGTTGAGCTGTGTGATACCAATGTGATATGACTGAAGTTTGAATGACTATTAGATAGGGATCATAATCAAAAGATAGGAGTGATCCCAGATATTATTTGATCCATCAATAATTCAGTATCAAAGAAGATGTCCTTTGGATAATATTTCATGATTACCAAGAAATACATGTCTTGAAGCAGTTGAAGATAAAGGAAGTAACATTTACAGTTCCACTTACAGGAAACTTGTGGTTAGCTTAAAGACAGTTTTAAGGATGAAATTTACGGCTCATTGCAATATTTCACTAAACTGTGGTCAGCCAGTTGTCAACTGACAGGATGTGCTGGAAATGTGCAGGAAGCTGCCGTTACCTACAACATTTTGTGGTCAAGTTACATGAACATGACTCAGCTGTCATATGCTGGTGACCATTTAGACACAACCTACAATATTTTCCTATAAAATATACACCGAACTCGCTTAAGGTAGGGAAATACCTTCCAGGACATTGAAGTGTACGTACGCACTGTTCCTGTGATGCCATGCCAAGATGCCATGTTGATTCCTTATCTTAACTCGAGTTCCCTCCGATGTGAAAGGATTGCTACAACATAACGGTAATGTTGATGCATATTTCTGTTATTGTATAAGTTTCTATGACTATAAGATTCTAAATGCCTATGTACCATTGATTATATTCATGTGCTATTAAAATAAATAGTATCTTGCTATAAAGAATATTAGTATTCGTGCCTGATTAGGATATCAGTGAGCGCTTCGTAAGTACGGGCTTTCAGCCCCCTTTTTAGTAGAATTTAGCAAGACATAAATTGGCGTAGTCGGCAGGATTACTTCTATTAGAGGTAATTAACGAATTTTTGTAATTTAGAAGTTAAAAACATATATTTGGCAAATTTCCAGATATTTTTTCAATCTTTTTGCATATAGTGTCAAAATGTTCAGAAAACGTAAGGATAATGTTAAGGAGGTTGTTGTGGAGATCCCATGCTGGATTGAGGCTCCCTACAATCTTATAGCACATGAATTGGTCAATTGTGGATTGGCAGAACAATGGCAGGATAAGCTCAAGGGTTGTGTACCTACTGATGTTGTGAATGTACCCAGTAGTGCCCCTGTGAAAGCAGGTGATGTAGTGTCTTTAGCACGGCACAAACGATGGCAGGACAAGCTTAAGGGTTGTGAAGCTACTGATGTTGTGAATGTACTCAGTGGTGCCCCTGTGAAAACAGGTGATGTAGTGTCTTGTGAATTGGCAGAACAATGGCAGGACAAGCTTATGGGTAGTGAAGCTACTGATGTGAATGTATTCGGTAGTGTCCCTGTGAAAACAGGTGATGTAGTGTCTTTAGCACGGCACAAACAATGGCAGGACAAGCTTATGGGTAGTGAAGCTACTGATGTTGTGAATGTATTCGGTAGTGTCCCTGTGAAAACAGGTGATGTAGTGTCTTTAGCACGGCACAAACAATGGCAGGACAAGCTTATGGGTAGTGAAGCTACTGATGTTGTGAATGTATTCGGTAGTGTCCCTGTGAAAACAGGTGATGTAGTGTCTTTAGGACGGCGCATCTGGATTTTGGCAAGTGCATATAGTGTAATGCATGAGCGTAAGCTAAAGATGCAGAAGAAAAGTTCCCAGGTGGAACAAAAGATGATAGAATTAGGTTGCCTGAAAACAGTTATGGAATGTAATACCCGACTGTTGAAGGATAAATTGGAACATTATCAGAATGTGGCACAAAAAGCTGCCATAAAAATTGCTCAAAATAAGTACAAGAAAAGAAGAAGAGGAAAAGTAAATAAAACCAAAGTGCATAAAAGTATCGCCTCAGCTTCTATAAACTGGGATCCCGATACTTGGGATGGGGATGTGTGGGATTCATCTTCATCATCTGATGAGGAGGATTACCATAAAGGGAAGATTCAGGCTAATCCAGTAAGGAGGCGCCTAGAGAGGACAGAGAATGAGATCATCCGGGAACATGTCCGGGATGGTCAGGGGAATCTGCAATATGACGAAGATGGTAATGCCATCACAAATGAGAAAACGATTCCTCATGTAAAAAATCGAGTAACCATTGAAGATTACTCTCAGGGAGAAGTTGATAGCATTTTAACACAGTTTAGACAAAAACCAGGAGAAGGAGAAATTCCCTGGTTGGTCAGGGTGCACGATCTCGGAGGAGGTGAAGTGCACTTTGATGCCGGAGACGTGGCAAAATTTGTCACCATGTCTCGTGACCCAGAAATTCAGAGATCAATAAAAAATTATTTTGTTGATCATAATGAGCATGGTACTCAAAACTTAATCATGATCTTAGCCCATGCTTTTCTGGACAAATATCCATCAGAAGCAGACTTTCCTATCAATGATAAACCTTGGTATACCTTAAAAGATGGTATGGAAAGGCTGAAGGAAGAAGCAATGAGGAATGCTCTTCCTCTTTTGGGACTGGATGATGATTATCTCCAGTACCCATTGACAGCCAGCATAAGAAATAGGCTGCTTAAACATGCTCCTCCAGCATACAACACAGTTATTTTAACCTTAACTGTAGCGCTGACTGGAGAATCAATCGGTGTAGTTCTAGGGAGGATGAGGGAGTTACAGGATATGGGACAGTGGGATAAACCATCCCCTGGAGGCCATGTTGGTAACAGTAAGCCAAACAATCCTGATTGGAACATGTTCCAGGCTTTGCTTAAAGCCGGGATTAATATGGAAAGGATTGATGGAAAGGAGACAGGAGAATTATGGAAGTTGTACAAACAGAAAGTTCTATCTGCAAAGAAAGTGACCACTACAAATGTGGAAGGGGGTTCAAAAACCCCCATGGTAAAGAAATCAGAGGGAAAAGGGGAAAAAACCCCAAAGAAAGTGTCTTGGGAAGATTTTCAGTCAGTTTATCCATGGGAAGAACTGGCTGCAGCCGTGGCCACAAAGGTCACGGAAGGAAGGGCTAATACACAGACTGAAGTCTGTGTAAATGAAAGTTCAGAAGGAAGTGATTTACTATAGGTAGCCAGCCAAGCCCCCCTATTGATAAAAAGGGACGAACGTCCCTACGTCAATCTTAGCATACATTGGAAAGGGGGAAATGTTCAAAGAGTCCCAGCTTTGATTGACACGGGGGCGGAGGCTACTTTAATTCATGGAAACCCAGAAAAAATGAAAGGACCTCGAGTAAAAATTGCTGGACTGGGTGGTCAAGTGATCACCGGGGTTCAGACACAGGTAGCTTTGAAGATAGGTAATTTACCTATCAAGAAGTATACGGTGCTGGTAGTACCTATACCAGAATATATTTTGGGAATTGATATCCTAAAATGGATGACTCTTAATCTAACCAAAGGAAAATTCTCCTTTGGGGTTATGTCTTGTCATAAGGAAATGCAGATCTCACATTATATCAATGATATAATGATACAAGGACAAGATGAGCAAAGTGTGAAAGATCAATTGACAAAACTGGTTGCTCATATGTGGAGTAAAGGATGGGAAATCAATGATGCCAAGGTTCAAGGACCGTCTCAGGTGGTAACATTTCTAGGGATTCAGTGGAACAAGGGGCACAGAGAGATCTTGCCCAATGCCAGACAGAAAATTATTAATTTTCCGGTCCCTAAATCCAAACAGGAGACTCAGTCTTATATTGGATTGTTTGATTTTTGGAGACAACATATCCCTCATTTGGGACAAATGTTGGCTCATTTGTACAAAGTAACGAGGAGAAAATATGAGTTCCCATGGGGAGAGGAACAGCAAAATGTATTTGAGATGGTCAGGGAAGTGTGGCAAGACATTGAAGGGATTATTCAACCTACCAAGACCACTGTATTTCATGTCGATGCTCATGTCCCTACTAACTCACTTGAACGTTTGTTTAATTCAGAAGCAGATAAAGCAGCAGCCATCAGACAAGTCAGTCCAACAGTTGACAAGGCAAGGTACAGCTGTTTGGGCACACCAGAAAGAGCGACACCTTATTCAGCAGGTTTAGACCTCAGTACATTGGAAACTGTCGTGGTACCCCCAGGTAAGGTAAAACCAATTTCAACAGGATTGGGTTGCCATACACCAAAGGATCATTATGGTCAAATAGCCACTAGTTCTAGTTTAGTGTTAAAAGGAGCCATAGTGGTGGGAGGGGTAATAGAGGCAGATTATCAGGGAGAAATCAAGGTACTGATGCTAAATTTGGGAAATGAACCTTTGATATTGATGAAACACCAGAAGGTGGCTCAGATGTTAATAATTCCAATAAACTTGTCTGAAATAAGAGAAGGAACTGCCCCAGCAGAATTAACAATACGGGGTACTAAAGGTTTTGGATCCTCTAATATTAAAAATGTAGGAGCAAAAATATGGATTCAAAACCTCCAAGGACCGCCCTCAGAGACAGCGGTAATAGCGGTCAGAAAAGATCGTACTCTCCTGATAATGAGACCAGGAGTGGAGAAGTGGGAATATGTCCCACAAGAAAAATGTTATTTACAGGAATAATAGTGTATCTTTATTTGCAGAAGGTGTGGTAAATAAGCGGAATCCATGGTATCGGTTACTGGGAAGAGCTCGATAGTGATGAAATGGAGAAATTCCTGTGTTTGATGTTTGCCTCTCTGGTCGTTGGATGGACAAGTCTACATCAGGAGGAGCCTGTGGCGAATGAATTTCTGATGCACCATCACATTTTCAACACACAGATTGCTGGATCTGTACACATTCTTCGGTTACAGCCACCAGTATCCCTTATCTGGATGTCCCGGTATCGATGGAGGAAATCTTAAAGTAGAAAAGTTGTTCTGATCATCTTGCTTATAAAGACACTCAAAGTGTTCGTCTATAGAATACTACAGTACCCATTTCCATAGTGGGATGGATCAATCTTCCATGGTGGCAAGGAAATTTGAATGCAACAGTCACCAATTTGCAATATCTGGCTTTTAAGGGAGGAATTTGGGTACTAAGATATAAGACTGGACTGACTAACCTGGGATTCATCTCTATGGACTGTAGATGCTTTTAAACCCAGCTTAGTGGAAAGGACAATTCATGATATGTTATGGCCTTATGCCAATATGTTCATAAATCGGACTAGTGAAACTTCTAGTAACATATCGGGAAATGTAATGTGTAATGATTCCTTTGAATATCGAGCAAATGCCAAAACACATGATATTCAAGGGAGCTTGTCAGATAATATTGCTTTTAGTTTTAATATACTGTACAAAAGTAGTGAAAGTGATTATATTTGTGATTCAACGTTTATCTAAACAAACCAAGAAAACAAAATTTGTGGCAAACAATATTTCTTGGTCATGGTATGGTATATTCCGAGTGATCTTCTTCTAGTGGAATACTGATGATGGAAAATAATCCCTGGGATCAAGGACCGATTGTGATACCAATGTGATATGACTGAAGTTTGAATGACTATTAGATAGGGATCATAATCAAAAGATAGGAGTGATCCCAGATATTATTTGATCCATCAATAATTCAGTATCAAAGAAGATGTCCTTTGGATAATATTTCATGATTACCAAGAAATACATGTCTTGAAGCAGTTGAAGATAAAGGAAGTAACATTTACAGTTCCACTTACAGGAAACTTGTGGTTAGCTTAAAGACAGTTTTAAGGATGAAATTTACGGCTCATTGCAATATTTCACTAAACTGTGGTCAGCCAGTTGTCAACTGACAGGATGTGCTGGAAATGTGCAGGAAGCTGCCGTTACCTACAACATTTTGTGGTCAAGTTACATGAACATGACTCAGCTGTCATATGCTGGTGACCATTTAGACACAACCTACAATATTTTCCTATAAAATATACACCGAACTCGCTTAAGGTAGGGAAATACCTTCCAGGACATTGAAGTGTACGTACGCACTGTTCCTGTGATGCCATGCCAAGATGCCATGTTGATTCCTTATCTTAACTCGAGTTCCCTCCGATGTGAAAGGATTGCTACAACATAACGGTAATGTTGATGCATATTTCTGTTATTGTATAAGTTTCTATGACTATAAGATTCTAAATGCCTATGTACCATTGATTATATTCATGTGCTATTAAAATAAATAGTATCTTGCTATAAAGAATATTAGTATTCGTGCCTGATTAGGATATCAGTGAGCGCTTCGTAAGTACGGGCTTTCAGCCCCCTTTTTAGTAGAATTTAGCAAGACAAGCTGCTGGTACACGAGGTATGGGCCTTCCCAGGCTGCCTGAAGCTTGTCCTGTGGTACGGGGACCAGTACCCACACCTTTTGACCCACTTGGTAGGTCCTCTCACAAGCGTTCTGGTCGTACCAACGCTTCTGATCGGCCTGGGCTTGAGCCATATTGTCGTGTACCAGTTGCGTCAAGGCCTGCATTTTGTCCCGGAAGCGCATGACATACTCGATAACCGACACTCCAGGGGTGGCCAAATCCCCTTCCCAAGCCTCTTTCACCAGAGCCAGGGGGCCCCGCACACGTCGCCCGTACAGGAGCTCAAACGGTGAGAATCCTGTTGAGGCCTGTGGAACCTCCCGGTAAGCAAATAACAGGTGTGGGAGATACCGCTCCCAGTCACGCCCATGGGAGTCGACCAACATCTTAAGCATCTGCTTTAAGGTGCCATTGAACCGCTCGCACAGGCCATTAGTCTGTGGATGGTACGGGCTGGCCACCAGATGTCGCACCTGGACCTGCTTACAGAGGGCCTCCATCAGCTGGGACATGAATTGGGTCCCCCGGTCAGTGAGCATTTCCTGGGGAAAACCCACTCGGGAGAAAATCTCCAGCAATGCGGTGGCCACCTTGTCAGCCCGAATGGACGACAAGGCCACTGCTTCTGGGTACCGGGTGGCATAGTCCACTACCGTCAGTATGAAGCGTTTCCCGGAGCTGCTGGGGATGGCCAGCGGGCCGACCAGATCCACAGCCACCCTCCTGAAAGGCTCATCGATGATTGGCAGAGATACTAGTGGGGCTTTGGGGCGTGGCCCCGCCTTCCCCACTCTCTGACAGGTTTCACACGAACGGCAGTAGGCAGCCACATCGGCCCCCATTTTTGGCCAGTAGAAATGCTGGTTTAACCTGGCCTTGGTCTTAGCGATCCCTAGGTGTCCGGCCATCGGAATCTCATGTGCGATCCGCAACAACTCCGTCCGGAACGGATAGGGTACCACCAACTGTCGGTCCCTGGGCCACGCCTCCGGTGAACCCTGCTGGACCGTGGCCCGGTACAGCCGTCCTTGGTCCCAGACCACTCGCTCCGGGTCCGAGTCCGAGGGAGGCTGTGCCGCCTGCTCCTTAAGAGCTTTCAGGCTGTCGTCAGCTTCTAACGCTGCCTGAAACCCCTGACTAGATGTGGCCAGAATCGACGAGACTGTCACATCTTCAGTCAGTACCCCGGGACCTGTGTCCTGGCCTCCACCTGACTCGGCTGCCACTTGGTCAGAAGGGGAAGAGCTATCGGACCTCCGGGAGGCCCCTTGGCTTCCAGCACTCCCACTGCGGGTGACAGCGGCCACAGCCGCTGCGACCGTGGGTCGTGCCTGCTCCTCCTCCGTTCCTGACCAAGTCGCCGGTTCAGGCAGACCTACCTGGCTTCCTGACACCCCGGTTGTGGGGGAACCATGCACCGAGATCTTACCTGGGAGCACTTCCGCTCCTGGACCGGCCCCAATCTCACCTGCCTGTTCCCCTCCTGCAGCAACAGAACCCCGCTGTGAAATCTCTGGGGACCCCACATTTGCTGTGGTAGCCCCCACCCCACACACTGGTCCTCCCCCTGCAGCACCCTGCTCTCTGCTTATCCCTGCAGAGGGCAACAGATCCCAGCTCACAGGCTGATTACTTGTAGAGGCATTGTCACACCTTTCTCTGACCCCCTCCCCTGTCACAGCTGCAGCTGAGTGTGTGTCTATGGTGTCTATGCAAGCAGAAATATCAGAGTTCACTCCCTCCTCCCTTACATCATTCATAGATAACACATTAACATTGTCCGGAGGCATGTCAGTACGGGCTGAAGGTTCAGCCCTTGGTTGGGGCCCAAACTGGGAGGTTATCTGCCCCAAATCTGTCCCAAGTAGCACGTTTGCAGGGATCCGATCAGTTACCCCCACCTCCCTCACCCCTCGCCCTGCGCCCCAGTCCACATAAATGTCAGCAACAGGCAGCGCCGGGTCAATGCCTCCAATCCCGGAGACAGCGAGGGTTTTTCCAGGGATCAAGTCTTGGGGGGACACCATCTCAGGCCGCACCAGAGTCACCTCCGAGGCGCTGTCTCGCAGTCCTATGGTCACAGACCGGCCGACGGTGACAGGTTGGAAGCTGTCCAGGGACCTACCACCACCCCCACCCACACAATACACCTTGGGCGGCCCTTGGGACGGGGACGGAGCCGGGGCCTTGGGACGCTGAGGGCACATGGCCTTGAAGTGTCCAGGTAGGTTGCACTGGTGGCACCGTCTTGGCTCTGCCACGGGCCTGGAGAGGGGAGTTGAGGGGGACACCCCCTGCAGTCTAGGGGCAGGTGGGGCAGTCGCAGAATTCATCTTACCCCCTCTCCAGGTGCTGCTGGTGGCCGCTCTCCTGGCCTCAGGGGCCCGGTTGTTGGTGTAGTCATCGGCAAGGGCAGCTGTAGCCGTGGACCCCTTTGGCTTCTGGTCTCGGATGAACTGGCGGAGATCCTCAGGGCAGTTCCACAAGAGTTGCTCCGTGATGAACAAGTCCAGGATCTCCGGTCCGGTGGAAAGCTGCAGGCCTTGGGTCCAGTGGTCGGCAGCTCGGGCAAGTGCCCGCCGGTGGTCAGCCCAGGAGTCCTTTGGTCCCTTTTGCAGGGTCCGGAACTTCTTGCGGTAGGACTCCGGAGTGAGGTTGTACTGTTGGATCAGGGCCCGCTTGATGGTGTCGTAGCCCTGATCTGCCTCAGCAGGCAAGTCCCCAAGGATATCCAGGGCCTTACCCCTTAGACGGGGGGTCAGGTATTTGGCCCACTGGTCCTTGTTCAGATGGTGCTGCAAGCAAGTCCGTTCAAACGCAGTCAAGAAAGAGTCCAAGTCTCCATCCTTCTCCAGCACTGGGAAGTCCTCAACACGGACCTTTGGAAGTTTGGTGTCTTGAAGGTCACGTGTGGCTGATGAGGGCCGGAGCTGAGCTAGCTGCAGCTGGTAGTCACGCTCTGCCTGGCGCTCTTCACGCGCTGCCTGCCGCTCCGCAGCCTCAGCCTCACGCGCTGCTTGCCGCTCTGCCCTGCGCTCTGCCAGGAGTCCCTTGTAGCCCTCCTGGTCTCCAGCCTGGAGAAGGGCCATAGCCATTTGAAGAAGGCTATCCGAGCCTCCCAGGCTCGGTGGAATGGCACGTGGTGATCTGCGGCCCGCTGCGGAGCCTGGTGATTCACTGTCCCTTGCAGAGCGGAGGGCTGGCATCTGGCTCGTTGAGGACCCTTGGGTGAGCTGCTCCTCATCTTGTCCAGCAGTGCCAGGTTGCGCAATGTCCTCGGCAGAACGGTTTTCTGGCGTCGAGCTCCTGGAGGACTCGTGGGCAACCTCCTCATTGCTGTCCACAGCACCGTCCTCCCTCTCTTCGGCTCCTGCCTTAGCATTGGCCAGTTGCATAGCTCTGCTCCTGGTGCCATCAGCCATTCTTGCAGACTTTTGGTCACTGACACAGAACTGACACCTGATGCCTCCACACACCTTACAGTATCTGCACTCTGACACTCTAGTGTTGAGCTAGTCTGAAGACCCCAGCAGCCACAGCTGCTGCAGGCAGTCTTTAGTGTCTGGGAGTATGGGTCTCACACTCACACACACTATTATCTCGATCCCACCGCTATGCCACCAATATGTCACAAACCACCGGGGGGGTCACTCAGAAATCCCCCGCGCTGGCTACCAGTACGTCACAATCGGGGGGTAACAAGTGGGGGTCACCCCTCCTTTATACCTCCCGACCGACAGACAGAGCACGTGACGCGCTCTCTAGCGCCCCTCTTATAGTCAGGCCAATTATGGAATTGCCCGACAATAAGCAAGGAGGCCGCTATACTACTTATGCCGATTATTGAAGGGTCCCCGGTGAGAGTAAGGTATATATTCCCCCGACCTCCGCGGGCGGAATATATAAAATCTCCCCGAATCTCACTGGCCTCCCCACAATAATCCTTGGCACAATTCGCTGCCACCAACCGATTTACGGTAACTATTAGCCGAACACACAGACGTGGGGTTCAAGATCGAGATAACAGAACAGCCCAAGATTAATTATATAATTTAATCAGCCTAAAGCACACTAGAACTACCATATATACAATAGGGAATCTACAGAATATACATATGTCAGAGTACAGTTACAATCAAAGCATGGGTTACAAACAGGCATACACAGTTCCAGCAGTTACCTTGTTGCATCTGGCCACAGGGGGGCGCTGTAGACCAGGTTTCCAGGAACTCCCTCACAGGTCTTTCCCAACCAGGCCCCCGAGCAGAAGAACACTGGAAAATGGCCGAAGTAGGGTTATCAACCTGGGCAGATCCAGGTCCCCTCCTACCTTCGTGACCTCACAGGGAGCACTGCTCCACCCCTGGCTTGAGTTATGGACAATATCCCAACATGGAATATGGGCCATAACTTTGCCTGGGAGCGTCGTAGGCGGACGCCAATGCTCTCATTGTGACAGTTATGAATTTAGCTACAGAACGAGGGGACTCATGACCTGTCTGCCAGTTCCCCATTGGCTGATATCATGCCTGGGGCATTTCCCAATGTCCTGCTCCCATAAAAAGGGTGTGCCGGCATCGTCCGCATGCAGAGACACCATTTTTATGGTTGCCATATTTATCGGAAATATGGCTTGCGAGATATGAACCATTTTTTACTGGAGTCGTTCTGTCTGGCTATTTCCATAGCCTTGCTAACTAGCTAGCAGCTCCTACTACAGGGTGACGGCAGGGAGTCATCCTGTGTCCATTGTCCTAAAGCCACCTAATTTCCATATCACAGGACATGGCCATGGAATTTGTTGCTAAACCAGTTGTGTGAAGGAAAGGGGGGGTGACACCAGGAGAGGGCTTCCTGACATACTTGAATATCATGATTTATCGTCATATCTCCGGATTTACCTCACAGGAAGGGATCGCAACTATGGATCTGGGATTAAGTGTTATATTCTCTATGTGTCCTCATGTGTCACTTACTTCTTACTTCTATGATTGGACTTGTACCAAACTAGGTCCTATATAAAACTATTGAATGAGAATGCTTATATGGTCCTGACCTTTGAGCCCCACAAGTTTGGGTGTGGACTCCTCCATATATGCTGGCATCCACATTTCTGGGGCTTTTCTATTCTTGTATGGCACATGAATGTTATTCCTTTTGAGGATGGTTTGATCAATATATTTAGTATATCCACTCCTTGAGTTATCAATAATTATCCCAAATAGGGATCAAATCCTATATGGTATCACATATTCGTATTGAGCCTAGTGCTCAGGTTACAAATATACCTCTCAAGGGTCTAATATTCAATATTCAGCATTATTGCTTTTGCATTTGTTAAAAAAGGCTTTAGTACCTGCTCGATATTGCACACTATGAGAGGGTATGGTGATACATTGTACTTGTATTCTTTTGACATGATCAATAACGAAATTTTGCTTGTAGGTTAGGAATAGAGATCTATCCGATTTATATCTGAGCATACTCCCTAAAGGGTTACTGATACCATGTACCATTTACTCCATGCTTGATGATGGGATCCTATGATAGGTGCAGAATCAGCTGCACACATGGAAAAATGATATTGACTTCCTGCGCTTCCGCTGTATGAACTTGCATATGTGTATATATTTGAGGTGCTCCTATACTATGGGCTCGTATGAGGTATTCTTAATGCTATGTGCCGGGTGGGAGCGCGGTTTGATAGCGCTATAAGCATTTGTGTCCGGCGCATGCGCAATATGGGATGGGGGTGGTTCTCTCTCTGTCATGGGATGTGAATCGGATTTGCTGGCGCTGTATAAGTTTGTACAGATAATAAATGTTATATCTGAGCGCCGCCACACTGTATATCTACAGCCAGCATACTTAACGGTATGCGATGATGATTTCTGAGCGCTGCCCGTTTTGACGGTCGGCGCATGCGCAGTATGAGTTTGGGGGTTGAACCTTTTCATGTCACGTGACTCAAACAAGATGGCGGCCACCATCGGAACGCTGCGAGTACACGAGACTCTCCAGCTGCATCACTGGTGAGTGCTAATACATTTTCCTTACATAGGACACATGAGGAGGCATTGCACAGCTTTTCTCTTTCCCCTGAGGAAGCCACCCTTAGAGGTGGCGATACGCGTGGGGTCATTCCATTGGGAAACCCTTCTCCTTATGCCACTTATACTTATATGGTTCTTTCCATCCTAGTGATGTTTCACAGATAGTGAGTATTTAGATTGTAATTTGACTAATTGTTGTTAAGTTTTACTGTGTGAACAATTTGTTTTGTTTGAACCAAAATTTTAAAATAAAAAATATGTAAACACAGATAGTGAGTATAGACTGGTATATCCTAATACTTTGTGCAAGCATAATGCTCTGGTCTGTCTCAGGTGACAACTAGCTAATTGCGTAGGACCCCTTGTTTTCACACTGTGTTATTTTATAGCATAGCAAACATTTCTATGATCTCTTGGGGTTCCTATATAGCTTGTCATACTGCTAGTGGTGTTATAATCCTATAGACAGTGAATACAGACGGGGATATACTAATGCTCAGTGCAGGTCTAGTACTCTGGTCTGTCTTAGGTGATAATAGATCACTGGTTATTATGTGTTGGTGTTGACACAGTTGGAACTACATAGCTTCCTAAACTGTTCAGGACCCCAGGATCGATACTGGGTCTCTTTATAGCATAAACTACAATTTATATAGTTCCTTGGGGACCCTATGCAGATCGCTGATAGTGGTCTAACCTTTTTTTTTCTGTGGTATATTAAAACTGACGGTGTTACTTAATACATACTAGAATTACAAGGTCAATGTATCACTTATAATATGTAACTGTACTTATTGTGCATAAGGAGAAGCTATTTGTATTGTGTATTTATACATATTGATATTAATGTTTCCCAATGTGTTTGGTATATCATGCCATGGGCTTTTTTAAGTGTTTTTAACTAATCCTTGTGTGTACTACACTCCCGGTTTGGAGACGTGGTTTTTGTACAATAAAGTAATTCTTTATAACATGATTTTGTGGTGATCCCGTATCTGGTATACCTTTCTTCTTTTCAATTTGTTCCCAGAGATGCTTAGCACTTGTTGGCCCTTTTGCCTTCACTCTGCGGTCCAGCTCACCACAAACCATCTCAATTGGGTTCAGGTCTGGTGACTGTGGAGGCCAGGTCATCTTGCATAGCACCCCATCACTCTCCTGCTTAGTCAAATAGCCCTTACACAGCGTGGAGGTGTGTTTGAGGTTATTGTCCTGTTGAAAAATAAATGATGGTCCAACTAAACGCAAACCGAATGGAATAGCACGCCGCTGCAAGATGCTGTGGTAGGCATGCTAGTTCTGTATGCTTTCTATTTTGAATAAATCCCCAACAGTGTCACCAGCAAAGCACCCCCACATCATCACACCTCCTCCTCCATGCTTCACGGTGGGAACCAGGCATGTAGAGTCCATCCGTTCACCTTCTCTACAAAGACACAGTGGTTGGATCCAAATATCTCAAATTTGGACTCATCAGACCAAAGCACAGATTTCCACTGGCCTAATGTCCATTCCTTGTGTTCTTTAGCCCAAACAAGTCTCTTCTGCTTGTTGCCTGTCCTTAGAAGTGGTTTCCTAGCAGCTATTTTACCATGAAGGCCTGCTGCACAAAGTCTCCTCCTAACAGTTGTTCTAGAGATGAGAAGGTGTGTCCAAACTTTTGGTCTCTACGGTATATATGTATATATATATATATATATATATATATTAACAGAAACATAAAAGAAACATACAATATCTAAAAAGCCACATATGCATGTTTTTCCTACTTTTTTGTCATGAAATTAGAATAATTCTTTCCCATTTTAGGTCAATTAGGATTATTTATATTTGCCAAATGCCAGAATAATAAGATAGAATGTTTTAAGGTAACTTTATTACTTTCTGCAAAGTCAAAAGTTTCCATACAGTTCATTAGTATTTGATACCATTGCCCTTAAACTGTATGACTTGGGTCAAATGTTTTGGATATCCTTCCACAATAATTTTTAGGAAACTGGGCCCATTCTGCCTGACAGAACTGGTATAACTGAGCCATGTTTGTAGGTCGCCTTGCTCACACTTGCCTTTTCGCTTTGCCCATACATTTTCAATAGGATTGAGATCAGGGCTTTATAACGGCCACACCAACACATTGACTTTGTTATCCTTAAGTTGATATCTTGAGTAGAGTTGATCAAAACAGGGACCAGCGGATCACTGCCAGATTGAAAAAAAAATCTGGATCCGCTCCGGACTCCGGTGCCCATATAAGTCTATGGGGACCAGAATCCGGAGATTAACAACGGTGATGGAAGGGATAGGGGGTAGGAGTGCACGCGGTGTACTCACCCTAGGCTGTTGCATGACAGCAAACTCCTTCCGGGTCACGCTTTTCCCTTCCGGTGCTGACAGATCAATATTTATTGTTTTGCTCTCCCACCGGTGCGTATAATTGGTTGCAGTGTAGTTAGACATGCCCCCACCCTGAGTGGCAGCGTGTCAGCTGACTGCAACAATTTACAAGCAGCAGGACAGCCAGTGGGCGGGGAAAGCAGTGCAAGTGTCTGCGGGTCAGTATGGTGAACTTGCATGTGTTTCAGAAACAAATGCACGTTCCTGTCAGAAGTGTTCGTGGCTGTGCCGATGATGCGCTGTCAGACTTGTACAAGTCTGACATGCCATCAGCCGGCACAGCCTGCGCTCTCTGAGCATGAGCATGCATGTACACAGAAACACATGCAGGCTCCTGTCAGAAGGCTGTGCCGGTGATGTGATGTCAGACTCGTACAAGTCTGACGTGACATAAGCCAGCACAGCTTGCACTCTCTGAGCATAAGCGTGCATGTACGTAGAAGCACATGCATGCCCCTGTTAGAAGTGTGCACAGCTGTGCCGGTGATGCGATGTCAGACTCATACAAGTCTGACATGACATCAGCTGGTACAGCCTGCACTCTCTGAACATGAGTGTGCATGTACCTAGAAACGCATGCACGCTCCTGTCAGAAGTGGGCGCGGCTGTGCTGGTGATGAAACCTATCAGAAAGAAACCTATCTCAAGCTTCCAAGACATGACATCATCCATCATATGGGCTGTCCCATATTGTTTAAAAGTAAGGAGTATGCTAGGCTCACTACAATATACCTGGTGCTCAGGAGAAAAAAGGTCCATATACACAAAGAGAATCCCGGCACACAGTATGAAAGGAGGAAAATAGTCAATGAAATTAGATCAGGAGACCAGGAGATTCTTTCGGAATCTCCGCCTTAAAGTCCATTTTAACACCTCCAATTTTCATTCTGTTGAACCCGACGGTTCCGGTTCCAGTGATATGTTTAGGCTAAAGATGTTTTTATTCAGAACATGATATTATTGTAATTATGTCTTCTGTGATCTTGTCTGTTCATATCCAGTATCTTTTGGTCCCTGATGAAGGCTTAATTAAGAGCCGAAACGTCGGACTTTAATGCAATTTCCTGTTGTCATGAAAAGACTATATTACAACTTGCTGCGAGAACTTTTTCTTGAATAAAACTACAACATACAACAAGAATCATTGACTATTTTCCTCCTTTCATACTGTGTGCCGGGATTCTCTTTGTGTATATGGACCTTTTTTCTCCTGAGCACCAGGTATATAGTAGTGAGCCTAGCATACTCCTTACTGTTGAATGATATTTTGGCCGGAGCTCCTACTTTTATTTACGATTTTTCGGACATGTCGTTTTCTACATTTTCCTATAATGATGAAGCTACATCCGCTATTCTCTCCAAAGTGACCACTTCCAACCAATTCCTCTCAATACCAACTGAAGAGATCAGAAGCAAGGACTACGAGAAAGAATTGCGCAGACACACTGCTTTAGAGTTACATTACATCACCCTGGCGGAGTACCACAAGGCCAAAAGGATCCCACGTGGTTTACGTATTCCCCTTCGTCCAACATTATTTTCAGAGAATACATCTTATTGTGACAAGTACGAGAGTATTTTAAATAAATGCTCTATGGACCTCATACTACTTACCATCGAATACCTTGATAAAGAGATTGCGGACATCGGTGCCAACATCACTACAATTGAACATCAATTCCAGAACACGCTATCCCCCACTGAGTATAATAGCATTAAGACCAAGACTGAGGCAACAATTTCGGAATTTAGGAAATCTTTACAGACACGTAAACGCACGAAATTTCAGCGGGATCAAGAGGATTATTTAAAAAATCAAGTCTACACCTGGCGTTCTTCAGGCTATAACCAACCACGATGTACTCCATATCAAGGACACTATTCATCATCCAATAGCTCCGATAGCGAACACAATCAATCTCGCTCTTCTCATTTTTTAGGCCCAAGACATCCACCAAAAGGAAGACGCGGCGGGGCAAGAGACTTCGTACCACGAACCATCACGACTCGATCACAGGTAGGACCAATTTGGTCTACAATATCTCCTCCTACAACCTCTCTCCCAGTGAATCAGCCGTATTACAAAAAGGACTATCATTTTGCCCCACCCCGCCTTTCGACTCCTTCAAATTAGATCAGGAGACCAGGAGATTCTTTCGGAATCTCCGCCTTAAAGTCCATTTTAACACCTCCAATTTTCATTCTGTTGAACCCGACGGTTCCGGTTCCAGTGATATGTTTAGGCTAAAGACCCTAGGCTTGTCTATTCCCAGTAGTTTCTGCCCCCCCAAGACCTACCATCCAGTGGAGACATACATCTCTTTAGTAACAGCTGATATTGACCGCATTCTCAATGATATGCATCAGGGTAAATTTCACCTGAAACACAACTGCACTCCTGATGAGTCGCGTGCCATTAACAATTTGAAAAATAATCCCCAAATAATCGTTAAACCAGCCGATAAAGGTGGGGCAATTGTAGTTTTAGATAAAACTTACTATCTCTCAGAAATCCACAATCAGCTTCGTGACACCGCTACGTATACACCGATCAGCAGAGACCCCACCCCCAAAATACGTCAGTTGATTTCCTCCACCATCAGCTACCACCTACAGAGCGGCACTATCGATAAAAAATTATCTGAGTTTTTACACAAATCAAATCCCATCACACCAGTCTTTTATATACTCCCCAAAATCCATAAAAACCTGACGCGACCACCAGGTCGCCCGATTGTGGCATCTACAGACTCAATTCTCTCTCCCCTAGCCATCACCTTCGATAAAATCCTGTCCCCTTTGGTCCCAAGTATCACCTCCTATCTAAAGGATACTACTGATTTTTTGACCCACATTCGCTCTTTGGGTCCTATACCAGCCAATTGTCTACTAGTCACACTGGATGTCAACAGCCTCTATACCAGTATAGACCATCATCTTGGTATAGAGGCTGTCAACTGGTTCCTTGAACACTATAGTAATCTCTCTGATCCTCAGCACACTTTTTGTCAGGATCTTCTGCACATTGTCCTTGAACAGAACTTTTTCCTGTTCAGAGACCAGTTTTATGTGCAACGAAGAGGCACAGCAATGGGGTCAAATATGGCACCCCCTTATGCCAACATTTTCATGGCCTGGTTTGAACAGCATTACATCTATGACTCTCCACTTTTCCATACACATGTCCTTACATGGAAACGATACATAGATGATGTTTTTGTGATATGGCAAGGCGACAGTGAAACCCTACAAAAATTTCTAATCTTTCTCAACGGTTGTATTCCTAACGTGACCTTCACCCTCCTTCATGACCCTATTTCCATCCATTTTTTGGATACCACTGTAATCCTGGATGGTGCAGGTACTATTTCCATTGACCTTTTTACCAAAGACACAGACAAAAATAGTCTTTTACACTATACCAGTTGCCACCCTCGACATGTCAAGGACTCCCTACCACTCTCGCAACATCATAGAATCGCCCGAATCGTAACTGACCCTGACACTCGCACAGCCCGCCATGATGAAATGTCCCGTAAATTTCAAGAAAGGGGTTATCCCACTCATATCTCCCGACACTCTACGTCACCCATACGTCATTCCCAAACCAATAATGAGGTCTCCAGAATTCCGTTTGTCTCCACTTACCATCCCTTCAATACACCCATTAGAGATACCATACGTAAATATTGGCCTCTGTTATCACAATCCTATCCTTCTATTCCCTCTTTCAGTCAACCACCACTCTTTTGTCATAAAAGACCTCAAAATCTTAGGGACCGTCTAGTACGAGCAGATATCGGATCAGCCACCCCTATTCCCTCTCAACTTACTCTAACAACTCAACGCAGGGGCACCTTCCCCTGTCTAAGCTGTACCCAATGTTCTAACATTACCAAGGGTGATTCCTTTACACATCCCCACTCAGGCCAACGTTTTCCCATTAAGGGTTTTTTTACCTGCGAATCCTCCTTCGTCATCTATCTCATCAAGTGTCCGTGCGGTCTCGGATATGTTGGGGAGACTACCCAGCATATCCGAGACCGCATTAGCAAACATAAGTCCACAATTCGCTGCCAACAAACTCTTCTACCCATACCATCCCACTTCATTTCCCACAATCATTCTATATCCCAATTACGTTTTCAGGTCATTGAACATGTTCCCCCTATCAGGAGAGGGGGAGACAGGATCACTAGGCTTAAGACACGAGAAGCCTTTTGGATTCACACACTCAAAACTCTGGAACCCTCGGGTCTTAATAGAGAGTATGAGGTCTTGTGCTAAATTTTACCAATATCTCCATTACATCATTGTATTTTAATTTTCATTTGTTACTGTTTATTATGTCTTTTGCATTTTATTCCCTGATACTTATAGTACTTGTTACTTTGACTCAAATGACTGTTTATGATACAAGCACTATTCCCCGGGAACTTCTTGCCCCTAGTGTTACTCTCCTAATATCTAAATGATGCCTAGTATGTATACCAGATGATTTATCAAAATTACATTACTTGTATGTACAATGGTTCATAATGTTCTAATAATGTCTGCTCTCATATTGCGTTGGTAATCCCCATTTACCAATATCCTTTTTATTGCATTATACCCATTACTATGATTCTAATATTTTTCTCTTTCTTTCCCCAGATAACCTAGAACACCCCTCCACTGGGCCTATAGCGTGCACACACTTCCTTAGATCATTTGCACGCTCCACCACTGCTCCGGACTTTACACCTAAGTGTTGAACTGCCTGTCACTGTATGCACTGCGCATGCGTACATTGCGCATCGCTCATCTGTTTTCCCAAGTCTGGATGGCAGAGCGAGTACGGCGCAATGCGCATGCGCTCCCACGTCATCACCTACCAGCATTCCCTGACCCGGATATGACGTCAGACGCCGTCTCACACATCCCCTTTATATACCGGGTCCCCACACTCTACCCCTGGGCTCCCACACCGTGAATCATAGGCGCTTCAAGGTAACGTCCTTTCTGTGACCCTACTGTGATATCTATTATCCATGCTTTCCTCCTTTTTCCTATGCATACTTATATCTCCTCTAGGGCATTGGCTTTTTTCCTCCGGTCCCAACCGTTTCACTGCCAGCCTAGGTATGTGACCGTGGCTCTATACTATACTATATCTATCTTCCCACTGATTAGGCTATAATATTGTCATGTTCTATTGCAGTTTTCTCTTTTTTTGTCATTCTATTATGCAGCCAATTTACTGCACTGACATGGAGCTCCAACCTTGAAGCAGTGTCCTGTCATACTGCGGTATGTTTTCTTCACCCTCCTGTATACATTAGGGTTCGCTTTTTACTATTGATACTAATTCCCTTCCATCCCCTCTTTTTCTATAGCGGCAAAATACATATATATATATGTCCCTACACGTTATATATGGTAACCTATATGGGTCACCGCACATCTATATGATTGGTGGACTTTACCTCGGTCTTTCAAATATTTCACGGACATTTTAGGTATGTGACCCCTGGTACCCATACTATATGCCATTTGATTCATGAATTTCTAATAGTGTCATGTTATATTGCAGCTACCTTCTTCCTCCATTGGGCATTTAACCCATTGCTTGATCATAATAAGCGTCCCCCTACGTCTACCCTGAGATAATCCCTCCACTTACAGCGGTATGTCTGCAGTTTGTTTCATTCTGTTTCATTCTGTCTCATATGGTTCCATTACAGTACAATTCCTTTCATCTTTGTCCTTCTGCCCCTTATTCTATTATAGCGACTACACATACGTACCAAGAATATACTCTATTCCTCGATTATATGTGAGCCGTCACCTACTCATATGATAAGGTGATTTTCACGGGTATGTGTCCCTGAATTCTCATTTCCCATCTTTACCTACCTTAACGTATAAAGCCCCCTGTTATAATCTTCCTTTTTTTCTTCTCTTTTCCTACCTTCCCCCCTCCCTTTTCATCCAGTAGCCGCATCTTATATTGACCTACATTTAATAACCGAAGTTTTCCATTTTGGAAGATCCATATTTCTCTGAATGTAAGTCCATTGGCTATTTTTCTGTTTCATAGGCTAACAAAAAATTTTTTTATCACATCTGGGTGACTATAATTTCCATTTTTCTCTTTCATCAATGCTTCAATCCCTAGTGTTGTTAATAGGATTCTTTTATGACAACATCAGTACGGGTATGTTTCATTTTCCCTTCTCTTTCCTCCGTTACTTCTTCCTCTCTCTACCTCCTTTTTCCCTCCTTCTTGTTCCTTCCTTGTCTCATGCTCATTTTTTCTTCTTCCCGTTCCCCTCTTTCCCTCCCCTCCCTTCCATCGGATGTACATCTGACTCACTTAGCCTCACGTACACTGTTTTCACGTTTTTGTATCACATTACCTGATAAAACTCTGTTGTTATGTTTTTATTCAGAACATGATATTATTGTAATTATGTCTTCTGTGATCTTGTCTGTTCATATCCAGTATCTTTTGGTCCCTGATGAAGGCTTAATTAAGAGCCGAAACGTCGGACTTTAATGCAATTTCCTGTTGTCATGAAAAGACTATATTACAACTTGCTGCGAGAACTTTTTCTTGAATAAAACTACAACATACAACAAGAATCATTGACTATTTTCCTCCTTTCATACTGTGTGCCGGGATTCTCTTTGTCCATATTGTTTAAAGTCATAGTACTCTGTAAGGCAGAATGGGCCCAAATTGTTATCAACTATTGTGAGAAGCTTCTGGAAGGATATCCAAAACACTTGACCCAAGTCATACAGATTAAGGGCAATGGTATCAAATACTAATGAAAGATATTTACCCCTTAACGACCCTTGACGTACTGGGTACGTCACGGTGACATGGTGCTAAACGACCCATGACGTACCCAGTACGTCATGGCGAAATCACGGTCCCGGAGCCCCGGGGAGTCCAATTTGTTTAATTAAACAGTAGATTCGGGAAGGAGGGGACCTCTGCCTGACCTCAGGAGGGGTGGTGCCTCCTCCCCAAACCTACAGAGGCTGTGATTGGCTGACGAACGCCGCTGAGCCAATTACAGTCACTGTAATGTTCCAGCCATTGAAAATGGCTGGAACATTGAAATCCAGCCCTGATCAGTGCTGCTGTAGCACTGGCCATTGGCTGGAGCTGGGTGATCGGTGCTTCACCCGCCCCCAGCTCTGATTGGTGAGACCGGTCTTGTGACCGATCTCTCCAATCCCCGTGGATCTGGGGCCGGTGACCTGTGTCCGTCCCTGAAAGCCGAGGAGAGCGGTCTCTGCAGGTGCCCATCGGTAAGTTGCTGCCCCTGCCGCTCGCCCCTGTCCCCAATCTCCCGCCCCTGTCCCCGATCGCCTGCCCCTGTCCCCGATCGCCCTGCCAGCCCCGCCGCTGTCTCCTATCGACCCGCCCGACACCGCCAGCCCCACCGCTGTCTCTGATCGCCCCGCCAGCCCCGCCGCTGTCTCCGATTGCCCCTCCCGCCACCGCCAGCCCCGCCGCTGTCTCCAATCGCCCCGCCCACCAGCGCCAGCCCCGCCGCTGTCTCCGGTCGTCCCGCCCGCCAGCCCCAGCCCCGCCGCTGTCTCCGATCGCCCCGCCCACCACCGCCAGCCCCGCCGCTCCGATCGCTACCGCCAGCCTCGCCGCTGTCTCCGATCGCCCCGCCCGCCACCGCCAGCCCTGCCGCTGTCTCTGATCGGCCCGCCCGCCAGCCCCAGCCCCGCCGCTGTCTCCGATCGCCCCGCCCACCACCGCCAGCCCCACAGCGGCTCCGATCGCCACCGCCAGCCCCGCCGCTGTCTCCGATCGCCCCGTCGCTGCTCCCGATCCACCGCTGTCCCCGCCGCAACGCTCGCCACTGTCCCCACCACCACGCTCGCCACTGTCCCCGCCGCCACGCTCGCCACTGTCCCCACTGCCGTCGCACCCACCTTCTTCAGCCGAAGCTGCCCTCGAATCGGCCCCCACTGTTCCCGATCGGCTGCCGCCGCCGCCTCCTTCATCGGCTGCCCCTTCTCCATTGCCACTACACCTCCTCCCCCTCCATGTGCTGCAAGCCACCCTCCCCCCACATGTGCTGCAAGCCACCTTCCCCCCACATGTGCTGCAAGCCACCCTACCCCCTCCATGTTCTGGGGGCCCCCCTCCCCCCGGGGCCCCCCTCCTCCTCCATGTGCCATCTCTCTCTCCCATCAGACTCTGCCCCCCTCCCCGATCTGCTGCCTGCTCTCTTCCATCCTCTTCATCTACTGCCCCCTCTCACACTCCTCAATCTGTTGCCTCCTTCATCTGCTGCCTCTTCTGTCTGCTGTGATCCTGCTGCCTAGATCCATCCTGTAAGGTAGGTATCTCCATATCACCTCCCTGCCCCCCATTATCCGCCGCTCTCCCATCCGCTGCGCCATTTCCCATCATCCATCCGCTGCGCCCTTTCCCATCCTCTGCCGCTCCTCCATCCGCTGCGCCCTTTCCCATCTTCCATCCGCTGAGCCCTTTCTCATCTGCCGCCCCTCCCTCTCTCATCGCATTATCCAGCGCAGTTGCTCGCTTCCAGATTGGAGTGGATGATGCGATGCGAGACTCGTGCATTGCTCCCACGTTTGGCACTGGTCTTAGTGGCAGGCGCTCATATTTTTTTTTTTTTATTCATTTTTTTTTTTTTACTGATGTCTGTATTTTTTATTTCGCCAAACTAATTTTTTTGTATGGGGGGGTCTAGTTTCCAAAATGGGATCACATGTGGGGGAGCTCCATTGTTTAGGCACCTCAGGGGGTCTCCAAATGCAACATGGCATCTGCTAATAATTCCAATCAATTTTACTGTGAAATGGCACTCCTTCTCTTCTGAGCCCCGCCGTACGCCAAAACAATTGATTTCCACCACATATGAGGTACCTGTGTACTCAGGAGAAATTGCACAATACATTTTATGGTGCATTTTTTCCTTATACCCTTGTAAAAAAAAAGCTACCTGTTTGAAAAAACAATTTTGTGGTAAAAAAAAGAATAAAATATTTTCACGGCTGAACATTACAAACGTTTGTGAAGCCTCCAGGAATTCAAAGTGCTCACTAAACAGCTAGATAAATTCCATGAGGGGTCTAGTTTCCAAAATGGGGTTAATTGTGGGGAGCTCCATTGTTTAGGCACTTCAGGGGTGTCTCCAAACGCAACATGGCGTCCGCTAATAATTCCAACCAATTTTGCTGTGAAATGGCGCTCCTTGCCTTCCGAGTCCTGCCGTGTGCCCAAACATTTGATTTCCACCACATATGGGGTATCTGCGTACTCAGGAGAAAATGCACAATACATTTTATGGTGCATTTTTTCCTGATAACCTTGTGATAAAAAAAAGCTACCTGGTTGAAGCAACAGTTTTGTGATAAAAATTTTTTTTTTTCTTTTCACGGCTCAACGTTATAAACTTCTGCGAAGCCCCCAGGGGTTTAAAGTGCACATCAAACATCTATAAAAATTATTTGAGGGCTCTAGTTTCCAAAATGGGGTCACTTATGGGGGAGCTCCATTGTTTAGGCACCTCAGGGAGTCTTCAAAGCCGACATGGTGTCCGCTAATGAGCGCAGCTAATTTTGCACTCAAAAATTCAAATGGCGCTCCTTGCCTTCCGAGTCCTGCCATGTGCCCAAACATTTGATTTCCACCACATATGAGGTATCTGCATACTCAGGAGAAAATGCACAATACATTTTATGATGCATTTTTCCTGATACCCTTGTGAAAATACTAATTTTTATGGCTAAAGTAACATTTTTGTGTTAAAAAAGTAAAACTTTCATTTTTTCTTCTACAGTGCTTTGGTTGCTGTGAAGCTCCTAAAGGGTTAATAAATTTCTTGGATGTGGTTTTGAGCAGCGTGAGGTGTGCAGATTTTAGAATGGGGTCACTTTTGGGTATTTTCTGTTGCCTAGGTTTCTCAAATCACTCCAAATGTGATGTGGTACCTAAAAATTTTTTTTTTGTAAATTTTGTTGGAAAAATGAGAAATTGCTGATGAACTTTGAACCCTTCTAACTTCCTAACGGAAATTTTTTTTTTTTTCAAACATTGCGCTGCTGTAAAGCAGACAAGTGGGAAATGTTATTTAGTAACTATTTTGTGTGACATATCTCTCAGATTCATGGGCATAAAATTTCAAATTTTGAAAATTGTGAAATTTTCAAAATTTTCGCCAAATTTTTGAAATTTTCACAAATAAACGCAAAACATATCGGCCTAAATTTACTACTGACATAAAGTACAATATGTCACAAAAAACAATGTCAGAATTGCCAGGATCCGTTGAAGTGTTCCAGAGTTATAACCTGTCAAAGTGACACTGGTCAAAATTGCAAAAAATGGCCGGGTCTTTAAGGTGAAAACAGGCTGGGGGCTGAAGGGGTTAAGTACTGCCAGGTACAACCGGGACACATTTGAGATGGACAGCAATAAACTGTAAGTTGTAAAGGACTTCAACCTACTTGGATCAATGATCACTCAACATGCAGCGAGAACACTGAAAGTCAATAAGAGAATAGCTATGGGCAAATCAACATTGAAGTCACTAGACTTTGTCCTCAAATCAAAGAACATTTCACTGGTGAAAAACAATCAACGCCTTTAAAATATGGTGCTGGAGAAAGATGTTATAAATACTATTGATGGAAAAAAAACCCTGAACAAATCAATTTTGGAAGAAATCAAGAAAAATATGTCACTCAAAGCAATGATCATCAAGCTACAGCTTGTCTACTTTGGACACATCATACAATGAAAGTAATTACTGAAGAAGGACATTGTGATGGGAAGATTAAAAGGAACAAGGCTAAGAGGAAGACCAGCAACCCAATAGCTTGAAAAAATCAAGATAATTGCTGAGAAGACCCTGGTGGACTTATTGAGGCTTGTATAAGATCTGTCTTCCTGCAGAGAGTTCATCTATCAAGTTGCCATGGTTCGAGGTTGAGCTGAAGGCTGTTAAATAAAAATTAAATAAATATATATACAGCATATATATACATATATATATATATACAGTTAGGTCCAGAAATATTTGGACAGTGACACAAGTTTTGTTATTTTAGCTGTTTACAAAAACATGTTCAGAAATACAATTATATATATAATATGGGCTGAAAGTGCACACTCCCAGCTGCAATATGAGAGTTTTCACATCCAAATCGGAGAAAGGGTTTAAGAATCATAGCTCTGTAATGCATAGCCTCCTCTTTTTAAAGGGACCAAAAGTAATTGGACAAGGGACTCTAAGGGCTGCAATTAACTCTGAAGGCGTCTCCCTCGTTAACCTGTAATCAATGAAGTAGTTAAAAGGTCTGGGGTTGATTACAGGTGTGTGGTTTTGCATTTGGAAGCTGTTGCTGTGACCAGACAACATGCGGTCTAAGGAACTCTCAATTGAGGTGAAGCAGAACATCCTGAGGCTGAAAAAAAAGAAAAAATCCATCAGAGAGATAGCAGACATGCTTGGAGTAGCAAAATCAACAGTCGGGTACATTCTGAGAAAAAAGGAATTGACTGGTGAGCTTGGGAACTCAAAAAGGCCTGGGCGTCCACGGATGACAACAGTGGTGGATGATCGACGCATACTTTCTTAGGTGAAGAAGAACCCGTTCACAACATCAACTGAAGTCCAGAACACTCTCAGTGAAGTAGGTGTATCTGTCTCTAAGTCAACAGTAAAGAGAAGACTCCATGAAAGTAAATACAAAGGGTTCACATCTAGATGCAAACCATTCATCAATTCCAAAAATAGACAGGCCAGAGTTAAATTTGCTGAAAAACACCTCATGAAGCCAGCTCAGTTCTGGAAAAGTATTCTATTGACAGATGAGACAAAGATCAACCTGTACCAGAATGATGGGAAGAAAAAAGTTTGGAGAAGAAAGGGAACGGCACATGATCCAAGGCACACCACATCCTCTGTAAAACATGGTGGAGGCAACGTGATGGCATGGGCATGCATGGCTTTCAATGGCACTGGGTTACTTGTGTTTATTGATGACATAACAGCAGACAAGAGTAGCCGGATGAATTCTGAAGTGTACCGGGATATACTTTCAGCCCAGATTCAGCCAAATGCCGCAAAGTTGATCGGACGGCGCTTCATAGTACAGATGGACAGTGACCCCAAGCATACAGCCAAAGCTACCCAGGAGTTCATGAGTGCAAAAAAGTGGAACATTCTGCAATGGCCAAGTCAATCACCAGATCTTAACCCAATTGAGCATGCATTTCACTTGCTCAAATCCAGACTTAAGACGGAAAGACCCACAAACAAGCAAGACCTGAAGGCTGCAGCTGTAAAGGCCTGGCAAAGCATTATGAAGGAGGAAACCCAGCGTTTGGTGATGTCCATGGGTTCCAGACTTAAGGCAGTGATTGCCTCCAAAGGATTCGCAACAAAATATTGAAAATAAAAATATTTTGTTTGGGTTTGGTTTATTTGTCCAATTACTTTTGACCTCCTAAAATGTAGAGTGTTTGTAAAGAAATGTGTACAATTCCTACAATTTCTATCAGATATTTTTGTTTAATTCTTTAAATTAAACGTTACAATCTGCACTTGAATTCTGTTGTAGAGGTTTCATTTCAAATCCAATGTGGTGGCATGCAGAGCCCAACTCGCGAAAATTGTGTCACTGTCCAAATATTTCTGGACCTAACTGTATATATATATATATATATATATATATATATATATATATACACAGTATCAATAACCCTCTTCCACAGGCATTGTTAATTAAGCACCATTTACTTGGGCCCGCACAGCCTTCATTCATGACCTTTATTCACAGCTGCCTGGTTTTGCAACATGGAAGCGGTTCTGAAATGTTACAGGTATATGTGTTGCTTCAAAATGGTTTTGCTTTTAATGTAATTAGAAGGCCACATGGCACAATGAAAATATAAAATATAGAGTAGGACCGCCTTATTGAGATTTACCATGACGTGGCAGGGGTGGCTCAAAAAATTGAAAAAAAAAATGATCAATTGTTTGCAAAAAATCTCATTTTGCATTATAGTGCAGTTGGAATAATTTGTGAATTTACACTTTTTATTTATTGCATGCCTTTTTTTCAAGCAGTGCTGGCTCTCCCTCTTTTTTTTGTTATAGGTACACAGTATATTGTTATGATTCAGGGACCGGGGAGGATCAAATAATGCGGAATCCCAAAAAAGAGTGACTGGAAACTTAACGGACTGCAGACCTAATCCTGAGACACAACTAACAATAGCCGTGCGGCGTGCCTACGATGACCTGGACGCCTCGATAAAGCCGGAGAACTAAATAATCTCACAGACAGAACTAAAAGAAAGCTAATCTGCCTCGGAGTAGTCCCCAAAGATAGATAGATAGCCCCCCACATGTAAAGGCTACGGTGATATAGAAAAACACAATACAAAGCCAGAAAGGACAGATTTCAGCAAAGGTGAGGCCCAAACTATCTTTATAGAAAAGGATAGGAAAGAGTTACTGTCTGCAGCCGTAAAAACCCTAATCAATACCAGCACTACTGACATGGAAAAATCCTGAGGTTACTAAACCTCTCCCCCACTGTACCAGCAGATGTTACTGGGATCCAAAACACTAATACAGATGAGGGACTGAATAATACCAGGCATGACAAAACAAAAATCTTGCAGAATCATGGAGCTAAGTATACAGACACTCCGAGCAGGGAATGATCCTATTCCACCACGAACTCCACACAGACACATTTGGAATCATGCATAGTATCAAAGCAGAACAATAACAACAGGTAATAAACAAATAGCAGAGGTACAGGACCACTTATCGGAGGGAAGTTCTGGTAGTGAGCAGAGCTGGTTGCAGAATGTCGTTAACACACAGGAGCAATTGACCACCAGCAAGTAACAAGAGAAAGCTACTAAGTTAAATAGCCCAATCTGACCCTGATTGCCAGTCCTCTGCAGGTGTGTCACTTCCATTCCACACATCAACTGCACCGCCAGCACTGACCACAAGAGGGAGCTCCAAGCTGGGAAACGTATTCACAACAGTATATATTACATTAGGATCATGGGAATTTTGTTTAAAAGCGTTGGTTGGCAAGTTACATGTGTAGGTTTGCTTCAGTCTTCAAGCTCTGTAGGAGCAACATAAGCCATGAACATCCAGGTTAACATATACTGTACTAAAAGCTATGGCTTCTCATAAGCACATAACATGAAGTGACCACATTTCAATTGAAAAATTGTTATTTGTCAAAATGAATCAGGCATGGATCAGTGCCAAACTTTAGTCAAAGTTGAAATCATGTTAGTTAAATATAGATGAAAAGTTTTACTTTTTGGTAACAGTTTGGACTGTTGCAAAATGTTGCACTTTACACATTATATAGATGAAGACTATTTGAACTTTTACATAAAAAGCCCCAAAAAACCCACATAAAATGAAAAATGCTCAAGATAATATTGGTAAGGTAGAGGATAGCTTAACATTACTTCCACTTTATTCCTGTATCATAGTGAGATTTTCAAAGACGGTTGTGTGGGCAATTAAATATGCTGAACCGGAGTAAAATTAAAATGTACTTGCTGTACAGTTGTTATTTCATAAACAAATCAACACAGCTCCCACACAAGTACCAAGTTCAGTGTTATTATCCGATGAAATTAAGAAACACTTGAGAGGATTCCCAGAGTCCTTCAATAATTATTTCATAGAAAACATCTAATTAAATCTGCTATATCATTAAACACCACAACACACAAAGCTTCACATTAGCATAATGTTTAAAAATAAATAAGGGTATCAGACAAATCATTTTAGAATGACGGAAGTATGACAGAGCACCATACACCTAATAATAAGTGCAAAATAGCTCTAGAAACAAAGAAATTATACCAAAATCATTATAAATATAAATATATATATATATATATATATATATATATATATATATATATGTGAGGTAAATCCGGAGATATGACGATAAATCATGACATTCAAGTCATGTCAGGAAGCCCTCTCCTGGTGTCACTACCCCCTTCCCTTCACACAACTGGTTTAGCAACAAATCCATGGCCATGTCCTGTGATATGGAAATGAGGTGGCTTAGGGACAATGGACACAGGATGACTCCCTGCCGTCACCCTGTAGTGGGGGCTGCTAGCTAGTTAGCAAGGCTATGGAAATAGCCAGACAGAACGACTCCAGTAAAAAATGGTTCATATCTCGCAAGCCATATTTCCGATAAATATGGCAACCATAAAAATGGTGTTTGCGCAGGCGGACGATGCTGGCACACCTTTTTTATGGAAGGGGGAGCTTGGGAACTGCCCCAGGCGTGATATCAGCCATATGGGAACTCGTAGACAGGTCATGAGTCCCCTCGTTCTGTAGCTAAATTCATACCTGTCACAATGAGAGCATTGGCGTCCGCCTACGACGCTCCCAGGCAAAGTTATGGCCAATATCCCCTTTGCTGGATAATTCTGATCCATGCAGGGGGAGTGGCAGTGCTTCCCTGTGAGGTCACTAAGGTAGGAGGGGACCTGGATCTGCCCAGGTTGATAACCCTACTTCGGCCATTTTCCAGCGTTCTTCTGCTCGGGGGCCTGGTTGGGACAGACCTGTGAGAGAGTTCCTGGAAACCTGGTCTACAGCGCCCCCCTGTGGCCAGACGCACAAGGTAACTGATTGAATTGCATACCTGTTGTAAACCATGCTTTATCTGTAACTGTACTCTGACATATGTATATTCTGTAGATTCCCTATTGTATATATTGTAGTTTCTAGTGTGCTTTAGGCGATTAAATTATATAATTAATCTTGGGCTGTTCTGTTATCTCGATCTTGAATCCCACGTCTGTGTGTTCGGCTAATAGTTACCGTGAAGCGGTTGGTGGCAGCGAGTTGTGCCAAGGATTATTGTGGGGAGGCCAGTGAGATTCGGGAAGATATTATATATTCCGCCCGCGGAGGTCGGGGGAATATATACCTTACTCTCACCGGGGACCCTTCAATAATCGGCATAAGTAGTATAGCGGCCTCCTTGCTTATTGTCGGGCAATTCCATAATTGGCCTGACTATAAGAGGGGCGCTAGAGAGCGCGTCACGTGCTCTGTCTGTCGGTCGGGAGGTATAAAGTAGGGGTGACCCCCACTTGTTACCCCCCGATTGTGACGTACTGGTAGCCAGCGCGGGGGATTTCTGAGTGACCCCCCCGGTGGTTTGTGACATATTGGTGGCATAGCGGTGGGATCGAGATAATAGTGTGTGTGAGTGTGAGACCCATACTCCCAGACACTAAAGACTGCCTGCAGCAGCTGTGGCTGCTGGGGTCTTCAGACTAGCTCAACACTAGAGTGTCAGAGTGCAGATACTGTAAGGTGTGTGGAGGCATCAGGTGTCAGTTCTGTGTCAGTGACCAAAAGTCTGCAAGAATGGCTGAGAGCACCAGGAGCAAAGCCAAAGGAATGGCCGATGCTCAGGCCAGAGACGATGAGGAGGTTGTCCACGAGTCCTCCAGGAGCTCGACGCCAGAAAACAGCTCTGCAGAGGACATTGCACAACCGGGCACTGCTGGACAAGATGAGGAGCAGCTCGCCCAAGGGTCCTCAACGAGCCAGACGCCAGCCCTCCGCTCTGCAATGGACAGTGAAGCACCAGGCTCCGCAGCGGGCCGCAGATCACCACGTGCCATTCCACCGAGCCTGGGAGGCTCGGATAGCCTTCTTCAAATGGCTATGGCCCTACGCCAGGCTGGAGACCGGGAGGGCTACAAGGAACTCATGGCCGAGCGTGAGCGGCAAGCAGCGCGTGAAGAGCGCCAGGCAGAGCGTAACTACCAGCTGCAGCTAGCTCAGCTCCGGCCCTCATCAGCCACCCGTGACCTTCCAGACACCAAACTTCCAAAGGTCCGTGTTGAGGACTTCCCAGTGCTGGAGAAGGATGGAGACTTGGACTCTTTCTTGACTGCTTTTGAACGGACTTGCTTGCAGCATCATCTGAACAAGGACCAGTGGGCCAAATACCTGACCCACCGTTTAAGGGGTAAGGCCCTGGATGTCCTTGGGGACTTGCCTGCTGAGGCAGATCAGGGCTACGACACCATCAAGCGGGCCCTGATCCAACAGTACAACCTCACTCCAGAGTCCTACCGCAAGAAGTTCCGGAGCCTACAGAAGGGACCAAAGGACTCCTGGGCTGACCACCGGCGGGCACTTGCCCGAGCTGCCGACCACTGGACCCAAGGCCTGCAGCTTTCCACCGGACCGGAGATCCTGGACTTGTTCATCACGGAGCAACTCTTGTGGAACTGCCCTGAGGATCTCCGCCAGTTCATCCGAGACCAGAAGCCAAAGGGGTCCACGGCTACAGCTGCCCTTGCCGACGACTACACCAACAACCGGGCCCCTGAGGCCAGGAGAGCGGCCACCAGCAGCACCTGGAGAGGGGGTAAGATGAATTCTGCGACTGCCCCACCTGCCCCTAGACTGCAGGGGGTGTCCCCCTCAACTCCCCTCTCCAGGCCCGTGGCAGAGCCAAGACGGTGCCACCAGTGCAACCTACCTGGACACTTCAAGGCCATGTGCCCTCAGCGTCCCAAGGCCCCGGCTCCGTCCCCGTCCCAAGGGCCGCCCAAGGTGTATTGTGTGGGTGGGGGTGGTGGTAGGTCCCTGGACAGCTTCCAACCTGTCACCGTCGGCCGGTCTGTGACCATAGGACTGCGAGACAGCGCCTCGGAGGTGACTCTGGTGCGGCCTGAGATGGTGTCCCCCCAAGACTTGATCCCTGGAAAAACCCTCGCTGTCTCCGGGATTGGAGGCACTGACCCGGCGCTGCCTGTTGCTGACATTTATGTGGACTGGGGCGCAGGGCGAGGGGTGAGGGAGGTGGGGGTAACTGATCGGATCCCTGCAAACGTGCTACTTGGGACAGATTTGGGGCAGATAACCTCCCAGTTTGGGCCCCAACCAAGGGCTGAACCGTCAGCCCGTACTGACATGACTCCTAACAATGTTAATGTGTTATCTATGAATGATGTAAGGGAGGAGGGAGTGAACTCTGATATTTCTGCTTGCACAGACACCATAGACACACACACAGCTGCAGCTGTGACAGGGGAGGGGGTCAGAGAAAGGTGTGACAATGCCTCTACAAGTAACCAGCCTGTGAGCTGGGATCTGCTGCCCTCTGCAGGGATAAGCAGAGAGCAGGGTGCTGCAGGGGGAGGACCAGTGTGTGGGGTGGGGGCTACCACAGCAAATGTGGGGTCCCCAGAGATTTCACAGCGGGGTTCTGTTGCTGCAGGGGGGGAACAGGCAGGTGAGATTGGGGCCGGTCCAGGAGCGGAAGTGCTCCCAGGTAAGATCTCGGTGCAGGGTTCCCCCACAACCGGGGTGTCAGGAAGCCAGGTAGGTCTGCCTGAACCGGCGACTTGGTCAGGAACGGAGGAGGAGCAGGCACGACCCACGGTCGCAGCGGCTGTGGCCGCTGTCACCCGCAGTGGGAGTGCTGGAAGCCAAGGGGCCTCCCGGAGGTCCGATAGCTCTTCCCCTTCTGACCAAGTGGCAGCCGAGTCAGGTGGAGGCCAGGACACAGGTCCCGGGGTACTGACTGAAGATGTGACAGTCTCGTCGATTCTGGCCACATCTAGTCAGGGGTTTCAGGCAGCGTTAGAAGCTGACGACAGCCTGAAAGCTCTTAAGGAGCAGGCGGCACAGCCTCCCTCGGACCCGGAGCGAGTGGTCTGGGACCAAGGACGGCTGTACCGGGCCACGGTCCAGCAGGGTTCACCGGAGGCGTGGCCCAGGGACCGACAGTTGGTGGTACCCTATCCGTTCCGGACGGAGTTGTTGCGGATCGCACATGAGATTCCGATGGCCGGACACCTAGGGATCGCTAAGACCAAGGCCAGGTTAAACCAGCATTTCTACTGGCCAAAAATGGGGGCCGATGTGGCTGCCTACTGCCGTTCGTGTGAAACCTGTCAGAGAGTGGGGAAGGCGGGGCCACGCCCCAAAGCCCCACTGGTATCTCTGCCAATCATCGATGAGCCTTTCAGGAGGGTGGCTGTGGATCTGGTCGGCCCGCTGGCCATCCCCAGCAGCTCCGGGAAACGCTTCATACTGACGGTAGTGGACTATGCCACCCGGTACCCAGAAGCAGTGGCCTTGTCGTCCATTCGGGCTGACAAGGTGGCCACCGCATTGCTGGAGATTTTCTCCCGAGTGGGTTTTCCCCAGGAAATGCTCACTGACCGGGGGACCCAATTCATGTCCCAGCTGATGGAGGCCCTCTGTAAGCAAGTCCAGGTGCGACATCTGGTGGCCAGCCCGTACCATCCACAGACTAATGGCCTGTGCGAGCGGTTCAATGGCACCTTAAAGCAGATGCTTAAGATGTTGGTCGACTCCCATGGGCGTGACTGGGAGCGGTATCTCCCCCACCTGTTATTTGCTTACCGGGAGGTTCCACAGGCCTCAACAGGATTCTCACCGTTTGAGCTCCTGTACGGGCGACGTGTGCGGGGCCCCCTGGCTCTGGTGAAAGAGGCTTGGGAAGGGGATTTGGCCACCCCTGGAGTGTCGGTTATCGAGTATGTCATGCGCTTCCGGGACAAAATGCAGGCCTTGACGCAACTGGTACACGACAATATGGCTCAAGCCCAGGCTGATCAGAAGCGTTGGTACGACCAGAACGCTTGTGAGAGGACCTACCAAGTGGGTCAAGAGGTGTGGGTACTGGTCCCCGTACCACAGGACAAGCTTCAGGCAGCCTGGGAAGGCCCATACCTCGTGTACCAGCAGCTCAACCCTGTGACGTACCTGGTCACCCTGGACCCTGCCCGTGGAAGGCGGAAGCCCTTCCATGTGAACATGATGAAGGCACATCATGAGCGGGAGGCATGTGCGCTCCCCGTGTGCAACCTGCCCGAGGAGGGAGAAGCGGAAACCCTCTTGGATATGCTAGCCCAGGTTAGGGCAGGCGGATCCATTGAGGATGTGGAGGTTGGCCACCAGCTCTTGGAGGACCAACGGTCCCAGCTGTGGGCCACCCTACACCCCTTCCGGGGGTTGTTTACCAACCAGCCCGGAAGGACTGACTTGGCTGTCCATCACGTGGACACTGGGGATCATCCCCCGATCCGGCGTTCAGCATATCGGGTCTCCCTGGAGGTGCAGCAACACATGCGCCAGGAGATTGACGAGATGCTGGAGCTGGGGGTGATCCAGGCATCCAACAGCGCTTGGGCCTCGCCTGTAGTCCTCGTCCCTAAGAAGGACCGAACCACTCGGTTCTGCGTGGACTACAGGGGGCTCAATGCTGTCACGGTCGCCGATGCGTACCCAATGCCACGCATCGATGACCTGCTCGATCAGTTGGCCGGGGCTCAGTACCTGACCATCATGGACCTGAGCCGGGGATATTGGCAGATCCCCCTGACTCGCAAGGCCAGGGAACGCTCTGCCTTTATTACCCCATTTGGACTGTACGAGTCCACGGTGATGCCATTCGGGATGAGGAATGCCCCTGCCACTTTCCAGCGGATGGTCAACACCCTGCTCAAGGGACTTGAAGGGTACGCGGCCGCGTACCTGGATGACATTGCCGTCTTCAGTCCCACCTGGGAAGATCACCTAGAGCATCTAGCACAGGTGCTCAGGCGGATCCACCGGGCAGGTTTGACCATCAAGCCGGGAAAGTGTCAGCTGGCCATGAGCGAGGTCCAGTACCTCGGTCACCGGGTAGGTGGGAGAACCCTGAAGCCCGAGCCTGAGAAGGTGGAAGCCATCGCATCCTGGCCCACCCCCAGGACCAAGAAGCAGGTGATGTCCTTCTTGGGGACCGCTGGGTACTATAGGAGGTTTGTTCCATGCTATAGTAGCCTGGCAAAGCCCTTGACGGACCTCACCAAGAAGAAGCTGCCCTCTGCAGTCGATTGGACAATGGACTGCGAGACAGCCTTCCGGGCCCTAAAGGACGCCCTGTCCAGCCCGCCCGTGCTACAGGCAGCCGACTTCACGCGGCCGTTTGTAGTACAGACCGACGCCAGTGACTTCGGCCTCGGTGCGGTGCTCAGCCAGGTGGACTCTGCGAGCCAAGAGCACCCAGTCTTGTACCTGAGCAGGAAGCTGTTACCAAGGGAAGTTGCCTATTCCACGATGGAGAAGGAGTGCCTGGCCATAGTGTGGGCCCTGCAGCGTCTGCAACCCTATCTATACGGGCGCCACTTCATCGTGGAGACGGACCACAATCCCCTCAGCTGGTTGCACACCGTCTCTGGGACGAATGGGCGATTGTTGCGATGGAGCCTTGCGCTCCAGCAATACAACTTCACCATTCGCCACAAAAGGGGCCGTGACCACGGTAACGCAGACGGGCTGTCCCGACAAGGAGAGGTCGCGGACGGGCGCACGGGGGAACACCGGAGTGTGCTGCCCCCTAGCGCCCTCAAAAGGGGGGAGGTGTGAGGTAAATCCGGAGATATGACGATAAATCATGACATTCAAGTCATGTCAGGAAGCCCTCTCCTGGTGTCACTACCCCCTTCCCTTCACACAACTGGTTTAGCAACAAATCCATGGCCATGTCCTGTGATATGGAAATGAGGTGGCTTAGGGACAATGGACACAGGATGACTCCCTGCCGTCACCCTGTAGTGGGGGCTGCTAGCTAGTTAGCAAGGCTATGGAAATAGCCAGACAGAACGACTCCAGTAAAAAATGGTTCATATCTCGCAAGCCATATTTCCGATAAATATGGCAACCATAAAAATGGTGTTTGCGCAGGCGGACGATGCTGGCACACCTTTTTTATGGAAGGGGGAGCTTGGGAACTGCCCCAGGCGTGATATCAGCCATATGGGAACTCGTAGACAGGTCATGAGTCCCCTCGTTCTGTAGCTAAATTCATACCTGTCACAATGAGAGCATTGGCGTCCGCCTACGACGCTCCCAGGCAAAGTTATGGCCAATATCCCCTTTGCTGGATAATTCTGATCCATGCAGGGGGAGTGGCAGTGCTTCCCTGTGAGGTCACTAAGGTAGGAGGGGACCTGGATCTGCCCAGGTTGATAACCCTACTTCGGCCATTTTCCAGCGTTCTTCTGCTCGGGGGCCTGGTTGGGACAGACCTGTGAGAGAGTTCCTGGAAACCTGGTCTACAGCGCCCCCCTGTGGCCAGACGCACAAGGTAACTGATTGAATTGCATACCTGTTGTAAACCATGCTTTATCTGTAACTGTACTCTGACATATGTATATTCTGTAGATTCCCTATTGTATATATTGTAGTTTCTAGTGTGCTTTAGGCGATTAAATTATATAATTAATCTTGGGCTGTTCTGTTATCTCGATCTTGAATCCCACGTCTGTGTGTTCGGCTAATAGTTACCGTGAAGCGGTTGGTGGCAGCGAGTTGTGCCAAGGATTATTGTGGGGAGGCCAGTGAGATTCGGGAAGATATTATATATTCCGCCCGCGGAGGTCGGGGGAATATATACCTTACTCTCACCGGGGACCCTTCAATAATCGGCATAAGTAGTATAGCGGCCTCCTTGCTTATTGTCGGGCAATTCCATAATTGGCCTGACTATAAGAGGGGCGCTAGAGAGCGCGTCACGTGCTCTGTCTGTCGGTCGGGAGGTATAAAGTAGGGGTGACCCCCACTTGTTACCCCCCGATTGTGACGTACTGGTAGCCAGCGCGGGGGATTTCTGAGTGACCCCCCCGGTGGTTTGTGACAATATATATATATAAAATAAAGATAAGTAGTATAGCTGTATAAATTCTGTATTAACAGGGAAAACCTCTTATATTTGCAAATGACCTATTAATCATGTTTTATTTTTTTGTTATTATGCAGGCAAGCATAATTCTGCTTTCCTAAACTAAACATAATATGACATAAATTATTGAAGCTATCCCTTAATTGAAGGAATAGAGACTTAAAATACCCACTTATTTAATGATACTCATTTCTCAGTAAACTAAACGTTTAATTTATTAAATTATTTAGCCATGTAGGAAAATGAAGATTTATATGATGTTCAAAAAAGAAAGTCAAATCAGGGGCATACTCACCCCAACATTGTAAAATGCAGTCTTCACACAACTATATGAATCCTGTGTTAGCCAGTTTTGCTTATGTGGATATACAGTATATATATATATACATACACATATATAGATAGATATATATATATAGATATATAGATATATATATATATTAATTAAAAGAAGCGCGTACATTCCTCACATTTTTGTAAAATATTTCATTACATCTTTTCATGGGACAACACTGAAGATAGGACACTTTGATACAATGTAAAGTAGTCAGTGTGCAGCTTGTATAACAGTATACATTTTTGGTGCCCTGTAAATACCTCAGCACACAGCCATTAATGTCAAAGTTGCTGGCACTAATAGAGACTAGCTTCATTTTATAGACGATCATCTTTGGCTATCTCATACATAAATTTGACTTGCAACTATTTAGAATATAGTTATGCAGATTCTTGTCATGTTACTGCATTGTTACTGTTTTGCTCCTGGTGTTTGACATTTCTATTTTCCTGTATACCACAAATTACAACCTGTTCTTACATTCAGTAACAGCTCAATGTTTTATTAGGTTGATTCACTGGTTCGAATGAAGCAACAGTCTTCGAGAAAATTTTTCAGGAAGAGAAAATCAGTTTCATTTAGCTTCTCGATAGCGGTCTCTCGACCAAGAAAATTGTCAAACTGCCTCATGTGAATTCCAGGATAGTTGGGAGAATCTGCATAACTAATCATTTGCTAAAAAGTTGCCAGACAAATTTTTGTATGAGATAGCCAAGATGATTTTCTATAAAATAAAGGTACTCTCATGCTCAAATATGTAGTGGATGGTGAGATATAGAGCATGAAAGTAAAAAAGTTCAAAACATTGTTACCCTTTTGCTTGTCATTGTATATACAGGACAGGAGGAATTATACTATGCAGTATATGTATACAGAATAATATAGGTACTTAGAATTACACCCAGTATACAGGAAAGGAAAATACTAATTTGTGGACTATTTTGTAGTATATACTGTGAAGCTGTGTATATAGCATTTAGTGTGGAGCTTTGCCTTTGAAAAAAATATGGAGTGCAGGGTATATATATACATATATATATATATATATATATATATATATATATATATACAAAGCTCCACACATTATACTGTTCAAGATATACAAAGCTTCACACTATATACTATGTTCAGAACAAAGTATAGAGCTGTGTAAATACTATATAGTGTAGAAATGGGCCTGTATATAAAGTGTTTGGTTTGGCATCTACGCTATATACTATACATACAGCACCATATTATATACACATATTCATAGTATATATACACACACAGCATCTTACTATGTACTATATAAACAAGTCCACATTATATACTTCTATAGTTCTTATATACTTATATAGTTCTCCTGGAACTCACTGCCTCAACACGTCAGACTATCTACTACACTCACAAGCTTCAAACGGAACCTAAAGACTCATCTGTTCAGAAATGCCTATAACCTTCAATGACCTCACTGCTTCACCACCGTGCGGAGCTGCCGCCCCACCACCGTGCGGAGCTGCCGCCCCACCACCGTGCGGAGCTGCCGCCCCACCACCGTGCGGAGCTGCCGCCCCACCACCGTGCGGAGCTGCCGCCCCACCACCGTGCGGAGCTGCCGCCCCACCTACACCCCACCTACTGTCTCCTCCCCAAAATCCTTTAGGATGTAAGCCCGCAAGGGCAGGGCCCTCTTCCCCCTGTGCTAGTCTGTCTATTGTAACGTGTACATGTATTCTGTATGTAACCCCCTCATGTACAGCACCATGGAATCAATGGTGCTCTATAAATAAACAACAATAATAATAATAATAATACTTAATTACTCTGAATATATGACACTGGATACATTGGAAAAGGTGTATATACAGTTCATAGGAGACAATGAGGCTGGTGTATATGTGGGCGCCCCTGAGGCTTCAGTCACCACAGGGTATTACATCTCATTTAAGGTGCAGTACTCATGCCAGGTAAGGAAGAGGTTAACCACTGGTGTTCATTACTTACACAACATACACACAGCTCAGGTGCTTTCCCACTGGAACTGGGCTAGAGGCGCTCACCATAGCAACGGGACTTCCCCAGGACTATTGAGTCATCAGAAAGACATACAGATAGGGAACTTAGATTGTGAGCCCCAATGGGGACAGTGTTGCCAATGTATGTAAAGCGCTGTGGAATTAATAGTGCTATATAAATGAATACAATTATTATTATTATTATTATTATTATTATCAGAAAGGTGGGGGAAGCATGGGGGAAGTTAGAGAACACACGGACTTTTACCTCAGAATAGTCTGGGACACAGAAGAATATAGACACTGAGGAGAGTGCTTTAGAGCTTCCTCAGTTAGAGTCGGCCCTACTGGAAGGAGTAGGAGATGACCGGAGGAGCTGGTGAAGAAGGAGCAACACGGTAGCCAAGGAGTGAGCCTAACAGCCCCTTCAGCATCAGCGCAATCAGGGTGCAGAGCCCTAGGGAGGCGTACACTCCATGTTGTGCTATCAGAATCTGCAGGGAAGGGGGATTTCATGTCCCATTGCCCACCACAAAGGTCCCGGGGCACAGCAGCACATAGAGTCAGGAGTCAAAACCACGGTCGGGCCCACATTTTATTTGCGCTGCCTGCGGACGGAACGGGAACTAAACTCAAGGACACTGGGGTCCCCGAGTAACTTCGTGCCATGGGGATCCACACTACAGAGTGCAAGGAAGGAAGCTATCACAGCTCCACAACACCAGTGGTGGCCTTTGAACTACCCGGGATCAGCTGGGGCCTATCACGGCGGAAACCAGCACTCCGAGGGTGACGCCCTAACAGTGAGTAAAAGACCTTGAACCGCATCCACTGTGTCAGCCCATCATTGCCATTACCATCGCCCCGCGCTCCGGCGCCACCGGTGATTACTACCACCATCACCCTCCCCTGGGGCCTTGCTCTACCTGTGGGGAGCCGTGGGGAGCCGAATCATCCTCCCCAGAGGAAGGACAGCACTCGCAGTGGCGGCTAATCCCTGGCCACATACCACAGGTGGCGTCACGAGACAACTACTCCCAACATCCTCAACCCCTTCATTCTCATCATCCTACCATCCTTCATCCCTACATGGACACTTCGAGGCCATGAATCCAGGCAGGGCCACCCATGACATCCTCAAGACCTCCCTTTATCACCGGCCCGGTGACGTGTATGACCCTGGCCCCGTCGGGTGCTTCATATATACACCACATGCAAGGCACTGGGACTGCTGTATATATCACGTAGGAGTTATGAGGCTGGTATATATATATCACATACAAGGCACAGAGGCTTTGGTAACTCACCAAATCTAGTACACAGCAGGATGCAGCCCAGCCTGCAGCTGCTGTTTGAAGTGATGGAACAGCAGAGCAAAGAACAAAGAACATCCTCCTGAATCCAGTGGATTGCAATGTGCACTCTGCTTTGGCACGCTTAACTTTGAGTGCGTACATGCGTGCCCACTGTATATATAAATAAAAATTAAAGGGCCGGCTAACCTAAAACCGTGGCTATTGGCCCATTTTGTACGGGAGAATTGCAGCACACCAAGAATTTGCTCAGTGGGGTAGATGCCCAATCTGAGTCTTCTTAAAGTGAACAGAAAATGGCATACAAATAAAAATAACTATTATTGCATGGCTGTATTTGTTCATTCTGCCTCCTCAAAATCGGTATAATGCTCAGCTCATATTTATCATATGATCTCTGCTTGTGACGCCCCCACATCAGCGCCCGAGCCGCTCTGATCCGTAGCCGCGGTGGCTCGAAGGGTTTCCGGATCTGGGGGGTCCACGCGGACACTCAGATTAAAAGAGGAGGGATATGTACAAGGGAATTAGAAAGTTCGTGACGCCACCCATGGTGCATGGTAATGTAAGGGACCACCGCTGCTGTTGGGGAGCCCGGGGACGATGGTGAAGCAGCCGGATGTTTAACCCCTCCGTGGGTAGGGGCTTTGTGTCCCGGGGCCCGTTGGATGGTTGGTGCTTGGGGTGCCGTTGGGGATAGGAACAGGGATGTTCAGTGTACTCACTCAGTCCAGGAATAACAACACCGACAGCTTGTAAACCAGAATTCTGAGCACCACTGCAGCTTGTAGGGAGCATGCTTGTGTCCGTGCCCTTGGTGTTGCTGTTAGCCTGTGGCCCTTTCCTTGGCACCTTTGTCTCTATTTGGACCCTCGGGTATAAAACTCTTCGGGTCCCGCTCACCCGTATGGCTAACGGAGTGAGCTTGCTCTCAGGGTTCACGCATAGGATTTCTTTGGACTGTATTAGGAAAGTCCTATCCCATCGGTGCGCTAGTACCCCGATTTTGGAGCGGGTTGGGGATGAGTCTTGAAGTCTTCACCCCCGTCGAATAAATTACCGGAACGCGTGAAGCTACTTTCCAACCTAGAGTCCACGAACCCCGTCGTGCCCTGGCCCCTGCCCGGTGATAGCTCAAGGCCGCCGGCGGCCCTCCTTGGCAGTCCGTGCCCCTTGACAGAATCCCCTGCAACCGGGGTTCCAGCTCCTACCAGGCCCAGACCAATGTCTGCCACCTAGTAACTACAGGAGCCCTGCTCCAGGCCGGTAACCTCTCCCTCACAGAGAGTCACCTCTCCTCGTCCACCTCACTCTCTCCTCTCCTTTGCTCCACTGTCACTTTCTCACTTTCCCCTTACCAACCCTTGGCTAAGCTGTTAGCAACACCAAAGGACCAGGACCCGTAACCAAGGAGGAGTGGATACTGTGCAGAAGGGCAGAATGCACAATACCCTGTGACAACCTGATAGGCCAGGGCATCACACTTACATCAGTGTTTCGATGTGAAATCCCCAAAACATGATTGATACCATACCTCCGAAGGAATCTCTCACTATATTTATACAGATGGAGTAACTTTGGACTCTGCCTGATTTTTGTTTTGGCAGTGTCCCATTATTTTAGACATATATAAAGTGTACAACTTTGGACAACCACAGTTTTCTGCACACCTAAAAAGATGGAAACCACCAGTATAGACGCCAAATGGAGTCCAAAGATATCCCATTTGCCTCATTATAATGAGTGGTTCCATCATGAGTTTCATCTAAATCTCATTTGTGTGGGATTTACATGGAAACCCCAATTTAACTGCTCAGCGTAGTACATAAGAATGTGATCCTAGCCCCATACTGAAAATGTTATGTACCTCAAAATGTTACTGATACAAAACCTTGGAATGTTTGCCAGTGATGAAGCAGAGGGCGGGATTAGACCCACTGGACCACAGGGGGGGACGTGGGTTTACCCTGATGTGGAACGGGCTTGAATAAGCACCTACCGAGTAGATGCCAGGTGCCACTACCAGGGTAGTACCCGGGACTGGGTCAGCTGAGTGGAGCTGGGTGACAGCAGGACCAAGGTCAGGTAACAGACAGGACAGACACTGGCAGGATAAACAGGGCACAACCAGGAACACAGACTGGACAGGAGCATGAGCACAGATACAAGCACAGGTACAGAACATTTGGCATGGGTAATCAAGCAGAGATCATCCAGCACAGGACATCAGCAGGGACTCTGGACATCAGGGTACAGGCACAGGACATCGAGTTGAGAACATTGGAATAGGGGAAGCAGACATAGATCCAGAACAAGGGCTTGTACCAGAACACAGGGACACAGACAGGACATGTCAAGAAACACAGGGTAGACACAGCAGACTCATAGCTGGTTACATGGAGGACTGGTGCTGGATCCCGTCAGACCAAAGCAAACAGGTTGGACCAACAGACAGGTAGTAGGATCAAATCCTAATGACATGCTCTGGCCCCTCCCATCAGGGGAGGGAGCCTTAAATACCTGTTGCCTCCCAGTGATAGTCTGGGGGCACCTTTGCAAGATTCACATGCTTCCTCTTAAAGGGACAGTAAGCACCCCAGGCTGGAGACCAGGAAACCCTGCATAACATGTGCAGGACATGGAACTTAGGTGGAAGCTGAAGACTGAAAAACAAGTAGGCATCCACTAAAGGGGGCGAGCCAGGGACCACAATGAACGTGGGAGGCAATGCAGGAGTGCAGAGGACCACGTAACACATGGGTAGGCATGTGGGAAAGCAGAGGACTGCGCAACATGTAGGTGGCCATGCTGGTGAGCAGAGAACCACACAGCACTAGGATGGACATGCGAGATTGCAGAGGACCACATGACACGTGCACACCCGCAGGAACAAAATAAATGAATAAATAAGTAACAATAGCAGAAAAGAGAAGACAAAAAGAAAAATATACATCAATGTAGCTCCAAGAAGTGATGTTATCCCACACATATTGCCATGTAGGAGAACATAGCTGATATAATTATGATCTCAGCCATATATGTGGTGCCCTGGACAAGCCAGGGGCCACAGAGTACAACACCCACACACCCCACACTCCCGGTCAGGCACACCAAAGTCAGACACAAAACCCTTGTTGCCTTCCTCCAGGGGCTGATGTCCACACCAGGGGGGTGGGCCAGGTGGTTGGCCCCGCCCACCAAGGAGTTCACAGTCCTGGAGGTGGGAAAAGTAGACAGAACAGCTTTAGAGTGGAAAGTGAGAGGAGGTGAAGTGGCAGTAGAGCAGACTGAAGTTGGTCCGGGTGTGTGGCCCGGACGGATCAGCAAGGTTGACAGGCGGTGGTGACCGTCTGCAGGAGTGACCGATTGGAGTCTACCGTAAGGACCGTGGACGGGCGGTGGCCCGGCGGTACCGGACCGGTACACAAAGAGAAGTCAGCACCATCTGGCAGGGGTTTATGGACCCTGACAAGGCTAGGAGTCGCCGTGAATTTGTCGAATCCGTCAGTGAAGGGAACCTCCTGGGTTCCCCAGCAGCCAAGTCCCGACAAAAGGCAACAGCTCAACCGTGAGAGGGAGACACCGCCAAGGCAACCGTTTTCCAGGGCCAGAGCCTGCGGGCAGAAAGGGTCTCCTCCAGCCCATATCCAAGCTGGGGAGCGGGTTACCGGTGGGAACCCATCGTAACCAACTACCGTACATAGGTGCAGGGAAAGGCAGTCACCATCAACCTGCCGGGAGCAGAAACCACCGCAGCTGTCAGTGGGACCTGTCCATCCAGCCATGTGTTTTACCGAGAACTGTGTCTTCATCATTGGCTGAGTGAGTACCACGGTGCCGTGCGGCACAGCGCTGCCCCTGCGACCCTGCACCTCACCAGGCCCCGTAACCCGCCTGCCATCCATCCCTTCCCCAATCACCGGGCCTCGGGACCACCAACCCCCTACCCACGGAGTGGAGAATTAAGAACAAAGCTGCTCCCTGTCACCGCTCCCGGGATCCCCATCCAGAGCAGCGGTGGTGTCACCAAAATCACCACAACCGTGGGTGGCGTCACGGACAATACTCAAATCCACCATCCAATCAATCCCTACCCCTTTTCACTCACGGGCGAGGAACGCCGCTCGAGTCCCCGGGATCCGGCCCACCACTCGAGCCACCACCGAGCAGCAGCAGCAGCCGGACCCGAGCAGTAGGAGAGCGCAGCGTCCCCTCCTCCGCCCGCGACAACTTGGCATCACGAACAGGATCTTACCGCTCTGCCGTCTGGTAGAGGTGCGCCTTGTGACCACCGGAGGTGTCCGGCCAAAAATCTTGAGAAACCGCCATTTTGGGCGCGAAAAGTTCCCGCTCAAGTGTCTTCTCGAGTAGCGGAGGCACGAAGGCCAAAACCCCGCCCCTGTAGAGGAGGAGCCGGAAAGAGACTAAGGGGGACGGAAACAAGATGTCTGCGCCCAAAGGAGCCGCTGGAAGAGCGGCGGACGCAGCCACGGGAGCACCTGTAGATGGGAACGGGCCTGCCCAGGTCCCGGCCGCGCTGGCGGGAGGCGCCGCGGCCCTAGCTCTCGCTCAGGTGATGCCGTTCTCTTTGCCCTATGTGCCCAAAGCTGCCTGGCTACCGCAGTACGATAGGAAACCTGATGCCTTGCAGGTTTTCCGTAAAAAACTCAGTCCGCTACTAGAACTGTACCCCCTGACTGATAAGCAACGTGCAGCGCTAGTGCTGGGGCATCTAACCGGCGCGGCTGAGCAGGAGGCGGAGACCTGGGCCGAGGGGGACCAGTCCTCTGTAGCCGCCATATTTGAAAAACTGCAGACTGCATTTGAGACCCGTACCGAGGCCGAGTTGCGGATGCAGTTCTATCAATGCCGGCAACGGCCTGCAGATAGCATTCGGGACTATGCTCTGCGCCTGCAAACCGCACTTCGCACACTGAAGCGGGTGGACACCATCAACAGTGTGAACAGTAACAAAATGTTAAGTGAGCAGTTTGTACAGGGGATGAGGTCCTCGGAGGACCGCAAACAGCTTTGGCTGTGGGCCCTTGAACACCCTGATGTGGACTTTGCCGTATTAAAAGAACGGGCCATCAAAGCTCTGCAACCCCCCGCATTTGAAGCTCCTGAGCCAGCCCCGTGGCCGGTCGAGACTGCTCCCGTTGTGGTGGCCCCTACCCCACCAGCACCTTCAGTACTTGCAGCCCCCAGCAGAACGATGGAAGAACTCGCTGCTCAGGTTCGCCGCATGGATGGGGACATCGCTAAGACCCTTGCCGAACTCCAGCCTCCGACCAGATCCCAGGCCCCAGTGAAGGTGCAGCTCGCCGACAGCCCTGAGGACGTCCCCTGGATGCAGCGGAGGAGGGCCAATGACTCACGGAATGGACCCCCAATCTGTTACAGGTGCAGCAAACCCGGCCACTACTTCCGACGGTGTCCGTTAAACGAGCAACCCCTGGGGCCACGGGCCAATCCTTAGGAGTAGAACCCCATGGCCCCCCAGACTGGCGGGACCGGTATATCGGGGCCCGGCCCATCATCCCCGTGGCTGTGGACGGCATACCGGTGATGGCTCTCCTGGACACTGGATAACAGTTAACCACCATACCATACACACTGTATCAACGGTATTGGGGAAAAGACGAGCTGGCTCCCCCAGATGCCAGTATAACACTGATTGCTGCTGATGGACTCCCATTGACCCAAGTAGGATACAAACAAGTGGCCATGACTGTGGGGCGAGCTGAACTGCAACACCAGGGTATGATTGTGATAATGAATGAACCCAGTGATCCTAACCCAAAGGTAGTGCTAGGGACCAACGTGATGGAGCACTGTATGAGTGACGTGCTGACCCTACTGCAGCAGCTGGCCGCCACGGCGGCGGGGAGGCGACAGAGAGCCCTGATGTACCGCCAACATGTGAGTTCGAAAGGAGGAGAGATTGGCGGGGTGAGAGAGATGGATGTGGCCCCTTTGATTGTGCCTCCCAGGAGCGAGATGATGATTTGGTGTAGGGCAGCGGTAGGGCCCCAGGGGCGTGACTACCCCGCCATGATAGAGCCCATGCCCTCTGAACACTGGCCCACAGTAATGGCCGCCCAAGGGGTGGTAGATGTAAAGAAGGGAAGAGTGCCCGTGAGGGTGCTGAACTGCGGGGAGGAAGAAGTCAGGCTTCCCCGGTACGCTACCCTTGCCAAGTTGTTCACCTTGGATCCCCACACCATCCACGAGGCCATTCCCACAACCTCACCACCTACTGCCAGCACTCACCCATCCCAAGGGAAGTTAGACGAGTGGTGCCGACAGCTACACGTAGGCGCTGACGATACCCCTACACATCACAAAGAAGGGGTATACCGGGTGGTACAGGAGTATGAGCAGGTTTTTAGCAAGCACCCCCTAGACTTTGGGCAGATTAAAGGGGTCCAACACCATATCCCCACCGGTGGGCACCCCCCTATCAAAGAAAGGTACAGGCCTATTCCCCCTGCACACTACCAATGTGCTAAGGACATGTTGAGGAACATGAAGGAGGCAGGGGTTATTAGGGACAGCTGTAGTCCCTGGGCCGCCCCGTTGGTACTAGTTAAGAAGAAGGATGGCACCATGCGGATGTGTGTGGATTATCGAAAAATTAACCAGATAACACATAAGGATGCTTACCCTCTGCTCCGCATTGAGGAGTCCCTGGCTGCGCTGAGAACCGCTAACTACTTCTCCACCCTTGACCTCACCAGTGGGTACTGGCAGGTGGCTGTGGCACCAGAAGACCGAGAGAAGACTGCATTTGCTACCCCTATGGGACTCTGTGAGTTTAATAGCATGCTGTTCGGGCTGTGCAATGCCCCTGGAACCTTCCAACGGCTGATGGAATGCTGTCTGGAGCATCTAAACTTTGAGACCGTCCTGCTATACCTGGATGATGTGATTGTGTACTCCCAGTCATATGAAGCCCACCTGGAGCACCTGGCCGAGGTGTTCGCATCCCTTGCCAAATATGGGATGAAGTTGAAGCCCTCTAAGTGTCATCTGCTGAAACCCAAAGTGCAGTACCTAGGGCATGTGGTCGGTGCAGAGGGTGTCGCCCCCGACCCTGATAAAATCACCGCCAATCAGGTCTGGCCAAGGCCGACCACGGTGAAGGAGGTGAGGCAGTTCCTGGGCCTGGTGGGGTATTACCGTTGCTTCATCAAGGGGTACACGAAGATGGCTGCCCCCATGCAAGACCTCCTCGTGGGACAGACCAAAGGTGGTAGATCCCAGGGAGCTCTATTGGTGTGGGAAGAAAGGCATGAGGAATCCTTCCATCAGCTGAGAGCGGCCCTGACTGGAGAAGAAATCCTAGTATACCCTGACTACAACCACCCCTTCATCCTTTACACCGATGCCAGCAATGTGGGCTTAGGGGCAGTCCTATCCCAGGTCCAAGACGGGAGAGAGAAAGTGATTGCCTATGTGAGCCGAAGGCTTCGACCGACTGAAAGGAACCCCGAGAACTACAGCTCTTTCAAGCTTGAACTCCTGGCACTGGTGTGGGCCATCACCGAGCGGTTCCGCCATTACCTGGCAGCGGCTAAGTTCACCGCTTTCACGGATAATAACCCGCTGACCCACCTGGACACTGCCAAGCTGGGCGCGTTGGAACAACCATGGGTGGCTAGGCTAACCAACTACGATTTTACCATCAAGTACAGGGCCGGCCGTGTCAACATTAATGCCGATGCACTCTCTCGGATGCCCCACTTGTCAGAAGAAGGGTCTGAGGATGATGACCTCGAAGAGATTGAGCTGCCCGCATTTCATCAGCCACCGACTGAGAAGGTGCATGTCTATCAACAACGGGTAAACCTGGACCCGCTGCCCAGCCAGGAGTGGCAAGAAACTCAGGACCAGGCACCTGCTGTCCGCTTAGTCAAGATCTTGGTGGAACAGGGTGCTGCTGGGATAGATCCTGCCGCCCCAGAGGAAGCCCAACGCCTGTGGCGGGAACGGACCCGGCTGTATCTGCACCAGGGGAAGTTGTACCGTGAGCTGATTAGCCCGAAGACCCATGAGACGATCCGCCAGCTGGTGATTCCCCAAGCTAACGTGCCCACTGTCCTGCAAGCATACCATGATGGTGCTGGACACTTCGGATGGAAGAAGCTAGAGATGCTGTTGAGAGAGCGGTTCTATTGGAGTGGAATGCGGGAATCTGTAGAGGCCTGGTGTGGCCCTTGCGCGCTGAGAAGGAAGGATCAGGCCAGCCAGAAGGCGCCCCTACACCCGATTGTTACACACCAACCGCTGGAGCTGGTCGCCCTGGACCATGTAAAGCTCACCCCCAGCCGAAGTGGGTACACCTACGCTCTAACCATTGTAGACCACTATTCAAGGTTCATGGTGGTTGTCCCAGTCAAAGACCTAACTGGCCGTACCGCCGCTAGAGCGTTCCAGGCTTATTTCTGCCGACCACATGGATACCCTGAGAAGGTGCTTACTGACCAAGGCCCGGCCTTTGAAGCGGAGGTGTTCCATGAATTTTGTCAGTTGTACGGCTGCAAGAAGATCCAGACCACGCCTTACCATGCCCAAACCAATGGCATGTGTGAAAAGATGAACCACCTGGTCCTGGGCCTCCTCAAGACGTTGCCGCTGGAAGAGCGGAACCTGTGGCCGGAGAAGCTACCTGACTTGGTCGATATGTACAACAATATCCCTTCCAGGTCAATGAAATGCACTCCAGCATACCTGATGAGGGCTTGCCCCGGCTGGCTACCGGTGGATCTGGACATGGGATTGGAAGCCCCAGAAGCACTCCCTTCGACAGTTGAATGGGACACTCGGCGGAGGGTGCAGTACCGACAGATTCAGGAATATGTTGAGAAGAACTTGAGTCGGAGTCGGGAACAACAGGAGCAGCGCTTCAACCAGAAGGCGTCTGCTGGCCCTTTCCAGCCTGGAGATGTAGTGCTGAAGCGAAAAAGGAGGACCCACAAGCTGGATGATCAATGGGAACGAACCCCATATGTTATACAACCCACAGGATGGGAAGATGGGAAGGCCTACCAGATCAGTCGTGACCAAGGGGGCACTTTGGCCACGGTCTCCAGGGACCATCTGAAGAGGTGCCCACCAGCATTCAGGGCAGCGGCTGAAGTTCCGGTTCCTAAACCGGCGGAGAAGACAAAAGAGGTAATCTACACCGTGATGGGTGACTTCCTGGCGGACTGGCCTACACAGAATGGCGCAGTGATGCTTCCAGTGATACTGTCCCCACAACCCGTGGATGAGGAAGTGATGGAAGTGGTCGACCATGAGCCAGTGCCCAGGGATGAACCTGTACCCAGCTCCCCTATGCCTCCGCCTGCCCCACACGATAGCAGGGAAGAGGAACTGATTGTTCCCTCTGCCCCACTGCCTGTCCCCACTGACACTGGACCCCGGAGGTCCACTCGTCCCAACCTAGGTAGACCCCCACTTAGGTACAGGGAAACTATTCTTTAAAAGGGAAAAATTGTGTGTGTTGAAAAAGTACCGTTGAAAGTTTAAAAAGTTTTGAAGAATGATAAGCAAATGATATACCGTGAAAGTTCTCCTGATTTACAACTTGATTAGAACCGGTCGTTGCCGGTATCGTTGTCCCCGTGGGGACTGTTTACAAGTTGCATAAGGAACTCCTTATGGACAAGCCTGAGAACTAGCAGGGCAACCACAAACTTGGTGGCTTGTAAATAAATATATGTAGTTGGCTTTACCGTTACTGCCTCCGGAGAGGCAGATTGGAGGAAGGGCCCGCAGTGGAGCAGGCTGGGGCCCAGCCACCACCGGAACCGGTGGCAATCCTCTGGGGGTTTCAGGGGTTCCGCATGGACGTGGGTCCCCTGAAAAGGACAGAACCCGCTCGGGCAACTGGTGCAGGACTGGGGTCAAGGGGTGCTGCCTGTTGCTTAGGGGCAGAATCAGGGCCAGGTTGCTTGGGTGGGAGAGAGCGGAAGCCGTACCGTTACGCAACGTTTAAGCAAGAGTACCTCCTGATGTGGGAAGATGTTATTTTACTTGTAATGTGTTACCGTTTTTCTATTTTTCAGTTGTGAAAATAAAACCGGTGATGGACGGGCAGCCCGCGGACGGTCTGCATTTAACTAAGGGGGAATGTGGCGCCCTGGACAAGCCAGGGGCCACAGATCACAACACCCACACACCCCACACTCCCGGTCAGGCACACCGAAGTCAGACACAAAACCCTTGTTGCCTTCCTCCAGGGGCTGATGTCCACATCAGGGGGTGGGCCAGGCGGTTGGCCCCGCCCACCGAGGAGTTCACAGTCCTGGAGGCGGGAAAAGTAGACAGAAGAGCTTTAGAGTGGAAAGTGAGAGGAGGTGAAGTGGCAGTAGAGCAGACTGAAGTTGGTCCGGGTGTGTGGCCCGGACGGATCAGCAAGGTTGGCAGACGTTGGTGACCGTCTGCAGGAGTGACCGATTGGAGTCTACCGTAAGGACCGTGGAAGGGTTGTGGCCCGGCGGTACCAGACCGGTACACAAAGAGAAGTCAGCACCATCTGGCAGGGGTTTATGGACCCTGACAAGGCTAGGAGTCGCCGTGAATTTGTCGAATCCGTCAGCGAAGGGAACCTCCTGGGTTCCCCAGCAGCCAAGTCCCGATAAAAGGCAACAGCTCAACCGTGAGAGGGAGACACCGCCACCGCCAAGGCAACCGTTTTCCAGGGCCAGAGCCTGCGGGCAGAAAGGGGCTCCTCCAGCCCATATCCAAGCTGGGGAGCGGGTTACCGGTGGGAACCCATCGTAACCAACTACCGTACATAGGTGCAGGGAAAGGCAGTCACCATCAACCTGCCAGGAGCAAAAACCACCGCAGCCGTCAGTGGGACCCGTCCATCCAGCCGTGTGTTTTACCGAGAACTGTGTCTTCATCATTGGCTGAGTGAGTACCACCGTGCCGTGTGGCACAGCGCTGCCCCTGCGACCCTGCACTTCACCAGGCCCCGTAACCCGCCTGCCATCCATCCCTTCCCCCATCACCGGGCCCTGGGACCACCAACCCCCTACCCACGGAGGGGAGAATTAACAACAAAGCTGCTCCCTGTCACCGCTCCCGGGATCCCCGTCCAGAGCAGCGGTGGTGTCACCAAAATCACCACAACCGTGGGTGGCGTGACGGACAATACTCAAATCCACCATCCAATCAATCCCTACCCCTTTTCACTCACGGGCGAGGAACGCCGCTCGAGTCCCCGGGATCCGGCCCACCGCTCGAGCCAACACCGAGCAGCAGCAGCAGCCGGACCCGAGCAGTGGGAGAGCGCAGCGTCCCCTGCTCCGCCCGCGACATATACACTAGCATGCTTTTAGGAGAAATCTGTGTCCATAATAAAGATTAAGGAAAAGGACCTATTAAATATAAAGAGAAAAAAAAAATCCGAAAAAAGAATAAAAGAAAAAGAAAAAGGAATAAAAAAGGGAATAAATAAAAATAAAAGGAAAACAAAGGGTGAAATAATCAAAAACAGAAAAAAAACACAGTGAATAAAGTTAAATGAAAATAGCTAAAAATTATAAAATAAGAAATTAAAAAAATATATACAAAAAGTAAAAGATAAAATAAAAAGTAAAGACAAAAAAAGTGTAAAAAAGAGAAAAAAATATAAAAAAGGAAGTGTAAGAGGAAGAAGAAAATAAAATAAAGAAAAAAACAGGTAGATAACCAAAAAAGAAGACAATGTAAACGGAAAAACAGAAGAAAAAAAAGGGGGGAAGAAAGAAGCCATGTAGTGTTAAAAGGAGTCATTATACTCACACCATGGCCTCATTGTTACTCAACCTGTGAATCCATATCTTTTTTTTGTCTTTAAACACAAACAGTCATATGAAAAAGTTTGGGCACCCCTATTAATGTTAACCTTTTTTCTTTATAACAATTTGGGTTTTTGCAACAGCAATTTCAGTTACATATATCTAATAATTGATGGACTAAGTAATATTTCTGGATTGAAATGAGGTTTATTGTACTAACAGAAAATGTGCAATCCGCATTTAAAAAAAATTTGACCGGTGCAAAAGTATGGGCACCTCAACATAAAAGTGACATTAATATTTTGTAGATCTTCCTTTTGCAAAAATAACAGCCTCTAGTCGCTTCCTGTAGCTTTTAATGAGTTCCTGGATCCTGGATGAAGGTATATTTGACCATTCCTGTTTACAAAACAATTCCAGTTCAGTTAAGTTTGATGGTCACCGAGCATGGACAGCACGCTTCAAATCATCCCACAGATGTTCAATGATATTCAGGTCTGGGGAATGGGATGGCCATTCCACAACATTGTAATTGTTCCTCTGCATGAATGCCTGAGTAGATTTGGAGCGGTGTTTTGGATCATTGTCTTGCTGAAATATCCATCCCCTGCGTAACTTCAACTTCGTCACTGATTCTTGCACATTATTGTCAAGAATCTCCTGATATTGAGTTGAATCCATGCGACCCTCAACTTTAACAAGATTCCTGGTGCCAGCATTGGCCACACAGCCCCAAAGCATGATGGAACCTCCACCAAATTTTACTGTGGGTAGCAAGTGCTTTTCTTGGAATGCCGTGTTTTTTTGCCTCCATGCATAACGCCTTTTTGTAAGACCAAACAACTCAATCTTTGTTTCATCAGTCCACAGGACCTTCTTCCAAAATGTAACTGGCTTGTCCAAATGTGCTTTTGCATACCTCAGGTGACTCTGTTTGTGGTGTGCTTGCAGAAACGGCTTCTTTCGCATCACTCTCCCATACAGCTTCTCCTTGTGCAGCGTGCGCTGTATTGTTGACCAATGCACATTGACACCATCTGCAGCAAGATGAAGCTGCAGGTCTTTGGAGGTGGTCTGTGGATTGTCCTTGACTGTTCTCACCATTCTCCTTCTCTGCCTTTCTGATATTTTTCTTGGCCTGCCACTTCTGGGCTTAACAAGAACTGTACCTGTGTTCTTCCATTTCCTTACTATGTTCCTCACAGTGGAAACTGACAGTTTAAATCTCTGAGACAACTTTTTGTATCCTTCCCCTGAACAACTATGTTGAATAATCTTTGTTTTCAGATCATTTGAGAGTTGTTTTGAGGAGCCCATGATGCCACTCTTCATAGGAGATTCAAATAGGAGAACAACTTGCAAGTGGCCACCTTAAATACCTTTTCTCATGATTGGATACACCTGCCTATGAAGTTCAAAGCTCAATGAGGTTACAAAACCAATTTAGTGCTTTAGTAAGTCAGTAAAAAGTAGTTAGGAGTGTTCAAATCAAGAAATTGATAAGGGTGCCCATACTTTTGCACCGGTCAAATTTTGTTTAAATGAGGATTGCACATTTTCTGTGGGTACAATAAACCTCATTTCAATCCAAAAATATTACTCAGTCCATCAGTTATTAGATATGTGAAACAGAAATAGCTGTTGCAAAAACCCAAATTGTTATAAAGAAAAAAGGTCAAAATTAATAGGGGTGCCCAAACTTTTTATATGACTGTAACAGGGTCCCCATCTTGTCTTAAGGGTGGAATATGGTCTATGACTTGGAATCTCAACTGGCTGATATTTTGTCTTTTCTCAAGAAAATGTGATGGGATGGGTAAATCTATTTTCTTAATATGAATATTACATTTATTTTGTCCAATTCTGTTTTTTACTAATTGGGTTGTTTTGCCTACATTCTGAAAGGCACAAGGGCAGGTGATGAGAAAAATGTCAAAATAAGTACTGCAAACATAGAAATCCTTGATGAAGAATTTCTTACCTGTGTGGGAATGCCTAAAAAACTACTTTTAGTAACATTATTGCAATTACAACAGGACAGACAAGGCAAAGTACCTTTTTTCGGTTGCAATAGAAAATGTTGTGAGGGATTTCTTGTACCAAGCTTAGCCCTCACCATCTCATCCTGTAGTGATTAGCACCTTGTGTATGTATTGTGTCTATGTACAGCTTTTTAATGGCATTTTTCTGCATGTTCTTTTTGTGATATGTACATTGCGATCAATAAAGTTTTTTTGACAAGGAGAATTTTTGGTGCCTTGGATTTCTTGAGATAATTAAAAAATAGCCTGGCCGGCCCAACAAGGAGAAGAGTTGGAATGCAGATCTGAAAAAGAGCAGTTGTATGAGCAGCGGAGCAGGCTTACAACCAAACGTCTGTGATCTGAGCTAATAGGAGAAGATCCATATGACACATGACCCAGGAGAGGACCTGGAATAGATCATATAAAAATACTAAACATTAACTCCAAAAGGAACCTGAAGACTAAGCACTGAATACTGATCATTGACCACAGAAGGAACCCAAAGACCAATCAACGAATACTGAATATTGACTCCAGAAGGAACCCAAAGACCGAATACCGAACATTGACTCCAGAAGGAGCCCAAAGACCGATCACTAAAAAGAACCCAAACACAGATCACCGAATACTGAACATTGACTTCAGAAGGAACCCAAAGACCAGTTACTGAATAATGAACATTGACCCCAGAACGAACCCAAAGATCAATCGCTGAATTCTGAACATTGACTCCAGAAGGAACCCAAAGACTGAACACTGAATGCTGTAGAAGGACTCCAGAAGAAACCCAATGACTGATACCGAACAGTGTCCCTGGAAGAAGTCAGAAGATTGGAGAGAGCCAGGCTGTTGTCTCCTTTCCAGATGTACAGTATTGGGTGTGCACCGAAGCTGTGCTTCAGTTAGCAAAGGCGGTTAGCAAGTTGAGTGAGAGAAGTTACCCACTAAAATTGGACTTGTGGCCATACATTACACAAGTTTAAGGATGGCTCTCTCAAACCGCGTGTATTCTATTTTTAGAGCACATGTAGAGGGCACACATTATTATTAAATTACAACTGTATCTTTGTCACTTACCAAGCTTTATCCTTTGAAATTAACATTACCCCATCTCCACAACAACCTGAGAATGATAGCAACAGAAAATCAAACATATGCAAAAAAATGAGGTATTGATGCCAGAGTTAATAACTCATGTCTCGCAAGAGCAGGTAAGTTTTGAGATGGTTCATTACTAATGATTTCTATTTCAATCCCTGCATATTACAAGAAGCAGCTGTTCTCCTGTGAGTCTCTAATTGAAGAAAAATGTGTTTTGCCAAATCAAGAGAATTTGCTGTCAATGTAAGGGACCTATCATTTTCAATGTAATCACAAGTAAAAGATATCAGCTTAGGAGGTGACTGACAATACATGTCAAATTTATTTAAAAGGATGTAAAATACTGATATAAATATTGTGTACAAACAGCTCCTGTAAATGTAGAAAAACCTTGTGTTTTTGTAAAACACTTTTTATATTAAAAACATATTTTTTATCTAATATTTTGATTAATTATAAAATTTATGTTGCACAAATACCCAAAAAGCATCATGGTCAACATATTTTTTTTTAATTCTGTGTAATATCTTCCAAAGACAGATGACAAACATACATAAATGCAGGGCTCATGCTCATGACCATATACAATGTCTTCATTCTTTTCATTCTGTAAGTATAGCCATAGATTAACTATTAACAATAATGGGTTATTAGGAGGAGCATAAAGTTCAAATTCTGCACAAATTTGACAATTTAAAATTCAAAAAAATTGTGCCATGCTCCATTGCATTCTATATGTGTGAAGCACAATTCATTTAGCAGCTTATCCTCTTGCTTCTAAAGCAGACTAGGAATCATTAAATGAAGCATTTTACAGCCAGAAATATGAATTCAAATGTTGCTTGCTGTAAAACCCCACAGATCCACAGCACTGCACTTTGCACATTATTGAGGGTGGGGAAATAACGATCTACACCTTTGGGACTGAATTGAGACTAAGGCGGGCTTTGCACACTACGACATCACAGGTGCGATGTCGGTGGGGTCAAATTGAAAATGACGTACTTCCAGCATCGCATGCGACATCGTAGTGTGTAAAGGCTCGATGATACGATTAACAAGCGCAAAAGCGTCGTAATCGTATCATCGGTGCAGCGTCGGCGTAATCCATGATTACGCTGACGCGACGGTCCAATGTTGTTCCTCGTTCCTGCGGCAGCACACATCGCTGTGTGTGAAGCCGCAGGAGCGAGGAACATCTCCTACAGGCGTCAGTGCGGCTTCCGTAGGATATGCGGAAGGAAGGAGGTGGACGGGATGTTTACATCCCGCTCATCTCCGCCCCTCCGCTCCTATTGGCCGCCTGCCGTGTGACGTTGCAGTGACGCCATACGATCCGCCCCCTTATTAAGGAGGCGGGTCGCCGGCCAGAGCGACGGTCGCAGGACAGGTGAGTCCATGTGAAGCTGCCGTAGCGATAATGTTCGCTGCGGCAGCTATCACAAGGATATCGCAACTGCGACGGGGACGGGGACTATCGCGCTCGGCATCGCAGCATCGGCCTGCGATGTCGCAGCGTGCAAAGTGCCCCTAAGGCAACACTCACACGAGCATTTGAATCGGATGAGTGCAATGTGAGAAAATCTCGGATTGCACTCAGACCAATGTTTTTCAATGAAGGAGAGCAGATGGTCTGCTGATTTCTCATCCAGATTTTGGATGAGAGAAAAGTTGCAGCATGCTGCAGTTGTCAGCAAGAGATATGTGACTCGCACCCTTACAAGTCTATGGGTGCGAGTGAAGCATCGGACTGATACCATAACCAAGAGGAAAGAGTATACTATAGAAGGGAATATACTATAGAAGTATACTCTTTCCTCTTGGTTATAGAAATTGTGTAGTTTGTATACTAGGAGACCCTGATGGGTGGTGCCCTTCCCATTATACATATAGTGAAACATCGGACTGCACTCAGATGACACTGGAGTGCAGTGCGATAATCACATCAGTGATAACGAAGGAGATGGGGAGAATAATCCCTCCCTCTCCTCCGCAGCTCCCGCCCTCTCCTCTGCAGCTGTGATCTGATTGCAGGATTGGATCACAGTTGCATGACTCTTGGCAGCTCTTGCTGGCAGTAGAGGAGAAGCCAAGGGTTATTAGCATATGCATCCATGCATCAAGCCTAATGATGCTTTTTTTAAGGCCGGGGTCACACTAACATATAGCATCTGATGCAAGAGAATCAGCTGCTATACGCTAATGACACTCAGCTCAAACTCTGCTGCGAGCATGAGCCGAGTGTCATTTACTGAGATCTGATTCTCTGAGATACAAGAATCGGATTAAACGTGCAGGGAAGATGTAGAGATTCATCTCAATCTCTGTCTCAGCTGTCATCCAATTGCAGTCCGATGTTTCACAAGCACACATAAACTTGTATAGGTGCATGTGATCTGACTTGCGGAAATGCTGTGATTGTTTTCTCTTGCCAAATCTGCATGAGAAAAAAAGTTACAGAACTGTACTGGCCCATAGTATGATACTGTATAGTATTATACTGGTCCGAGTGCTATCCGATAAGATTGGATAGCACTTGGCCGTTTTATACGTTTGTATGAGCAAGCCCTAAAGGCAATGCTGGATCATTGGTATGTAAGACTTTATGAAGATGGAAGTGTGGATGAGCTTAAACTTAAATGTTAAAGTGGTGTGATATGGACAAGACCTTTCATTAGAAAAAGAAAAAGTGATTACCTTTTTTTGGAGTGGTGGGACTTGTCCAAATTCTTTCAGCTTCACAAGTGAATGATACGTCACATAGTGACAGTTAAAATAATTGGAGTCTAGTATTGTACATTGAAATACTAATTTCACTAGTGTAACCTTTGTAGTAATCTTTTAATATTTGAATAAAAAGATCATGAAGAAAAATTGATAAAGGTGACACTCACCACTGAAAAACAGCACTTTACTGGAACAAGGGGAGCAAAAAACGAAAACAAAAAACAGAAAATCGCCTGGGGGTGAAAGGGTTAATAATGTTAGGACCCTAGTTAACATTTTTTTATTAAAAAGTACAAAAGCCTTCCGACCACGTCAAGGTGTATCTGTCATATGGATGGTCCTTATAACTTGTGCCTCACATCTCTATGTGCCAAATGAGGCCTCTCCTGAACTAAGGAAGTGAATGCAAGGCATAACTCGTGATTAAAGGCCCGGCTTGGAAAATAGAAAGATAAGGCACAAGTCATAGGAACCATCCATATAAATTGTACAGAATAGGTTGTATATTGGCCACAGCATATGTGTGCACCTATACATTAAAGTAGCACTAAGGCCCCCTTCACATGTCAGGGATTCTGGTACATATGTTGCTGTTTTTATATGTACTTGATTCACAAACATATACGCAAATCCATCAAAATCATTGAGTCTGCACACACATCAGTGATTTCTCACTGATGTGTTTCCGTGCGGCGCACACACGTGTCTGTGTGTACCGCATGGACACATGTCCGTTTTTCTCCGGCATCACTGATGTCCCTTGGACCACACAGTGGTGTGATCCGTGAAACATGTACCAGAAAAATCACGTACATTTAAAATTAAAAGCTTTTTTAAACTCACCTTCTCCAGCGATGCTGTCTTCAGCCGCTGCTTTCTCCTGCTTCCAGGCTGGCTAATTATGCTCATGCATATTCACTGCACCATGACCTGGAAGTAGCTGCGTGGGGAAACAGCAGCGGCTGGACACAGCATCTTGGGAGACTTCAGCACCACGGACAGCAGCGGCATGGACAGGTGAGTACAAGTGCCTGATCTCCATGTATTATCATGGATAGCACACGGAGATCACACGTGTGCCAAAATTACGGCACACGGAGAGACATACGCACCTTTATCACATCAGTGAAAAATGTGTGTTTTCCACTGACACGAGAAGGGGGCTTAATGGTGTGCAGAACCTTTTTGGTTTATTCTTTAGTCCTGTTAGGGCCAGGTGGACGGGTGGACCCAGGAGGTGGATCCACTGGGCCGAACACCTTACTGAAGGCAAGGGGTCCGGTAGCCAGAGCACAACAGGTAGCAGGACAGTCCGTTAGAACGAGTGGAATGTAGAAGTCCCTGGGACCACAGAGTCACTGATGGTAGTCCGGGTGACGGAGCTCAGGTTCGGAGGCCGAGATGTTGTCAGGCGGAGTCCGGAACCGATGGAGCGAGAGGACGGGTCACCACAGGGATCAGAGATGGTACGGACTGACGGGATGGCGGACAGTCACCGTTCGGGGTTCGGGAATCGGCAGGACCGGATGGCGAGGCAGGAGCGGCGCTAGAAGAGAGATAGGTAAGTATACCAGCAGAGACAAGGAGACCTGACTCCTAGCTTAGGAAACACGAAGAACAGGCCCCGCCCCCTTGGACATTAAACCCCTTTATACCCTGTACCTGTGTGATCAATATCCTGTCCGTGGACGCTGGCCCTTTAAGAAAGGGTCAATGACCGCGTGTGCGCCCTAATGCGCATGCGCGAGGCCCGGGTTCCAGAAGCCAGGGCAGGGAGCAGCGAACAGGAGGCAGGGGAGCCGGGCTGGAGCGAAGCTGCCGGCGGACGCTGGGAGCGGGGACCGGGACGCTTGGGGACCATAGGTGAGGAGGCCTGGAGGCTGTGGAGCGGGGGACGCCGGACAGAGGAGCCGGGAGGCGAGCCAGGGAAGCCGGGGAACGTGGCAGGGGAGCCGGGGAGCTGGGCAGGGGACCCGGGGAGCGTGACAAGTCCTATCGTTTTACAGTTTCTACAGGAGGTTGATTAATGAAGACCATATCTACTATTGTGGTATCAAATTTCAAAATGGAAGTCCACTTTGCCTTTTTGTGGAAGATCCATTATACCATTATATCTATTCCAGTGTATTTAAAGCATTTTGCTCCAAAAGATTTATTAATAACACATTAATGGCTTTTCAGAGAAAACAGAATTGTAATGATTAAATAGCAAATAAGATAAGTAAAATTGCTAGAACCGTTGTGTAATTGGTTGGTTCATTCACAGCTTTATTAAATATCTCCTAAATAGATACTGCATGAGATAAGAAAAATAAAATTAAAAATGACTTAATTCTTCCACATCTATCTTTTATTCCAGTTGCCATGTGAATGCCTATGAAGCAGAAAATTAGATATGAGTGTAAATAGACAGTAATGACTTAATATTCTTAAAATATCATTTGTAATATTAAAAAAAGCAATGAATTTGGTAAAACAGTGCAGCGGGAAGCTAATCATTGTGCCAGTGATGCAGAAACAGACAAATTGATCAAACCACATACAGTATCTTATAGGATTTTTCTTGATAAAATGAGGAACTATAAGGTCTGAAAACCTATAAGTCCTGTATAGATGGTGAAGCAAATCATATTCAGAGCATAAGACTCCCAAGTACAATGAGGTGAAATTGTCAGTGATAATCCACGGCAATCCATCACATCCTCTGAGACCCAGGGGGGAAATGGCAGAGGCTGCAGAGGTTGATAGCTATTTTGAGTGAAACACAATGTTTTCTTTATCTTCCAAGTACAGACAAATATTTAGGTCTATTTAATATTTAAAGTGTGAAGTCTAAATTGACCAATAATAACAATAAATTAATCAATTTTATGTAAATCAAATTAGTGTTGATTTTTTTTTAGAAATTTGCTGAATATAATGATTTTTAAATAACTGGCTATTCACTCAAAAATCGCAATATGTTTTTACATGATGCAAAATATTGCTTCAGTTCATTCGACCTCAGGTACCAAATGGCCCTATAATTCATTGCAGCTATCACATCTTGTAAGCACTATCATAGCCTGTATAAAAGCAGAGACAGGGAAAGCAGCTGCAATATTGGTGTGAATTTGGATTGTGAGAAGACATCACAGTTTACAGCTTAGCAATAGAGATAGTGTCATGATGACTTTAGGATAGCAGGAAATCAGGGATCCTAAGCTATCCCATAAGCTAGGAGTCCTATGCTATCCCTATATAGCAAAAAAATAAACAAGGCACTCCTAGATACAGTGAAAAAATATTATTATTTTGTATTAAATTCTCAGTGTTAGACGTTGCGGCCCAAACATGGCCTTCATCAGTAATTAGCACCTGAGTTGAGTAGGAATAGATTATGGTATGTTGTTGCCATCAGTGCTAAAGGGAACACTAATAAATGTAACTTGCAATATCTCACTGCTAAAATGTGCAGTTGTGGGAACGCTGGCAAGTATTCAGCTATGGTCTGCAGTTTTCACATTAAAGAATTATGCAGTTGTAGTAGCACAAATGAGTGTTCAGCTTGTACTCAGAGACATGTCACTGCGGCATTATATGGTTGAAAATAGCGCTACTCAGGGAGCTTCTGTGATAACAGCCTGTGAGTAGTAGTATCCACTACATCCAGCAACAAATTGTGCGTGTCACAAACTATTGTTTGCAGTTTTTGCATGCCTGTGATATTACTCTAATTTTTTATCTCTACGTGTCATATCAATACCGTGGCCTGGTGCCACTGCTGTTATTTGGACTTGCACTTAGCATATCAGTTCCTTTTAGGAAGGGTTGAATGATTATGTTTAAAAAATATAGAGAATAAAAAACAGACAGTTAACTTTAACCAACATGTCTGCTACAAACTACTGTTTTTTTTGCAAAATAATGATCTTAGTCAATTACATTAGTCATTAGTATTTCTAATTCAGCCCTTTCTAGAAAATGGGGAATTGTGGTTGAGAACCATAACAGCAGTTAATTCTAGTGTAGTAAAAAATGTATGTGTAAAAAATAAGTGATAATGAAATTGGACAGTAATGTAAAAGAAAAAACCCATACCACAGCATCTGATAATCAGACTGTGGCAGCCACAAGCAGCATAAGTATATATTAGCATGTGATAGTGGAGAGGAATTGGAGGATGCTATCAACTATATGGTACATCACTCTTCTCAGTCCCAGAGATGTTAACTCTCAGTGTGTCAGTGTTCTGCATAGTCCTCCTCCTTTGCCGAAACTGTTAATTTCTACATTGTGCTTTCAATTCTGTCAATCACATCTCTATATTTTCTGCCCTAAAATCTTTAAGCTACAGCTTAAAGACTTTAATGGCATTTGAGCCTGCCTAAAGATTATAATGGGTAAGTGGGATATCAGTTAAAAATATGGAACCAACAAATATGTGCAGCACGGACATGTGAAGGAGCCCTAAAGTTACAGTATATCTGCTCAGTGTGATCATTATTATCATCTTTATCATCTAATGCATAAAGTACTCCTCTGCCACATGATTGTGTGTCCAAAAAAACAACACTACACTTCCAGTCATCTACTTAGTGTCCAGACATATTTGGACATTGACACAAGTTATAGCATTTTAGCTGTTTAAAAATATGTTTAAGATACAGTTATATAATCAATACAAACTTAAAGTTTAGACTCTCAGCTTTAATTTTTGAGTATTCACATCGTAATTGGTTTAGGAAAAGGGATGATTGAATCTGAACGGTAAAAATTCTGTGTCTGAGTTCGGAATTCAGGTGCTCATTGTATGCTATTAAAGCTTGTTGAAAGGCTACAGTTAATCAACAAGCTTATTATATATGGAAGATGCCTGTATGCTGCTGTGAACAATAAAGAAGAAAAAATGAAGTGGGTGTGTCACGGGGTCCTTCTCCCATATCACACAATCAACAGAGCTGGAGATGGCTGTAGAATCCAAAGAGCATTTATTCCGAGCAAACTGAATGGTCCATAACATAATCCACAAAACAGGGTAAAATTAGTCCAGTAACACAAATATAGTCCGGTAAGCTATAAATGTCAAGGTCTCTGTCTGAAAAGTCATAGCTTCTCCCAGAGGTTCAATCCTTCTCACTTCAAGTTCTCAACAGGCTGCCCCTCTCTTCTCCTACTCAGTCAGACTGACCAATTCTTCAGGTAAGCAGTGAGTTCATTTGGATCTCACGCCCCCTCCTCCGACTTAGGAAAAAAAGCCTGGCAGGGGAGGAATTAAAATTGCAAATTGGACAATGTACACACAAGGAACAGAGAATGGACAGTGAACCATGCCCAAACATTAACCCACACAAAATGGTACACAATACACAATATTCCACCATCACAGGGTGCTCAGTTTTTTTGATAACCAGCGCAGGTAAAGCAGACAACTGCGTGCTGAAGCCCTCAGCTGTCTGCTTTACCTTGGCTGGTTATCAGATGCACCAATTCTGATGTTGTGCCTGGCCTTTCCCGATTGCCCTAAGGCGGTGGTAATTGGGGTAATATTTTTGGAGTTAATGTCAGCTGTGAATTGGCAGCTGTCATCAAGCCCAAGGGTTAGTAATAGATAAGCATCTATCAGACATCCCCATTACTAAATGTAAAGTTAAAAAATACACAAAGAAAAATAGTTTACTTGAATAAAGACTCTCCCATACTGCCTCATTCACCAATTTATAAATCAAAATTAAATTCTCCTGAGAAATGTTGGGCCTGCCGTTGACAGTAACCTATGGAGTCTCAGTCTGAGAACGTTCTCAGAACAAGGCTCCATAGGAATCTATGGGTGTCATGGGACATTACACTATTGGATTACATTGGAACTTCAAGGATTTCATTTTAATTAATAAATTGGTCAACAATTGAGTGTGGGGCTGTGTTTATTCAGATAAACTTTTTTCCGGTGTGTGTGTTTTCAACTCAACACTTGCTGGGTTAGTAGTGGGGGTGTCTATTAAATGCTTATTCATCACTAACCCTTGGGTTTAATGACAGCTGTCAATTCATAGTTTACATCCACCTCAAAAGTATTACCCTGATTGTCAGCACACTAGAGTAAACGAGAAGAGCCAGACAAAGCACCAGAATTGGTGCATTTAGTGTATGCACCACTTCTGGGGTGGTTGCAGGCTGCTATTTTTAGGATGGGAGTGCCCAACAAATAATGGGCCTACCCAGCATGATAATACCAGCCCCAGCTGTCTGCTTTACCTTGACTAGTTATCAAAAACAGAGTAGAGCCCACAACATTTTTTTAAGTACACTAATGAGCAAAATTGTAACAATACTTTCAACTTTTGATTTTCAGGCTCCATATCACACCATCCACTACAGCTTTGAGTGTGAGACTACGTTCATTTTATAGAATACAGCAAATGTGTTCAATGTCACTTATGATATAAATATCAAAAAGCAAATAAGATGCTAAAACATAACTTTTAATAAAAGTATGTAAGAGACCTAATACTTAGGCCAAGGTAACCATAAGTATCCCCGACTGCTATCAGGATATAAGGCGTAGACCACGCCACACTAGAGAGAGCCCCTCAGGGATGCCACAAATATAACAAACTAAACAAACAAACAAAAAAAACAAAAAAAGAAAAATATATATATAGATCGTGTTTCCATATGTTATCCGGACAGTGGTCCTATATACATAACAAACTTAATAGAAAAACAAAAAATACATAAATCATATAGATTGTTGACAGCGGTCAACAGTTCAAATGCACATAAAGCATTAATAGTACAGTTGATATAGAAAAGATTGGAATGGTCTCACCAATTAGGTGATCCGCTGGGTGAATCAGTCTCTCCCTCCTAGGAGTCCTAGAGTTGCCATGGCATCACTAACCCTAGTCCTGATGGGAAATATCCTCGACTGTTACCCCAGACTTCCACCCTAACAAGGGCAGACCACAGCTAGCTATAATGTCAACCTCTGTACTCTCCCTAATAACATCCCGACGTGTTTCATCAATATAGACTCATCAGGGGATATCGTCCTACAGAGGGGCAGAGGTCCTGCATCCCAGCTCATAAACAATCTATGGAACGAAACGCGTCGGGATGCTATTAGGGAGAGTACAGTGGTTGACATTATAGCTAGCTGTGGTCTGCCCTTGTTAGGGTGGAAGTCTAGGGTAACAGTCGAGGATATCTCCCATCAAGACTAGGGTTAGTGACGCGATGGCAACTCTAGGACTCCTAGGAGGGAGAGACTGATTTACCTAGCAGACCACTTAATTGGTGAAACCATTCCAATCTTTTCTATATCAACTGTACTATTAATGCTTTATGTACATTTGAACTGTTGACCGCTGTCAACAATCTATATAATTTATGTATTTTGTGTTTTTCTATTAAGTTTTTTATGTATATAGGACCGCTGTCCAGATAACACGTGGAAACACAATCCATATATATATATATACATATATATTTCTTTTTTTGTTTTTTGTTTGTTTGTTTAGTTTGTTATATATGTGGCATCCCTGAGGGGCTATCTCTTGTGTGGCGTAGTCTACGCCTTATTTCCTGATAGCAGTCGGGGATGCTTATGGTTACATTGGCCTAAGTATTAGGTCTTTTACATACTTCTATTAAAAGTTATGTTTTAGCCTCTGATTTGCCTCTTCATTTTATAGAGAATCATCCTATCTAGCTCATACATAAATTTAACTTGCAACTATTTAGCGTATAATTAAATATAGGGATTATTTTCATGTCACTGCATTGTTACTGTTTTGCTCCTAAAAATCTAAACTTACATATTTGTTTTGTTAGTATTTTGTAAATCCAACTTTCGCTTTCAATACTGACTGAATCCTGCATGTTCTTGATCAGGTCTCAACCAATACCTGATGCCAGGTCTCGTCAACACATTCCCAATGTTGGTGCATACTGGTTAACTCACTTGGGTATGTATATAGGGTTTTTTTCAACTCTACCAACAAGTGCTCAATTGTGTTCAGGTCTGGGGACTGTAGAGGCTATTCTAGCACCTTTACTGCATTGCCATTGAACCATTTATTTGCCAATCTTGATGTATTCTTCAGGTTATGGTCTTGCTCAAACACTCTGTTGTCTTTTCATATCTATAGTACTCGAGTGTACAAAGTAACTCATTTTGTAGGATACCAACATATAGCTCAACATAGAGACCACCATCAATCCTGGTCAAGTATCCAACGCCTCGGGTTGTGAAACAATCCCTTATCAGGATTCCTCGACTGAACTTAACAGTTCCTTCAATTTCTCCATCCGTTAGCCCATTTTCCCCTTGCTTCTTTCAAACCCATTTTCACCCACCAGAGCCTAATCTATTGCCTTTCATCTCATCAGTCAAAATCACCCATTTCCAATCTTCTACTGTCCACTTTTCGTACTTATTTGCAAACTTGAGTCGACGTTTCTTATGACGATATGGAAGTCGAGACTTCTTCACCTTTTTTTGCACCCCTATTCCAGACTTGTGTAACATTTGACACATGGTGCTTGCATAGATATCTTTGATCTCACTATTATTATTTATTATTATAGCGCCATTTTTTGCATGGCACTTTACATGTGAAATGGGGTACATATAGTAGGGACAAGTACAATAATCATAAACAATACAAAGCACAGACTGGTAGAGGAGGAGACAGGACCTTGCCCATGAGGCCTCAGTCTGCAAGGAATAGGTGAGGATACAGTAGGTGAGTGTGTAGATTATGAAGCATACAAGCCACCTCCACTTCCTGCAGTGTTTGTTTTGCCGTAACTGATAGACCTTGAGATAAGCTGACTTGCATACTTTATATTTTGATGGACGTCCACCTATTGGCTTTGAAATGGATGGACGGACTTAATTTGTATTTTTCCAACTATCATGGCACTCACGCGGTGCAGTTTGGTAATTTTCTCGGCCTGGAGACCACTATCAATGAGCTGGATGATGCTGTTTTTCTTTTCCGTGGCTGCTCCTCGATTCAAACCAGTGACATTTCGCTTGGAAATGAACTTAATAGCACACTGAGCTATTAGAGAATGTGAGAACAGTTTGTAATTTGTAGTATACAGGAAGAAAATGATTTTTCAAACACGAGGAGCAATATAGCAACAATGCAGTTACATGGCAAGAATCTTTACAACTAATCAAATACTAAATAGTTGCAAGTCAAATTTATGTACAGTATGAGCTAGTCAATATGATTCTCTATAACATGATGGTAGCCTCACACTCAAATATGTACAGGATGGTGAGAAATGGATCATGAAATTCAAAAGTTCAAAACATTGTTACTATTTTGCTTGTCCTTCTATTTTGATAACCAGCCAATGTAAAGGTGACAGTTGAGGGTTGCAGCCCACAGTTGTTTGCTTCACCTGCACTGGTTATCAAAAATAGGTGGGAGCTCACATCATTTTTTTTTTTTTTATTTATTCCCTATCCACATTTGTTTGCAGGGAAATTGCCCCCCCGTTTGCTTCCTTTTGCAGCCGCCTAGGACTATGATTATTTTACATCCATTTTATAGCACATAACGTGACTTATATGGGGTTTGAAGTCCAGGGTCAAGTGTTATGATCCGGAACCATGGAAGACCACCACAAATCATTGGTAAAAGGTGACAAGAGCATTGGCAACTAATCTGACTGCCATCCCCTTACTAACCATCACAACTAGAAGTAGCCGAGGGGTGAACTAACATCCTGTGCACCGCGAACCCAGCCGGAGAACTAACTATCCTAAAGGAAGGAAAGATGAATAACTCTCTGCCTCAGAAAATAGACAAGAATAGCAAGCCCCCCACATTCAAAGACTGCGGTAATATAGGAAAAACACAATACACAGATAGATGACAGGATTAGCAAAAGGTGAGGCCCCCACTGACTATTTTTAGGAAAGGACGGGAAAGGGGCTGATGGTGGCCAGAGAAAAACCCTACAAAATTCCATATTCCTGATTGCACAAAAAGGCCCTCAGATCGCATGATCTGAACTCCGTCCTATACCAGGTGCTCTTGTCATACCAATGAACAGAAAACAAGAATCATAACAAATTCAACAAGCCACAAACACATTTACTTAAAGGAGCTATACTCCAAACAGAACTGCAGGGAGTTCCCCAGTCAAGCAACTGAGGGGAAAATCCCTGCATGCAAATAAACTGAAAACAACCACAGCAAAAGACAAACCCAGATAAGAGCAAAAGAACCAAACAATAAATAAAGAGCAAGCACTTATCTGGGGTAGATGTGGTGTGGAGCAGAATGAAGCAGGCTGGTGATACAAAGAACAACTGACATCCGGCATAGCCTGCTATCAGACCAGGATTTAAATAAGCAGAGAGTTAGCAAAGGAAACGCCCATTGCACAACACACCTGGTCCAAGTCCAAACCATTCCTGGCCACCAGAGGGAGCCTCCCAGCAGCCAAAACATAACTAACATTCACAACAGTCATGGTCAGGTCACAAACCAAACTTTTGACTAAAGTCCGTACAAACCTGGTGAACCCGAACTTTCACGGGTTCACTCATCCCTATTTAGAAACAACATCTTTTTAATTAAAAGTAATTGCACATTTATCTCAAAAGCTCTTTAATGGGTTGCATGGGCTATTTTCTTATTACTCCATAATTGATTAAGCAGGTAAAAAGTCTGGAGCTGATTCCAGGTGTGGCATTTGCATTTGTAAGCAGTTGCTGTGAACATACAATATGCAGTCAAAGGAGCTCTCAATGCAAGAAAAAGAGAACATTACTGGGCTGAAAAAAATATGAAATCCATCAAACAGAGTACAGAAATGATAGGAGAGTCCAAATCAATAGCTTTGTACCTTGTGCAAAAAAAGAGTACACTAGTGAACTTGGGAACTCAAAAAGACCTGGATGTCCACGGAAGACAACAGTGGTGGATGATCACAGAATCATATCCATGGCGAAGAGAAACCCCTTCACAACATCCATCCAAGTGAACAACACTCCAAGAAGTAGGAGTTTCAGTATCTAAGTCTATCATAAAGAAAAGACTTCATGAGAGCAAATGCAGAGGGTTCACCAAAGGGTGCAAACCATGAATCAGCCTTAAAAATAGAAAGGTCAGATTAGACTTTCTAAAAAACCATCTAATGAAGCCAGCCAGGTTCTGGAAAAGCATTCTTTGGACAGATGAAATTACTATCAACCTGTACCATAATGATGGGAAGAAGAAAATATGGAGAAGGCTTGGAATGGTTCATGATCCAAAGATCACCATATCCTCTTTAAAACATGGTGGAGGCAGTGTGATGGCCGACCCTACATGGCACTGGGTCACTAGTGTTTATTGATGATGTGGCTGAAAACAGATGCAGCCGGATGAATTATGAAGTGTACAGGGCTTCACTTTCTGTTTAAAATCAAATAAATGCAGCAAGGTTGATTGAAGGTCACTTCACAGTAGAGATGGACAATGACCAGAACAAACTGTGAAAGCCACCTTGGAGTTTTTTAAGGCAAGGAACTGTAATTCTGCAATGGCAGAGTAAATCACCAGGTCTGAATCTCAACAGGCATGGATTTCGCATACATAAGACAAAAATTAAGGCGGATAAACCCACAAACAAGCAACAACTAAAGTTAGCTGCAGTAAAGGCTGGCAACGCATCACAAAGAAGGAAATCCAGCATTGGGTGATGTCCATGGCTTCCAGAATTTAGGCAGTCACTGCTTGCAAAGGATTTCTTACAAAGTATTAAAAATGAACATTTATTTATTGTAAATTAAATTTGTCTAAATACTTCTAAACTCCAGAACTGAGGAGGCTTTGTTAAAAAATGATTGCAATTCATAAACGTTTCACAGGATATTTTTATTCAACTCCTTTAATTAAATCTAAAAGTCTACAATTGTGTCTTGGTTGCTTCATTTTAAATAAGAAATGGTGGTATGCAGAGGTCAAATCACAAAGATTTGTTCACTGTCCAAATATTTCTGGACCTAACTGTATACCAACTCTGATAAGGGGGAATTTGGGGGAAGGCCATCCATATAAACATTCACGTCTTAAACGATTTGCATGTCAAATGTAGACCACTGCGCAACCAGCTCTGTCCTCACCTATTGTACCATCACCCATTCCCTGTAGACTGTGAGCCCTCGCGGGCAGGGTCCTCTCTCCTCCTATACCAGTCTGTCTTGTACTGTTAATGATTGTTGTACGTATACCCTCTTTCACTTGTAAAGCGCCATGGAATAAATGGCGCTATAATAATAAATAATAATAATAATAATAATAATGTCAAATCATGAGTCAAATGTCAGGCATGCATGCAATATTAAACTACATAGACCAGAGATGAGTATAGGTCTAAGTAGAAAAGATGACTGCTTTATTTTAACGAAGTATAGGATAATATAACAAATAGGGATGCGCAAGTAGTAAAATGGTTGGGTGCTCGATGCTCGGATCGAGCATATTGAAATGCTCAGGTACTCGACCTAAGCACAAAGCCCAATGTCAACCTATGGGATACTCGTGCATTTTCCGACGGCACCCCCGGTGGTTTGCAGAAAGCCTAAAAATGTCACAAATGTATAAGAACAGTGCTCAAATGACATGGGAACAGCATGGGGAAGACTCCTGTCGCATTTCTGACTCCCAGGTCACTGCTGTGAGCAATGTTGTCTTTGTATTCGGGGGGAGGAAGAATCCTGTTTGACATGCACTTTCGCATATTAGCGTATGTGCGGCAGCTTCTCTCTGCCTGTCCGTTCCCTGCTAAGTGAAATCAAAAGTGAACAGTAGAAAAAAATAGAATATTTGTGCTGCCCCGACAGCGGATCAAACCGCTCGGTTCCGGGGTGATCACTTGCGGCTTGAGGGTCTCCGGACCCGGGGGCTTGGGGACACTCTAAATGTAAAAGGGGGAATTTATTTACAGGGGAGTTGTAGTTCATGATGCCACCCGTGGTGTATGGTAAGGAAGGGATACCGCCACTGCCGATGGGAGTACCCGGGGTGATAGAGTGGGGCAGCAAGGTGTCGTTGCCCTCCACGGGTAGGGGGGATGCTCCAGGACTTGGTGGGGTGCTGTGGAATGCAGGGGTCACTCAGGTACTCACTCAGTCATTAAGCAGACGCTGACAACCAGGTAAACCAAGTGTTTGACTGCCGTTGTCTCTCAGAGGGAAGCTCGTCCGGGTCCCGTCTTCTACAGTGTTGCCTGGTGATCCGTGACCCGCCTCCTGACACAAAGTTTAACTTCAACATAGTGGCAAAGTAGTCTGAAACTTGCCGGGCTCCGCTCCCTACTGTGGCTAAGTGAGGGAGCCTGCTATCAGAGCTCACGCCTGGGATTTCCTTGGGCTGCTTGTATGGAAGGCCCTATCCCCCTCGTTGCACTAGTGCCCTGATTCTGGAGCGGGTGGGAACAGATCATTAAAGCTCCGTTCTCCTCAGGTTAATTGCCGGGTTGCCTGAAGCTTCTCCCAGACCTAAGGTCCGTGTACCACACCGTGCCTTCGGACCCGGACTGATGATAGTGCCAGGCTGCTGACCGTCCTCCTTGACAGGTCCAAGCAGCTAGCCACAATCCCCTGCGACCAGGGGTTCGACTCCTCTAGGTCCAGACCACCGTCTGCAACCTAGACAGCTTTTCCTGGGAGCCACCACTCCCAAACTCCTCTGAGCTCCTCACAGCTCGAGGGTTACTTCACTTCTCCTTCACTTCACTACTCTACACTCCTCACCTCCCCTCCCTGACCCCCCAGGTGGGCGACTCTATTCCACTCAAGCCGTCCACTGGTGTGCCTGGTGGATGAGGTGCAGTGTGTATCTAGTATTTGATTTGCTGTTGGAGGCAACACTGTGAGATGGGAACTGAGAACCATGAGGGACTCAAATACTGCACAGAAGGGCAGTTTATGCAGTACCCTGTGACGACCTGATAGTCCAAGGGCGTCACATATTCACATCTCTGCAGACTCCAGGGACACATCTGATCGGCTCCAGGACCTCCCAGTAATCAGCTAATCGTTTAATTCCGGTCAAAAGCCGACTTTTCACCTCCCAGCCGGTTTAAACGATCAGCTGACAGCATCATCTGATCTTTTAAGTCCAGCAGTGAAAAGCCGACTGGCTTTTAAACAATCAGATGATGAATCAGCTGATCGTTCATAAAAGCCGGCTGGCTTTTTACCACCCTGTCGGTTTAAACGATCAGGTTATATTGTTAGGTGACAGCATCAGCTGCTTACCAGCGGGTCCTGGAGCCGATCAGACGTGTCCCGGGAGTCTGCACAGAGGTCAGTATAGTTTTTTTTTTCTACTGTTGCATCAGCTGATGTGTCATCTGATTCAGGTCCTTGAATCTGACACATCATCTGAACAGATCAGAGGATATTGGATCCGGATTCGACATCGCGGGGGGAGGGGGGTTCTTTAGTTCAATAAAGATGGAGTCACTAATTGTGCTGTGTTTTATTTCTAATAAAAATATTTTTCTCTGTGTTGTGTTTTTTTATCTTTACTATAAATTCATGGTAGTCATGTCTAATATTGGTGAGAAACCATGAATTTCGGGCTTAGGGCCACATGATAAAACACTGATGGCCCTAACCCCATTATTACCCAGCGAGCCACCTTGTACCAGGGCCGCTGGAAAAGTTGGCTACAGTGCCAGAGGATGGCGCTCCTATGAACGCGCCATTTTCTGTGATGGCTGTGAACTGCAGATCACAGCGGGGGGCCTAGAAAGCCCACGTCGTTTTTTTTTAACTATTTCATGTAATTCATGAAATAATTAAAAAAAGGGCTTTCCTATATTTTTGGTTCCCAGCTGGGTACAAATAGGCAGCTGGGGGTTGCAGGCAGCCCGTACCTGCCTGCTGTACCTGGCTGGCATAAAAAAATATGGCGAAGCCCATGTCAATTTTGTTTTTTAAAAAATTAATTAAAAAAAAACAAAAAAACCCCAAACACATAACTCTAAAGGCGGCATTACATGCTACGATATATCTAACAATATGTCATCGGGGTCACGAAATTCGTGACGCACATCCGGTATCGTTAGAGATGTCGTATTGTGTGACACCTCCGAACGACTGTTAACGAGCAAAAGTACTCACCTTATCGTTGCTCGTTGACATGTCGTTCATTTTCATAATGTCGCTCCTCCTTCTGCGCGCCGGTTGTTCGTCGTTCCTGAGGCAGCACACATCGCTACATGTGACACCTCGGGAATGATGAACACAGCTTACCTGCGTCCCGCCGGCAATGAGGAAGGAAGGAGGTGGGCGGGATGTTCCGGCCACTCATCTCCGCCCCTCCGCTTCTATTGGGCTGCCGCTGTGTGACGTCGCTGTGACATAGAACGTCCCTCCCCCCTCAGGAAGAGGATGTTAGCCGCCCACAGCGATGTCGTTAGGGAGGTAAGTACGTGTGATGGGGGTTATCGACATTGTGCGCCACAGGCAACGAATTGTCCGTGATGCACAAATGACGGAGGCGGGTGGGATCACTCGTGCGATCGCACAATATATGGTAGCGTGTAACGCCGCCTTTACTCTACAGTTAGGGTTAGGGGTAAATAATTGCTTGAGCTCCCACTGCATTTTCTATTGCTAGCTAAAGGTAACCCAAGCAGCTACTGGCTGCTAACCTCCACTGCTTGGTGGAAAATGCAGGAAAGCTTTTTTACGTTTTGTGCCAAAAAACTAAAAACAAAATGACATGGGCTCCATATTTTTGTATGCTAGCCAGGTACAGCAGGCAGGTACGGGCTGCCCCAAACCCCCAGCTGCCTATTTGTACCCGACTGGGAACCAAGAATATAGGGAAGCCTTTTTTTTTAATTATTTCATGAATTTTATGAAATAATTAAAAAAAAACCCGACGTGGACTTCGCCCAAATTTTGTGTCAAGCCAGGTACAACTAGGCAGCTGGGGACTGGAATCCGCAGTACAGGGTGGCCCAAGATTTTTGGGCCCCAGAAAATGGCGCGTTCATAGGAGCGCCATCTTCTGGCGCTATATCCAAGTCTTCCAGCGGCTCTGGTGCCAGGTGTCTCGCTCTGTAATAATAAAGTTAGGGCCAGCTGTGTATTATAAGCTGGCCCTAAGTCCGAATTTCATGGTGTCATGCCAATATTAGACATGGCCACCATGAATTTCTAGTAAAGATAAAAAAAAAACACAACAGAGAGAAAAATATTTTTATTAGAAATAAAACACAGCACAATTAGTGACTCCATCTTTATTGAACTAAAGACCCCCCCCCCCCTTTGCCGTAGTCCTGAGTCAAGGGTCCCTCGATGTCCAATCCAGATCAATATCATACGATCAGGTTCAAGGACCTGAACAAGATGTCACATCAGCTGATTGTTCAAAAGCCGGGTGGTAAAAAGCCAGCTTTTCACCGCTGGACCTAAAAAGCTGATGCATCAGTAGGAAAAAAAACTATACTCACCTCTGTGCAAACTCCCGGGACACACTCAATCAGCTCCAGGACACGCCGGTGAGCAGCTGATGCTGTCACCTGACAGCATCACCTGATCGTTTAAACCAGCTGGGCGGTAAAAAGCTGGCTGGCTTTTATGAATGACTGGTCCCTGTGCTGTCTAATCACTCAATGGGGGAGCAGAGACTGTGGGTTGGTGAGCGGTGATGACACCGCTGCCACCGTTGCCATAGTAACCTAACGAACGGGTTACTATAGCAACAGTGATCTCTGATCACCTGATTCCCGACTCCGTTATTCACCGGCTCCTGCAAGAGCTAGTAATTAGCGGCGCCGGTAAACAGAGAATTAACTCCTGCAGCTCCTGCAGGAGTTGGTGAATAGCAGCTCCGGTAATCAGGGGATCAGAGATCACCGTTGCTATAGTAAACTGCTCATTAGGTTACTATGGCAACAGTGGCAGCGGTGATGTCATCACTTACCAACCTGCAGTCTCTGCACACTCATTAAGTGATTAGACAGCACGGGGATCAGAAGCTTTCTTCCTCCCCCCGTGCTTTCTGACACACTAAATCTGTCCGTAGCTCAGCAGCACCTCTCCCTTCACCAGCTGACTGTGGATCAGAGTGACAAGCACAGCACCATCAGGTCTTATAAAGACCTGATGATGCAATGCGGCCAGCCAATCCCTGAAATGCCACAACCAACATGGCTGTGGCATTACAGGTTGTGGCAGCCAATCCCTGCATGTGGGCTGTCTCTGTAAAAACCACCCACATGCAGGGAGGGGGAGCCGAGCATGTGTCTGAGCATCTCGCCGGTACTCGGCACTCATCGAGTATCTCAAGTACTGAGATGCTTAGGCAAGCACCGAGTACTGGCGAGCATGCTCGCCCATCCCTAATGAGAAAACATTTGGATAGAATCCCAAGAATACGTGCTTCTTCTATTGGTCAAACAGCAAAAAGAGCTTCTTCTGAGCTATATATGTATATCTATTTAATTTTATATTAAGCTAACTTAACACAAAATCACAAAAAGTCCCATGTCTGAGCGCAGATATGAGTGTGGTACACTGTCCAAGTGTTATTTTGAGGCCTGCTATTTTTGGATATCTTCCACCAGGTCAAGTTGCTCTGGTGGTGTAGAAGCTGATGTACTTCTTAATAGACTCCACTGCCTTCAATGTCTCAGAATGCCATCATGAGGGAGGAGATGGATGCATAGAACAGTGTGCCCCTGTGTTGGTCCTCTAAATGCTGCTGTCACAGGAGTACTACTCCATGGGTGACTGATAAAGGGATATCATGGTTGTGACATGCAGCCATTATCTACAGGGTATGGGGCAGGCTCAGCCTCTGAGCCTTCTGCATACACCCACTCCCAACTTGCATGATGCATGTACAGGTAGATGTCAGGAAGCTTACCGCCAGTTACCATCCACTTACTCATTTTGAGGTCTCTTTGACATTACAAAGGTTATGTTTAGGTTAGGATGTTTGAATGGAGTTGGATAAAGTGTAGAAGACCTCAGAGTGTCATACTAGTGCTTTCAGGTTTTGGAATACTTTTGATTTGCAGCAAATCACTCTATTGTGAATTGAGTTTCCTGGCAAAATTGAACTTCTATAGATTTGCTGTAGTAATTCCTCTTCACCTTACTGTGTTGTACATTCAGTGGGTGCTGACAAATAGCAGCCTGGCATTTGTATATAATGAGATGTCAGATAATGCTATTAACTTACATATATATGGTTAATCTGCAGGTTGATAGCATTAGGAAGGTGCCTGGAAGCCTTTGTTAAAATTAAACACCCAGAAGAAAATAAACTTTGTTCTTCTTGGGACTTTCATTCATACTGCACTGAGAACAGTGGCTGCTACAACACAGTGGCAATTTAACTGACAGACGACTCTGCATTGATGCACTTCAGGGACAACTTTCAGTCAAAATGCCGAGGTTTGCTTACAGCTTCTACTCACAGTGCTGTGTGCAGTATCTGTAGCTGCAGTGGCACACTGAAATCCGGCATCTGCTGAGAGAAATAAACTAAATTTTCTCCCAGGGGCCCCACTTTCACTGCAGCAGCTCAGCACCTTTCTATCTCTTATCAGCCTTCAGATTAACCCTATATCTGCAGATTAATAGCATTATCTGTTGTGACAGATTCTCTTTAAACCAAATTTGTAAAGAATAAAAAAAGTGTAATGTAAAAAAAGAAAGCTTCTAAGTGTGAAAAGGACAAAATATTTGGTGGGTCAGCCAAGTGTCAATGTTGAAGGGAAGTATGTAAGATCAAACAGAGATTAAGGTGGAAATATATTTAAATCGTCCAAATGTTACACTAATAGGATTATGAACTAATAGGATTATAAATATTAAATCTTTAGTTTATTAATAGTGCTTGGTAAATCTAACAAGAGTTACAATGACAAAAAGGCAAAGAAAATTAGCTTCTAAACATCTTGAAAAGATTTTATATTTGAGAATATAATGAGCTCCAGCTTTCTGGCTTCTGTAAAACCAATTTATACACTGGACATGCCTAAAATACATATACAAATGACAAAAAATCCATCATCTAGTATCGTGCATATTGGACACATGAACATACAGTATATTATTATTTATTTTATTATTTTTCGACAACTTAATTTGGGTATCTTTCTCTACACAGTCTTAAAAATTATTCCCACGCAAGGAAATAATAAAAAAAAGTACATTTTACTATCCTTCCTACCAGCTGGGACTTGTACAAGCAGTAAGCAGCAAAGAATGTATTTTCAAGGTCAATACTCCAGAAATGTTGATGTTAAAATAAGTGATAATATTAAACAGGATAATTTACATCAGATATTAATTTACAGAATTTTTAGGAATTCTATAAGTAGAATAAAAGTAGAAAAAGTTGTCTATCAAGAATTCTGCATTTAAAAATAGTCACAGTCCCTAATGGCAAAAGCTTTCCAATATTTGACTAAATACATTAAAGTAACATAAGTAAAAGTCACAAATGCTGTGTATGATGCAGCATAAATGTTATTTAGAAATGGGCATTATGACAGGAAAATCAACATTTTGTGTTATGAAAATGTTAAAGAAGCACTGCCATGATTATTTATTTTCATTAAATGTGTGTATATGTGTGTGGTTTGTAATGTGAGTGTATTAATCTACTCACCTACTTCCAGTTTCTCCATGATCCCATACCATTGTGCTCATCTTCTCAATGACGTCACAGCAACTCTGACTATTCGGCTCCCACCACGCTCTATGCATGAGCCGGAAGTCTCTTATACAATGTAAGCCTAAGGAGCCTTATTCTGAAGATCCATACTTAGATTGTAAATACTTCTTCTGGGTCATGCAGAGCGCAGTGGGACCAGGAGAGCCTGTAGAGCAGTAATGTCAATGAAAAGTGAAGCTAAATAGGTAGGGGATAGTGGAGAGCACACCATACACATTTGTACTGTAACACCTGTGCGAATTCATGTCTCATCTGTTTAACCTTTGGCTACTATATAGCAGTGCAGCTTTATTTCTTTTGACGTGCCAGTCCTATTTTCTGCCGTAGGCCAGAATCACACTTGCTAGTGCCTCTCGTGTAACTCGCGCGAGTCTCTCATGGTATAACCCGGCATGGCTGCACACTATGCATACAGGAGCGTCTGAGCTGCATAGAGATATATGCAACCGACCCGCTCCTGTCAGGGGAGTGTGCGGCCAAGCCGGGTTCTACCATGAGAGACTCGCAGGAGTTACACGCGAGGCAGTAGCAAGTGTGATTCTGGCCTTAGACTTTTCATTGCGCCTTTTAAGAGAGTGATGCGGTTAATTGTAATCTAGGTTTTGATCACTCCATTCCAGAGCCTTGGACAAAGCAGTCAGCTATTTAAACCCCTGGGACTCTGACATCTACTGCCAGTCATTAGCATTGCTGTCCTAGTATATAATCTTTGCTCCTGTTTGTTTGTAATGATTATTCCTGTTCTTTAACCTTGGATAGACTTTTGACTACCTCCTAGCTTTATGACTTTGTTACTGATGGGACCCATTGGCTTTGACAATGCTTGGAGACCCTTTGTGCCTTTGGTTCCCTCCTCTATAAGGCAGCCCTTCCATGGAACCAATATAGTGGACCCAGTTGTAAGATCAGTTCCCTGTACAGGGATTAAAGGGTTAAGTCCAGGATTAATCTGAAATTTGTGAGACGGAGTAGCTTGTGCCAAATCTGTCCGATGCAGTCTTCGTGAACCTATGGTCTCAGAAAGTCATAACATACACACATTTAATGAAAAAAAAAAAATATTCTTTGGAGTACTTCTTATAATATGTAATCTACGCATTTCTATTTTTTAAGCCATCAAATCTTACCTGAGCTGAACATTTTCATGAAAAAAATTATTCTTGCTAGTAGATGGAAATTACTCACCTCTAAGCAGAGAACATGATTATTGTCTAGTGACAATTTTCTAGTGTAAAAAACAGAAATGAGTTATCAAAATGTAAATGGTACTATGAACGGTGTTTACATTTACCAACTGTCCCACCAATAAAAATCAATTGATCAATTCAGCATGATTGATGAAGATCAATGTTAAATAATAGTTTTACCGTCGATTGTTAATCAACAGCATTCAAACTAATTCTTTATCAATATGTTTAATTCAAAATTAGCAAGCCATGATATTAATTGGTCTTCTTTAAATATTCATCTGGATTTTACCTATAAAATTACAGGAACTTATAATTTTAAACTAGTTATAGGTATAAAAGAATTTAAGCTTAAGGTAAGTTATCAGAAAATAATCTATTGCTTAAATCTAGTTTGTTCCTTCATATATTAAAAAAAAAAAAGTGGTAATGTTTCATTTTTTCAATCCATGGCTTTTAATTAAGCACAAAATGAGTAATCTTCCAATTTTTACACTGTCCACAAGTAGAGATGACCTGTAAAATCACAGTAAAAAAGGGAAGCAAAAGGGTTAAAGCAGGACATACTTACCGAGTCTCCTTGCGGCTGCAGTGCTATTTGCGGGGCCAATAATTCTATGTACATATTCACTGCTCTCCCACCCACCAGTGTCTCTGATTGGCTGCAGTCAGACCACACCCCTATCCACTCTAACAGCATTATACTGGTGTAAAATAAATTTAAAAAATGCAGCGTAATCCCCCAATATATTGATAGCACAGATAAAGCCCATAGCTACAGGCTGCAGCCCCCAGCCATGCGCTTATCCTGGCTGTGTATCAAAATAAGAGCACCTGCATGTGGCTTTTTTTAAATTATGTAAATAAATAAATAATTTTTAAAAAATGGTGTACGGTCCTCCCCAATTTTGATACTCAGCCAATATAAAGCACAACAGCTGGAGGCTGGTAAGCTCAGGCTTCAGAGGCCGATGGTTATTGCCCACTAGCCAAAAAATAGCAGCCTTCAGCCACCCAGGATTGCCGCATCCATTAGATGCGACAATCCTAGAACTTTACCTGGCTCTTCCCGATTGCCCTGGTGCAGTGGCAATCAGGGAAATCTGTGGTTAATGACAGCTAACAAAGATCACAGCTGCCACTAAGCCCTAGATTAGTAATGGGATGTGTCTTTGAGACCCCTCCATTACTAATCTGTAAGTAAAAAGAAATAAACACAAACACCCAAAAAATCCTTTATTTGAAATAAAATACAAAAAAACACCCTCTTTCACCCATTTGTTAACCCCCAAAACACCCAGGTCTGATGCAATCCACACAAGGTTCCACGATGATTTCAGCTCTGCTACATCTGAACTAACAGCGTGAGGCTATAGAACATGACCACCCGCTATGAGCTTCAGGCAGAGAATGAGTGGTAGCAATGAGCTGTAAAGCTGTGAGATACAGGCAGAGAATGAGCCATAGCGAAGAGTGATGAGGTCATTTGGGTTAGTTTCCGTCACATCTGGAGGTTCCCAAGGCCCTGCATCTGTAACCACAGGTAACCGGACCTCAGGGGACCTTCTGAGGTGAGGCCACTGAGTTCATTTAGGTCCCCTGAGGTCAGGTTGCCTGTGGCCACAGGTGGAGGGCAGTGGGAACCTCCAGATGTGACCGCAACTAACCCAAGTGACGTCACCGCTGATCGCTATGGCTCATTCTCTGCCTGAAGCTCAAAGCTGTCAGTTCAGATGTAGCAGCACTGGAATAGTCATGGGACCTCATGTGGATTATGTCAGATCTGGGTGTTTTGTGGGTTAATAAAGGGATGAAAAAGGGTGTTTTTTTGTTTAATTTCATTTCAAATAAAGGATTTTACGGTGTTTGTGTTTATTTCTTTTCACTTACAGATTAGTAATGTGGGAATCGCATAGATGCCTCTGATTACTAATCTAGGGCTTAGTGGCAGCTGGGAGTGGTCATTAAACCCTTATTACCCAGATTGCCACAGCACCAGGGCAATCGGGAGAAGCTGGGGAAAGTTCCAAGACTGTCACATGTAATGGATGTGGCAATCCTGGGTGCCTGCAGGCTTCTATTTTTAGGCTGGAGAGCCAAAAATCATGGACCTCCCCAACCTGAGAATATCATCCTGAGCTGTTGGGCTTTATCTTGGCTGGATATCAAAATTGGGGGGGCCCAAAACCGTATTTTTTATTATTTATTTAAATAATTTAAAGAAAAATCTGCATGCAATTCCTTTTATGTTGATCCACAGCCAAGATAAACACATGGCTGGTGGCTGCAGACTGTAGTCATGGGCTTTATTTGTGCTGGTATTAATATATAGGGGAAACAAACTGCATTTTTTTAATTATTTATTTATTTTACAGTATAACGCTGTCAGAGAGGGTGGGGACATGTTCTGATTGTAGCCAATCAGAGATGCTGGTGAGTGGGGAAAGCAGTGACTATGTATGAGCAAAATTAGCAGCCTCGGAAGTAGCGCTACAGCCGCAGGGAGACTCATTACTAATCCTGCAGGTGAAAAGAATTAGAGCACAAACACCGAAAAAATCCTATATTTGAAATAACATACACATACTCTCTTTCACCCTTTAATAACCCCCAAAATACTCTTGCAGATCTGATGTAATCCTTTCAAAGTCCTATCACACTACTAGCTCTGCTATATGGTGGCACATTAGAGAACATGACCATAGCTGTGAGCTGTGACTGAGCCGCAGCTGGGATAAGTGACGTTACTGAGTTTGCCTGCGGTTATAGTTGGAGGTTACCATGGTCCCCCACCTGTGACTGTGGGTAAACTCACCTCAGGTGAACTTATTCAGTTCAATGAGACATGCATCTCCTTGTAGAAAATCGTGTTTTTGTTAGCTGGGTAGCGGGGTGCAATGGTAGTCGTGACAAATACTGTCGGTTTGCTGCAGCAAAGCCCTGGGACAGTTCTCTGCACAGATTCCACCCCTCTAGTACAGAGGAAGGGTTGCTGGGACTTGTGGTGTGAGGCACTTACTTACAGGTAGAGATGAGCGATGTTCAAGGCTCGAGGTTCACCAATTTCATGTTCGAGTGATTTTGGGGGGTGTTCGAGATGTTCGACGAACTCGAGCTTTTTGCTAAAAGTTCGGCAGTTCGAGAATAGTTCGATCACCAAAAACATGGCTTTTCACAGTAAGGCTATGTGCACACATTGCTACCTGCATGCGTCCTGCGTCCCCAGCACAATCTTTTTCCCTTCCCTACTCACCGATCACGGGCGCCTCGCTACACAGCTTTAAAAAATCTGCGGCGTCTTTTCCTCTTTTGAAAATGGCTGCCGCTTCATTATTCAATCAGTTATTCGGTGCTTTCCCCGCCCACCGGCGCCCCCACGAGGAGTGACAGCTGTCTCACTGCAACCAATCACAGCCACCGGCGGGGGGCTCTATATCGTGCAGTAAAATAAATAAATAAATAATAAGAAAAAAAAATGCGGTTCCCTCCATATTTGATACCAGCCAGGATAAAGCCACAAGGCTGGAGGCTGTTATTGTCAGGATGGGGAGCGCCAAATTATGGGGAGCCCACAACCCTAACAATATCACCCAGCAGCCGCCCGGAATTTCCGCATCCATTAGATGTGACAGTCCCGGGACTCCACCCAGCTCATCCCGAATTGCCCTAGTGCGGTGGCAATCGGGGTAATAATGAGTTAATCATGGCAGGCGTCTCCTCGAGATACCTTCCATGATTAAACTGTAAGTGAAAGTAAAGAAACACATACAGCGAAAAATCCTTTATTTGGAATAAAAGACAAAAAAAATCCTCTTTCACCATTTTATTAAAATCCCCAAATACCCCTCCAGGTCCGAAGTAATCCACACGACACTATCAGCTCTGCTACAGACCACAAGTGCGCTGTATATGCTCCACATAGCACATGAAGAGAATCGCGTTATCACCTCAGACTTCAGTCTGCTTTGCAGACGTCAAGACTTCGAAATCTGCCTATGTTCCTCATTGGAGCCAGTGGCTGAATGGATAGAGCCCTCGCCTACGAAGCATCACTTCACGAGTTCAAGTTGTGGCTGTGTCGGTAAAGAATTTGTTATTTTCAATTTTAAATTAATTAATTATTATTCTTTTTTATAATTATATTTTAATTATGCACAGAGGGGAGTAGCCGGACATCAGCTGTGAGCCGCTTCACGGAATGAGGCTGCATTCATTCATTCATTCTCTCTCTCTCTCTTTCTTTCTGTCTTTCTTTCTTTCTCTTTCGTTCTTTCTTTCTTTTTCTTTCTTTCTTTCTCTTTCGTTCTTTCTTTCTTTTTCTTTCTTTCTTTCTTTCTTTCTTTCTTTCTTTCTGTCTTTCTTTCTATCTTTCTTTCTGTCTTTCTTTCTTTCTGTTTTACTTTCTTTCTGTCTTTCTTTCTTTGTTTCTTTCTATCTGTCTTTCTTTCTGTCTGTCTTTCTTTCTGTCGTTCTTTCTTTCTTTCTGTCTTTCTGTCTCCTTTCTTACTTTCTTTCTTTTTTTAATTGCACTGATGCATCAGCTGATTGTATAAAAGCCATTTATACAATCAGCTGCTGTGTAGTGTGATTCAGGCCCTTGAACCTGACACATCATCTGATCGCATTTCCTTCCAGCAAACCGATCAGATATTGGATCTGGATTGGACGGCGCGGGACCCTTGACCCAGGATTACTGCGGAGGGGGTTCTCTATTTCAATAAAGATAGAGTCACTAATTGTGTTGTGTTTTATTTCTAATAAAAATATTTTTCTGTGTGTTGTGTTTTTTTTTATCTGTACTAGAAATTCATGGTGGCCATGTCTAATATTGGCGTGACACCATGAATTTCGGGCTTAGGGCCAGTTGATAATATACAGCTAACCCTAACCCCATTATTACCCAGTGAGCCACCCGTCCATCCAGGACTGTATGCAGGACTTTTTTGCCCCCCCAAAAAGTTATGTGGTCTTCACCATATTTTTGTATGCTAGCCAGGTACAGCATGCAGGTACGGCTGCCCCCAACCCCCAGCTGCCTATTTGTACCCGGCTGGGAACAAAAAAAATAGGGAAGCCCTTTTTTAATTATTTCATGAATTTCATGAAATAATTAAAAAAAAAATCGACATGACCTTCGCCACATTTTTGTGTACAGCCAGGTACAACTTGGCAGCTGGGGATTGGAATCCGCAGCACAGGTTGGCCTGAGCTTTTTGGGCTCCTCTGCTGCGAATTGCAGTCCGCAGCCGCCCCAGATAATACCCCTTACATAGAAGCGCCATCATTTGGCGCTGTATCCAACTGATATCCAGCATCCAGCATCCAGTATCCAGCAGCCTTAGGTAATCATGAGTTAATACTAGCTTTGTTTTACTAGCTAGTATTAAGCCAGAGATTCTTAATGTCAGGCAAGTTTGACCCAGCCATTAAGAATCTCCAATAAAGGGTTAAAAAAAAGACACCACACAGAGAAAAAATACTTTAATAGAAATAAATACACAGACACACTTACAGACTCCATGTTTAGTACTCCCTGTCAGCCCTCCATGATCCATGGTCTTCTGTCTTCTTTCTCCTTCAACCCATGCAGCTCTGCTACATCACACAGTGCTGCATGGGAGGAAGACGCTGCTGCTTCCCATGCAGTCTATTCACTCAGTGAGTGAGCGAGCAGAGGCTGCAGGCTGTAAGTTGTGATGTCACCGCTGACAGTCAGGTTGCTATAGCAACGGTGATCTCCATTATTGACCGACTATGGCAGCCGGTGAATAACGGAACGGGGAAGCAGAACGGGGAAGCTGACCATGTGCCAGAACATTTCGCCGGTATACGGAGATGCTGGAACGATCACCGCGTCCCGGAGAGATACAATGACAGGATCTAGCAAGACGTCATAGCCATGTGACCAGTCTGTAGCCAATGAGATAATAGACACGTGACTGGTCACATGCTTTTTTTGACGTCACGGAAGGTCTTATCATCAGTGCTGGTTACCAGGAGGACCCAGTGATTATCGGAAAGAAAAACGGCAGGAGACAGAGTGCAGGACGCGTCGCGGAGACCTGTAAGTGTAATGGCAATGTTTATTAACTGTATGTGCACATTTATAATGTGTTTTGATGTGTTTGTGTTTGCTTGTCATTGGTTTCAATGGGGTTCGAGAGGTTCATAGAACGGTTTGTCGAACGTTCGTCGAACGGTTTGTCGAACCGAACCAAACTCGAGCCTTCAGAGGGTTGCTCATCTCTACTTACAGGCTGGAGGCCAGGGTTTGTTCCATCTTCAGGACCGCTTTCCAGCTGCTGGTACAGCAATTCCCAGTGCCCTCAAACACCACACACTGACACAGACTTTTCTGAACAAAAACATCTGTTTACTTGTAATATCTCGCCAGCGGCAGTCACATCGCTTTCTAGTTACAGGGGACATCATCCTTAATAAATACCATCTTTTAGACATATGTTGCGGGCGGGGACAGATCACAACCGGGGGGCTGCTCGAGGCACTCGGATCCGGGCGGTGGCTGTGGCTCGAGTGGCAGCCAGATCCGGGGCTCGCACAGCCGTCCGTCGCCCACGAGTGAAAAGGGGTTTATTTACAAGGGAAATTGTGACGCCACCCGTGGGTTGCGGTGATGAGATGGTGGCACCGCCGCTTCCTCTGAAGACAGTGCCCGGGACCGATGGTGTGGGGAAGCAAGATGGTATCCCCTCCACGGGTAGGGGAGGTGTAGTCCCGGGGCCCAGTTGGGAGTTGTGGTGGTGGCAGGGATAGCACAGTGGAATTGGACCGGAGGGGACTGGTGTACTCACTCAGAGGATGACGCAGTAACTTCACACAAGTCCATGAAGTAAACCAGAAATTGCCTTTGTCCGTGGGCCCTTGGGCGGGTGGTGCTCGGATCCCACACATGGTACAATGGAGCAGAGCCCTCTCTCCTGCACACAGTTGAAAGTCACTTTAACTCCTCTGCTTGGAACGGGGGAATTCTATTTCCCTGCACTAGTCCGGATTCCCGCTCACAATACCGGTGGGCCACTACCCTGCCCCGGTCCACTGCGGGTTCCTTCCTACAGCAACTTGTTCCAGCGGTCCCGGAGCTCACTTTCACTTCAGTTCCCTGAGCTTACTCCTCACTTCAGCTCTCAGAACTTGGCTCACACTGCACGCTTCCACAGCAGCCCAGGAGCTCCAATTCCTGTCTGTTCTGCTCTGCTCTCCCCTTCCTACTGCTTGTTTTCTCACCAGACACTTCATATCCCCTAAGTGTGCGTCTCTACTGTTCTAGGGAGGAAGGGGGGGTGCCTGTTGGATTGTACCAGTGTTGGATCAGGTGATAACAAGGAAGATTAACTCTTTTGTGACTGCCTGGTTTTGCCAGGACATCACACATACACTCTGGCTTTCCTCTTCGGTCGTTGCCATTAACAACTGGACCCACTCTTAATTTGTACATTTTTCCGGTCAACCGCTTCCCTGGTACTTGGGCACCCGTTGGGGTCCCTAAACTCCTTTTCCTCCCCTTCAGCTTCACTATCCATTGGCAGTGTTTTATTTTTCTTCAATTTTTCAGTGAACAAAATATCTTAGAACCCAGAATGTAAGTCAAATTTGAGCCGATCACACACTTCCTGCAGCACACACAATGCTGTGCATCACTCACGAACAAAGTGCGATACTCACCATGGGGATTTTCACGTCATTTTCCAAGCCCAAACCCTGTGCCTGGAGAATGAAGGTTTGCTCACCTCTAGTTATGATGTGTCGTTATTATGATCATCATGGAGTGGGGACGCCATATCACATTTTTAGGGTGCCAACGCCCGCTGTTAGGCAGTGCACAGATAGGAGCAGCTATTGAGGGCTAGCAATCTAACCTGTGCACTTTTAGTAATCACGGTGTGGTTTTAAGTGATTTAATAAAGTATTTAAGTTTTATAGGGACAGTCTATGTGCATGTATTTTGGTATTCCCTAGGTGTTATCACATATATGAGTCTTGTAGACTGAGAGATACCAAACTATTTACTCAGGAATTTGCTATGTGTGGGTGCTCTGAAAAAACTTCTCAGCCTTCCCCCTCTGAGCACACTGCCTTTTTCTGCCTGAATGGCCCCTTCCCAGGTTACCTCAGTGATTTCATCGTCCACCACCTCATCTACAACTTCCGCATTCTAGTCCCTTTACTGACTTGTTGACTTAATGTTTAATTCCTCCCTGTGACTATTACACTGTAACAAATATGCAATTACAGAGGTTCTCCAGTGAAAACAGGTAATCGCCTACTCTAAAGCCACGTGCCCATGTTGAGTATTTGGTCAGTATTTTACTTCAGTATTTGTAGCCAAAACCAGGAGTGGTAAAATCAGAGGAAAAGTATAATAGAAACACATGTATTTTTCACCCATTCCTAGTTTTGGCTCACAAATACTGATGTAACAAACTGACCAAATACTGAACATATGAACGTGGCCTAAGGATAAGTGATAACTTAAACATCATTTGGAGTCCGATTGCTTGGACCCGCACTGATTGGCAAAATGAGTAACTTTAGCCCCATAAGTGCTCAGTTCCACTTGTGTCAGTGCAATCTGATAAAACATTGGATTGCTCTCACTCTAGTACCAAATTATGGGCCAGTGTCCATCTGCGATTGATTTCTCATACCATATCGGCATGAGTAATGAATCGCAGCATGCTGTGTTTGGCAGAGAGTCTCCGCTCACATGCACCCATACAAGTTTATGGATGCATGTGTAACATTGCACTGCACTCGCATGTCATCTGAGTGCAGTGTGCTATTTTGGCCCCCAGGGTTATGGAGTACTCGGTCCCAGGCGGTGCATAACTAGGGAATGTCACTTGGTGGCAATTGCCCGGTTCCGTGCCCTGTATGCTTTTTAAAAGGGGTATATTTACAGGGAAATTAAATGAAAGTTTATCACGTGACACCACCTGTGGTGTGCAGCCAGGTAGGGGGCCGCTGGTGCAGGGTTCTTCTCACCAGGGGGGGTCGATGTTAATTGCAGCCAAGATGGAGTCACTCCCCACAGGTGGAGTGGTTGCCCCGGGAGGGTAGCCAGCTGGCTGATGGGTATGGGCGCCAGAGCGCAGGACGGTGTCGCCGTTAAATAATGGAAATGAGGCAAGAGCTCGGGTTCAGGTATTTTTACTCACTGGTTAGGAGATTGCCTGAGAGTGTCTTGGTTCCCTGCTAGTAAGTCTCTGGTTATCCGGTGCAAGTTCCAAGTGGTTACCAGTGTTATTGTATATGTCCTGTTTGTCCAGCGACTGGCAGAAGGAACCTCCTCCGAGCTCCAGCTCACAAGCACCAGGCTCCACAGCAGAAAGGTGAGCCTTGCCTCGTCCCCCCAGCACTGGTGCTCTCCTGCACCCAGTCTGGTCTCATGGGACGTCCCTCTAGAAAGCTCACTATGCGTCATGGCTACCTCCTCTTATAACCCATGTGGCACCCGCCCCCCCCCGTGGTTGTCCTGGTGACCGGGAAGTCCCATACTACTGGATGGCTGACTCTCTCTGCACACCCCAGTCCACTTGCCCCTGTGTGGGAAGGCACATAACTGCATGTGAAATGTGTATCTGGTGTGAGAAACGTCAAACCACCTGTCACTTACCCCAGATAGATACTGCTCTTTAACTCAGTTGCAGTACCCTGTAGCGACCAGAGCTTCAGGTGCACTACATTTTATTCAGAGACAGTCCAGTGAGGAGAAGGAGAAAGTGCTGCCCCCCTCTTCTCCGCAGCTGTGATCCGATCACAAGATTGGACCCCAGTCACATAACTCTCGGCTGACGCTCAAAGCAGAGGGTCATTACATTATTGCTTCCGATGCTCTTGCATTGGAAGCTATGCGCAAGTGGAACCGAGGCCTAAATGTGGAGCTCACGTCTGCTTCGACCACTGATCCATTTATTACCTCAGTGGTTGCCGAGTGCTACACTTGTTTTTATCTTCCCACCCTAGAGGGGATGAAAGGAGCTACAGTCAGACATCCAACCTGTCGCTGCATTTTCTAATGGGGATAAACGTGTCCTGTCAGGTATAAAAGTTCCACATTCTTCTGATCTGTGCGGCTTCCACTGGTCGGATTCCACTGATCAATAAGTTATCACTTACCTAACCTGTGGATAGACAATAATATTTTTTTTCACCAAAGAACCCCTTTACTGCAAACTACTGTAATTGTACATCCCAGTTATGGTGTGTGAATAGGAGAGGTGCAGGAGCCGCCTGTATTTTATAGTCGATGCTCCACTATAACAGGCATAACAGCTAATGGGCATTTGCATACAGCTGAGGGGCCCCTGGTGTCAAGTCCCCTGTGGGCCCCAGACACCCCAATCGGACACTGCTCGTTACTCAAATCTAGCCTGTCCAAGCGTCTGACCAGCTTGATTTGCATACCTAGCAGTTAAGCATTTTAATGCTCACTCATCACTAATAGTGACCTTTGCACATGCTTAGTATATGCGTCATTAAAATAAAAAAGGTCTGAGTCAGTTTACTGTCTAAAATACATTTGTTGTTTCCTGAAACAAAAAGAAGAAAGTAAAAAACCCAAGTAGTCAGTGACTACTGTACAGATTGTGACACAGAAAAGAACCAATTTCCTCTTTCCTCCAAGTATATATATATATGTATATATAATCTACAGTGTATATATATGTAGATACATATATATTATATACTAGAAGGTGGCCTGATTCTACGCATTGGGTATTCTAGAATTTACGTATTGTGTAGTTCATGTATGATTTTTGTTATATATATATATATATATATATATATATGTTGTTGTGTGTAGTTACCAAGTGTTTGTGTAGGGCGCTGTATATGTTCTGTGTGTTGTCTGGGTGTGATGGGGGGTGAGAGCGGTGTTGTATGTGTGTTGCGTGTGTTGCGTTGTTTGTGGAGCGCTGTGCGTCTGTAGCGTTGTGTGTGTGTGTGTTGCGCGGTTTGTGTGTGTGTGGTGTGTTTTGGGGGGAGGTATGTTTTGTGCAATGTGTGTGTTGTGCGGTATGTGCGTATATTTGTGTGTGCCGCGGTGTTTGTGTGTTGGGTGTTGTGTGTGTGCAGCGTTGTCTGTGTGTGTGGGTGTCTGTGTAGGGCAGTTGTTTGTGGTTCCCAGTGTGTGTGTGTGGTGTGTTGTGCAGTGCGCGCGCGTGTGTGTGTTGGGGGGAGGTGTGCACTTCCCATCGTGCTCCATCCCCCATGCAGCGCACTCCCCATCGTGCTCCATCCCCCATGCAGCGCACTCCCCATCGTGCTCCATCCCCTATGCTGCGCACCCCCTATCGTGCTCCATCTCCCATGCTGCGCACTCCCAAACATGCTCCATCCGCCATGCTGCGCACTGCCAAACGTGCTCCATCCACCATGCTGTGCACTCCCAAACGTGCTCCATCCGCCATGCTGCGCACTCCCAAACGTGCTCCATACGCCATACTCCGCACTCCCCATCGTGCTCCATCCCCTATGCTGCGCACCCCCCATCGTGCTCCATCTCCCATGCTGCGCACTCCCAAACGTGCTCCATCCGCCATGCTGCGCACTCCCAAACGTGGTCCATCCACAATGCTGCGCACTCCCAAACGTGCTCCATCCGCCATACTCCGCACTCCCCATCGTGCTGCATCCCCCATCGTGCTGCATCCCCCATGCTGCGCACTCCCAAACGTGCTCCATCCACCATGCTGCGCACTCCCAAACGTGCTCCATCCGCCATGCTGCGCACTCCCAAACGTGCTCTATCCGCCATACTGCGCACTCCCAAACGTGCTCCATCTGCCATGCTGCGCACTCCCAAGCGTGCTCCATCCGCCATGCTGCGCACTCCCAAACGTGGTCCATCCGCCATGCTGCGCACTCCCAAACGTGCTCTATCCGCCATACTGCGCACTCCCAAACGTGCTCCATCTGCCATGCTGCGCACTCCCAAGCGTACTCCATCCGCCATGCTGCGCACTCCCAAATGTGGTCCATCTGCCATGCTGCGCACTCCCAAACGTGCTCCATCCGCCATGCTGCGCACTCCCAAACGTGGTCCATCCGCCATGCTGCGCACTCCCAAACGTGCTCCATCCGCCATGCTGCGCACTCCCAAACGTGCTCCATCCCCCATGCTGCGCACCCCCCATCGTGCTCCATCCCCCATGCTGCACCAGCATCAGCCTCTCTACCCGCAGCATCAGCCTCTCTGCCCGCAGCATCAGCCTCTCTCCTCCCAGCATCAGCCTCTCTACCCGCAGCATCAGCCTCTCTCCTCCCAGCATCAGCCTCTCTGTCCCCAGCATCAGCCTCTCTGTCCCCAGCATCAGCCTCTCTCATCCCAGCATCAGCCTCTCTCCTACCAGCATCAGCCTTTTCTGTCCCCAGCATCAGCCTCTCTCCTCCCAGCATCAGCCTCTCTCCTCCCAGCATCAGCCTCTCTCCTCCCAGCCTACCCCAGCCTCAGCCTCCCCCAGCATCTGCCTCTCTCCTCCCAGCATCAGCCTCTCTCCTCCCAGCATCAGCCTCTCTTCTCCCAGCATCAGCCTTTTCTGTCCCCAGCATCAACCTCTCTCCTCCCAGCCTACCCCAGCCTCAGCCTCCCCCAGCCTCAGCCTCCCCCAGCATCAGCCTCTCTCCTCCCAGCATCAGCCTCTCTCCTCCCAGCATCATCCTCTCTCCTCCCAGCCTACCCCAGCCTCAGCCTCCCCAAGCATCAGCCTCTCTCCTCCCAGCATCAGCCTCTCTCCTCCCAGCATCAGTCTTTTCTGTCCCCAGCATCAGCCTCTCTCCTCCCAGCCTACCCCAGCCTTAGCCTCCCCCCGCATCAGCCTCCCCCAGCATCAGCCTCTCTCCTCCCAGCATCAGCCTTTTTGGTCCCCAACATCAGCCTCTCTCCTCCCAGCCTACCCCAGCCTCAGCCTCCCCCAGCATCAGCCTCTCTTCTCTCAGCCTCCGCCTCCCAGCCTTCCCCAGGATCAGCCTCTCTCCTCCCAGCCTCCTCCAGCACGCCGTGCTCCTCTGCCGACACTCACAGATCCGATCGCATACACTCACACACACACCCACACACGATCGCATACACTCACACACACCCGATCGCATACACTCACACACACACGATCGCATACACTCACGCACACACACATTGACGATATTGCACATACGCGCTCACACTCACAACATCCGGAGATACCACATGCTTCTGGCCATGTGATCCTCCGGCAGGTCCTGGAAGCTCACAGCACAGTATCGCCGCCGAGAAGCAAGCGATATCCCAGGATGTTGTGAGTGTGTGGATGCGATGTGATGTGTGAGAGTGAGTGTGATCTGATGTGTGTGTGTGTATGTGTGTGTGCGTGCTGTTATGTGTGTGCGTGTGTGTATGTTCCGCCGCTGCAGGACCTTGATGCGCTGGTAACTATGCTACCATGGTTACCAGCGTATCTCGTCCCCCGCTCGTACGGGAGCCCACACCAGCATACGCCGGCCAGCCCCAACAATGCGAGGGTATGTGTCGGCTGGTTTGGCGGCGTACGCTGATGTGGGCTCCCGGGGGTACAGTACTCACCTGGGAGTCGTGGTTCCGTGACCGTGTCGATTGGGGAATGCGTGGGGGGCGGGGCCAGAGCTAGCGTGCATTGCGTGAGGGGGGCGGGGCGTGGCCGAGTTGCCAATGCCTGCAGGGTGCCGGGGCGAGAGGCCAATCTGTGGGGGGCGGAGCCTGGGCGAGCGGCCGGCCAATCCGTGTGGGGCGCAGCCTGGGCGAGCGGCCAATCCGTGCGGGGGGCGGGGCCATGGCGAGCCCAGCGGCCAATCAGCTTTGTGTCACCGTAAGGACACAATTTTGGAGCAAGACAGACAGACAGACAGACAGATAGACAGACAGACAGACAGACAGACAGAATAAGGCAATTATATATATAGATATACATATATATATATATTCAGTATGGACCAAAAGTTTGGACACACCTTCTCATTCAAAGAGTTTTCTTTATTTTCATGCCGCTAAAAATTGTAGATTCGCAATGAAGGTATCAAAACTATGAATTAAAACATATGGAATGAAGTACTTAAAAAAGTGTGAAACAACTGAAAATATGTCTTATATTCTAGGATCTTCAAAGTAGCCACCTTTTGCTTTCATTACTACTTTGCACACTCTTGGCATTCTCTTATTCTCTTGATGAGCTTCAAGAGGTAGTAACCGGAAATGGTCTTCCAACAGTCTTGAAGGAGTTCCCAGAGATGCTTAGCACTTGTTGGCCCTTTTGCCTTCACTCTGCGGTCCAGCTCACCCCAAACCATCTCGATTGGGTTCAGGTCTGGTGACTGTGGAGACCAGGTCATCTGGCGTAGCACCCCATCACTCTCATTCTTAGTCAAATAGCCCTTACACAGCCTGGAGATGTGTTTGGGGTCATTGTCCTGTTAAAAAATAAATGATGGTCCAACTAAACGCAAACTGGATGGAATAGCACGCTGCTGCAAGATACTGTGGTAGGCATGCTGGTTCTGTATGCCTTCAATTTTGAATAAATCCCCAACAGTGTCACCAGCAAAGCACCCCCACACCATCATACCTCCTCCTCCATGCTTCATGGTGGGAATCAGGCATATAGAGTCGATCCGTTCACCTTTTCTACAAAGACACGGTGGTTGGATCCAAAGACCTTAAATTTGGACTCATCAGACCAAAGCACAGATTTCCACTGGTCTGATGTCCATTCCTTGTGATCTTTAGCCCAAACAAGTCTCTTCTGCTTGTTGCCTGTCCTTAGCAGTGGTTTCCTAGCAGCTATTTTACCATGAAGGCCTGCTGCACAAAGTCTCCTCTTTATAGTTGTTCTAGAGATGAGAAGGTGTGTCCAAACTTTTGGTCTGTTCTGTGTGTGTGTATATATATATATATATATATATATATCATCCCAAGATACTCGTGTACTCGGCCCGAGCACCGAGCCCAATGTTATCCTATGGGAGACCCGAGTATTTTTGTGAAATGACCCCCGGCAGCATGTAGAAACCCTAAAAATGTCACAAAAGTCTCAGAAGAGTGCTCAAATGACATGGCAACAGCATGGGGAAGACCCCTTGAAGCATTTATCACTCAAAAGTCACAGCTGTGAACAATTTTGTCCGCGTTTTATGCCATTTTTACGGACTCACCAGAAAACCTTCCAAAATGACACCAAAATGAATTTTCATGGCGGAAATGTTAAGGGCACATACCCAATAGTGAGATAGAGCTAATGTATGTTACTTTTTGAGATCAATACATGAAAGATTTTACGTAAAACCTTGTGTGGCACTCCGATGTCCCTGAGAAGAGACGTACATAAAGGCCTCTGAGTCTAATGTGGCCATTTTGAGGAAGTGAGTCTTTGTAGTATTTTCCTTTGCCAGGGCAGTCCAAAATTTTGAGGTTCACCAATGCCCCTGCATACAGACGTGCATGATGGCCTGTAAACCTGAAGTGCCCATTGTAAGGAAGTGGGTCTATTGTAGTATAGCCCTTTGGCAGGGCAGCCAAAAATTGGGAGGCTCCACGTTGTCCCTGGATAGAGACGTGCATGATGGCCTGTAAACCTGAAGTGCCCATTGTCAGGAAGTGGGTCTATTGTAGTATAGCCCTTAGGCAGGGCAGCCAAAAATTGGGAGGCTCCACGTTGTCCCTGGATAGAGAAGTGCATGAGGGCCTCAAAACATTAAGTGTCCATTGTCAGGAAGTGGGTGTATTATAGTATAGCCCTTTGGCAGGGCAGCCAAAAATTGGGAGGCTCCACGTTGTCCCTGGATAGAGACGTGCATGAGGGCCTCAAAACATTAAGTGTCCATTGTCAGGAAGTGGGTGTATTATAGTATAGCCCTTTGGCAGGGCAGCCAAAAATTGGGAGGCTCCACGTTGTCCCTGGATAGAGACGTGCATGAGGGCCTCAAAACATTAAGTGTCCATTGTCAGGAAGTGGGTGTATTATAGTATAGCCCTTTGGCAGGGCAGCCAAAAATTGGGAGGCTCCACGTTGTCCCTGGATAGAGACGTGCATGAGGGCCTCAAAACATTGTTCCCATTGCAAAGGAGCGGGTCTCCTGTCGTTGTAATGTCCATTCTGCAAAGAATGGGCGAAAAAATGTACCACTGGGGGTATACCTGAAACAAAGGCCTAACTATTGTAACGGTCATCATGGTGGCGCTTGAGGAGAAGGAGGAGCAGTCCAGCGATTATCCAAAGTCCAGAAGTGTGTACCCATGGGTGACTGGAGGTACATGGCAAATTCCCGTTACAAACTTTAAATTCCGCTCTCATTTGCTGGTGGTGTGGTGAAGTCTGGCCCAATCCAACCCTTGTTCATCTTGATCAGAGTCAGCCTGTCAGCATTTTCAGTTGACAGGCGGGTGCGTTTATCTGTAATGATTCCACCTGCGGCACTAAAAACACGCTCTGACAAAACGCTAGCGGCAGGGCAGGCCAGGACTTCCAAGGCGTAGAGAGCCAATTCATGCCACGTGTCCACCTTGGATACCCAATAATTGTAAGGCACAGAGGAATGTCGGAGTACAGTTGTTCGATCTGCAAGGTACTCCTTGAGCATCTGGGCAAACTTAGGATTTCTTGTGGCACTACCCCGCACCTCAGGGGCTGTGGTACGTGAGGGGCTGAGAAAACTGTCCCACATCTTAAAGACTGTTCCCCTACCTCTGGCAGATTGGACTTGTGCCTCTCTCGGCTGTACGCCTTGGTTGTCCACTGATTCCTGACCTATGCCGCTAGCGTTTTGTGAGAGGAATGCTTTGCCTACTTCCGTGACTATGGCCTTCCGGAACTGCTGCATTTTGGTTGACCTCTCCGCCTCGGGAATAAGAGACATAAAGTTCTCCTTGTAGCGTGGGTCTAACAGTGTTACCAACCAGTAATGATTGTCGGCCAAGATGTTCTTAACGCGAGGGTCACGAGACAGGCAGCTTACCATGAAGTCAGCCATGTGCGCCAGACTCTTAACAGCCAGGACTTCAGTAGCCTGACCAACACGATTACTGAACATGCTGTCCTCCTCCTCCTCCTCCTCCTCATCTACCCTGTCCTCTGGCCAGCCACGCTGAACCAAGGATATGACTGGTGTGCATGTCATATCCTCAATTTGGCCGGAGAGTTGCTCCATGTCTTCATCCTCCTCCTCGTCATAGTCCTCCACTGCACGTAGTGATGAGACGAGGCTGGGCTGTGTGTTATCACCCACACCCACTACTGTTTCTTGCTGCAACTCATCGCGCTCCGCCTGCAATGCATCATGTTTGTTTTTGAGCAGAGACCATTTTAGAAGGCAGAGTAGCGGTATGGTGACGCTAATAATGGCGTCATCACCACTCACCATCTTGGTGGAGTCCTCAAAGTTTTGGAGGATGGTACATAGGTCGGACATCCATCTCCACTCCTCAGGTGTTATGTGTGGAGTTTGACCCATTTCCCGACGGCTTAGGTGATGCAGGTACTCAACAACTGCCCTCTTCTGCTCACATATCCTGACCAACATGTGCAGAGTTGAATTCCAACGCGTGGGGACATCACACACCAGTCTGTGAGCCGGAAGATGCAAACGGCGCTGAAAGCCGGCAAGGCCGGCTGAAGCAGTAGGTGACTTTCAAAAATGTGCAGACAGGCGGCGAACTTTTACCAGCAGATCAGACAGCTCTGGGTATGACTTTAGAAACCGCTGAACCACGAGGTTGAGCACATGGGCCACGCATGGAACATGTGTCAGCTGGCCTCGCCTCAAAGCCGCCACCAGGTTCCGGCCATTGTCACACACGACCTTTCCTGGCTTTAGGTTCAGAGGTGTGAGCCAGTGATCTGCCTGCTGTTTCAGAGCTGTCCACACCTCTTCTGCATTGTGGGGTTTGTCACCTATGCAGATTAGCTTCAGCACAGCCTGTTGCCGCTTCGCCGAGGCAGTGCTGCAGTGCTTCCAGCTTGGGACTGGTGTGGAGGGTACAGTGGATGAGGATGCGCAGGAGGAGGAGGAGGCTGAAGAGCATGACATTCCGGAGCTGTAGAGTGTGGGTGAAACACTGACTGAGGTAGGGCCTGCAAACCTTGGTGTGGGAAGGACGTGTTCCGTCCCTCGCTCAGACTGGGTCCCAGCTTCCACAATATTAACCCAGTGTGCCGTCAACGAGATGTAGCGGCCTTGCCCACAAGCACTTGTCCACGTGTCTGTGGTTAGGTGGACTTTGGGTGAAACAGCGTTGTTCAGGGCACGTGTGATGTTTTGTGACACGTGGTTATGCAACGCGGGGACAGCACACAGGGAGAAATAGTGGCGGCTGGGGACCGAGTAACGTGGGACAGCTGCCGCCATCAGGTCGCGGAATGCTTCTGTCTCCACCAGCCTAAAAGGCAACATTTCCAGCGCAATATAAAAATAAGAGAGCTGGAGTCAAAAAGTGCCAATAAAGTGAATGTAATTTTATTAGTTACAATAATAACTTGTGCAAACAGCAAGGAAGAGGATAAAATCACAAAGGGGTGTGAAAATGCATAATCAGGATCAATAAACTAATCAATAATCAGGAATGACTGGTTGGGAAAAACATAAATAAAGCAGAGGGGAGATATCAGAGCAAGCATAATAGAAAATTGTACATATAAAGTGCATGTGCATAGATGCATATAATAGCCTGCTCAGACGCCCCCAAATGCATTATTATAGCATGATTCAATCCAATGAATATTACAATAGATACAAAAAAAGTGGCCAATGCATGTTAAAGTGGCTAGTGCATGATCCCGAAAACGCAGAGAAAAGGCTCCCCCATACCCCACCAACGTACGTTTCGCCTATATGAGCACCGTGCTCAGATTCGGCTTCCTCAGGGAGGGAGAAGGCAGCGCAAGCAGTCGCGAAATGTTAGCATTTAGAACTGTGGCATGTGGGGTGTTGGCAGTGTATTTGCGCCTGCGTTCAAAGGTTTGCTGAATGGATAACTGAACGCTGCGCTGGGACAAGGACGTGCTTGATGATGGTGTTATTTCTGCGTAGGCAACTGCAGGTGCAGGACCGGAGGAGGCTTGTTCGCAGGCAGCATGGACAGGGGATTGGCTCGCATGCACAACCAGCGAAGACGTAGCAGTGACATCAGCAAGCACTGCTCCTCGACTCTGTTGTACTTCCCACAAAGTCGGGTGCTTGGCTGACATGTGCCTGATCATGCTGGTGGTGGTCAGGCTGCTAGTTTTGGTACCCCTGCTGATGCTGGCACGGCAGGTGTTGCAAATGGCCTTTTTAGAATCATCTGGAGCCAACTTAAAAAACTGCCAGACTCTTGAAGACCTAACATTTGTACAGGCACCTTGTGTCATGTTGTTGTTCCGGGGAACGGTTGCCTGACTTCTGCCTGGAGCCACCACCCTGCTTCTTACTGCCTGTTGGGATGCTACGCCTCCCTCCCCCTGTGCACTGCTGTCCTCGCTCTGCATATCCTCCTGCCAGGTTGGGTCAGTTACTGGATCATCCACCACGTCGTCTTCCTCTTCCGCACCCTGCTCCTCCTCCTGACTTCCTGACAATTGTGTCTCATCATCGTCCACCCCTTGTTGAGACACGTTGCCAACTTCGTGAGAACATGGCTGCTCAAATATTTGGCCATCTGTACATACGATCTCCTCATGACCCACTTCAACATGAGCTGGCGAGAGGCCAGAATGTGCGAATGGAAACGTGAACAGCTCTTCCGAATGTCCAAGTGTGGGATCATTAATGTCCGAGGACGTGTACTCAGCCTTGTGGTAGGAAGGAGGATCAGGTTCTGAAATGTGCGGTGCAGTATCACGGCTACTGACACTTGACCGTGTGGAAGACAGAGTGTTTGTGGTGGTGCCAATCTGACTGGAAGCATTATCCGCTATCCAACTAACAACCTGTTGACACTGGTCTTGGTTCAAGAGCGGTGTACTGCTGCGGTCCCCAAGAATTTGGGACAGGACGTGCGAGCGACTAGATGTGGCCCTTTGTTGTGGCGAAATTAGAGCTTGCCCACGACCTCGGCCTCTGCCTGCACCACCATCACGTCCACTTCCTTGTTCCTTGCCAACACCCTTGCGCATTTTGCAATGCTGTGCTGACGTGTATTCACTAGACTTGGGCGTTATATCCAAGTTTGTGCAAATCGTGCACCTGTACGCTGCCACCGACAGGCACACACGTGCAGTTTTTAAATGCAAGCACGGACGCACTAAGAACCTAACAGGTTTTAGGAGCAAAAATTAATGAGAACTCTGACACTATCAGCCACTGCTGACTGATGTGTATTATACACTACACTTGTGCGTTATATAATAGTTTGGTAAAAACGCACACAAGTGCACCTGTACGCTGCCACCGACAGGCACACACGTGCGGTTTTTAAATGCAAGCACGGACGCACTAAGAACCTAACAGGTTTTAGGAGCAAAAATTAATGAGAACTCTGACACTATCAGCCACTGCTGACTGACGTGTATTATACACTACACTTGTGCGTTATATAATAGTTTGGTAAAAACGCACACAAGTGCACCTGTACGCTGCCACCGACAGGCACACACGTGCGGTTTTTAAATGCAAGCACGGACGCACTAAGAACCTAACAGGTTTTAGGAGCGACAATTAATGAGAAGTCTGACACTATCTGGACTGTTTTAGACTGTGTACACCAGCCCCAGATATGACGAAGGCTGGTATACGGTCACCACTAGGAATGGCTATATACCCTGCCTGCCTGCCTGCCTGCCTGCCTGCCTGTATACTGCTACAATAGTCCTGACAAGGACTCTTCTGGTCACTAGCCTGTATTCCGACCTGGCTATACCCTGCCTGTATACAGCAACAATAGTCCTGAGAAGGACTCTGCTACTGTACTCCGACCTGGCTATACCCTGCCTGCCTGTATACAACTAGAATAGTCCTGAGAAGGACTTTTGGTCACACTGTTTGCAGCCCTGCTACGGAAATAGCTATAAAGGGCCGCAAACCTTTCCCTGAAGCAGCGACACTCTCCCTGCACTGACTGTCTGGATGGCTGTGAGGAGAGCACAGTGCGCCGGCCGGTATAAAGGCTCGGTCACGCTGTGCGGGCCGGCCAATCACTGCAATTCCACAACTAACAGGGCTGTGGCATTGCAATGGTCTGCCAGCCAATCCCTGCATGAGGGCTGGCTCTCAAAAGAGCGCCAACATGCAGGGATGAAGACCACGAGTACAGCACGAGTATCGCGAGATTACTCGGTCCCCGCCGAGTAGCCCGAGTACAGTGATACTCGTGCGAGTACCGAGTAGTAACAAGCATGCTCGCTCATCACTAGTAATAATACAAAAATATGATTTAAACAATGTAATTTTCTGATGATAAAACCTTCATTTCAATGTGTTACATGTATTTAAAAAGTTCAGATGAAAATAAAATTGCAATCATATTTCCCTTGAGTTAATCATGATATATAATTTCTATTTGGTTGTGCTACAGTATTTATAGACTGCCTACATAGAGTAAATCTTAAAGTTTCTTTAGGCACAGTGTCGATACAATTGATTTTGTTTGCTCCCTTGAGAGATCAAGAGTTCAATAACACCTGCTAGGGCAGCATATCTAGAGCCTCAATAAATCTCCCTTAACATCCTTTGAAAAAGTTGCGGTCCACATGAAGACATCAAACATGAATTTACTTGTCGGATTTTTTTTGTATTTCTCCTGCTCGGTTCTTTTAAAATTGCACATGTACTAAAATAGCCAGAACCTTGAAAATGTTGACCATATTATGATTATATTCCTTTTCCTGGAATTTTTAAAAAAATGTTCATAAAATGTGTTTAGGTTCAGCAATCAGGTTTATTTATTACAGCTACTTTTTTAGTTCATTATCTTTGTTCTCTGGAAACTTTCTTAGGTTATGTGCGCATGCTGAATATTTGGTGCAGAATTTTCTGCAACAAATCTGCATTTTCTGGTAGAGAAACGCACGAAAACGAGGTGTGTTTTTCCTGTGTTTTGCAGTGTTTTGTTGCATTTTTTACTATGTGTTTTTCATAATGAAATCAATGGGCGGAAGGGTTGAAAAATGAAGGGTAAAACATACCAAGAATTGACATACTGCAGAATATTTTCTGTACCAAATATGCAGAGAAAAACTAAGCAACATGTGCAAAACACAAGAATTTTCATTGATTTTGCTGGCATAAGGATAGACATACCATTTTGTGACAAAACTGAACCAAAAAAACACAATCAAAAACACAAAAAAACCCGCAATGTATGTACGTGGCCTAAATCGGACGATGAAAGCTGAAAAATGAGTGTTTAGCCTCATATAAAATCAATATGTATTCTAACTTGTCTTGCCATTTAAGCAAAAGTATCTCCAGTTATCAAACGGGGTGGTTGGTCAAGTGTTTTCAATAGGTTCATTAAGTTAGTCCACAGGGCTACTTGATGCAACATAATGACTGCATATTTCTCCTTAGTGCAATGCACTGCCTTGCTGTATACTATTTGCACATTACTCCCATTCTCCTCACTTTAAATCATAGAATGGTAAACTTGGAAGGGACCTCAAGGAGCCATCGGGTCCAACCCCCTGCAAGTGCAGGTTTTCCTAAATCATCCCAACTATATGTGTATCCAGTTTCCGCTTGAAGATTTCCATTAATGTAGAGCTCACTACCTCCCGCTGTAGGATATTCCACTCTCTCACTGCCCTCACTTTCAGAAAGTTTTTCCTAATGTCTAGTCTGAATCTCCTTCCTTTTAGTTTCATCCCATTGCTTCTTGTTCTTCCTTGTGCTAATGAGAATAGGGTAGTTCCTTCTCCTCTATGAGTACCACTATTAAGTCTCCTCTCAGCCTTCTCTTTTGCAAACTAAACATCCCTAGTTCTTTTAGCCAGTGTTCATATGACATGGTTTGCAGACCTTCTACCATCTTGGTTGCTCTTGTTTGGACTTGCTCGAATATATTGATGTCTTTCTTGAATTGGCGTGCCCAGAACTGCGCACAGTATTCCAGATGGGGTCTGACCAGGGCAGGGTATAGGGGAATAATTACCTATCTTGAGCTACATTCAATGCTTGTCTTGATACATGCCAAAACTTTGTTGGCCTTTTTAGCTGCAGCACCACACTGTTGTTTTACTAAAATAGCATTGATGCACTACCTGTATACCATGGATTGGTACTCAACTTGGTATCTGCTACAGTATATCAGTATTTTTTAGTAAATGGTGGTATCTAAAATAGTTTTCTATAACATGGAGATGTGGAGTTTGCATAGCAGTTACGTTTCAGATATCCATTCATCCATCTTTGAAAAATACCAGGTTTTATCATGTAAAAAAATAATATCAAGTAGAAATATTATTATTTTTTTCATATTTAATGTCACACAATGTCTAAAAATTAATTGAGAAACAAACTAAAACTATTTTAAGTGGTGGAAAAAATTAAAAACTAAAATACTATGTAGTTGCATAAGTATGAACAAACTTACAAATAAGGATGTGGTTGTGTTCAGAATTAGCCAATCACATTTGAGCTCATGTTAAATTGTTGCCAGCACACAGATGCCATCATTTAAAGTAATTCTGACTAACTCCATATAAAGTTTAACTATTATAGAAGGATTTTCCTGACATTTTCTTAGTTTATGTTACAGGAAAAGCCATAGTCTGTAAATGGCTTTCTGTAATCCAATTGGAGCAGAGTGCAGCTATATATTTATTAGTGTAAAAGACTTACAACACAGCAAAGGGATCTGTTGAAAGTTGTGAGTCAGGAGAAAGGTATGAAAAAATTCCATTAGATATATCATGCAACACTGTGAAGGGAGGCATCAAGAATTTGCTTAAATTTGCTTAAATTTGGTGCATTCATCCAATTGAATATATATGTGTGTTGACCTGAAGAAAGCACTGTACACAGATATGCCTTTGAACTTTTACAGATTTGGAATGCTTCTGCATGGAAGAGTGGGCAACGATTGCACCGTAGATCCTAGGCTGAAGTCTTCTAGAATAAATGAATAAATCTTGAAACAGTTTTGTGATCCCCCAGTAGGAACCGTAGATCCTAGGCTGAAGTGCTGTAAAATGAATGACTCTGGTGACAGAAGCAAGACCCTTTTTTAACTCTTTATTTCTCATGTCAGAGTATTGTGTCTTACAGGATTAGTGGAAGATGACTGTTCTCTCATTGGTCACTTGCTAAATCTAACTGCATAATTTTCCTGTGATTCATGTAGTCAAAGGGGCTGAGGCAATACTTATTTAACAGGCAATCCACATTTACCAGACAATAGGACTCCGCTGAGTCTGACATGACACAAATGATAATTTTTCTTGATTTACCAAATAAAGGAGCAATACGTCTGACCTAATTAAGAACAGTTCATCCCCCAGATAAGTAGCCAGATGCTGAGTCGTCAAATTTTTGTCGTCACCACTTTTGAGCTGTGAGCTATTTATATGGGTAGAAAAGAAGTGGAATCCAGCATCACATCCAGGTGGATTAAAAACCATTTAATTTAGAAAAAAATGTAAAAGTCCATTTAAGAAAAAAAAAACCTTGGTGACATTATTTGTACGGGTATACAGGTTATCGACTGCTGAAAAAAGTCATACCTGAACGTCTCATATTGTTGTGGATAAATCAGCTTTTACAACTTCATGAAAATTATTTCTTCTAAGCTATAGGGAGGGTGCTACCCTAAAAATAACTCTGCCTCTTTGCTTCTATATCCTATATATCATCTCTCACAGCATCACTGTGTCCCTGTCTTGTTGGGTTTTTGTCTTTTAATCTTGCACCTGCACATTACCAGTACCATCATTTCCCTTTAGTGTCCCACCCCTCTTTGGGCAACGGCTTTATGTTGCTTTTGCACAGGCTAGTCACTGGAACTTCTGCTCTCAGTGTTCTCTGGTGCTCAGAAAAGGAGCACTCCCAACTTCTTCCTTCCCATCGTGCAGAGTATGTCATTTCACCTGCATGCACCTTCTCTGCACACCATGGAACACTGGGAGCGGAAGTTCCAGTGACTCACCGGTGCTTGCGCAAAAACCAAGAAGCCAATACCCAGAGAAGGGAAAGCACTGAAGATGAATGACAGCACTGGCAATGCGCAAGTGTGAGATTACAAGATGAAAACTCAAGAACACAGGACAGTGACGCTGTGGGAGGATTATGAAGGGCGAAAACAGTTATCTTCCACGCTATCTTCCTCCCCATAGCCTGGAAAAACTACGGTAATTTACATAAATGGATTAAAACAAGATTTATCTACAACAAGGCATCTGATATGAAGCATACAGGTAAGTCTTTTTCAGCAGTGTATGTCCATATTAATAAGTTACATAACTGCAAAGTGCTGACAGATTCCCTTTAATGCAAGCACCAGTAATAGCAAAGCACTTATTCTAAATTAGCTTTTTTATTCAGAAGAACTCTGAAGAAACTGCACAAAAAAATTGTACTGTGCATTTTCTCCTTTTATTCTTGTGAAAATGAAAGATTTGGTGGTGAAAGCAACATTTTTGCAATAAAAAATATTTATTTATTTTCATGGCTCAACGTTATAAAATTATGTGAAGCAGCTGGGGAGGTCAAGGTTTTCACCAAACAGCTAGATAACTTTCTTGAGGGGCTAAATTCCAAAATAGGGTCACTTCTGAGGAGTTTCAACTGTTTAGGCACATCAGGGGCTCTCCAAATGCAGCATGGTGTCCGCTAATGATTTCAGACAATTTTGCGTACAATAAGTCATATGGAGCTGTTTCCTTCTAGAGCCCTGCCATTCGCCAAAACAGTAAATTTCCAAAACACATGGGCCATCTTTGTACTCAGGAGAAATTGCACATCAAATTGAATTGTGCATTTTCTCTAATTAGCCTTGAGAAAATGCATAATTTTGGGCTAAAGTAACATTTTAGTGAGAAAAAGTAAAATTTTCATTTTTTTCTTCCACATTGCTTTACTTCCTGTGAAGCACCTAAAGGGTTAATGAACTTTTTGGATGTGGTTTTAAGCAGTTCGAGGGATGGAGTTTTTAGAATGATGTCACTTTGGGGTATTTTCTGACACCTAGGTTCCTAAAAGTGACTTCAAATGTGACACGGTCCTTAAAAAAATGGTTTAGTAAATTTTGTTGGAAAAATGAGAAATTGCTGATAAACTTTGAACACTTAATTTCCTAACAAAAAAAATATGTATCAAAATGTGTGCTGATGTAGACATGTGGGAAATGTTATTTATTAATCGTATCCATGTTTTAAAGGCATAAAAAGTAAAATATGAAAATTGCAAAATTTTCAAAATTTTTGGTTATTTTTACAAATAAACGTAAAAAATATTATCCTAGATTTACCCCTATCATTATGTACAATATGTCTTGAAAAACAGTCTCAGAGTCACTGGGAACCATTGAAGCTTTCCAGAGTTATTACTGCATAAAATCACACTGGTCAAAATTGAAAACATTGGCCAGATCACGAGGGTGAAAACAGGCTCGGGTGAGAAGGGGTTAGGAGTAGGAGGCCCACTTAATGAATACAGCGCATGTTATCAGTGACGTGTGCTTCAGTACGCCTCGACAGGAATGTTACTCCAGTTCGTAGCTATATCCCTTTTGCTCTCCTGCTTTAAATAAAAAATAAAATGAAGGAATAACATAATATGTAATAATTGCAAATAATATTTCACAACGAATGCAAGAAACATAAAGCAACGTTTTCCACAAAATAGAAAAACCATGATAACAGTTTGGGGTAGACCAGATGTCCATCTACGTCATGGTTTTTCTATGTTTTTAATTTATGCCAATAAAGTCATGTTTTAACTTTAGGAAGTGGATGCTGGATCTACCTTTTTGATTTGATTCACGTGGATCTGTAGTACCCTGCTGCAGCCACAAGACAGTTGATTTAGCCTTGGACTTTTGCTCCATATTTGATCACATAATGCACCAGGCAGGAGTGCTGGGTACTGCATCCTCACTGATTTAATGTTAATGACCTATCCTAAGGATGGACCAACAATATAATGTAAAACACAACCCCTTAGCATGGGCAGACATATCTTTGATGCAGCTGCACAGGGTCCCAAGAGTTAATACAGTCCATTTACATTTCCAAAAACAGGTAAACTTATGAATGATGATGCGCTACTGGACTGCAAAGGGCCCCTATACTGTTTTTTCCCCGGGGTTCTTTTCTTTCTGTGTTGGCAATTGCCCCTGTAGATAACATAAAGGGCTAATCCAAAACAGTGGAGAATCTTAAGGCTTAAAAAAATCAAAAAAAAAAAAACTAGTGGTCAAACTTATTCTAAAATGTGATTTGAAAATACCATTTTAATCCTATTTTGTAAATAGTCACGAGTACAGCAAGGGTTTAAAACTATCTGACTCGGGCTGAAAATTATACATTTGCCACATGAAATATGTCTACCATAAGTGACTAGTACTTCTTTAAAGACATTGATCTATATCTTTAACATTAGAAAATATATTTATCGTGGTATTCTTGCTTGTCTGATATACAAAACTAGAATTGATAAGTTGCTTTTGCAGAATTGTGCTGACAGTCAGCTGTCATTCATTGTCCTTTATTCTGACAGCCTAAGGCATTCAGGCATACTGTATTCATACTGATTCATGAGTTGTTTTCTAATGTGAAGGACTGAGGAGGGAGAGGAGTATATTTTACTATCCGATGCTGAACAGACTTTTGTTTTACCCTGTCTATAGCTATCTGATTGTGTCAAAGATGACATATCCCTCATGCAGCTTCTCTCTTTAGCGAGCTATTGCTTGGTTGACTAGCCAGTGTTCAGGCAAACAAGGTTAAAACAGTCCCTTATGACTTGCTGAGCCTTCAAATAAGTAATTACACTGAGCGCTCACAAATCGGCCAAAAGTGGGCAACCCGCTGACTAATGTTTAAAATAAATATTTGATTTCAGAGTCTTCATGTTTCAATCTATATGTACACGTACTGTATATTGATTTAGGCTCCTCAAATTGATAGAGCAGTTGTTACCTAAATATATAGGGTACAGCTAATTATTAAAGAATCATTAGTAAAAAAAGATACAGACATAAAAATGGTAGAGTCTTGTTCGTAACACCGAAAATACCCACTTATGACAAAAAACAAAAGAACAGTTTGCAAGCAAAAAAATACTCGTCATAGTCCCTTGACTTTGGAAAAGCTTTTCCCATGAGCTAGAGGCGAGACCTTATTGAACACATATCATGTGTTATAGCTACAGGCATAATACAATGCAATTTAGAAGTACTACCGTGTATCATTGGACATTTTTTAAGAAATCAACAGTTCTAGAATCCAGTCCCCTAAAATCTACACCTCATTGGTATTGCCACATCCAGAAGAACCAGATTTAAAAATGAATGCAATATTTATTAGGTAAAAGAAGGTCAGTTAAAGATGGCAAGATTGCAGTTTTTTCATCACCTTGCCCCCCAAAAGAATAAAAAGGAAAAAAGAAGTTTCTTTCCATCGGAGTTTTCTGAGACCTGCAACTTTTTCTATTTTACTGTCCAAAGAGCTATATAAAGACTTGATTTTTGAGAGGTAAGGAGATGTTTTCATTGATACCATTTTCAGGTATATAATGTTTTGACTGGTTTTAATTTTAATTTTGTGAGAACAACAAAAAAACACAACTCTGGAGTTTTGGAGGGTTTTTTCGATTTTTTTTAACATACAATTTAAATAAATTTACATTTTAAAATATCGGACTTGTTTGGACACAAAAATGGCAAACATGTTTATTTTTTAAAATTTCTTTATTCTTAACCCTCCACCCCTGAGACTGTTTTCACTTACCTGACGCTGACCAGGCCAATTATTTTCAATTCTGATCAGAGTCAGTTTGATAGTCTCTATGAGATAATAACTGTGAAATGCTTCAACGGATCTCTGTGATTCTGAGGACGTTTTTTCATGACATATTGTACTTAATCTAAGAAAAAACAGATGGCACATACTACCTTTCTAATTTGAACAAGTGCAAATTGAACATGAAACAAAGTAACAAAAAAGAGACAGTTGCTCTCTGTAGTGCTAAGATATGTGTAACAATCAATATGGGAATATTCACATGCATTACTGCTATGAAAAACATGTAAAAATTGAGATACTTAGCACACAAAAAGGCTATTTTTATGTTAGCCCAATAGCCAATGGCTCTCTTTGTTGGGTCACTATCAAACTAATACCCAAAGAGAGACATGTCTATATTCCTATAATTCCTAATAAAAGGCATTAGTTTGATAGGGACCACACAAACAGAGGTCGCCTTGCCACTGGCTGTTTGGCTCACATAAAACTGGACATTTTCGTTGCTATGTATCTCAATTTTTACATGTTTTTCTAGCTGTAATGCATCTTTATATTCTCAAATTCATTGTTACACATATCTTAGCACTACAGAGTGCAACTGTCTCCTATTTGTTACTTTGTTTCATGTTCAGGTTGAACCTATCCACAATAGAAAGGTAGGATGTGCCATGTAAGGGCTAATAAGATAAAATAATAGAGAACTACTTTTGAGGCACAGTGAAAGCTGAGAATGGAAGGATCGCCATTTTGGACTTCAGAATTGCAGAAATGGGTTGTGGGCACATTGTCACATTGGCAGAGCCCCTGAGGTGCCAGAACAGCAGAAATCCCACACAAGTTACCCCATTTGATAAACTGCACCCCTCAATGAATTTATCTGTTGCAGCCAGTAAACTCTGACTTCTGGCCAGTCAGAAATTACAGGCACAAGATGGCACAAAGGAACCACAGCAATGATGAAAAAAATGAAGACAGCAGCAGAGGAGTATAATACGAGGGGCAGGGGACTTACATTTGAAACACCAGTCCACCCCGATAAGAGCTCAGATGAAACACCTACTGGGAATTGAGTTAATAGAGGCAGAAAGGGAAAGAAAAACTCGTCTTGATGGGGGAACAGTTTCTAGGCTTTCATTATAGCCCTCACAAAAGATCAAAAATAGTCAGCCCATTTCGACACAAGGAATGGTATTGCACTATATAGTGAAATTGTAGCTGTCCAATGAAATTCAATTTCTGTGTAGGACCAAAATTACAGTGACAGGGGCCTTCAGCAGGCATCGAGCTACTCCCAGCTACTCCCAGCCCCTAGCTACCATACAATTGTCATTGGCATTACCATTACTACCACCAATCATATCAAAACAAGTAAACACCTGCAAAGTATTTAATTTATAAATGCTAATAATAATTTTAGGGCCACATATTTTGGCAAACACATCTAGAAAAATACTTTAAGTTAGAGGTTGGTATCTAAACATATTAAAGAAATGAATTGTAAACTTTAAAAATATTAATCCCTCATTACCATAGAAGAGTATGATCCTTAAAGTAGCACTCCCATCAAAGTTTTTATCATCTTAATGTATTGGAATTATCATACTATATTGCACTGTGTATTTACAATTACTTATTTTGACCTTCTACTCAGTTAATTCTTCTCTTTTCCATTAGGTATATGACATCACGTGATTAAAAACAGACCAGCTGAATCCTTCTAAGCTCTATGCAGAAAAATTAAATTTCTTTTCCTTGCATGAGACGTCCCATATTTCCACTCCTTATGCAGCTTCTCCACTTTGACCATTGCCAGGGATTTTGCAGTGATGACTCATGCAGGGAAAAAAAACATCCTGCTTTTACACAGCGCTTAGAACATTTCTGCTTGTCTCTTTTTAATTATGTGATACCATAGGCCTAAAGGAAAAGAGAAGAATTAACTGGGTAGAAGCGTAGAATGAGAAATTATAAGTACACAATGCTATATAATATGATGATTGCAATATATTAAGATATAAGTGATAGTACAGCATTTAATAGAAGTTCTATTTAAGGAGATTGACTGAAAATTAAAGTATTCCTATAAACCTCAATGAGAACTCTCAACTAGGAAATACTATACAGAACAAAAAAACTGTCAGCAGAATAGTGGCTCAGTGGTTAGTGCTGTTGATTGGGTTTTGGGCTCAAATAATTTCAATCAATATCTGCATTGAGTTTGCAAGGGTTTCCTACAAAACTCCAAATACCTACTAATTGAGAATTTTGATTATTATCCCCAGAGGGTAATGTATGTTAAGCTCTGCATAGTAAAAACAGTACAGACCAAATGTTTGGACACACCTTTTCATTCACAGAGTTTTCTTTATTTTCATGACTCCAAAAATTGTAGATTCACATTGAAGGCATCAACACTATAAATTAACACATGTGGAATGAAATACTTAGCAAAAAAGTGTGAAACAACTGAAAATATGTCTTATATTCTAGGTTCTTTAAAGTAGCCACCTTTTGCTTTGATTACTGCTTTGCACAATCTTGGCATTCTCTTGATGAGCTTCAAGAGGTAGTCACCGGAAATGGTTTTCACTTCACAGGTGTGTCCTGTCAGGTTTAATAAGTGGGATTTCTTGCCTTATAAATGGGGTTGGGACCATCAGTTGTGTTGTGCAGAAGTCTGGTGGATACACAGCTGATAGTCCTACTGAATAGACTGTTAGCTGCTTTTTTCTTGCCATAATACAAATTCTAAGCAAAGAAAAATGAGTGGCCATCATTACTTTAAGAAATGAGGGTCAGTCAGTCTGAAAAATTGGGAAAACTTTGAAAATGCCCCCAAGTGCATTGGCAAAAACCATCAAACGCTACAAAGAACCCGGCTCACATGAGGTGTGCCCCAGGAAAGGAAGACCAAGAGTCACCTCTGCTGCGAAGGATACGTTTATCCGAGTCACCAGCCTCAGAAATTGTAGGTTAACAGCAGCTCAGATTAGAAACCAGGTCATTGCCACATATCGTTTTAGCAGCGGACACATCTCTAGAACAACTGTTAAGAGGAGACTTTGTGCAGCAGGCCTTCATGGTAAAATAGCTGCTAGGAAACCACTGCTAATGACAGGCAACAAGCAGAAGAGACTTGTTTGGGCTAAAGAATACATGGAGTGGACATTAGACCAGTGGAAATCTGTGCTTTGGTCTGATGAGTCCAAATTGAGATCTTTGGATCCAACCACCCTGTCTTTGTGCGACGCAGAAAAGGTGAACGGATAGACTGTACATGCCTGGTTTCCACCGTGAAGCATGAAGGAGGTGTGATGGTGTGGGGGTGCTTTGCTGGTGACACTGTTGGGGATTTATTCAAAATTGAAGGCATACTGAACTAGCATGGCTACCACAGCATCTTGCAGCAACATGCTATTCCATCTGGTTTGCATTTAGTTGGACCATCATTTATTTTTCAACAGGACAATGACCCCAAACACACCTCCAGGCTGTTTAAGGGCAATTTCACTAAGAAGGAGAGTGATGGGGTGCTACGCCAGATGACCTGGCCTCCAGAGTCACCAGACCTGAACCCAATCGAGATGGTTTGGGGTGAGCTGGATCACAGAGTGAAGGCAAAAGGGCCAACAAGTGCTAAGCATCTCTGGGAACTCCTTCAAGACTTTTAGAAGACCTTTTCAGGTAACTACCTCTTGAAGCCAATCAAGACAATGCCAAGAGTGTGCAAAGCTGTAATCAAAGCAAAAGGTGGTTACTTTGAAGAACCAAGAATATAAGACATATTGTCAGTGTTTCACACTTTTTTGTTAAGTATTTCATTCCATATGTGTTAATTCATAGTTTTGATGCCTTCAATGTGAATCTACAATTTTCAGTCATGAAAATAAAAAAAACTCTTTGAATGAGAAGGTGTGTCCAAACTTTTGGTCTGTACTGGAAGTTCTGAATAAGTGAGCATTTTAAGTAGATATATGGGTAAAGATTCAGAGTTACTTGAATTTTATTTTTATTGAAATCCTGGCCCATTCAACGTTTTGGTACCCTGCCAGAAATACAATTTAGTACTAAACAGAGTTCCTGATATCAGCGTGTCAATCACTAATTAAGAGAACCTCCAAGTTCTAAAGTCTAGAATTAGCAAGGATTTTAAAAATACAATCTGTTCAGTATAAAATAAATGTTTCAGGTATCAAAGTATAATAAATTAAACAATTTTATAAATTAGTTTTGGTTAAAGATATCTAACAATTTTATGAATACATATCCTTTGCTGACTTATTTTTCTCTATATATAGAGACTACAAAAACTTATGTGCAGTCTGAAACTGTTGCAAGGCTACATACTGTATAATATACATTGCTCAAAAAGGTAGAGGTGGCTTTCCGGTGACATTTAAATAAAACGTAAAATGATCATGCTATATTGATATTTTATCATGAAAGTATGGCATTTAAGTAGAAACATGCAATGGTGATTTTCTCATCTTAAAACAATTTAATGAAACAAAAGCCAATAACAGTTTTGGGTATACCCCCAAAAAAGTCAATGTCTCAATAACTTGTTATGTGGCATTTAGCATCAACTAAAGATTGACAATGATGTTTCATGCTGTTTACAAATAGAGTTATTGACTGCTGAGGCAGACATCATACCCTTCTTGAAGGTTGGCCCTCAGGTTATTGAGGTTCTGAGGTACTGTCACGCTCCTCGGCTCCCGTGTCATGCTCCCCGGCTCCCGTGCCACACTCCCCGGCTCCCGTGCCACACTCCCCGACTCCCGTGCCGTGCTCCCCGGCTCCCGTGCCACGCTCCCCGGTTCCCGTGCCATGCTCCCCGGTCCTCCGCTCCACAGCCTCCTTGCTCCCTCTCCCTCACCTGCGTCCTCCAGGCGTCCTGGTCCCCGCTCCCGGCACCCTTCCGCGACACTGAGCCTTCTGCCGGGCACTCCTGCCTCTTGTGCACCACTTCCTGCCCTGGCTTCTGGCACCCGGGCCTCGCACATGCGCGTTAGGGCGCGCGCGTGGTCATTGACCCTCTCTTAAAGGGCCAGCGTCCACTGACAGGATATTGAACACACAGGTACAGTGTATAAAGGGGTTTCTTTTCCAAGTGGGCGGGGCCTGTTCTTCGTGTTTAGTAAGCTTGGAGTCAAGTCCCCCTGTGCCTTGTCCAGTACTGACTTATCTGTCTCGTAGAGCCTCTCCTGCCTTGCCAACCGGTCCTGACGGTTCCAGAACTCCGGACGGCGACTGTCCGAAATCTCTTCAGTCCCTACCGTCTCCGATCCCTGGATCCGTGTGGTGACCGACCCCTCGCTCAGCTGGTTCCGGTTTCTGCCTGACATCATCCCGGCCTCCGAACCTGAGCCTCGCCACCCGGACTACCTTCAGAGACTCTGTGGTCCCAGGGACTTCTTCACTCCAGTACTCTGAACGGACTGTCCTGCTACCCGTAATGCTCCAGATACCGGGTACCCTGCCCTCGGTGGGGTGCTCAGTCCAGTGGATCCACCTCCTGGGCCTACCCATCCTCCTGGTCCTTACAGGTACTGAGTTACGAGCCACCACATAACTACTCAGCTAATTTTATATATTTTCTATGGGATTCAGTACTGGAGAAAGTACAGTGACTGGAGTTTTGTGGCGTCATCATCCAGTGTGGCCAAAGATCCAATTTTGTGCTTTTCTTTGGCTCTTCTAGTCTCTCTGTATCTCTGCTGCAAATTGCTGATGTCGCTCTGTGATACATTAAGCTCAGTGGCCACTTTTATCTGAGGACATCCTGCTTGAAGGTTCTCGATGGCGAGGTACTGCTAATCAATTGTTAGCTGTCATTTTGATCTTATGATGTCAAATTCTGAACAGCATAATGAGTAGGACTGTTTAAATACCAATTCGAAGTGAACTCCAAAATTTATTAAGTAATTAATGGATCAATCCCCTATTGATAGTTTTGGCATAAAGCTCCTTGTTGGAAAACAGCAAGTTGGGAAAAAGTAGTGAAACATTAAACAGTTAGACATATGCATTCAAAAGTTTAGAGAAGATCATATTCAGTTCACCTAAAAAGGTTAGAGGGCATTTTAGGATTATCTGATATTTCACCTGAAAGCCAAATACCCTTACATTTTTGTGAGCAGCATAAGTGCAACAAATGCAAATGCATAAATACCCTGAAGGCTATAGGGCACATGACTACCTTAAAAGGAATCTGGCAGTGGGAGCAACCCTCATTAGCTGTTTATATGGGAATGTAGGTCATAGGAAGCTGAATAAAATGATACTTTGATATCTGCAATCTGATGTCTTATTGCAGAGAAATGCACATCTTTCTCGAAATGCAAATGAGCTGTGAAGATCTATGGGTCAGTCTCTAATCTCCCTGAGTTTCTGCCTCCAGATCTTATATTGAATGAAATGGGTCATTACCAGTGGGAAAATACAGGAGGGAAGACTGTCAGTCATTACATGTCTCACACTGGTAATGCTCTCTTTCATTTAAAATAAGCCCTGGAGGCAGATTCTTGGGGAGATCTGTGTGCAGCCACATAGATCTTAACAGGTCATTTACATATAAAGAAAACTGTGGATTTCTCTTGAATAGGACATCATATTGCAGATATCAAAATATCATTTTATTCCAGATTCTATGACCTACATGTCCACATCAGACATCTTTGATTTTACTGACAGATGCCCGGATAAGAACATGTCTATGTCATATGAAAGTTGGCTATGCAAAATCTATCAATGACTCATGATAAGAGATTTTTTAAAAGTCCATAAATTAGATTTTCTATCTTGTAACTTGCTGTCCCCAAATTAGCAGTAATCAAGAGCCCCATATACTGTTCTTGCTCAAGTCAGTGATAATATGTGTGTATATTTGAAACTTTATAATATCTATAAAGCTATAATATTTATTACATTTATTTTATTTTTTAAATTTTTAGGGTTCAGTGCATCTTTTTCATCTTACAGTAGTCTCACATTCCTTATTCTCTGCCTACCAATACCTGTGTTTTCCACTATGCACTGGAAGCTCAGTATACATTAACAAAAATGCTGTTCACCTACGAAGTATGTAGTCCTCCAGAGAGGCTCATTGAATAGTACAAACTTCAGATGATTGCAATGGAGAAATCCCCAGCTGGCAAATGTGTGCAGCATACTAAATTCAAGCAGTGAACAAAGCGCTAGCACTTATCTTCAGTTTAAAGAAAAAAAAAAAGAAAAACTTTCCAATTATTTACTGTATCATTTTAAAATCCAACACAGTTGGTAATAATTACAAGATCCACATTTTAAAAAATATAGCCATACTTTGTAACGTGTTTCAAACTTATTAACAAAAAGAGAGCTAGGTCGTGGCATGAAGCCCGGAGGCTAGGGTACCAAATTGTGAAAGGTGGCAATTAGTACAAAAAAAAAAAATCTGTTTCTAAACCTTATTCCCTCAAATTTCTGTTTAGAATCAATGTTGTTTTGGAGCCTGTGGGCAGCAGGATAACTGTGTGCAGCAGTTTGTGCCAGAGGCCCTATTGTTCCTTTTAATGCAAGGAGCAGCAACTAGGTGCCATAGTAGATCTCTGCTCCACCAATCAGCTTCTCTATGAGAGGAAGTAGCATTGCTTGTCTCCTTTGCTTTTCCTGACTGTTGGCATCCTACACATAACTCTACTATTGCACCATGCCTGATGAAGAGACCTGAGTAGTCTCGAAAGCTTGCTATTATTACCATCTTTTCACATAGCCATTAAAAGGTATCAACCACTGCGGACTTCAGTTCTTTTAAACAATTTTTTATCTCTACTGGCTAACACGGTACAAAGATATATATTTTACCTGTATCTACTATTGCAGATATTTTCCATGGGTTGATCTGTTTCTGCTCAGTATCCCAGAACATCTTCCTTTCCTTAGAACTCCAAAGGGTGCTTTACACACTGCGATATCGCTAAGGAGATATTGTCGGGGTCACGGTGGTTGTGACGCCTCGTTGGATATCGCAGCGCGTGACTCCTCTGAGCGACCGTAAACGATCGCAAAAGAGGGAAAAATCGGTGGTCATGGAGAGGTCGTTCTAAAACAAAATATCATTTTCTGCTCAGTAGCCATGTGGTTCGTCGCTTCTGCGGCACCACACATCGCTGTGTGTGACACCGCAGGAGCGACAACCATCACCTTACCTGCGTCCACCGGAAAAGGAGGAAGGAAGGAGGTGGGCGGCATGTTCCGGCCGCTCATCTCCTCCCCTCCTTTTCTATTGGGCGGCGGTTCAGTGACGCTGCTGTGACGTCGCTGTGACGTTGAACGAACTGCCCCCTTAGAATGGAGGCGGTTCGCCGGTCACAGCGACATCGCAGAGCAGGTATGTGCGTGTGACGCTGCCATAGCGATAATGTTCGCTACGGCAGTGAACACCACATATCGGCCGTACAACGGGGGTGGGTGCTATCGCGCTCAACATCGCTAGCAAATGCTAGTGATGTTGCAGCGTGTAAAGTACCCCTTTAAACTCAATAGGGAAAGTTACAGCAGGAGATATTTCTTGCTGTTCTAACTTAGTATAGACATTGCTTTAGTATCAGGATGGACTGGAGAGGGAAAATGAGGGAGGAAAGAGTATGCCCACACAGATCGCAAAATAAAAACATACCAGGCAGACATGTCTTGGGCTTTTTTTTTCTAATTTGGCAGTTGATAATGGTTCTTTCACTGCTGTCCAGTGAGAAGACAAGGGGTTAATGCACCTTACTAGTGTATGACAAAGGTTCAGAACTCAGCTATCAGTAAAAAAGGAAGTAAGCATCTGTGTATGGCTCGAGGCTCGGTGTTCAGGCTCGGAAATTGATGTGGAAAACACCAAGGTGAGTTTAGCACTGTTACTGTATCTGAGTGATGCCCAGCATTGTACGAGTTGTGGGATGTGATTGATCAACTCAATTTTTGCTTAAATTCAACAATTAATAAATGTATTGTTTACAGATAAAACAGAAAAAAACACTGCCCACCTACATCTAGAAATTTTTTGTTTATGGGCCAATAGAAAAACACTTCCGGAGGTGGGTAGGTGTTGTTTTTTGTTTTTTTTTTATTTTCATGAACAATACATCTGTAAACACTAAATTTAAGCCAATCAAACACTTCCTGCAGCGCACACAATACTGGTCATCAGTCAGATACAAGGACAGTGCTAAACCCACCTTGGTGATTTTCACGTCATTTTCCAAGTCCGAATACCAAGCCTCGAACCTGAGGTTTGCTCAACTCTATTTACAACATTAATAAAGTGCGGAAGTTTTGGCATTCATAGGAGTACGAAACTGCATTAGATAAGTCCAGGAGCTTTGGATTTGAATGGGATGTGTGTTTACATGGGTGAAGGTGGGAATTCATTCTACAGTTGTTCAATGCTTGTGGTACATTTTTCACAACATGATGGAAACACTAAAAGTGAGTAAGTCAGCATGACATTAAATAGTGGCTCTGTAGGAATCTTCACCAGCCGATGCCATTATTAAAAAAGAAACCTTCAGTAAGGGAAGAACAGAAATTATGAGATCCCATAGCAGAAGTCTTAATTCCCACTTTACTCCCTCCCCAAAAAAAAAATTGGCTGAGCAGGGTCATGGCACATAGGCATAGTTACAGAGGGGAGTAGCTCCCCTACTGAAGTGCCACAGTGTTGTCACTACAAAGCATGATGTCAGCAAGTCAAGAAAAATGTCCCCAAGCTCCATCGATACAGAAAGTTTGATTGACCCCACAGTCCTCGACAGACACAATGTTTTCCCTACACAGTATAATGGCCTGCACACAACATAATGGCCTCCCACAGCCCTCAGCACAGTATAATGGCCCCAACACAGCCCTCTGTTCAGTATAATAGCCCCTACACAGTATTATGGCTCCCCAAAGCCTTTCATACATTATAAAAAGCCCCACACAGTATAATAGCCTTGACATAGTGTAGTGGCCCCAACAGTCCTCCGCAGCGTATTATAGCCCCACAGTATGCTTAGGTCCTACACAGTATAATGGTCATCCACAAAGAATAATGCCCCCCACAGTATAATGGCCCTCAACATAGTATAGTGGCCCCTAAACAGTTTAATGCCTCCTAAAAGCCTCCACACAATATTGTGGCCCTCACACAGCCTTCCACATAGTATAATATGCCCCCAAGTATAACGACCCAACAGCCCTCCCTACAGATAGCTGGCTACCTCATAGCCCCCCACACAGTTTTATCACCTCCACATACAGTTGAGGGCCTCCCATCCTATTTCACACAGTATTATGGCCCCATTCACATTGATAAAATTAATTAATTAAAAAAAACAACTCACCTTTCCCAGTTTTCCTGCTCCTCCAGTCTCAGTGTGTTCTGACGCTCCATACAGAAAGTTCAAGGTAGTGACGTTTTCGCACCAACTGTGTTGAGATGTTATTGCTCAGAGCCACAGGGAAAATGGTAGAAGAGGGAGCTGCCATCTCACTGTATACCACTGCTTTCAACTGTAATTGCATTTAGGATGAAAGTGAGAAGACAGGCAGAGGTGGGGAGTCCTGGTGTCAGCCCAATAGTGGCCGTGTAGTCTGCAGAATTTAGCGCCGGCCATTAGTAACACATAGAAGATAAGAAGTAACAGCGGGAACGGGTGATGCTGCAGTTTGTATTGTGTAGGGAATAGAATTGGAGTATCTCAGCCCTGCAGCATTACACAAGGAAGAGCCCATTTGCGCAGCAGACAATAGAGAGAGAATGTACATTTACTCAGGGGAGGGGAAATCTCAATATATGCAAGACATTTCTGAATGCAACAATATACATCTGCAGCAGGTAGAAAGAGTTGCTGGAAGCTGTTCATATGTGTGTCATGGATAAAAATATTAATATTTTATATCTCACTCTACTTCCATAGTTAGCGCATAATAAAAACAAGAATCGCTGCGCCAGATACTGTTTGTTTTATGAAACTAATAATGTAAATCTCACATGTATTAACCCAAAAGCTGTAGTTGGAAGCATTTTCTAGATCAAACATTGCTTTTGATCTTAAGGCCACTTTATTTTGTATTTGTTTTCTTGTGACTAATTGTCTTGTGTAACGCTAACAAACTTCAGGCTCAGATCATTTATATTATCCACTTAAAAGTTTGAAGCCCTCCAGTGACAAGAATATTAATGCTGCTACACTGTCATATCTATTTCAGCTCATGCATATGCAACATCTCCACTTTCAAAGATTTATGTCAGACTTTGCTGAACAGAGGTATCCTACCATTTTAGATAATAGCATGCCAAATCGATGTTATCAGACATGGGTAAGGATAACAGGAAGCAATGTTCTGTTCACTGCTCCAACATCTTCAATTGTTATTTACCCCACTGGACAAAATTAATCCTATGAGGATACAACATTTACAAAAAAAAAAAAGATTATGGTCATCCAGTGGATTATCACTTAATTAAGAATGGATGATTTGTGCCCATTCTTCTGTAGAAAACATCTTGCTGCTAATGAAGTTTAAACAGACTTACTTTATTTAATTACAGCTAATCACCAGGGTAAAATCTGGAATTGTCTTTGATCCACATGTACAGTGGTAATCCTTATGGCAGACAGCAATTCTTATTCCCGCAATCTCTTTTCAGATTCTCCAGGAGGTCCAATCTTTACTAAGGGTTAATTGAACTAGGCTGACTACTATGACTGATGTGTTTTGCCAAGAGCATCTAAGACAACCACCCTGACATACCAAGTTATCCATCCACTAACTTACACCTAACGCTGGCTGAAGCGTGACAAGTGGTAGCTGTGAGGTCCTGCTAGAAGTTGGGAACTGACAAAGGAGGAGCAGAGGTTAAGAAAAAATTGAGAGAACATTTTTTATTCTTATATAGAACCATCATATTCCACAGAGAATTAAAGACATTACACAGGTCTGCAAGGGTAATTTTTTTTTAAAAGTAAGAGGTGATTTTTAAATTGTCTCTCCAAGAAAGGAGACAAACTCTAGCACCACCTATTGGAAGTAGCAATCCTAAAACTCAAAATTGGCCTTTTAATAAGCCTTTTCATATGACCTAGGATATATGCCATATCAGACTCCCAATTTGCAGACACAGTGTTTCGGGGTGATTGCCCCTCGACAGTGCAAAGTGTGGGTATCTGATCTGGCTTATGAGAAGCTATGTGGGGACCATGGGGGAAGGCTATTCTCCTTATGGAGACCTGACAAACCAATCTGGCTGTCAGTGGTAAGGGGACTTATAGCTGCAATGCCCCTCTGGGAATTATTCAAATTGTCTCTCCAGGAAAGGAGACAAATTCTAGCGCCATCTATTGGAAGTAGCAATCCTAAAAGTCAAAATTGGCCTTTTAGCAAGCCTTTTCATATGACCTAGGATATATGCCAGATCAGAATCCCAATTTGCAGACACAGTGATTTTTTAAACGTTTGATAGATGAACTAAAAAAAAATTCACCACATACAGTTTTTTTTCCCAAATACTGACTCTATTGGCTTTTTCATGCATCATACTTTGACCTCTTTGCATGACCTTTGGTGAATTTGTGCCGCCCCCGGTAGACCTTTGATGTCACGGTGGTGGGTCCAAGTGGTGATGAAGCCATACTGGACACGAGTGACAGGCTTTTGTAATGGAGGTTAAAAATAATATTTAAAAAAGGGGAGAGAAAAATAAAATAAATAAGTAAAAAGTTTGGAATGCCAGTTAGGATGTTTGGCTTTTGTATGACTGGACACTGCTGAAGGTCCCCAGGAGTTAGGTGGTGATGCACAGTGCCTGAGGGTTATCACCTCATCCCCCCAACCAGGGCTGGCTCCTTTGGATGTTGAGGTAGGGACAGCACAGCAGAGAATAAATCAGCCAGAGACAGGACAGGGAGCTTTTAAGTTTTAATGGAGCTCTTCAGAACCTTCCAGAATGTTTTTCACGACACTAACAACGATGGTGGTTCTTCCTACCCTAATGAGAGTAGGCTTTTCTACTGTATAGTGGTAGTATATTCTTCCTGCTGCTAATTCCCTACCTGGGAATAGGCATCTTGGTATCTTGGGATTTCCAAGATAAGAGAACTCTGGATTTTTAGTCCCTTCTAGCGAGCAGGTGACTTGAATCCTGAAGGAAAACTCTCTATTTCTTCTAGAAGTTTCCAGACTCAAAGTGTCTCTGTGCTCCCAGGCAATTCACTGCTCCTCATTAAAAGGCTAATAGCAGACTCTCAGTTTGCTACTGACCTTGAAAGTCCTGGTGGCCTAGGGACTGATACCCTGCCAATGTGTAGTTGGCCCCTCCAGAGGTTTTAACAGTCACTTAAGGACAGGACGATCTCCATCTAACACTCCTCTCACATTTTCACCCTGGCTGAGACTCCAACTCTGACTAAATTTACCTCACACTTAAGCTCCTCACTTTTCTCCTTCTAGGGCTCACACTTAAGCATTTGTTTCATCTCAAGTGAACAGGCCCAGTAAGGGAGCATGGGCAATTGTGTGTTTGTAGTGAACAGCAGAAAAAACTGTATTTCATTAAAGCTAACAATAAATGTTATACAGATTGAAATACACATGTAGTTATTATTTGTTGGGACTAGGCACAGGGCACCACAAATTATTTTGGTGCAATTAAAAATAAGAAGAAAATTATATACCCGGACTTCCTGTCAGCATTTGGCCCTGTGCCTCATGGTCCAGGAATATCTGTCCCTTCACCATTGGAGAATCCGTTAGATACACCTGATTCAGAAGACTCGGAACATGAAAAGCAGGATTCTGTCGAAAACTAATCCCAATGAGTCACAGTTTTTTCACAGCTCAAATTAAATGATTTAGTCAGTGACTCGCACCTTCCTAAGCATTCTACAGACGTTTTTGGCTCTAGACTAAAGAAATAGAACCTACTGGCTCCTGTTACCTGATTTTCATGGCACAGAAGCAGATAAAAGTAATTCCATCCACACTTTTTTCAAGACGGTGCTGTAGTGTATTACAGTGATGTTCCTGGGCTAATGGAAAAATTGAACATTGACTACAATGTGAGTGAGTGGAGACTCTTTATTGAGTCATCCTCCAAAAAGCTGAAAGCTGTGGCTACTGCACAATGGCAGCAAAAATGCTTCAGTGACTGGAGAGCATTCTATGCTCATGAAGAAAGATATGAGAATATACAGTTTATTCTCAAGTAACTTAACTAAGAGGATTGAGGATGGTCAATATGTGGTGATCTGAAAGCTCTTTCTTTGCTCCTTGGGTAGCAATTAGGATACACAAAGTACACATGCTTTTGGTGTGAATGGGACAGCCGGGGTAAAACTCAACCAAAAAAGTTGTCTAATAAGAACATCTTTGCAACCTGTACTCAAGAACATAGTTGCGGAAAGTTTGTTTGATCCCACTAAAGTTCTCTGCCACCACTCCACAATAAGCTCGGACTGATGCAGCAGTTTGTGAAAGCTTTACCAAAAGAAGGCAGAACCTTTAAGTTTCTGTGTAGCAAGTTTCAGGAGCTGTCCAAAGCAAAATAGAAGGAAGCAATTTTTGTGTGTCTGAATATTGTGAAACTCATGAAGTATGACATGTTCGAAACAGCAATGAAAGCTGATGAGAAAAAGGCTTGGGATTCAGTGAAGAAATTTCTAGGTACCAACAAAGATCCAAAATGTAACTCCATCGTGGAGAACATACTGAAACCTTTCAAGGCCTTGGGTTCTCTTATGAATATGAAGTTAGATTTTTTACATATATTCATATTTTGACAACTTTGCTGAATAACTTAGTACTGTTAGTGAAGAGAAAGGAGAAAGTTTTTTTCTGGTTATCAAGATGGAATGACGATACCAAGTAGATGGAACATGAACATGGCAGAGGACAACTGCTGGATGCTTCACAAAGAACATCCGCATGCCTTTTATAAGAGAAAAGGTATCAGTAATTAATTTCCAATAAAGTGGCAGAAAGAATGTTCAATAAATGTATGTATATACAACATTGTGTTCATTTTTGGTTACAATAAAGATTTTTTCTATTTATCTTGTTTATACATAATTCCACCTGCGTTTTTTTGCAAAAATCACTTTAAATCATTTCAGAAGAAACCTTAAGATTCAGTCATTGAATTTGAAACAGTTTTCATAAACCCAAATTATGCATACTTGTGTTATTGCAGCTTACAATCTAAAGTCACTATTAGTATTTCTTTGTTGTGTAGGAGGGAACCCATACAAATGCTATATATACATTTCTTGCAGACTATGGTGGGCATTGAACACAGGACCCACCACTCCAAAGAAAAAGTGCTAATCATTGAGCCACAGTGCTTACACTTACTGTCACAGCATATGTAACCTGCTCCATGAGGAGAGTTACTTATTTGCAGTTACCAACATTGCACCACTGGGGCCAGTGATTGGCTGCAGTGGTCCCATTTCTGTCAGGACAAATAAGGAAGCGCAGCGTTAGTCTTTATTTGTCCTGTTACATCCAAACATACAGTGGGTACGAAAAGAATTCAGACCCTTTTATATTTTGAACTCTTTGTTTCATTGCAGCCTTTTGGTAAATTTAAAAAAGTTCATTTTTTTCTCATTAATGTAATGATTGTATGGAGGCCACTATGCTCTTAGGAACCTTGAGTACTGCAGAAATTCTTTTGTAACCTTGGCCAGATCTGTGCCTTGCCACAATTCTGTCTCTGAGCTCTTTGGGAAGTTCATTTGACCTCATGGTTCTCATTGGGTCTGACATGCACTGTGAGCTGTGAGGTCTTATATAGACAGGTGTGTACCTTTCAAATCAAGTCATATCAGTTAAATTAAAGGCAGCTGGACTCTAATGAAGAAGTAGAACCATCTCAAGGAGGATCACAAGGAAATGGACAGTATGTGACTTAAATATAAGTGTCTGAGCAAAGGGTCTGAATACTTATTACCATGTGATATTTAAGTTATTCTTGTTTAATACATTTGCAAAAAATTCTAGATTTCCGTTTTATTCTGTCAAGATGGGGTGCGGAGTGTATATTAATAAGAAATAAAATTTACTTTTTTGAATTTACCAAATGTCTGAATTGAAACAAAGAGTGAAAGATTTAAAGGGGTCTGAATACTTTCCGTACCCACTGTACATGTGACTGCTACAGCCAATCACTGGCCACAGCAGTCACAAGCATATGCTGTCAGAACAGTATGTAGGGAGACTGTCATGGGACCTGTGAAGAATTGGAATGGAAGAAATTATTTTATCATATTCCAGCATTTTGTGTGTTTGTATTATTTAAAATCAGAGCTATAAATTTCCTTTAAATTATTTCATTGGACTAGAGTTTATAGGTCTAAGGCCTCATTCAGACATCCATTTTATGCATAAGGGATACAAAATGAACATTCATCATGAGTGTGCTGGATTCAATTGTCATCCCTTTTTGGTTTGTTTGTCTACTTTTACCATCAGTAGGGCATCCATTGGTCTTACATGCAAAGATAAACTTCTCCTTTCCATTAAAAAATTAAAAATGGACAGCACTTGGATACAGTAAGTATATCACGAAAGTGAATACACCCCTCACATTTTTGTAAGCATTTTATTATATCTTTTCATGGGACAACACTGAATATATGGCACTTTGATGTAATGTAAAGTAGCCAGTGTTAACCCCATTACGACCATAGACGTACTGGTACGTCCTATATCTCAGGTGCTTTCCAACCTTTGATGTACCGGTATGTTGTACCAATTGCAGAGGCACAGGGTGCTGTGACCCCAAGATTGCCGCTGGGGACACGACTTTACTGATAGCCAAGCCCCGACCCTCACAGCCAGGAATGGTGCAATATCGATTGCAGCACTTACATGATTGGGAGAGGGATCGCGCTCCCTCTCCCCTAAAATTGGGATCTTAGGGATGTAAATATCAACATTGTGACAGGCAGCATGATAATTCACTGACAGGTACAGTATACTGCAGTGATCGAACATTGCCGTATATTGCAGCTGCGATCAGACAAGTGAAAGTTAGTGTCCCATATAGGGATTATGTAAAAAAGTTAAAAAAAAAGTAAAACAATTAACATATAAAAAATAAACCACAAAATAATGAACAAAAAATATTCCAATAAATAGTTATATTTCTGTAAAAATAAAATAAAAACAAAAATACACATATTCAGTATTGCTGAGTCTGTAACATCCCAATCTATAAAACTATAACACAGGTTCACCCTTTTAGTGAATACTGTAAAACAATAAGTAAAAAAGCAGCAAAACTTACTTTTTATTAAACAGCTGACAAAAAAAGAGGAATAAAAAGTGACCAAAAAGTAATATACAGATAAAAACAGAACCCCTGAAAACATCATCTTGTCCCACAAAAAAAACCTAGCATACAGCTCCATCGCCAGCAAAATAAAAAAACTTATAGCTCTCAGAATATAGAAATGCAAAATCTTTTTTTCTATAAAATAGTTTTTATGGTGTAAAAGAGACAAAACAGAAAAAAAAATATATAAATATAGTATCACTGTAATTTTAATGACCCAAAGAATAAATCTCTAGTAGATGTAGAAACTGTGTACATATGTATAGTGGTAAAAAAATAAATAAATACAAAAATACAGTATTATAATACCCAGCACTGATAAAACATACGGCTACAGGCTGCAGCCCCCAGCCATGTGCTTATCTTGGCTGTGTATCAAAATAAGAGAAACCCCATGCGGCTTTTTGATCAATTATTTAAATAAATAGTTTTAAATAACGGTGTCTGGTCCCCCCCCAATTTTGGTGGGGATTTTTTTTGTATTTTATTTCAAATAAAGGATTTTTCGGTGTTTGTGTTTGTTTCTTTTCACTTACAGATTAGTAATGGGGGGTCTCATAGACACGACCCATTACTATCTAAGGCTTAGTGGCAGCTTTCAGCTGTCATTAACCCATTAGATTCCCTGATTGCCACCGCACCAGGACAATCGGGATGAGTCTGGTAAAGTGTTGGGATTGTCGCATATAATAGATGCGACAGTTCTGGGTGGCTCCAGGTTGCAATTTTTAGGGTGTGTGGGTCCAATAACCATGGGTCTCCGAGCCTGAGAATAACAGACTTCAGCTGACAGCTTTATCATGGCAGGATAACAAAATTGAAGGTACACTGCACGCCGTTTTTTAAAATTATTAATTTAAATAATTTTAAAAAAGTCACATGGGGTCCCTCTTATTTTGATACACAGCCAAGATAAGCACATGGCAGTGGGCTGCAGCCAGAAGCCATATGCTTTTTCTGTGCTGGGTCACATAATATGGAGGAACCCTACAACAATTTTTTGATTTAATTATACCCCATCATATATAAGCACACAGCATGTGTGATTCCAAGCAGCTATCACACAGGGTGTGGCGCGATCTGACTGTAACCAATCACAGAGGCTGGGGCTGCCGGTGGGTTGGGAAACAGTGAATATGTATGAGAGCAACAAGAGGCACTGGAAGTAGTGTTACAGCCTTGTGGGAGACTCGGTAAGTATAATGCACCTGCTTTCATCCCCATAGCCCTTTCTACCAACATTTTAAAGTACAGGAGTCAGGTCCCCATAGACTTACATGGGGTTCAGCATCCAAGCAGATATCCGGGATTATCTCTGATCCCAAACCATTTTTTTTTTAATCCAGTTGGACTTGCTGATCTCAGATATCTGCGGGTTTGCCAATCAAGGTTGCAAGGTCTCAGGTGTAAATGGGGAACAGTTGTGATAAAGTTGGTATTATTGCTCATACACTCGCATACTGGTCACTGGGAGTTCAACATGGCACTTAATGGCAAAGAATACTCTGAGAATCTGAAAAAAAGAATTGTTAATCTACATAAAGATGGCCTAAGCTGTGAGAGGATTGCCAACATGCTCAAACTGAACTGCAGCATGGTAGACAAGACCCTACAGTGGTTTAACAAGACAGGTTCTACTCAGAACAGGCCTCGCCATGGTCGACCAAAGAGATTGACTGCACATGCACAGTGTCCAGACTCCAGAGGTTGTCTTTTCAAAATAGATGTATGAATGCCAACATGTACTTTGACATACTGAAGCAGATCATGATCTCCTGCCTTCAAATTTCAACATGATAACAACCTTGCAAACAAAGCTGAGGATAAAGGTACTAGACTGGACCAAACATGTTTCTAGGCCTAAACCCTAATGAGCATTTGTGGGGCATCCTCATGCAGAATGTAGAGGAGTGCAACGTCTCCAACATTCACCAACTCCGTGGTGTCGTCATCGAACAGTGAAATAGGATTCTAGAGGCTCATGTGAAGCTCAAGTGACTTTCATGACAAAAAGATTGAAGGCAGTGCTTGAAAATAATGGTGGCCATATAAAATGTTGACACATCAGGCACAATTTGACCATTTTCACTTAGGGGTGTAATCACTTTTGTTTCAACTGGTTTTGACATTATTGTCTGATGTTGATTTATTTATAGGGCACACCAAATTTACACTGTTATACAAGCTGTACACTGACTACTTTACAATGAATCAAAGATTTATATCTTCAGTGTTGTCCCATGAAAAGATATAAGATATTTACAAAAATTTGAGGGGTGCATTCACTTTTCTGAGATATTGTAGATGACATCTGAATGCTATCCATTTTTTTTCACAGACCCAATCACTTGAATAATTTGATCACACCAGGAAACAGAAATGTCTTTATTTTTTCATTTGCAGACAATTAGTACACAAAATAGTGGACAAGTGACGAGCCCCTTGGACTAAAAAGGGATACATGTGTGAAGTTTCAACATCTATTCGAAGTCTAGGTAAAGGTAAGTTAAGGAAAAGATAATCTGACATTTATCGCAAATGTTCTTTAAAGGTCTGGAACTGATTCCAAGTGTGGCATTTGATTTGCAAGGTGTTGCTGTGAAATAGCAACATGCAGTAAAAGCAGCTCTCAGTGGAAGAGAAACAAACCATCATTAGCCTGAAAAAAAAGAAGAAATTCATCAGAAAAATAGAAATGTTAAAGCGACTCTGTCAGGATGTTTTTGCTATGTAATCTGAAGTCAGCATGCTGTAAGAGTTAACATGCAGTTTACAGCCAGCTGTCTCTTATTTCAGTCTGATTTTGTTTACCTTCACTGTTAGTTTAAGACTCTTAGTTTTATCATTAGTGTGTCTAAAGCTACTTTCACACATCCGGCTTGAGCTCTGCGGCTCAATCCGGCTGTGAAGCCTATGCAACGGATGCGGTGAAAACACCGCATCCTTTGCATAAGTTTTTTACATGCGGCCGGTCCGGTTTTTGCCGCTTGCGGCATGCTACTGAGCATGCGCAGTGGCAAAAACCGCATGCGGCGGCCGGATGCGGTTTTTGCCGCATCGCGCCGCATCCGGCATCCATAGGGATGCATTGGGAAAAGCGCCGCATTGGCCGGATGCGGCGCGATGCGGTTTTTTTTGCCAGAGCAAACAACGTGCCAGGGAACGTTCCATCCGGCCGCCGCATCGGCTAAATCTGCCGCATGCGGCAAAAGCCGGACCGAACGCAAGCCCATGCGGCACAATGCAGCACTAATTAAAGTCTATGCAGAAAAAACGCAACCGGCAGCAAAAAAAAACGGTTGCGGTTTTCCTGCAAAGTGCCGGATTGTGCCGCATTGCAAAAGCCGGATGTGTGAAAGTAGCATAAGAAGCACATGAGCAGTAGTCTAACTCTGTCCCCCTCTGTGATTAGCAGCGTCTATGGAAATCTACACTTAAAGGCAGCTCCGAGAGCCTTGCTACATGTTAAAAGTAATTTCTTTTACTGTGTCAAAATGGCTGCATCCAGTAATCGAAGTGATACATTGTTATATTCAGAATCTCATTGCCTACATCATACTGCTCTCAGATGAGGTATCAAAAACCTGCTGCCAGGTTTCCATTAAGAGTGGCCAAATCTTCAGCTTGGTACATTCTGCAAAAAAAAGAGTGCACTGGTGAGTTTGGTAATGCAAAAAGTCCTAGATGGGAACAGAAAAAAACAGTGGGGAATGATCCCAAAATCCTTTCCATGGTGAAGAAAAACCGTTTCACAACATCCACCCAAGTAAAGAACACTTTCCAGGCAATAGGTGCTTAAGTATCTAAGCCTATCAAAAAGAGAAGATGCCATGAGAGCAAGTACAGAGGGTTCACAAGAAGATTCAAACCATTAATAAGCTTTTAAAATAAAAAGGCCATTTGAGACTTTGACAAACATCTAAAGAATCCAGCCAAGTCCTGAAAAAGCATTCTTTGGAAAAATGAAACTAAAATCAACCTTTTCCAGAATGATGGGAAGAAGAAAGTATGGAGAAAGCTTCAAGGTATCAACCAATAAGGACTCTCTGTTCTTTTAAACAAAATTTTTTTTATCTCTACTGGCTAACACAGTACAAAGATATATTTTACTTGGAGAAAGCTTGGAACAGCTCATGATCCAAAGCACACCTCATACTTTGTAAAACATGGTGGAGGCAGGCTTATGGCCAGGCATACATGGCTTCCAATGGCATTGGGTCACTAGTGTTTATTAATGATGCGACCAAAACATATTGTGAAAGCAATACAAGAGTTGGGTTTTTTTAGGCAAATAAGTGGAATATTCTTCAAAATTGAGTCAATCACCAGATCTCAATCCCATCGAGCATTTCACATGCTTAATAGAGATGAGCGAACCTCTAGAGTAGAGTTGAGCGCGGTTCTAGGTTCGAGGTTCTCCAGTTCTAGGCTCGAGTGATTTTTGGGCCTGTTCTAGATCGAACTAGAACTCGAGCTTTTTGCAAAATCTCGATAGTTCTAGAAACGTTCGATAATGGTTCTAGCAGCAAAAACACAGCTAATTCCTAGCTGGCTTTCCGCTGTAATAGTGTAAGTCACTCTGTGACTCACACTATTATGAAATTTCAGTGTATAGTGTGCGTGAACAGTGCCTTCAGATCACTGCTGTTTGTATAATGGCGATCGCCATTTTTTTTTTTTTTTTTCTTCCCTAAGCGCGCGCGTCTTGTGGGACGGGCCAGCATGTCAGCCAATCATAGACACACACACAGCTAAGTGGACTTTTAGCCAGAGAAGCAACGGCATGTGTGATAGGATGTCCATGTCACATGTCCCTGCATTATAAAACCGGACATTTTCTTTCAGCATGCCATTATCTCTTCTGCGTCCTTGGTGTCAGACATCACTGGCGCAGCTCCGTCCTGAGTCCTATTGCCGATACTGCTGTATGCGCTCCATACACAGCGCTGGACAGCATAGGGATAGCACTTTCTATCAGTCCTTTTAAGGGCTCAAACCGGCAGGGTCAGAGCCATAGGTGACAGGTCCTGAAAACAGAGACAGCGTCTGTGTAGCTAAGGTCAAGGATTTTGTCGCTGCATTTCCCCATTAGGAGGGAATAGAAAGGCAGGCTTCCATTCCTCTACCCAGAGCCCCACAATCCTGGCACTGTACCCTCCTGTCCTCTGCACACTCCAACTCATTATAACTAAGCCATTATACTAGCAAACACTCAGTGTACCTAGTGGCATCCGAAACGTGGCTATTGGACTTTTGTCTAGTCACACTAGTGCAAAGACATTTGCAGCACCTCTACCTGCATTGCACACTCCAACTCATTATAACTAAGCCATTATACTAGCAAACACTCAGTGTACCTAGTGGCATCCTAAACGTGGCTATTGGACTTTTGTCTAGTCACACTAGTGCAAAGACATTTGCAGCACCTCTACCTGCATTGCACACTCCAACTCATTATAACTAAGCCATTATACTACCAAACACTCAGTGTACCTAGTGGCATCCTAAACGTGGCTATTGGACTTTTGTCTAGTCCCACTAGTGCAAAGACATTTGCAGCACCTCTACCTGCATTGCACACTCCAACTCATTATAACTAAGCCATTATGCTAGCAAACACTCAGTGTACCTAGTGGCATCCTAAACATGGCTATTGGACTTTTGTCTAGTCACACTAGTGCAAAGACATTTGCAGCACCTCTACCTGCATTGCACACTCCAACTCATTATAACTAAGCCATTATACTAGCAAACACTCAGTGTACCTAGTGGCATCCTAAACGTGGTTATTGGACTTTTGTCTAGTCACACTAGTGCAAAGACATTTGCAGCACCTCTACCTGCATTGCACACTCCAACTCATTATAACTAAGCCATTATACTAGCAAACACTCAGTGTACCTAGTGGCATCCTAAACGTGGCTATTGGACTTTTGTCTAGTCACACTAGTGCAAAGACAGAAGATATCTCTTCTGCGTCCTTGGTGTCAGACATCACTGGCGCAGCTCCGTCCTGAGTCCTATTGCCGATACTGCTGTATGCGCTCCATACACAGCGCTGGACAGCATAGGGATAGCACTTTCTAACAGTCCTTTTAAGGGCTCGTACCGGCAGGGTCAGAGCCATAGGTGACAGGTCCTGAAAACAGAGACAGCGTCTGTGTAGCTAAGGTCAAGGATTTTGTCGCTGCATTTCCCCATTAGGAGGGAATAGAAAGGCAGGCTTCCATTCCTCTACCCAGAGCCCCACAATCCTGGCACTGTACCCTCCTGTCCTCTGCACACTCCAACTCATTATAACTAAGCCATTATACTAGCAAACACTCAGTGTACCTAGTGGCATCCTAAACGTGGCTATTAGACTTTTGTCTAGTCACACTAGTGTAAAGACATTTGCAGCACCTCTACCTGCATTGCACACTCCAACTCATTATAACTAAGCCATTATACTAGCAAACACTCAGTGTACCTAGTGGCATCCTAAACGTGGCTATTGGACTTTTGTCTAGTCACACTAGTGCAAAGACATTTGCAGCACCTCTACCTGCATTGCACACTCCAACTCATTATAACTAAGCCATTATAATAGCAAACACTCAGTGTACCTAGTGGCATCCTAAACGTGGCTATTGGACTTTTGTCTAGTCACACTAGTGCAAAGACATTTGCAGCACCTCTACCTGCATTGCACACTCCAACTCATTATAACTAAGCCATTATACTAGCAAACACTCAGTGTACCTAGTGGCATCCTAAACGTGGCTATTGGACTTTTGTCTAGTCACACTAGTGCAAAGACATTTGCAGCACCTCTACCTGCATTGCACACTCCAACTCATTATAACTAAGCAATTATACTAGCAAACACTCAGTGTACCTAGTGGCATCCTAAACGTGGTTATTGGACTTTTGTCTAGTCACACTAGTGCAAAGACATTTGCAGCACCTCTACCTGCATTGCACACTCCAACTCATTATAACTAAGCCATTATACTAGCAAACACTCAGTGTACCTAGTGGCATCCTAAACGTGGCTATTGGACTTTTGTCTAGTCACACTAGTGCAAAGACATTTGCAGCACCTCTACCTGCATTGCACACTCCAACTCATTATAACTAAGCCATTATACTAGCAAACACTCAGTGTACCTAGTGGCATCCTAAACGTGGCTATTGGACTTTTGTCTAGTCACACTAGTGCAAAGACATTTGCAGCACCTCTACCTGCATTGCACACTCCAACTCATTATAACTAAGCCATTATACTAGCAAACACTCAGTGTACCTAGTGGCATCCTAAACGTGGCTATTGGACTTTTGTCTAGTCACACTAGTGCAAAGACATTTGCAGCACCTCTACCTGCATTGCACACTCCAACTCATTATAACTAAGCCATTATACTAGCAAACACTCAGTGTACCTAGTGGCATCCTAAACGTGGCTATTGGACATTTGTCTAGTCCCACTAGTGCAAAGACATTTGCAGCACCTCTACCTGCATTGCACACTCCAACTCATTATAACTAAGCCATTATACTAGCAAACACTCAGTGTACCTAGTGGCATCCTAAACGTGGCTATTGGACTTTTGTCTAGTCACACTATTGCAAAGACATTTGCAGCACCTCTACCTGCATTGCACACTCCAACTCATTATAACTAAGCCATTATACTAGCAAACACTCAGTGTACCTAGTGGCATCCTAAACGTGTCTTTTGGACTTTTGTCTAGTCACACTAGTGCAAAGACATTTGCAGCACTTCTACCTGCATTGCACACTCCAACTCATTATAACTAAGCCATTATACTAGCAAACACTCAGTGTACCTAGTGGCATCCTAAACGTGGCTATTGGACTTTTGTCTAGTCACACTAGTGCAAAGACATTTGCAGCACCTCTACCTGCATTGCACACTCCAACTCATTATAACTAAGCCATTATAATAGCAAACACTCAGTGTACCTAGTGGCATCCTAAACGTGGCTATTGGACTTTTGTCTAGTCACACTAGTGCAAAGACATTTGCAGCACCTCTACCTGCATTGCAGACTCCAACTCATTATAACTAAGCCATTATACTAGCAAACACTCAGTGTACCTAGTGGCATCCTAAACGTGGCTATTGGACTTTTGTCTAGTCACACTAGTGCAAAGACATTTGCAGCACCTCTACCTGCATTGCACACTCCAACTCATTATAACTAAGCAATTATACTAGCAAACACTCAGTGTACCTAGTGGCATCCTAAACGTGGTTATTGGACTTTTGTCTAGTCACACTAGTGCAAAGACATTTGCAGCACCTCTACCTGCATTGCACACTCCAACTCATTATAACTAAGCCATTATACTAGCAAACACTCAGTGTACCTAGTGGCATCCTAAACGTGGCTATTGGACTTTTGTCTAGTCACACTAGTGCAAAGACTTTTGCAGCACCTCTACCTGCATTGCACACTCCAACTCATTATAACTAAGCCATTATACTAGCAAACACTCAGTGTACCTAGTGGCATCCTAAACGTGGCTATTGGACTTTTGTCTAGTCACACTAGTGCAAAGACATTTGCAGCACCTCTACCTGCATTGCACACTCCAACTCATTATAACTAAGCCATTATACTAGCAAACACTCAGTGTACCTAGTGGCATCCTAAACGTGGCTATTGGACTTTTGTCTAGTCACACTAGTGCAAAGACATTTGCAGCACCTCTACCTGCATTGCACACTCCAACTCATTATAACTAAGCCATTATACTAGCAAACACTCAGTGTACCTAGTGGCATCCTAAACGTGGCTATTGGACATTTGTCTAGTCCCACTAGTGCAAAGACATTTGCAGCACCTCTACCTGCATTGCACACTCCAACTCATTATAACTAAGCCATTATACTAGCAAACACTCAGTGTACCTAGTGGCATCCTAAACGTGGCTATTGGACTTTTGTCTAGTCACACTATTGCAAAGACATTTGCAGCACCTCTACCTGCATTGCACACTCCAACTCATTATAACTAAGCCATTATACTAGCAAACACTCAGTGTACCTAGTGGCATCCTAAACGTGTCTTTTGGACTTTTGTCTAGTCACACTAGTGCAAAGACATTTGCAGCACTTCTACCTGCATTGCACACTCCAACTCATTATAACTAAGCCATTATACTAGCAAACACTCAGTGTACCTAGTGGCATCCTAAACGTGGCTATTGGACTTTTGTCTAGTCACACTAGTGTAAAGACATTTGCAGCACCTCTACCTGCATTGCACACTCCAACTCATTATAACTAAGCCATTATACTAGCAAACACTCAGTGTACCTAGTGGCATCCTAAACGTGGCTATTGGACTTTTGTCTAGTCCCACTAGTGCAAAGACATTTGCAGCACCTCTACCTGCATTGCACACTCCAACTCATTATAACTAAGCCATTATACTAGCAAACACTCAGTGTACCTAGTGCCATCCTAAACGTGGCTATTGGACTTTTGTCTAGTCACACTAGTGCAAAGACATTTGCAGCACCTCTACCTGCATTGCACACTCCAACTCATTATAACTAAGCCATTATACTAGCAAACACTCAGTGTACCTAGTGGCATCCTAAACGTGGCTATTGGACTTTTGTCTAGTCACACTAGTGCAAAGACATTTGCAGCACCTCTACCTGCATTGCACACTCCAACTCATTATAACTAAGCCATTATACTAGCAAACACTCAGTGTACCTAGTGGCATCCTAAACGTGGCTATTGGACTTTTGTCTAGTCACACTAGTGTAAAGACATTTGCAGCACCTCTACCTGCATTGCACACTCCAACTCATTATAACTAAGCCATTATACTAGCAAACACTCAGTGTACCTAGTGGCATCCTAAACGTGGCTATTGGACTTTTGTCTAGTCACACTAGTGCAAAGACATTTGCAGCACCTCTACCTGCATTGCACACTCCAACTCATTATAACTAAGCCATTATACTAGCAAACACTGAGTGTACCTAGTGGCATCCTAAACGTGGCTATTGGACTTTTGTCTAGTCACACTAGTGCAAAGACATTTGCAGCACCTCTACCTGCATTGCACACTCCAACTCATTATAACTAAGCCATTATACTAGCAAACACTCAGTGTACCTAGTGGCATCCTAAACGTGGCTATTGGACTTTTGTCTAGTCCCACTAGTGCAAAGACATTTGCAGCACCTCTACCTGCATTGCACACTCCAACTCATTATAACTAAGCCATTATACTAGCAAACACTCAGTGTACCTAGTGGCATCCTAAACATGGCTATTGGACTTTTGTCTAGTCACACTAGTGCAAAGACATTTGCAGCACCTCTACCTGCATTGCACACTCCAACTCATTATAACTAAGCCATTATACTAGCAAACACTCAGTGTACCTAGTGGCATCCTAAACGTGGCTATTGGACTTTTGTCTAGTCACACTAGTGCAAAGATATTTGCAGCACGTCTGCCTGCATTGCACACTCAAACTCTTTTTAACTAGAGATGAGCGAGTATGCTTGTTACTACTCGGTACTCACACGAGTATCACTGTACTCGGGCTACTCGGCGGGGACCGAGTAATCTCGCGATACTTGTGCTGTACTCGTGGTCTTCATGTTGGCGCTCTTTTTAGAGCCAGCCCTTATGCAGGGATTTGCTGGCAGACCAATGCAATGCCACAGCCCTGTTGTGGAATTGCAGTGATTGGCCGGCCCTCACAGAATGACAGTGCCTTTAGCCCGACACTTCCCCGCTCGGCTACGGCCCCTCCCGCACTCCACTCCGCGTGTATATTTATATGCACGCTTACACACACACGTACGTTTTTTTATTTAATTTACAGTTTTATGGTTTCTACATGCTGCCGGTGGTCATTTCACAAAAATACTTGGGTCTCCCATAGGATAACATTGGGCTCGGTGCTCGGGCCGAGTACACGAGTATCTTGGGAGGCTCGGCCCGAGCCTCGAGCACCCGAGCTTTTTAGTACTCGCTCATCACTATTTTTAACTAAGCCATTATACTAGCAAACAGTCAGTGTACCTAGTGGCATCCTAAACGTGGCTATTGGACTTTTGTCTAGTCACACTAGTGCAAAGACATTTGCAGCACCTCTACCTGCATTGCACACTCCAACTCATTATAACTAAGCCATTATACTAGCAAACAGTCAGTGTACCTAGTGGCATCCTAAACGTGGCTATTGGACTTTTGTCTAGTCACACTAGTGCAAAGACATTTGCAGCACCTCTACCTGCATTGCACACTCCAACTCATTATAACTAAGCCATTATACTAGCAAACACTCAGTGTACCTAGTGGCATCCTAAACGTGGCTATTGGACTTTTGTCTAGTCACACTAGTGCAAAGACATTTGCAGCACCTCTACCTGCATTGCACACTCCAACTCATTATAACTAAGCCATTATACTAGCAAACACTGAGTGTACCTAGTGGCATCCTAAACGTGGCTATTGGACTTTTGTCTAGTCACACTAGTGCAAAGACATTTGCAGCACCTCTACCTGCATTGCACACTCCAACTCATTATAACTAAGCCATTATACTAGCAAACACTCAGTGTACCTAGTGGCATCCTAAACGTGGCTATTGGACTTTTGTCTAGTCCCACTAGTGCAAAGACATTTGCAGCACTTCTACCTGCATTGCACACTCCAACTCATTATAACTAAGCCATTATGCTAGCAAACACTCAGTGTACCTAGTGGCATCCTAAACATGGCTATTGGACTTTTGTCTAGTCACACTAGTGCAAAGACATTTGCAGCACCTCTACCTGCATTGCACACTCCAACTCATTATAACTAAGCCATTATACTAGCAAACACTCAGTGTACCTAGTGGCATCCTAAACGTGGCTATTGGACTTTTGTCTAGTCACACTAGTGCAAAGACATTTGCAGCACCTCTACCTGCATTGCACACTCCAACTCATTATAACTAAGCCATTATACTAGCAAACACTCAGTGTACCTAGTGGCATCCTAAACGTGGCTATTGGACATTTGTCTAGTCCCACTAGTGCAAAGACATTTGCAGCACCTCTACCTGCATTGCACACTCCAACTCATTATAACTAAGCCATTATACTAGCAAACACTCAGTGTACCTAGTGGCATCCTAAACGTGGCTATTGGACTTTTGTCTAGTCACACTAGTGCAAAGACATTTGCAGCACCTCTACCTGCATTGCACACTCCAACTCATTATAACTAAGCCATTATACTAGCAAACACTCAGTGTACCTAGTGGCATCCTAAACGTGTCTTTTGGACTTTTGTCTAGTCACACTAGTGCAAAGACATTTGCAGCACTTCTACCTGCATTGCACACTCCAACTCATTATAACTAAGCCATTATACTAGCAAACACTCAGTGTACCTAGTGGCATCCTAAACATGGCTATTGGACTTTTGTCTAGTCACACTAGTGTAAAGACATTTGCAGCACCTCTACCTGCATTGCACACTCCAACTCATTATAACTAAGCCATTATACTAGCAAACACTCAGTGTACCTAGTGGCATCCTAAACGTGGCTATTGGACTTTTGTCTAGTCCCACTAGTGCAAAGACATTTGCAGCACCTCTACCTGCATTGCACACTCCAACTCATTATAACTAAGCCATTATACTAGCAAACACTCAGTGTACCTAGTGCCATCCTAAACGTGGCTATTGGACTTTTGTCTAGTCACACTAGTGCAAAGACATTTGCAGCACCTCTACCTGCATTGCACACTCCAACTCATTATAACTAAGCCATTATACTAGCAAACACTCAGTGTACCTAGTGGCATCCTAAACGTGGCTATTGGACTTTTGTCTAGTCACACTAGTGCAAAGACATTTGCAGCACCTCTACCTGCATTACACACTCCAACTCATTATAACTAAGCCATTATACTAGCAAACACTCAGTGTACCTAGTGGCATCCTAAACGTGGCTATTGGACTTTTGTCTAGTCACACTAGTGCAAAGACATTTGCAGCACCTCTACCTTCATTGCACACTCCAACTCATTATAACTAAGCCATTATACTAGCAAACACTGAGTGTACCTAGTGGCATCCTAAACGTGGCTATTGGACTTTTGTCTAGTCACACTAGTGCAAAGACATTTGCAGCACCTCTACCTGCATTGCACACTCCAACTCATTATAACTAAGCCATTATACTAGCAAACACTCAGTGTACCTAGTGGCATCCTAAACGTGGCTATTGGACTTTTGTCTAGTCCCACTAGTGCAAAGACATTTGCAGCACCGCTACCTGCATTGCACACTCCAACTCATTATAACTAAGCCATTATACTAGCAAACACTCAGTGTACCTAGTGGCATCCTAAACATGGCTATTGGACTTTTGTCTAGTCACACTAGTGCAAAGACATTTGCAGCACCTCTACCTGCATTGCACACTCCAACTCATTATAACTAAGCCATTATACTAGCAAACACTCAGTGTACCTAGTGGCATCCTAAACGTGGCTATTGGACTTTTGTCTAGTCACACTAGTGCAAAGATATTTGCAGCACGTCTGCCTGCATTGCACACTCAAACTCTTTTTAACTAGAGATGAGCGAGTATGCTTGTTACTGCTCGGTACTCACACGAGTATCACTGTACTCGGGCTACTCGGCGGGGACCGAGTAATCTCGCGATACTTGTGCTGTACTCGTGGTCTTCATGTTGGCGCTCTTTTTAGAGCCAGCCCTTATGCAGGGATTGGCTGGCAGACCAATGCAATGCCACAGCCCTGTTGTGGAATTGCAGTGATTGGCCGGCCCTCACAGAATGACAGTGCCTTTAGCCCGACACTTCCCCGCTCGGCTACGGCCCCTCCCGCACTCCACTCCGCGTGTATATTTATATGCACGCTTACACACACACGTACGTTTTTTTATTTAATTTACAGTTTTATGGTTTCTACATGCTGCCGGTGGTCATTTCACAAAAATACTTGGGTCTCCCATAGGATAACATTGGGCTCGGTGCTCGGGCCGAGTACACGAGTATCTTGGGAGGCTCGGCCCGAGCCTCGAGCACCCGAGCTTTTTAGTACTCGCTCATCACTATTTTTAACTAAGCCATTATACTAGCAAACAGTCAGTGTACCTAGTGGCATCCTAAACGTGGCTATTGGACTTTTGTCTAGTCACACTAGTGCAAAGACATTTGCAGCACCTCTACCTGCATTGCACACTCCAACTCATTATAACTAAGCCATTATACTAGCAAACAGTCAGTGTACCTAGTGGCATCCTAAACGTGGCTATTGGACTTTTGTCTAGTCACACTAGTGCAAAGACATTTGCAGCACCTCTACCTGCATTGCACACTCCAACTCATTATAACTAAGCCATTATACTAGCAAACACTCAGTGTACCTAGTGGCATCCTAAACGTGGCTATTGGACTTTTGTCTAGTCACACTAGTGCAAAGACATTTGCAGCACCTCTACCTGCATTGCACACTCCAACTCATTATAACTAAGCCATTATACTAGCAAACACTGAGTGTACCTAGTGGCATCCTAAACGTGGCTATTGGACTTTTGTCTAGTCACACTAGTGCAAAGACAATTGCAGCACCTCTACCTGCATTGCACACTCCAACTCATTATAACTAAGCCATTATACTAGCAAACACTCAGTGTACCTAGTGGCATCCTAAACGTGGCTATTGGACTTTTGTCTAGTCCCACTGGTGCAAAGACATTTGCAGCACTTCTACCTGCATTGCACACTCCAACTCATTATAACTAAGCCATTATGCTAGCAAACACTCAGTGTACCTAGTGGCATCCTAAACATGGCTATTGGACTTTTGTCTAGTCACACTAGTGCAAAGACATTTGCAGCACCTCTACCTGCATTGCACACTCCAACTCATTATAACTAAGCCATTATTCTAGCAAACACTCAGTGTACCTAGTGGCATCCTAAACGTGGCTATTGGACTTTTGTCTAGTCACACTAGTGCAAAGACATTTGCAGCACCTCTACCTGCATTGCACACTCCAACTCATTATAACTAAGCCATTATACTAGCAAACACTCAGTGTACCTAGTGGCATCCTAAACGTGGCTATTGGACTTTTGTCTAGTCACACTAGTGCAAAGACATTTGCAGCACCTCTACCTGCATTGCACACTCCAACTCATTATAACTAAGCCATTATACTAGCAAACACTCAGTGTACCTAGTGGCATCCTAAACGTGGCTATTGGACTTTTGTCTAGTCACACTAGTGCAAAGACATTTGCAGCACCTCTACCTGCATTGCACACTCCAACTCATTATAACTAAGCCATTATACTAGCAAACACTCAGTGTACCTAGTGGCATCCCAAACGTGGCTATTGGACTTTTGTCTAGTCACACTAGTGCAAAGACATTTGCAGCACCTCTACCTGCATTGCACACTCCAACTCATTATAACTAAGCCATTATACTAGCAAACACTCAGTGTACCTAGTGGCATCCTAAACGTGGCTATTGGACTTTTGTCTAGTCACACTAGTGCAAAGACATTTGCAGCACCTCTACCTGCATTGCACACTCCAACTCATTATAACTAAGCCATTATACTAGCAAACACTGAGTATACCTAGTGGCATCCTAAACGTGGCTATTGGACTTTTGTCTAGTCACACTAGTGCAAAGACATTTGCAGCACCTCTTCCTGCATTGCACACTCCAACTCATTATAACTAAGCCATTATACTAGCAAACACTCAGTGTACCTAGTGGCATCCTAAACGTGGCTATTGGACTTTTGTCTAGTCCCACTAGTGCAAAGACATTTGCAGCACCTCTACCTGCATTGCACACTCCAACTCATGATAACTAAGCCATTATACTAGCAAACACTCAGTGTACCTAGTGGCATCCTAAACATGGCTATTGGACTTTTGTCTAGTCCCAATAGTGCAAAGACATTTGCAGCACCTCTACCTGCATTGCACACTCCAACTCATTATAACTAAGCCATTATACTAGCAAACACTCAGTGTACCTAGTGGCATCCTAAACGTGGCTATTGGACTTTTGTCTAGTCACACTAGTGCAAAGACATTTGCAGCACCTCTACCTGCATTGCACACTCCAACTCACTATAACTAAGCCATTATACTAGCAAACACTCAGTGTACCTAGTGGCATCCTAAACGTGGCTATTGGACTTTTGTCTAGTCACACTAGTGCAAAGACATTTGCAGCACCTCTACCTGCATTGCACACTCCAACTCATTATAACTAAGCCATTATACTAGCAAACACTCAGTGTACCTAGTGGCATCCTAAACGTGGCTATTGGACTTTTGTCTAGTCACACTAGTGCAAAGACATTTGCAGCACCTCTACCTGCATTGCACACTCCAACTCATTATAACTAAGCCATTATACAAGAAAACACTCAGTGTACCTAGTGGCATCCTAAACGTGGCTATTGGACTTTTGTCTAGTCACACTAGTGCAAAGACATTTGCAGCACCTCTACCTGCATTGCACACTCCAACTCATTATAACTAAGCCATTATACTAGCAAACACTCAGTGTACCTAGTGGCATCCTAAACGTGGCTATTGGACTTTTGTCTAGTCACACTAGTGCAAAGACATTTGCAGCACCTCTACCTGCATTGCACACTCCAACTCATTATAACTAAGCCATTATACTAGCAAACACTCAGTGTACCTAGTGGCATCCTAAACGTGGCTATTGGACTTTTGTCTAGTCACACTAGTGCAAAGACATTTGCAGCACCTCTACCTGCATTGCACACTCCAACTCATTATAACTAAGCCATTATACTAGCAAACACTCAGTGTACCTAGTGGCATCCTAAACGTGGCTATTGGACTTTTGTCTAGTCACACTAATGCAAAGACATTTGCAGCACCTCTACCTGCATTGCACACTCCAACTCATTATAACTAAGCCATTATACTTGCAAACACTCAGTGTACCTAGTGGCATCCTAAACGTGGCTATTGGACTTTTGTCTAGTCACACTAGTGCAAAGACATTTGCAGCACCTCTACCTGCATTGCACACTCCAACTCATTATAACTAAGCCATTATACTAGCAAACACTCAGTGTACCTAGTGGCATCCTAAACGTGGCTATTGGACTTTTGTCTAGTCACACTAGTGCAAAGACATTTGCAGCACCTCTACATGCATTGCACACTCCAACTCATTATAACTAAGCCATTATACTAGCAAACACTCAGTGTATCTAGTGGCATCCTAAACGTGGTTTTTGGACTTTTGTCTAGTCCCACTAGTGGAAAAACATTTGCAGCACCTCTACCTGCATTGCACACTCCAACTCATTATAACTAAGCCATTATACTAGCAAACACTCAGTGTACCTAGTGGCATCCTAAACGTGGTTTTTAGACTTTTGTCTAGTCCCACTAGTGGAAAGACATTTGCAGCACCTCTGCCTGCATTGCACACTCCAACTCATTATAACTAAGCCATTATACTAGCAAACACTCAGTGTACCTAGTGGCATCCTAAACGTGGCTATTGGACTTTTGTCTATTCCCACTAGTGCAAAGACATTTGCAGCACCTCTACCTGCATTGCACACTCCAACTCATTATAACTAAGCCATTATACTAGCAAACACTCAGTGTACCTAGTGGCATCCTAAACGTGGCTATTGGACTTTTGTCTAGTCACACTAGTGCAAAGACATTTGCAGCACCTCTACCTGCATTGCACACTCCAACTCATTATAACTAAGCCATTATACTAGCAAACACTGAGTATATCTAGTGGCATCCTAAACATGGCTATTGGACTTTTGTCTAGTCCCACTAGTGCCAAGACATTTGCAGCACCTCTACCTGCATTGCACACTCCAACTCATTATAACTAAGCCATTATACTAGCAAACACTCAGTGTACCTAGTGGCATCCTAAACGTGGCTATTGGACTTTTGTCTAGTCACACTAGTGCAAAGACATTTGCAGCACCTCTACCTACCTTGCACACTCCAACTCATTATAACTAAGCCATTATACTAGCAAACACTCAGTGTACCTAGTGGCATCCTAAACGTGGCTATTGGACTTTTGTCTAGTCACACTAGTGCAAAGACATTTGCAGCACCTCTACCTGCATTGCACACTCCAACTCATTATAACTAAGCCATTATACTAGCAAACACTGAGTGTACCTAGTGGCATCCTAAACGTGGCTATTGGACTTTTGTCTAGTCACACTAGTGCAAAGACATTTGCAGCACCTCTACCTGCATTGCACACTCCAACTCATTATAACTAAGCCATTATACTAGCAAACACTCAGTGTACCTAGTGGCATCCTAAACGTGGCTATTGGACTTTTGTCTAGTCACACTAGTGCAAAGACATTTGCAGCACCTCTACCTGCATTGCACACTCCAACTCATTATAACTAAGCCATTATACTAGCAAACACTCAGTGTACCTAGTGGCATCCTAAACGTGGCTATTGGACTTTTGTCTAGTCACACTAATGCAAAGACATTTGCAGCACCTCTACCTGCATTGCACACTCCAACTCATTATAACTAAGCCATTATACTTGCAAACACTCAGTGTACCTAGTGGCATCCTAAACGTGGCTATTGGACTTTTGTCTAGTCACACTAGTGCAAAGACATTTGCAGCACCTCTACCTGCATTGCACACTCCAACTCATTATAACTAAGCCATTATACTAGCAAACACTCAGTGTACCTAGTGGCATCCTAAACGTGGCTATTGGACTTTTGTCTAGTCACACTAGTGCAAAGACATTTGCAGCACCTCTACATGCATTGCACACTCCAACTCATTATAACTAAGCCATTATACTAGCAAACACTCAGTGTATCTAGTGGCATCCTAAACGTGGTTTTTGGACTTTTGTCTAGTCCCACTAGTGGAAAAACATTTGCAGCACCTCTACCTGCATTGCACACTCCAACTCATTATAACTAAGCCATTATACTAGCAAACACTCAGTGTACCTAGTGGCATCCTAAACGTGGTTTTTAGACTTTTGTCTAGTCCCACTAGTGGAAAGACATTTGCAGCACCTCTGCCTGCATTGCACACTCCAACTCATTATAACTAAGCCATTATACTAGCAAACACTCAGTGTACCTAGTGGCATCCTAAACGTGGCTATTGGACTTTTGTCTATTCCCACTAGTGCAAAGACATTTGCAGCACCTCTACCTGCATTGCACACTCCAACTCATTATAACTAAGCCATTATACTAGCAAACACTCAGTGTACCTAGTGGCATCCTAAACGTGGCTATTGGACTTTTGTCTAGTCACACTAGTGCAAAGACATTTGCAGCACCTCTACCTGCATTGCACACTCCAACTCATTATAACTAAGCCATTATACTAGCAAACACTGAGTATATCTAGTGGCATCCTAAACATGGCTATTGGACTTTTGTCTAGTCCCACTAGTGCCAAGACATTTGCAGCACCTCTACCTGCATTGCACACTCCAACTCATTATAACTAAGCCATTATACTAGCAAACACTCAGTGTACCTAGTGGCATCCTAAACGTGGCTATTGGACTTTTGTCTAGTCACACTAGTGCAAAGACATTTGCAGCACCTCTACCTACCTTGCACACTCCAACTCATTATAACTAAGCCATTATACTAGCAAACACTCAGTGTACCTAGTGGCATCCTAAACGTGGCTATTGGACTTTTGTCTAGTCACACTAGTGCAAAGACATTTGCAGCACCTCTACCTGCATTGCACACTCCAACTCATTATAACTAAGCCATTATACTAGCAAACACTGAGTGTACCTAGTGGCATCCTAAACGTGGCTATTGGACTTTTGTCTAGTCACACTAGTGCAAAGACATTTGCAGCACCTCTACCTGCATTGCACACTCCAACTCATTATAACTAAGCCATTATACTAGCAAACACTCAGTGTACCTAGTGGCATCCTAAACGTGGCTATTGGACTTTTGTCTAGTCCCACTAGTGCAAAGACATTTGCAGCACCTCTACCTGCATTGCACACTCCAACTCATTATAACTAAGCCATTATACTAGCAAACACTCAGTGTACCTAGTGGCATCCTAAACATGGCTATTGGACTTTTGTCTAGTCACACTAGTGCAAAGACATTTGCAGCACCTCTACCTGCATTGCACACTCCAACTCATTATAACTAAGCCATTATACTAGCAAACACTCAGTGTACCTAGTGGCATCCTAAACGTGGCTATTGGACTTTTGTCTAGTCACACTAGTGCAAAGATATTTGCAGCACGTCTGCCTGCATTGCACACTCAAACTCTTTTTAACTAGAGATGAGCGAGTATGCTTGTTACTGCTCGGTACTCACACGAGTATCACTGTACTCGGGCTACTCGGCGGGGACCGAGTAATCTCGCGATACTTGTGCTGTACTCGTGGTCTTCATGTTGGCGCTCTTTTTAGAGCCAGCCCTTATGCAGGGATTGGCTGGCAGACCAATGCAATGCCACAGCCCTGTTGTGGAATTGCAGTGATTGGCCGGCCCTCACAGAATGACAGTGCCTTTAGCCCGACACTTCCCCGCTCGGCTACGGCCCCTCCCGCACTCCACTCCGCGTGTATATTTATATGCACGCTTACACACACACGTACGTTTTTTTATTTAATTTACAGTTTTATGGTTTCTACATGCTGCCGGTGGTCATTTCACAAAAATACTTGGGTCTCCCATAGGATAACATTGGGCTCGGTGCTCGGGCCGAGTACACGAGTATCTTGGGAGGCTCGGCCCGAGCCTCGAGCACCCGAGCTTTTTAGTACTCGCTCATCACTATTTTTAACTAAGCCATTATACTAGCAAACAGTCAGTGTACCTAGTGGCATCCTAAACGTGGCTATTGGACTTTTGTCTAGTCACACTAGTGCAAAGACATTTGCAGCACCTCTACCTGCATTGCACACTCCAACTCATTATAACTAAGCCATTATACTAGCAAACAGTCAGTGTACCTAGTGGCATCCTAAACGTGGCTATTGGACTTTTGTCTAGTCACACTAGTGCAAAGACATTTGCAGCACCTCTACCTGCATTGCACACTCCAACTCATTATAACTAAGCCATTATACTAGCAAACACTCAGTGTACCTAGTGGCATCCTAAACGTGGCTATTGGACTTTTGTCTAGTCACACTAGTGCAAAGACATTTGCAGCACCTCTACCTGCATTGCACACTCCAACTCATTATAACTAAGCCATTATACTAGCAAACACTGAGTGTACCTAGTGGCATCCTAAACGTGGCTATTGGACTTTTGTCTAGTCACACTAGTGCAAAGACAATTGCAGCACCTCTACCTGCATTGCACACTCCAACTCATTATAACTAAGCCATTATACTAGCAAACACTCAGTGTACCTAGTGGCATCCTAAACGTGGCTATTGGACTTTTGTCTAGTCCCACTGGTGCAAAGACATTTGCAGCACTTCTACCTGCATTGCACACTCCAACTCATTATAACTAAGCCATTATGCTAGCAAACACTCAGTGTACCTAGTGGCATCCTAAACATGGCTATTGGACTTTTGTCTAGTCACACTAGTGCAAAGACATTTGCAGCACCTCTACCTGCATTGCACACTCCAACTCATTATAACTAAGCCATTATTCTAGCAAACACTCAGTGTACCTAGTGGCATCCTAAACGTGGCTATTGGACTTTTGTCTAGTCACACTAGTGCAAAGACATTTGCAGCACCTCTACCTGCATTGCACACTCCAACTCATTATAACTAAGCCATTATACTAGCAAACACTCAGTGTACCTAGTGGCATCCTAAACGTGGCTATTGGACTTTTGTCTAGTCACACTAGTGCAAAGACATTTGCAGCACCTCTACCTGCATTGCACACTCCAACTCATTATAACTAAGCCATTATACTAGCAAACACTCAGTGTACCTAGTGGCATCCTAAACGTGGCTATTGGACTTTTGTCTAGTCACACTAGTGCAAAGACATTTGCAGCACCTCTACCTGCATTGCACACTCCAACTCATTATAACTAAGCCATTATACTAGCAAACACTCAATGTACCTAGTGGCATCCCAAACGTGGCTATTGGACTTTTGTCTAGTCACACTAGTGCAAAGACATTTGCAGCACCTCTACCTGCATTGCACACTCCAACTCATTATAACTAAGCCATTATACTAGCAAACACTCAGTGTACCTAGTGGCATCCTAAACGTGGCTATTGGACTTTTGTCTAGTCACACTAGTGCAAAGACATTTGCAGCACCTCTACCTGCATTGCACACTCCAACTCATTATAACTAAGCCATTATACTAGCAAACACTGAGTATACCTAGTGGCATCCTAAACGTGGCTATTGGACTTTTGTCTAGTCACACTAGTGCAAAGACATTTGCAGCACCTCTTCCTGCATTGCACACTCCAACTCATTATAACTAAGCCATTATACTAGCAAACACTCAGTGTACCTAGTGGCATCCTAAACGTGGCTATTGGACTTTTGTCTAGTCCCACTAGTGCAAAGACATTTGCAGCACCTCTACCTGCATTGCACACTCCAACTCATGATAACTAAGCCATTATACTAGCAAACACTCAGTGTACCTAGTGGCATCCTAAACATGGCTATTGGACTTTTGTCTAGTCCCAATAGTGCAAAGACATTTGCAGCACCTCTACCTGCATTGCACACTCCAACTCATTATAACTAAGCCATTATACTAGCAAACACTCAGTGTACCTAGTGGCATCCTAAACGTGGCTATTGGACTTTTGTCTAGTCACACTAGTGCAAAGACATTTGCAGCACCTCTACCTGCATTGCACACTCCAACTCACTATAACTAAGCCATTATACTAGCAAACACTCAGTGTACCTAGTGGCATCCTAAACGTGGCTATTGGACTTTTGTCTAGTCACACTAGTGCAAAGACATTTGCAGCACCTCTACCTGCATTGCACACTCCAACTCATTATAACTAAGCCATTATACTAGCAAACACTCAGTGTACCTAGTGGCATCCTAAACGTGGCTATTGGACTTTTGTCTAGTCACACTAGTGTAAAGACATTTGCAGCACCTCTACCTGCATTGCACACTCCAACTCATTATAACTAAGCCATTATACAAGAAAACACTCAGTGTACCTAGTGGCATCCTAAACGTGGCTATTGGACTTTTGTCTAGTCACACTAGTGCAAAGACATTTGCAGCACCTCTACCTGCATTGCACACTCCAACTCATTATAACTAAGCCATTATACTAGCAAACACTCAGTGTACCTAGTGGCATCCTAAACGTGGCTATTGGACTTTTGTCTAGTCACACTAGTGCAAAGACATTTGCAGCACCTCTACCTGCATTGCACACTCCAACTCATTATAACTAAGCCATTATACTAGCAAACACTCAGTGTACCTAGTGGCATCCTAAACGTGGCTATTGGACTTTTGTCTAGTCACACTAGTGCAAAGACATTTGCAGCACCTCTACCTGCATTGCACACTCCAACTCATTATAACTAAGCCATTATACTAGCAAACACTCAGTGTACCTAGTGGCATCCTAAACGTGGCTATTGGACTTTTGTCTAGTCACACTAATGCAAAGACATTTGCAGCACCTCTACCTGCATTGCACACTCCAACTCATTATAACTAAGCCATTATACTTGCAAACACTCAGTGTACCTAGTGGCATCCTAAACGTGGCTATTGGACTTTTGTCTAGTCACACTAGTGCAAAGACATTTGCAGCACCTCTACCTGCATTGCACACTCCAACTCATTATAACTAAGCCATTATACTAGCAAACACTCAGTGTACCTAGTGGCATCCTAAACGTGGCTATTGGACTTTTGTCTAGTCACACTAGTGCAAAGACATTTGCAGCACTTCTACATGCATTGCACACTCCAACTCATTATAACTAAGCCATTATACTAGCAAACACTCAGTGTACCTAGTGGCATCCTAAACGTGGTTTTTGGACTTTTGTCTAGTCCCACTAGTGGAAAAACATTTGCAGCACCTCTACCTGCATTGCACACTCCAACTCATTATAACTAAGCCATTATACTAGCAAACACTCAGTGTACCTAGTGGCATCCTAAACGTGGTTTTTAGACTTTTGTCTAGTCCCACTAGTGGAAAGACATTTGCAGCACCTCTGCCTGCATTGCACACTCCAACTCATTATAACTAAGCCATTATACTAACAAACACTCAGTGTACCTAGTGGCATCCTAAACGTGGCTATTGGACTTTTGTCTATTCCCACTAGTGCAAAGACATTTGCAGCACCTCTACCTGCATTGCACACTCCAACTCATTATAACTAAGCCATTATACTAGCAAACACTCAGTGTACCTAGTGGCATCCTAAACGTGGCTATTGGACTTTTGTCTAGTCACACTAGTGCAAAGACATTTGCAGCACCTCTACCTGCATTGCACACTCCAACTCATTATAACTAAGCCATTATACTAGCAAACACTGAGTATACCTAGTGGCATCCTAAACATGGCTATTGGACTTTTGTCTAGTCCCACTAGTGCCAAGACATTTGCAGCACCTCTACCTGCATTGCACACTCCAACTCATTATAACTAAGCCATTATACTAGCAAACACTCAGTGTACCTAGTGGCATCCTAAACGTGGCTATTGGACTTTTGTCTAGTCACACTAGTGCAAAGACATTTGCAGCACCTCTACCTACCTTGCACACTCCAACTCATTATAACTAAGCCATTATACTAGCAAACACTCAGTGTACCTAGTGGCATCCTAAACGTGGCTATTGGACTTTTGTCTAGTCACACTAGTGCAAAGACATTTGCAGCACCTCTACCTGCATTGCACACTCCAACTCATTATAACTAAGCCATTATACTAGCAAACACTCAGTGTACCTAGTGGCATCCTAAACGTGGCTATTGGACTTTTGTCTAGTCACACTAGTGCAAAGACATTTGCAGCACCTCTACCTGCATTGCACACTCCAACTCATTATAACTAAGCCATTATACTAGCAAACACTCAGTGTACCTAGTGGCATCCTAAACGTGGCTATTGGACTTTTGTCTAGTCACACTAGTGCAAAGACATTTGCAGCACCTCTACCTGCATTGCACACTCCAACTCATTATAACTAAGCCATTATACTAGCAAACACTCAGTGTACCTAGTGGCATCCTAAACGTGAGTGGCAAAATGACAGATGCTGGTGGAAAGGGGAAGAGGCGTGGTGGAAAAGGAAAAAAAGGGTTTGTCCGTGGGGAAGGTGGCAAAGCTCCATTATCATCTGCTGAAGAGAGACCATCTACCAGCAAAAGTAAGATGTCTACTACTTACCGTGGACAATCCGATGTGCTCCCTTTTTTACGGACACGAACAACAGGAACAAAGGTAGATGATGGCCAAAAAAGGACAATGCTTGAATGGATCTCAAGTGGTCCAACAAGTGCCCTCTCAGCCACTTCAAGTACCGCATCCAAAAAACACCAGTCTTCTGAGTTGTCATCCCAATCAAACTTGCTTTCTCCCAGCTCTGAAGTCTCCATCAGCCCTGCACAGTATGGTGGAACTGAGATGGCTGAGTCTGCAGAGCTGTTCAGTCACACTATAGCCTGGGAATCAGAGGTCTGCTCCCAAGCTACAGTGAGTACAGAACATGAAATGGTCTGCAGTGATGCCCAGAACCTTTGTGACTCTGATTCAGGCCGTGAGGACCAAGTTTCTGAGCATAATGTTGACCCTTTGTCACAAACTGTAACACCTGTGGTTATAGACAATGAGGAACATACTGATGACGATGAGACGCAGATACCCGATTGGGATGACAACTTAAATATTCGGTCAGGGCAAGAAGAGGCTCGGTCTGAGGGGGAGGGGAGTGCAAACACAACAATTGATGATGTAGTTCTAGATCCCACCTACTGTCAACCCACAGTCAGGCACTCAAGGAGGTCAACAGAGGGGGTGGAGGAGGATGCAACTGATGACGAAGTTACCTTGCGCCTTCCTGGACAGAGTCGGAGTACTGGTAGCACGTCTACAACTGCATCCTCAGCCACCACTCTGCCTCTGAGCACTAGTCGGGGTGGATCAACAGGTCGCATGCCCTCTAAGCCTTGCCTAGCCTGGTCCTTTTTTGACATAGCAAAAGATCGCCCAAATTATGTGATCTGTAAAATTTGTCATGGTTCTATTAGTAGAGGTCAAAACCTCAGCAGTTTGACAACTTCTTCCATGAATCATCACATGAATAAATATCATATGTCCCGGTGGGAAGCTCACCTTGCTGCAATGCGGCCTAGCGGAGCGAACCATCCACCGCCTGCCCCTTCCAGTGCATCCGCGCGCTCTTCATCTTCTAGGACTGTGGGGACAGCTGTCACACCTGTTTTTCCACGCACAACTTCCACCACTGTAACCGCAACAGGCACTTTGCTTGGTAGGTCGTCAGTTGGTTTGGAAGGGGAAACAAGTGAGTGTGTACAGCTCTCTCAGACATCGATAGCACCAACGTTGGATGAAGGCAACATCATGTCTCCGCCTGCACTTTCCTCACAAACCTGCATTTTTCCAGGGACACCCTACTCAACACCGTCTACACACAGCAGCCAGATCTCTGTCCCTCAGATGTGGTCAAATAAAAGGCCACTTCCTGCGACCCATGACAAAGCTAAGAGGTTGACTCTATCCCTCTGTAAGCTCTTGGCTACCGAAATGCTGCCTTTCCGCCTGGTGGACACACAGGATTTTAGAGACCTTATGTCTGTCGCTGTACCCCAGTACCAGATGCATAGTCGCCACTACTTCTCTAAGAAAGGTGTGCCCGCGCTACACCAGCATGTCGCACACAACATCACCGCTTCCTTGAGAAACTCTGTGTGTGAACGGGTGCATTTCACCACCGATACTTGGACCAGTAAGCATGGACAGGGACGTTACATGTCGCTGACTGGGCACTGGGTAACTATGGTGATAGATGTGGAAGGGTCTGCTGCACAAGTCTTGCCGTCCCCACGACTTGTGTGTAAATCCTCTGTCTGTCCAAGTTCCGCCACTGCTTCTGCCTCCTCCACCTCATCTGGGTCCTCTACCTCCGCCCCAAGCCTGCCTGGTCAGGCCACCAGCGTTCTCACTGCGCAGAAGGAATCACGCACGCCTCATTATTATGCTGGCAACAGAGCGCAACGGCATCAGGCGGTCTTTAGCTTGACATGTCTTGGGAATAAGAGTCACACAGCTGAGGAGTTGTGGTCAGCTCTGCGGTCCGAGTTTAATAAATGGTTGTCTCCGCTCAACCTACAGCCTGGTAAGGCCGTGTGCGACAATGCTGCAAACCTGGGTGCGGCCCTTCGCCTGGGCAAGGTGACACACGTGCCTTGTATGGCTCACGTGTTGAACCTTGTTGTCCAGCAATTTTTAACACACTATCCCGGCCTAGATGGCCTTCTGAACAGGGCACGAAAACTGTCTGCTCACTTCCGCCATTCAAGCGCCGCAGCTGAGCGACTTGCATCGCTCCAGAAGTCTTTCGGCCTGCCGGTTCATCGCCTGAAATGCGATGTGGCGACACGCTGGAATTTAACTCTCCACATGTTACAGCGACTGTGGCAGCACCACCGAGCCCTGGTGCAATACGTCATGACGTATAGCCTGGGCCAACGAGATGCAGAGGTGGGGCAGATCACCCTGATGGAGTGGTCTCAGATCAAGGACCTATGCACCCTTCTGCACAGTTTCGACATGGCGACGAATATGTTTAGCGCTGACAATGCCATTATCAGCATGACAATTCCAGTCATTTACATGCTGGAGCACACGCTAAACACTATTCGGAGTCAGGGGGTGGGACAACAGGAAGGGGAGGAACTACAGGAGGATTCATATGCGCAAGGGACAACAACATTACCAAGGTCCAGACGTTCATCATCACCAACGCGGCAGGCATGGGAACATGGGGGACAGGGATCAAAAAGGGCACATGGTAGCAGGCTAAATGTTGAGGAAGGTGCAGGACAACATGAAGAAATGGAGGACGAACTGTCCATGGACATGGAAGACTCAGCAGATGAGGGAGACCTTGGTCAAATTTCTGTTGAAAGAGGTTGGGGGGAGATGTCAGAGGAAGAAAGAACGGGTAGCACCTCTATGCCACAAACACAGCATGGACTTGGTCCACATGGCTGCGCAAGACACATGAGTGCCTTCTTGTTGCATTACCTCCAACATGACCCTCGTATTGTCAAAATTAGAAGTGATAATGACTACTGGATTGTTGCCACACTATTAGATCCCCGGTACAAGTCCAAATTTTGTGACATAATTCCAGCCATAGAAAGGGACGCACGTATGCAGGAGTATCAGCAGAAGCTGTTACTCGATCTTAGCTCGGCTTTTCCACCAAACAACCGTGCAGGTGCAGGGAGTGATTCTCCCAGTTGTAACTTGACAAACATGGGACGGTCTCGTCATCTTCAACAGTCTACCCGTACCAGTAGGACTGTATCTGGTGCTGGTAACAGCAATTTTATGGAATCTTTTCATAATTTTTTTAGACCCTCCTTTGCAAGGCCACCAGAGACAACAAGTCTGACACATAGTCAACGGCTGGAGAGGATGATACAGGAGTATCTCCAAATGAACATCGATGCCATGACTTTGCAAATGGAGCCTTGCTCCTTTTGGGCTTCAAATCTAGAAAAATGGCCAGAGCTCTCCAGTTACGCCTTGGAGATTTTGTCGTGTCCAGCTGCCAGCGTTGTCTCTGAACGTGTCTTCAGTGCTGCTGGGTGTGTGCTGACAGATAAGCGCACGCGTCTGTCCAGTGACAATGTGGACAGACTGACGTTCATCAAAATGAACAAGTCATGGATCCAGAAGGAATTTACTACCCCTGTGTCATCCTGGGGAGAGTAAATGCTTGTGGATTTGGAATGTGCTTGATGCAAATCAAAACATCCTGTTTGCAACTAGGGCACAAGTGCTGCCACTGAAGGGGTGGGTGTGTGTGGGGCCCAATTTTTGGAAAAAAGGGAGACTCCGCTTGGAGTAACCCTTGCTTACATTGTTTTTAAATGATCCAAGATGAACAGAGCTGGGATCAGGAAAGACTTTGCTACCTACCCCGGTGTCATCCTGGGGACGGTTAAGAATAGCGTATTTTTGAATGTGCTTGATGCAAATCAAAACATCCTGTTTGCAACTAGGGCACATGTGCTGCCACTGAATGGGTGGGTGTGTGTGGGGCCCAATTTTTGGAAAAAAGGGAGACTCCGCTTGGAGTAACCCTTGCTTACATTGTTTTTAAAAGAAGCCAAGATGAACAGAGCTGGTATCAGGAAAGACTTTGCTACCTACCCCGGTGTCATCCTGGGGACGGTTAAGAATAGCGTATTTTTGAATGTGCTTGATGCAAATGTAGCTGTGAATTGTACAACTGGGGCACAACTGCTGCCACTGAAGGGGTGGGTGTGTGTGGGGCCCAATTTTTGGAAAAAAGGGAGACTCCGCTTGGAGTAACCCTTGCTTGCTGTGTTTTTTAAAAGGAGCTAAGATGAACAAGTCATGGTTCAGCAAAGACTTTGCTTCCTACCCCGGTGTCATCCTGGGGACGGTTAATTATGGCGTATTTTTGAATGTGCTTGATGCAAATCAAAACATCCTGTTTGCAACTAGGGCACAAGTGCTGCCACTGATAAGGTGTCTGTGTGGGGCCCAATTTTTGGAAAAAAAGGGAGACTCCGCTTGGAGTCACCTTGCGGTGTTTTACATGATTTTAGAAGGGCGTGCCATGCCTATATCTGTGTGTCCTCCTCTTTTTCCTTGTCCAGCTCTTTTGTTTTCGCATGAGTATATGTCCTTGTCACTTTCCCATGTGTTTGTGTTGTGTTGTGAGTTGTTTGTCACCTTTTGGACACCTTTGAGGGTGTTTTCTAGGTGTTTTTATGTGTTTGTGATTGCCTGCCATTGTTTCCTATGCAGTTCGAGTTTGGTTCGTCGAACGTTCGACGAACCAAACTCGAACGGGAGCTCCGTTCGGCGAACCGACCTCGAGCCGAACCGGGACCGGTTCGCTCATCTCTACTCTAGAGGCTCGAGTTCAGTTCGGTTCGTCGAACGGACACCGCGTTCGAGTTCCATTCGGCGAGCCGTTCGACGAACCTCTTGAACCCCATTGCAAACAATGGGAGGCAACCACAAACACGTAAAAACACATTATAAATGTACACATACAGTTAATAAACATTGCCCTAACACTTACCGGTCCCCGCGATTCGTCCTGCACTCTGTCTGCTGCCGCTATTCCTTCCGATAATCGCTGCGTCCTCCCGGTAACCAGCACTGATAATAGGACCTATCGTGACGTCAAAATAGCATGTGACCAGTCACGTGTCTGTTATCTCATTGGCTACAGACTGGTCACATGGCTTTGACGTCATGCTAGGACCTGTCAGTGCATCTCTCCAGTACGCTGTGATCGTTTGTGTATCTCCGTGTACCAGCGACATGCTCTGGCACATGGTCAGGTTCCCGGTCTGCTTCCCCGTTCCGTTATTCACCTGCTGCCACAGCCGGTCAATAACGGAGATCACCGTTGCTATAGGAAAGCGCCTTTCAGTGGTGACGTCACCGCTAACAGCACGCAGCCTCTGATCACTCACGGAGTGAAAAGACTGCACGGGAAGCAGCACCGTCTTCTTCCAATGCAGCGCTGTTAATGTAGCAGAGCTGCATGTGTTGAAGGAGAAAGAAGACAGAAGAGCAGGATCGTGGAGGGATGAGAGGGAGTAATAAACATGGAGTCTCTAATGTGTCTGTGTATTTATTTCTATTAAAGTATTTTTTCTCTGTGTGATGTCTTATTTTAACTCTTTATTGGAGATTCTTAATGGCCGGGTCAAACTTGCCTGACATTAAGAATCTCTGGCTGAATAGTAGCTAGTAAAACAAAGCTAGTATTAACTTATGATTACCCAGCAAGCAACCCGGTTACAGGGCTGTTGGAATAGTTGGATACAGCGCCAGATGATGGCGCTTCTATGAAAGGTGCCCAGAAACCTTGGGCTAACCTGTGCTGCGGATTCCAATCCCCAGCTGTCTAGTTGTACCTGGCTGTACACAAAAATATGGCGAAGCCCACCTCATTTGTTTTTAATTATTTCATGAAATAAGTGAAATAATTAAAAAAAAACGGGATTTCCTATATTTTTGGTTCCCAGCCGGGTACAAATAGGCAGCTGGGGGTTGGGTGCAGCCCGTAGGTGCCTGCTGTACCTGGCTAGGATACAAAAATATGGCGAAGCCTACGTCATTTTTTTGGTGGGCATACAGTCCTGGATGGAGTATGCTGAGTCTTGTAGTTCTGCAGCTGCTGTCTGCTCTCCTGCATACACTATTGAATGGAGCATGCTGAGCCTTGTCATTCTGCAGATGCTGTCTGCTCTCCTCCATACAGATAGACAGCAGCTGCAGAACTACAAGGCTCAGCATACTCCATCCAGGACTGTATGCAGGAGTTTTTTGCCCCCCAAAAAAATTATGTGGGCTTCGCCATATTTTTGTATGCTAGCCAGGTACAGCAGGCACCTACGAGCTGCCCCCAACCCCCAGCTGCCTATTTGTACCTGGCTGGGAACCAAAAATATAGGGAAGCCCTTTTTTTATTATTTCATGAATTTCATAAAATAATTTTAAAAAAAATGACGTGGGCTTTGCCATATTTTTGTGTACAGCCAGGTACAACTAGGCAGCTGGGGATTGGAATCCACAGCACAGGTTGGCGTGAGCTTTCTGGGCCCCTCTGCTGTGAATTACAGTCTGCAGCCGCCCCAGAAAATGGCGCTTTCATAGAAGCGCCATCTTCTGGCACTGTATCCAACTCTTCCAGCTGCCCTGGTGACGGGTGGCTCACTGGGTAATAATGGGGTTAGGGCTAGCTGTATATTATCAACTGGCCCTAAGCCTGAAATTGATGGTGTCACGCCAATATTAGACATGGCCACCATGAATTTTTAGTACCGATAAAAAGAACCACAACACACAGAAAAATATTTTTATTATAAGTAAAACACAACACAATTAGTGACTCCATCTTTATTGAAATAAAGAACCCCCCTCCGCAGTAATCCTGGGTCAAGGGTCCCGCGCCGTCCAATCCGGATCCAATATCATCTGATCGGTTTGCTGGAGGGCAAAGCGATCAGATGATGTGTCAGGTTCAAGGGCCTGAATCATATGACACAGCAGTTGATTGTATAAACAGCTTTTATCCAATCAGCTGATGCATCAGTGCAAAAAAAAATCAAAACAAACTACACACTTCAGTGTAGACTCCTGTCCGACAGCATCAGCTGATAGTTTAGCCGGGCGGTAAAAAGCCGGCCTCACCGCTCGACTTATAGTTTCAGCTGATTCCGTCAGGTGACCGCATCAGCTGATCATCGCCAGGTCTTAGAAAGAGAGAGAGAGAAAGAAGAGAGAGAAAGAAGAGAGAGAGAAAGAAGCGAAAGATGAGAAAGAAGAGAAAGAGAGAAGGAAGAGAGAGAAAGAGAGAAAGAAGAGAGAGAAAGAGAGAAAGAAGAAAGAGAAGAGAAAGAGGAGAAAGAAGAGAGAGTAGAGAAAGAAGAGAAAGAAAGGAGAGAAATAAAGGAGAGAAAGAAAGGAGAGAGAGAAAAAGGAGAGAGAGAGAAAGGAGAGAAAGAAAAGAGAGAGAGAAAGGAGAGAAAGAAAGGAGAGAGAGAAAGGAGAGAGAGAAAGGAGAGAGAGAGAAAGGAGAGAGAGAAAGAAAGGAGAAAGAGAAAGAAGAGAGAAGAGAAAGAGGAGAAAGAAGAGAAAGAAAGGAGAGAAAGGAGAGAAAGAAAGGAGAGAGAGAAAGGAGAGAAAGAAAGGATGGAGAGAGAGAGAGAAAGAGAGAGAGAAAAAGAAAGGAGAGAGAGAAAGGAGAGAGAGAGAAAGGAGAGAGAGAGAAAGGAGAGAGAGAAAGAAAGGAGAGAGAGAAAGGAGAGAGAGAGAAAGAAGAGAGAGAAAGGAGAGAGAAAACGAAGAGAGAGAGAGTAGAGAAAGAGGAGAAAGAAGAGAAAGAAGAAAAAGAAGAGAAAGAAAGGAGAGAAAGAAAGGAGAGAGAGAAAGGAGAGAGAGAGAAAGGAGAGAAAGAAAGTAGAGAGAGAAAGGAGAGAGAAAGGAGAGAGAGAAAGGAGAGAGAGAAAGGAGAGGGAGAAAGGAGAGAGAGAAAGGAGAGAAAGAAAGGATGGAGAGAGAGAGAAAGAGAGAGAGAGAAAGAAAGGAGAGAGAGAAAGGAGAGAGAGAGAAAGGAGAGAGAGAGAGAAAGGAGAGAGAGAAAGAAAGGAGAGAGAGAAAGGAGAGAGGGAAAGAAGAGAGAGAAAGGAGAGAGAGAAGAGAAAGTGGAGAAAGAAGAGAAAGAAGAAAAAGAAGAGAAAGAAAGGAGAGAAAGGAGAGAAAGAAAGTAGAGAGAGAAAGGAGAGAGAAAGGAGAGAGAAAAAGGAGAGAGAGAAAGGAGAGAGAGAGACAGAAGAGAGATAGAGAGAGAGAGCTCACAGCTGAACGCTCCTCCCCTCAGTGCATAATTAAATTATAATTATAAATATATTATAAATATATTTTAAAATTAAAAAAACTCTTTACCAGGTCTAGAACTCGCGACCTTATGCTTTTTAGGTGAGCGCTCTATCCACTCAGCTATTGCCTCTAAAGTGAAAGATAGGCAGATTTTGTAATCTTGAAGTCTGGAATGCTGAAGTCTCAGCTGACCACGTGATTCACTTTATTGCTACATGGAGCTCATACAGAGCACTTGTGTTCTGTAGCAGAGATGACAGTGTCGTGTGGATTACGTCGGACCTGCAGGGGTATTGGAGGATTTAAATAAAATGGTGAAACTGTGTTTTTTGTCTTTTATTCCAAATAAAGGATTTTTCGCGGTGTGTGTTTATTTACTTTCACTTTATAATAGATAATAATTATAATTTAAAATTAAAAATAAAAAAATAAAAATAAAAAAAATAAATTCTTTACCAGGACCAGAACTCCTGACTTTATGCTTCTTAGGCAGGTGCTTTTTTCCACTAGTCTAGTGCCTCTAATGATTTCGATAGGCAGATTTTGTAATCTTGAAGTCTGCAGTGCTGACTGAAGTCTCTGCTAACCGCGTGAGTCACTTCATTGCTACGGTGCCACTACATCTTCAGGGAGCAGAGCTGACAGTGTCGTATGAATTACTTCGGACCTGGAGGGGTATTTTTGGGATTAATAAAGGGGTGAACCAGGGTGTTTTTTGTCTTTTATTCCAAATAAAGGATTTTTCGCGGTGTGTGTTTCTTTACTTTAACTTTCAGTTTAATCATGAAAGGTATCTCGGGGAGACGCCTGGCATGATTAAACTCATTATTACCCCGATTGTCACCGCACCAGGGCAATTTGGGATGAGCTGGGTGGAGTCCTCCGGGACTGTCGCACCTAATGGATGCGGCTATTCCGGGCGGCTGCTGGGTGATATTGTTAGGGTAGTGGGCTCCCGATAACATGGAGCTCTCCATCCTGACAATACCAGCCTCCAGCCATGTGGCTTTATCCTGGCTAGTATCAAATATGGGGGAAACTGCATTTTTTTTTTCATCTAATTTATTTATTTATTTTACTGCACGATATAGACCCGCCCGCCGGCGGCTGTGATTGGTTGCAGTGAGACAGCTGTCACTCAGCGTGGGGGCGTGTCTGACTGCAACCATTCATGGGCGCCGGTGTGCAGGGAAAGCACGTAATAACTAATTGACTAATTAAGCAGCAGCCATTTTCTAAAGAGGAAAAGACACAGCAGATTTGTGAGAGACGTGGAGCGACACGCTCGTGATCGGTGAGTAGGAAAGGGAGAGGGATTGTGCTGGGGATGCAGGACGCATGCAGATAGCAACATGTGTACATAGCCTTACTGTAAAAAGCCACGTTTTTGGTGATCGAACCGTTCTCGAACGTAACTCGAGCTGTCGAGCTGTTAGCAAAAAGCTCGAGTTCGATCTCGAACACCCCCCAAAATCACTCGAACATGAAATTGGCGAACATCGCTCATCTGTAATGCTTAAGACAAAACATAAGGCAGAAAGACCCACAAACAAGTAACAACTGAAGGCAGCTGCAGTAACGGCTTGGCAAAGCATCATAAAGGAGGAAACTCATCATTGAATGACATTCATGGATTCCCGACTTCAGTTATTTTATGCAAAGGATACCCTACATAGTATCAAAAATTAACATTTTATTTATGGTAAGGAAAATCTGTCTAATTACACTTGAGCCCCTAAAATGCGGAGGCTTTTGTAGAAAAATTGTTGCAATTCCTAAAGGCTTCACAAGATACTTTTGTTCCATCCCGTTAATTAAACCTGAATTCTATGTACAGTTCCACTGCATCTCAGTTGTTTCACTTTAAATGAAAAATAGGGGCATACAGAATCCAAATAACAAAGATTCGATCATTGTCTAAATATTTCTGAACCTAACTGTAGTCATTTATCCTTGATATGTCATTACTAATGTTACTGATGCTCTAGTGCAGTGATGGCGAACCTGTGGCACTCCAGCTGTTGCAAAACTACAATTCCCATCATGTCTTCACAGCCAAAGCTTTTGCTTTGAATGGCCAGGCATGATAGGAATTGTAGTTTTGCAACAGCTGGAGTGCCACAGGTTCGCCATCACTGCTCTAGTGCATTCAACATTTTTAGAAAAAACAATGCAAACATTTTTAGTTCCTTTCAATGCAATCATCCTTTACATCTGTGACTGAAGTCAGCATTGTAGATTGGTAGGGGTTGTGTTAAACTTCTTTTGCATTCACAGAGAAATTTCAATATTGCCATATGTGACAATGTTATAAGCATATGTACATGTGTAATAGTGAGATAACTTTTCAACTAATTCTTGGCATTTGTAGTTGTAGAGGTGATAAATGTACCAAATTAAGAAGCCATCTGGACGACTATACCAAATGAAACAAGAACAGATGAAACAAACATGAAACAACAATGGCCAATTGTATCAAGATCAAAACTTTTAAAGTACGATTCAAATAAAAGTGCAGCCTATAAAATATTCAAATGCAGTAGACATGAAAGGGAATTATCAACTATTCCAATGGAAAATTACTTTACTTTAGGAAAACAAAATTATCAAAATTATAGATTAAAATAAAACTGGGAAATTGAAAACAAAAATACAATTTATTACTTGATCTATATTTTAAATCAATGCTAATTATAACAAACAACACTTTAATATGACAATCAATGCTATTATCAAGTCATGGTCATATATTACCCTTCAGTGTTTATAATGTTTATACTGTATCATTACTGTGTGACTTATTTTTGCACTCTTGTCTACCTCATACTATGTACAGCTGTGCTCAAAAGTTTACATACCCAGCAGATTTTTTGCTTTCTTGTCCTTTTTTCAGAGAATATGAATGATAACATGATTAGCAAAGCCATTTATTGTCAAACTACTATGTTTTCCCTTTTTAAATCATAATGATAACCAAAAACATCTAAATGACCCTGATCAAAAGTTAACATACCCTGGTGATTTTTGCCTGATAACATGCACAAAGGTTGACACAAATGGGTTTGAATGGCTAATAAAGGTAACATCCTCACCTATGACCTGTTTGCTTTTAATCATTGTGTGTACATAAAAACTGAGTGAGTTTCTGGGATCCAGACAGACTCTTGTATCTTTCATCCAGCCACTGACATTTCTGAATTGTGAGTAATGGGAAAAGCCAAAGAATTGTCAATCGATCTACGGGAAAAGATAGTTGAACTGTATAAAACAGGAAAGGGATACAAAAAGATATCCAAGAGATAGATAATGCAAGTCAGCAGTGTTCAAACGTTGATTAACAAATGGAAAATCAGGGACTCTGTAAAAACCAAACCCCGATAAGGTAGACCAACAAAAATTTAAGCCACAACTGCTAGGAAAATGTTTCAGGATGCAAAGAAAGACCCACAAATAACATCAGCTGAAATACAGGACTCACTGAAAACTATTGGTGTGGCTTTTTCAAGATGCAAAATAAGGAGGCATTTGAAGAAACATGGGCTGCATGGTCGAGTCACCAGAAGAAAGCTATTACTGCACAAATGCCACAAAGTATCTCACCTATAATGTGCCAAACAGCACAGAGACAAACCTCCAAACTTCTGGAACAAGGTAGTTTGGAGTGATGACACCAAAATCAAACTTTTTGGCTACAACCATAAACATTACATTTGGAGAAGTGTCAACAAGGCCTATAATGAAAGGAACACCATTCCTACTGTAAAGCACGGAGGTGGTTCGCTGATGATGTAGGGATATGGGTGCTATACAGACACAGGAAGCTTGGTCAAAATTGAATGAAAGATTAATGCAGCACCTTATCAGCAAATACTGGGGACAAATGTGCAGTCATCAGCCCAGAAGTTGCACATGGGACGTACTTGGACGTTCCAACATGACAGAGATCCGAAACTGGAGTTCTGGAGTGGCCATCTCAGTCTCCTAACCTCAATATCATTGAGCCACTCTGAGGAGAACTCAAGCGCGCAGTTCATGCAAAAAAGCTCAGGAATTGGAGTTTTTTTGCCAAGAAGAATAGTCAGTTTTACCATCTGAGAAAATAAAGAGCCTCATCCACAACTACCACAAAAGACTTCAAGCTGTTATTAATGTTACAGGGAGCAATACACGGTATTAAGAACTGGGGTATGTGAACTTTTGATCAGGGTCATTTGGATTTTTTTGGTTATCATTATGATTTAAAAACAGAAAATGCAGTAGTTTAACAATAAATGGCTTCAATCAACCACTAACCATAAGTGGGAAAAAAATTGTGTTATCATTCATATTCTCTGAAAAAAGGCCAAGAAAGCAAAAAAAATTGTCGGGGTACGTAAACTTTTGAGCACAACTGTATATATACTCTTTCCTATGCCTACAGAGTTCTCCTTTGATGCACAGTGTTTATTATGTTTAAATAAGTTGTTCGGAACCTTTGTACTGATGGCTTTTCTTTAGGATAGATCATCAATAACTTATTGGTGATACCAGGTGCTGGCAACTGCAGGATGTGCTCAGCTGCAGAGCTGTACAGCTCAACTCCATCAATTGCTTATTGGCCGTGGCCGGGAACTGCATATCCCTTCTTTATTGATTCAAATAGAGGGTGCATGTGTAGTACCCAACCGTGACATTATATAGTTGATTGAACTGTGTTGTGCAGGTACACAATTATGCACATCCTGAGGTAGGATGTAGGTAAGTAGGTCATATTGGATCCAGAGAGGTAGATCTGTGTGACATCAGCGTAGAGAAGATACTGAAAGCCGTAGGACTCTATGAGTTGTCCTAGGCTGACTGTGTACAAGAGAAGGGGTCCAAAAACTGAACCTTGGGAACCCAGACAGATAGGGGCGAGATAAGGAGAAAGTGTGAACATGAGAGACGCTGAATGCTCGGTCGGTTAGGTATGAAGAGATCCAAAATTGGGCAATGTCTGTGATGCCCAGAGATGAGAGAATCTTTACAGGAGGGAATGGTCTACTGTGTCAAAGGCAGGAAAAGGAGGACAGAGTAGTGTCACTTTTGCAGCTTTTTACCCATGGTCTTGTTTTTGATGCATTTTTCCCACACACACAAAAAAAAACAAGAAAAAAAACCATTTTACTGTCACAGCAAAGTGAATGAGATTTTCTGGAATCTAAACACATTTAGCTACTTATTTTCCTTCCCTCATATGAAGTAATTTGAAATCTGCAGCATTAAAATTCTTTCTGTGTTTTTGCAACAATATTTACCCATAATAATGAATAGGGGAAAAAAAATGAAAAATGCACTCAAAAAATTGTATGTAACGTTTTTCATTTTTTTCGTTATACAGAAATTCTTGCAACAAATACTTTATATGGGCAGTTGGCATATATGTGTGATTTTTTATATTGTTTAATTAGGATCAGTTTTATATGGTATCTTTTGTCCACACTTTTATCCTTATTTTTTATCATATGTATGTGGATATGTACTTAATTTGCAATACTGGGACAGAATTTATTTATGTTTTCCTCTGGTAATTACGTCTTACTGATACTGATGGATTTTGTGTATTAAGTGTTATACAGTAGATATTTAACATTAGTTCTAACTGCCTTTATAGATACATTTTCCCAGTATAAAGAAAAAAAGACTGGAAAAGAGCACCAAATATACTTGATTTGGTGTATTGTATTAAGCCATAATATGGACATATACAAGTAGCCATAGAATGAAATCATCAATAATCACTATCTAAAATAAATTGGATTTACAGGCTCTGGCTAATGATTTTTTTTTTTCTTCATAGAAGTGATCTATATCTCATTGATTTATGTAGCAGCCAATCATGTTATAACACACAGTAGCAAACATGTGAGTCTATAAGAGATGATAAGGTGTGACTAACCATTCATTTGTTAAGTATGTTTATATTTTACAATCTGTATCAGCTCTCCTAATTTTTATTAACAGTGTAAGAAGATGCAGCTGATTTGTACTTTATATTTAGCAGAAATGAAAGATCCCGTTCTAAAGCAGATGTGTAACTCCGGTCCAAGCCATGAGACGGCTATGAGACGGCATTCAGGATGATTTCTTCACTACTCTTATGAGAGTCCTCTTTCAACATCTACAAATTTGCTATGATTCCAATGTTTTTGTTGTAAATACCGTGTTTCCCTGAAAATAAGACAGGATCTTATATTGTTTTTGCTCAGAAAGATGGGCTAGGGCTTATTTTCAGGGGATGTCTTATTATTATCTTTTTTCCATGGGCAACAATCCACATTTATTCTTGAATGAAAAAAATAACATTTATTCAAGTATAGCCATATTGCATTCTGGAACATCAACATAACTCTCCAAACCCAGTGTGCAACACATACATGTCTATCTATCTGTCTATCTATCCATTCAAGCCGCATACACACACTGCACATACAAAACAGCCTGTCTCCTCTTCAGCTTTCAGGAAAGTCGAGACTGTGGCAAAAAGCGCAATAGAGTCTTACCAGATAACAACCAAGATATTAATTAATAAGGTGAACTCACCTATAGGGGTTGTGACAGTCAAAACTCCTATATTCACATGGTAGCTAGGTAAAGTAGCTGCAGCCCCGAAGTAGTCAGAGTAGATATTTTGAGGAAACCGGGTGTCCCGCTGCGCTTCTGACCAATTCAAGTCCGAATCCATGTCACTGCTATATGTCCTGATGAAGGGGGCTGTGACCTCCAAAACACATTGACCTGTACTTAGCTAATTTAATAAAGACATGGAATAATTTATTTCAGGGTTGAATTGGTGATAAGCGCAGCATGACACCCGGTTTCCTCCAAATATTTCTCCTCATCAGTTTTAAATTCCTGCACTTAGGAGACCATTTGGTTCAAACCTAGTCACATGATTTTCCTTTCTCCATTTTCATTTTTTCCTTCCCTTTGTCCAAGAGCCATAACTTTTTTTCTGACATCATAGCTGTATGATAATTAGTTGGGTTTTTTGTGTGGTATGAGTTGTACTTTGGAATGAAACTTTGAATTTTATCATATAGTGTATTAGAAAACAAGTAAAAAATTCCATGTGCTGTGAAATTGCAAAAAAAAGTGTAATTCAACAACTGTGCGAATATATCTTCTTGCCTGTGTGCCGCCCCGGCAACAACCGGGGTGCTCAGATACGGTGTTGTCGTGGCTCGAGGGGTTCGGACCCGGGCTCAGCGAGCACTCAAAACTTGAGAAGGGGTTATTTACAGGGGAGATTTTCATGACGCCAGCTGCGGGTTGCAGTAATGTGAGTACCGCCGCTGCTGGAAAGAGTACCGGGGCAGATGGTGTGAAACAGCAAGGTGTCAGTCCCTCCGCAGGTAGGGTAGGGCCCCGGACTCTGGAGAGTTAGTAGCTTTGGGTGGACAGGGTGCAGGGATCAGGGCACTAACTGCGGGTAGTCGTGGTGTTGGATGAGGTTTAGAAAGTAGACACAGACACTGTGGGTAAACCAAAGTCTCTGAGTGCCACTGCCGCTGCGGGCAGCCCGTCCAAGTACCCAGTCCCATCGGTGTCACTTAATGACTCAGAACCTGCCTCTGTGCACTATTTTGTGCCTGTGTGGGTACCTATAGCTTGAAGCTGTAAGGTCCAGTTCTTCAGTTTTTAAGTGAAGTCTTGCTCCTAAGGGCTTGCATTTGGGACTTCAGTGGGTTGCTTTGTTTGGAAAACCCTGTCCCCCATATTGTGTTGATGCTCTCAGTCTCTGAGCTCTAGAGCAGGTCCCTGAAGGTCCCCTGCTTCTGCAGGTTAATTGCCAGGACGTTGAATTGGCTCCTGACCTAGGGTCCTATACCCCGTCGTGCTTGGTACAAGACAGCACTGTTGACCCCTCTTTGGTGCCTGCAGTCCCTCCTAGACCGCGTCTGTCGCACCCCAGACCGACGTCCCTCTACCCGGTCACCTCACCTTTGTCGGTCTAGCTCCCCAGGAGCTAACACTCCAGCTCCTCACACTTTGAGGGCTCTCACTGAACTTACTTCATCTCTCCCACCAGTCTGCCTGACCCCTAGGTGGGGGGCCCTGTTCCAGCTAGACCAACCCACTGGTGTGTCTAACAGGTCATGATATGAGGTGTGGTTAGGGTTTGTGGTGCTGATGGAGGTGACACCAGTTTCCGGGAACTTGGAACCATGGGGGAGTAGGCCCTGCACCCTGGGAAAAGGATGCAGTTCCCTATAGCACTCTGATGTATTCAGGGGTGCTACACCTGTGGTGATCCCAGTAAAACGTACATCAAGTATGTACATTACTTTGTGCTTTTGGAGGCTTTCTTAGCAAGAGCATTCCATTGGTGGTGTTTTGGAATTTTTTTCCCATTTCCAAGCCTGTCCATTGGCTATGGCGCTATAAGAAGCGTGGACATGTGTTCTGTTACTTCCTGACCGCCAGTCTGGTGTCCTGTTAGCATGCAATTGATTGAAAACTTTTGGGTGACATTCATTTTGCTAATTATAAAAAGCACATGATGATAATTATGACTTATTAATATGAATGAGCAGACCGACTCATGTTTGGTTTCAACTTGTTCTGCCGAACTGTAGTTGAAAGTTCGATTCGGTACCAGAACCTGATCCAAACTTGACCTCAGACCCTGAACACCTAAGAAGTCAGTGGAGAACCAATTTTTGGGACTGTAAAATGGCTGTACAATGGCCGTAGTAAGGGCTAGGAGGATGCTAAAGAAATCAAAATGGGGGTAAGAGCAGGACAATTACCCTCCAAACAAATGTGCCTAAAAGGGCTTCTGTCACCTTAGCAATTGTGGTTAAGAATTAAGTAAATTATGAAAATAAAAATCTTGAGTGCCCTCAGACACTGTTGTCAGAGTTCCCAAACAGAGTCAATATTTTAAGAGGGCAGTCACAGAGCCTGTTTACAGAATTCCTTCACACAGAACCTCATCACTGTTACATATTAATAGAATTAAAAAAATTGAAAAACAAACTAGGAAGCAGAGGTCCAATTGGAGGAGGATGTGGACATAGTGGTCTAGTGGACATAATTGTCAACAATGTTTTTTTATTGTTTGATTGTTTTTATTTGGGGAGGCCCCAAAACATTGGGAATGGCATATCGAGCAAACAAATTGGAGTAGAACAATGGCTGGGTGCGGCTGGTATATTTCTCTAGTCAGCCAAAGGTATGGACAAGTCCTGTGGGGATCTGGAATGCCCCTGTCTCTATCAGGGTGTCACAGGGAACTGCACCCCTTTCTCTTATGGTGCAGAACTCACCCTCCATGGTTCTGGGATCCTAACTACTGGTATTGCTTCAATCAGCACTCAAGTCCTAACCACATCTCACACCACACCCTGTCAGGCACACCAGTGGGTGGTCTAGCTGCAAAAGGGCCACCCGCCTAGGGGTCAGGCAGACTGGTGGGAGGCACATAGTCAGATGAGTAGTAGCCCTCAGAGAGTGAGGAGCTGGGGAGTTGTAGTTCCCTGGGTGACTTTGGTTGAGCCGCAGATGGTGGTCTGGGACCAGAGATCTCGGAGACCCGGTTGCAGGGTATTGGAGAAAGGTGCCCAGACTTAAGGTGGTGTCACACACAGCGACAACGACGTCGCTGCTACGTCACAATTTTCTGTGATGTTGCAGCGACGTCCCGTCGCTGTCACTGTGTGTGACATCCAGCAACGACCTGGCCCCTGCTGTGAGGTCGCCGGTCGTTGCTGAATGTCCAGCTTCATTTTTTGGTCGTTGCTCTCCCGCTGTGACGCACACATCACTGTGTGACAGCGAGAGAGCAACGAAATGAAGCGAGCAGGGAGCAGGAGCCGTCGTCTGGCAGCTGCGGTAAGCTGTAACCAGGGTAAACATCGGGTAACCAAGGAAAGACCTTTCCCTGGTTACCCGATATTTACCTTCGTTACCAGCATCCGCCCTCGCTGCCAGTGCCGGCTCCTGCTCTCTGCACATGTAGCTGCAGTACACATCGGGTAATTAACCCTGTAGACTGTGAGCCCTCGCGGGCAGGGTCCTCTCTCCTCCTATACCAGTCTGTTTTGTACTGTTAATGATTGTTGTACGTATACCCTCTTTCACTTGTAAAGCGCCATGGAATAAATGGCGCTATAATAATAAATAATAATAATAATAATAACCCGATGTGTACTGTAGCAAGGAGAGCAGGGAGTCAGCACTAAGTAGTGTGCGCGGCTCCCTGCTCTCTGCACATGTAGCTGCAGTACACATCGGGTAATTAACCCGATTTGTACTGTAGCAAGGAGAGCAGGGAGCCAGCACTAAGTAGTGTGTGCGGCTCCCTGCTCTCTGCAAATGTAGCTGCAGTACACATCGGGTAATTAATCCGATGTGTACTGTAGCTAGGAGTGCAGGGAGCCAGCGCTAAGCAGTGTGCGCGGCTCCTGCTCTCTGCACATGTAGCTGCAGTACACATTGGGTAATTAACCCGATGTGTACTGTAGCTAGGAGTGCAGGGAGCCAGCGCTAAGCAGTGTGCGTGGCTCCTGCTCTCTGCACATGTAGCACAGCGACGCGTGTCATTATGATCGCTGCTGCTTCTGCTGTGTTTGACAGCTAAGCAGCAATCATAACAGCGACTTACAAGGTCGCTGTTACGTCATAGAAAATGGTGATGTAACAGCAACGTCGTTGTCACTGTCGCTATGTGTGAACCCAGCTTTAGTTTTGGAAAAATGGTCGACACCGGAAAGTCCAGTAACCAGACCGGTACCGAGCACGGCGGGGTACAGGATCCTAGATCAGGGAGTAGCTTCACGTAACCTGGTAATTCACCTATGGAGGATAGTCTCTTTAAGAACTTTCCCCAAGAGCTCAGAGATCGAAGGCACCAACTCAATGAGGGAGATAGGACTTTCCAGCTTATGCAGCCCACTGAAATCCCAAGTGTCAGCCATCGAGAGCACAGCTCCCCTATTCAAATATAGGGAGTGGGACCCTGACAGCTTCAGGCCGAAGGGTCACTCAGAACATCTATATAATTGTGCATGGAGGCAGACCCCAGACCACTAATCAATACCAGCGGGGACGTATTCCCGGACGAGCTCCCCAGAGTGGCAGTGGCACCCAGAGACTTGGTTTACTTCTATGTCAGAGTCTCCTTAATGGTTGCACTCACATCTACAGCCTGAGTGAGTACACTGTTCTCTCTGCGTCCTGCCTGCCCGTGTGACGCCCTGGGCAAGCCAGGGGTCACAGGTCACAACTAGAGTTGAGCGCGGTTCGTGGTTCGTGGTTCTCCAGTTCGCGGCTCGAGTGATTTTGGGGCATGTTCTAGATCGAACTAGAACTCGAGCTTTTTGCAAAAGCTCGATAGTTCTAGAAACGTTCGAGAACGGTTCTAGCAGCCAAAAAACAGCTAAATCCTAGCTTGGTTTCTGCTGTAATAGTGTAAGTCACTCTGTGAATCAAACTATTATCACATTTCAGTGTATAGTGTGCGTGAACAGCGCCTTCAGATCACTGCTGTTTCTATAATGGCGATCGCCATTTTTTTTTTTTTTTTTCTTGTCTTCCTTCCCTAAGCGCGCGCGTCTTGTGGGGCGGGCCAGCATGTCAGCCAATCACAGACACACACACACCTAAGTGGACTTTGAGCCAGAGAAGCAATGGCATGTGTGATAGGATCTGCATGTCACATGTCCCTGCATTATAAAACCGGACATTTTCTTCACGAACGCCATTATCTGCCTTCTGCGTCTTTGGTGTCAGACATCAGTGTCGCAGCTCCGTCCTCCTGAGTCCTATAGCCGATACAGCTGTATGCGCTGCATACACAGCGTTAGACAGCTTAGGGACAGCACATTCTAGCAGTCCTTTTAAGGGCTCAAAGCGGCAGGGTCAGAGAGCCATAAGTGACAGGTCCTGCAAACAGCAACAGCGTCTGTGTAGCCCAGGTCAGGGATTTCCTCCCTGCATTTCACCATTAGGAGGGAATAGAAAGGCAGGCTTCCATTCCTCTACCCAGAGCACCACAATCCTGCCACTGTACCCTCTTGTCCTCTGCACACTCCAACTCATTCTAAGTAAGCCATTATACTAGCAAACATTCAGTGTACCTAGTGGCATCCTATACGTGGCTATTGGACTTTGCTATAGTCCCACTAGTGCAAAGACATTTGCAGAGCACGTCTGCCTGCATTGCACACTACAACTTTTTTAAACTAAGCAATTTTACTAGCAAAACACTCAGTGTACCTAGTGGCATCCTATACGTGGCTATTGGACTTTGCTATAGTCCCACTAGTGCCAAGACATTTGCAGCACGTCTGCCTGCGTTGCACACTCCAACTAATTATAACTAAGCCATTATACTAGCACACACTCAGTGTACCTAGTGGCATCCTATACGTGGCTATTGGACTTTGCTATAGTCCCACTAGTGCCAAGACATTTGCAGCACGTCTGCCTGCGTTGCACACTCCAACTAATTATAACTAAGCCATTATACTAGCACACACTCAGTGTACCTAGTGGCATCCTATACGTGGCTATTGGACTTTGCTATAGTCCCACTAGTGCCAAGACATTTGCAGCACGTCTGCCTGCGTTGCACACTCCAACTAATTATAACTAAGCCATTATACTAGCACACACTCAGTGTACCTAGTGGCATCCTATACGTGGCTATTGGACTTTGCTATAGTCCCACTAGTGCCAAGACATTTGCAGCACGTCTGCCTGCGTTGCACACTCCAACTAATTATAACTAAGCCATTATACTAGCACACACTCAGTGTACCTAGTGGCATCCTATACGTGGCTATTGGACTTTGCTGTAGTCCCACTAGTGCCAAGACATTTGCAGCACGTCTGCCTGCGTTGCACACTCCAACTAATTATAACTAAGCCATTATACTAGCACACACTCAGTGTACCTAGTGGCATCCTATACGTGGCTATTGGACTTTGCTATAGTCCCACTAGTGCCAAGACATTTGCAGCACGTCTGCCTGCGTTGCACACTCCAACTAATTATAACTAAGCCATTATACTAGCACACACTCAGTGTACCTAGTGGCATCCTATACGTGGCTATTGGACTTTGCTATAGTCCCACTAGTGCCAAGACATTTGCAGCACGTCTGCCTGCGTTGCACACTCCAACTAATTATAACTAAGCCATTATACTAGCACACACTCAGTGTACCTAGTGGCATCCTATACGTGGCTATTGGACTTTGCTATAGTCCCACTAGTGCCAAGACATTTGCAGCACGTCTGCCTGCGTTGCACACTCCAACTAATTATAACTAAGCCATTATACTAGCACACACTCAGTGTACCTAGTGGCATCCTATACGTGGCTATTGGACTTTGCTATAGTCCCACTAGTGCCAAGACATTTGCAGCACGTCTGCCTGCGTTGCACACTCCAACTAATTATAACTAAGCCATTATACTAGCACACACTCAGTGTACCTAGTGGCATCCTATACGTGGCTATTGGACTTTGCTATAGTCCCACTAGTGCCAAGACATTTGCAGCACGTCTGCCTGCGTTGCACACTCCAACTAATTATAACTAAGCCATTATACTAGCACACACTCAGTGTACCTAGTGGCATCCTATACGTGGCTATTGGACTTTGCTATAGTCCTACTAGTGCCAAGACATTTGCAGAGCGCATCTGCCTGCGTTGCACACTCCAACTAATTATAACTAAGCCATTATACTAGCACACACTCAGTGAACCTAGTGGCATCCTATACGTGGCTATTGGACTTTGCTATAGTCCCACTAGTGCCAAGACATTTGCAGCACGTCTGCCTGCGTTGCACACTCCAACTAATTATAACTAAGCCATTATACTAGCACACACTCAGTGTACCTAGTGGCATCCTATACGTGGCTATTGGACTTTGCTATAGTCCCACTAGTGCCAAGACATTTGCAGCACGTCTGCCTGCGTTGCACACTCCAACTAATTATAACTAAGCCATTATACTAGCACACACTCAGTGTACCTAGTGGCATCCTATACGTGGCTATTGGACTTTGCTATAGTCCCACTAGTGCCAAGACATTTGCAGCACGTCTGCCTGCGTTGCACACTCCAACTAATTATAACTAAGCCATTATACTAGCACACACTCAGTGTACCTAGTGGCATCCTATACGTGGCTATTGGACTTTGCTATAGTCCCACTAGTGCCAAGACATTTGCAGCACGTCTGCCTGCGTTGCACACTCCAACTAATTATAACTAAGCCATTATACTAGCACACACTCAGTGTACCTAGTGGCATCCTTTACGTGGCTATTGGACTTTGCTATAGTCCCACTAGTGCCAAGACATTTGCAGCACGTCTGCCTGCGTTGCACACTCCAACTAATTATAACTAAGCCATTATACTAGCACACACTCAGTGTACCTAGTGGCATCCTATACGTGGCTATTGGACTTTGCTATAGTCCCACTAGTGCCAAGACATTTGCAGCACGTCTGCCTGCGTTGCACACTCCAACTAATTATAACTAAGCCATTATACTAGCACACACTCAGTGTACCTAGTGGCATCCTATACGTGGCTATTGGACTTTGCTATAGTCCCACTAGTGCCAAGACATTTGCAGCACGTCTGCCTGCGTTGCACACTCCAACTAATTATAACTAAGCCATTATACTAGCACACACTCAGTGTACCTAGTGGCATCCTATACGTGGCTATTGGACTTTGCTATAGTCCTACTAGTGCCAAGACATTTGCAGAGCGCATCTGCCTGCGTTGCACACTCCAACTAATTATAACTAAGCCATTATACTAGCACACACTCAGTGAACCTAGTGGCATCCTATACGTGGCTATTGGACTTTGCTATAGTCCCACTAGTGCCAAGACATTTGCAGCACGTCTGCCTGCGTTGCACACTCCAACTAATTATAACTAAGCCATTATACTAGCACACACTCAGTGTACCTAGTGGCATCCTATACGTGGCTATTGGACTTTGCTATAGTCCCACTAGTGCCAAGACATTTGCAGCACGTCTGCCTGCGTTGCACACTCCAACTAATTATAACTAAGCCATTATACTAGCACACACTCAGTGTACCTAGTGGCATCCTATACGTGGCTATTGGACTTTGCTATAGTCCCACTAGTGCCAAGACATTTGCTGCACGTCTGCCTGCGTTGCACACTCCAACTAATTATAACTAAGCCATTATACTAGCACACACTCAGTGTACCTAGTGGCATCCTATACGTGGCTATTGGACTTTGCTATAGTCCCACTAGTGCCAAGACATTTGCAGCACGTCTGCCTGCGTTGCACACTCCAACTAATTATAACTAAGCCATTATACTAGCACACACTCAGTGTACCTAGTGGCATCCTATACGTGGCTATTGGACTTTGCTATAGTCCCACTAGTGCCAAGACATTTGCAGCACGTCTGCCTGCGTTGCACACTCCAACTAATTATAACTAAGCCATTATACTAGCACACACTCAGTGTACCTAGTGGCATCCTATACGTGGCTATTGGACTTTGCTATAGTCCCACTAGTGCCAAGACATTTGCAGCACGTCTGCCTGCGTTGCACACTCCAACTAATTATAACTAAGCCATTATACTAGCACACACTCAGTGTACCTAGTGGCATCCTATACGTGGCTATTGGACTTTGCTATAGTCCCACTAGTGCCAAGACATTTGCAGCACGTCTGCCTGCGTTGCACACTCCAACTAATTATAACTAAGCCATTATACTAGCACACACTCAGTGTACCTAGTGGCATCCTATACGTGGCTATTGGACTTTGCTATAGTCCCACTAGTGCCAAGACATTTGCAGCACGTCTGCCTGCGTTGCACACTCCAACTAATTATAACTAAGCCATTATACTAGCACACACTCAGTGTACCTAGTGGCATCCTATACGTGGCTATTGGACTTTGCTATAGTCCCACTAGTGCCAAGACATTTGCAGCACGTCTGCCTGCGTTGCACACTCCAACTAATTATAACTAAGCCATTATACTAGCACACACTCAGTGTACCTAGTGGCATCCTATACGTGGCTATTGGACTTTGCTATAGTCCCACTAGTGCCAAGACATTTGCAGCACGTCTGCCTGCGTTGCACACTCCAACTAATTATAACTAAGCCATTATACTAGCACACACTCAGTGTACCTAGTGGCATCCTATACGTGGCTATTGGACTTTGCTATAGTCCTACTAGTGCCAAGACATTTGCAGAGCGCATCTGCCTGCGTTGCACACTCCAACTAATTATAACTAAGCCATTATACTAGCACACACTCAGTGAACCTAGTGGCATCCTATACGTGGCTATTGGACTTTGCTATAGTCCCACTAGTGCCAAGACATTTGCAGCACGTCTGCCTGCGTTGCACACTCCAACTAATTATAACTAAGCCATTATACTAGCACACACTCAGTGTACCTAGTGGCATCCTATACGTGGCTATTGGACTTTGCTATAGTCCCACTAGTGCCAAGACATTTGCAGCACGTCTGCCTGCGTTGCACACTCCAACTAATTATAACTAAGCCATTATACTAGCACACACTCAGTGTACCTAGTGGCATCCTATACGTGGCTATTGGACTTTGCTATAGTCCCACTAGTGCCAAGACATTTGCTGCACGTCTGCCTGCGTTGCACACTCCAACTAATTATAACTAAGCCATTATACTAGCACACACTCAGTGTACCTAGTGGCATCCTATACGTGGCTATTGGACTTTGCTATAGTCCCACTAGTGCCAAGACATTTGCAGCACGTCTGCCTGCGTTGCACACTCCAACTAATTATAACTAAGCCATTATACTAGCACACACTCAGTGTACCTAGTGGCATCCTATACGTGGCTATTGGACTTTGCTATAGTCCCACTAGTGCCAAGACATTTGCAGCACGTCTGCCTGCGTTGCACACTCCAACTAATTATAACTAAGCCATTATACTAGCACACACTCAGTGTACCTAGTGGCATCCTATACGTGGCTATTGGACTTTGCTATAGTCCCACTAGTGCCAAGACATTTGCAGCACGTCTGCCTGCGTTGCACACTCCAACTAATTATAACTAAGCCATTATACTAGCACACACTCAGTGTACCTAGTGGCATCCTATACGTGGCTATTGGACTTTGCTATAGTCCCACTAGTGCCAAGACATTTGCAGCACGTCTGCCTGCGTTGCACACTCCAACTAATTATAACTAAGCCATTATACTAGCACACACTCAGTGTACCTAGTGGCATCCTATACGTGGCTATTGGACTTTGCTATAGTCCCACTAGTGCCAAGACATTTGCAGCACGTCTGCCTGCGTTGCACACTCCAACTAATTATAACTAAGCCATTATACTAGCACACACTCAGTGTACCTAGTGGCATCCTATACGTGGCTATTGGACTTTGCTATAGTCCCACTAGTGCCAAGACATTTGCAGCACGTCTGCCTGCGTTGCACACTCCAACTAATTATAACTAAGCCATTATACTAGCACACACTCAGTGTACCTAGTGGCATCCTATACGTGGCTATTGGACTTTGCTATAGTCCCACTAGTGCCAAGACATTTGCAGCACGTCTGCCTGCGTTGCACACTCCAACTAATTATAACTAAGCCATTATACTAGCACACACTCAGTGTACCTAGTGGCATCCTATACGTGGCTATTGGACTTTGCTATAGTCCCACTAGTGCCAAGACATTTGCAGCACGTCTGCCTGCGTTGCACACTCCAACTAATTATAACTAAGCCATTATACTAGCACACACTCAGTGTACCTAGTGGCATCCTATACGTGGCTATTGGACTTTGCTATAGTCCTACTAGTGCCAAGACATTTGCAGAGCGCATCTGCCTGCGTTGCACACTCCAACTAATTATAACTAAGCCATTATACTAGCACACACTCAGTGAACCTAGTGGCATCCTATACGTGGCTATTGGACTTTGCTATAGTCCCACTAGTGCCAAGACATTTGCAGCACGTCTGCCTGCGTTGCACACTCCAACTAATTATAACTAAGCCATTATACTAGCACACACTCAGTGTACCTAGTGGCATCCTATACGTGGCTATTGGACTTTGCTATAGTCCCACTAGTGCCAAGACATTTGCAGCACGTCTGCCTGCGTTGCACACTCCAACTAATTATAACTAAGCCATTATACTAGCACACACTCAGTGTACCTAGTGGCATCCTATACGTGGCTATTGGACTTTGCTATAGTCCCACTAGTGCCAAGACATTTGCAGCACGTCTGCCTGCGTTGCACACTCCAACTAATTATAACTAAGCCATTATACTAGCACACACTCAGTGTACCTAGTGGCATCCTATACGTGGCTATTGGACTTTGCTATAGTCCCACTAGTGCCAAGACATTTGCAGCACGTCTGCCTGCGTTGCACACTCCAACTAATTATAACTAAGCCATTATACTAGCACACACTCAGTGTACCTAGTGGCATCCTATACGTGGCTATTGGACTTTGCTATAGTCCCACTAGTGCCAAGACATTTGCAGCACGTCTGCCTGCGTTGCACACTCCAACTAATTATAACTAAGCCATTATACTAGCACACACTCAGTGTACCTAGTGGCATCCTATACGTGGCTATTGGACTTTGCTATAGTCCCACTAGTGCCAAGACATTTGCAGCACGTCTGCCTGCGTTGCACACTCCAACTAATTATAACTAAGCCATTATACTAGCACACACTCAGTGTACCTAGTGGCATCCTATACGTGGCTATTGGACTTTGCTATAGTCCCACTAGTGCCAAGACATTTGCAGCACGTCTGCCTGCGTTGCACACTCCAACTAATTATAACTAAGCCATTATACTAGCACACACTCAGTGTACCTAGTGGCATCCTATACGTGGCTATTGGACTTTGCTATAGTCCTACTAGTGCCAAGACATTTGCAGAGCGCATCTGCCTGCGTTGCACACTCCAACTAATTATAACTAAGCCATTATACTAGCACACACTCAGTGAACCTAGTGGCATCCTATACGTGGCTATTGGACTTTGCTATAGTCCCACTAGTGCCAAGACATTTGCAGCACGTCTGCCTGCGTTGCACACTCCAACTAATTATAACTAAGCCATTATACTAGCACACACTCAGTGTACCTAGTGGCATCCTATACGTGGCTATTGGACTTTGCTATAGTCCCACTAGTGCCAAGACATTTGCAGCACGTCTGCCTGCGTTGCACACTCCAACTAATTATAACTAAGCCATTATACTAGCACACACTCAGTGTACCTAGTGGCATCCTATACGTGGCTATTGGACTTTGCTATAGTCCCACTAGTGCCAAGACATTTGCTGCACGTCTGCCTGCGTTGCACACTCCAACTAATTATAACTAAGCCATTATACTAGCACACACTCAGTGTACCTAGTGGCATCCTATACGTGGCTATTGGACTTTGCTATAGTCCCACTAGTGCCAAGACATTTGCAGCACGTCTGCCTGCGTTGCACACTCCAACTAATTATAACTAAGCCATTATACTAGCACACACTCAGTGTACCTAGTGGCATCCTATACGTGGCTATTGGACTTTGCTATAGTCCCACTAGTGCCAAGACATTTGCAGCACGTCTGCCTGCGTTGCACACTCCAACTAATTATAACTAAGCCATTATACTAGCACACACTCAGTGTACCTAGTGGCATCCTATACGTGGCTATTGGACTTTGCTATAGTCCCACTAGTGCCAAGACATTTGCAGCACGTCTGCCTGCGTTGCACACTCCAACTAATTATAACTAAGCCATTATACTAGCACACACTCAGTGTACCTAGTGGCATCCTATACGTGGCTATTGGACTTTGCTATAGTCCCACTAGTGCCAAGACATTTGCAGCACGTCTGCCTGCGTTGCACACTCCAACTAATTATAACTAAGCCATTATACTAGCACACACTCAGTGTACCTAGTGGCATCCTATACGTGGCTATTGGACTTTGCTATAGTCCCACTAGTGCCAAGACATTTGCAGCACGTCTGCCTGCGTTGCACACTCCAACTAATTATAACTAAGCCATTATACTAGCACACACTCAGTGTACCTAGTGGCATCCTATACGTGGCTATTGGACTTTGCTATAGTCCCACTAGTGCCAAGACATTTGCAGCACGTCTGCCTGCGTTGCACACTCCAACTAATTATAACTAAGCCATTATACTAGCACACACTCAGTGTACCTAGTGGCATCCTATACGTGGCTATTGGACTTTGCTATAGTCCTACTAGTGCCAAGACATTTGCAGAGCGCATCTGCCTGCGTTGCACACTCCAACTAATTATAACTAAGCCATTATACTAGCACACACTCAGTGAACCTAGTGGCATCCTATACGTGGCTATTGGACTTTGCTATAGTCCCACTAGTGCCAAGACATTTGCAGCACGTCTGCCTGCGTTGCACACTCCAACGAATTATAACTAAGTTACATTGTCAGGGATATTTATTCTTTATTATTCTGCTGTTAATAAAGCTAGACCACCACTGCAATCTTCCCCACCTCTCAATTTTTACTACCACATTTTCAGTCCACAATCTTGTCGCAATCAACATGAGTGGCAAAATGACAGATGCTGGTGGAAAGGGGAAGAGGCGTGGTGGAAAAGGCAAAAAAGGTTTTGTCAGTGGGGAAGGTGCCAAAGCTCCATTATCATCTGCTGAAGATAGACCATCTACTAGCAAAAGTAAGATGTCTACTACTTATTGTGGACAATCCGATGTGCTCCCTTTTTTACGGACACGAACAAGAGGAACAAAGGTAGATGATGGGCAAAAAAGGAAAATGCTTGAATGGATCTCAAGTGGTCCAACAAGTGCCCTCTCAGCCACTTCAAGTACCGCATCCAAAAAACACCATTCCTCTGAGTTGTCATCCCAATCACACTTGATTTCTCCCAGCTCTGAAGTCTCCATCAGCCCTGCACAGTATGGTGGAACTGAGATGGCTGAGTCTGCAGAGCTGTTCAGTCACACTATAGCCTGGGAATCAGAGGTCTGCTCCCAAGCTACAGTGAGTACAGAACAGGAAATGGTCTGCAGTGATGCCCAGAACCTTTGTGACTCAGATTCAGGCCGTGAGGACCAAGTTTCTGAGCATAATGTTGACCCTTTGTCACAAACTGTAACACCTGTGGTTATAGACAATGAGGAACATACTGATGAAGATGAGACGCAGATACCCGATTGGGATGACAACTTAAATATTCGGTCAGGGCAAGAAGAGGCTCGGTCTGAGGGGGAGGGGAGTGCGAACACAACAATTGATGATGACGTTCTAGATCCCACCTACTGTCAACCCCCAGTCAGGCACTCGAGGAGGTCAACAGAGGCGGTGGAGGAGGATGCAACCGACGACGAAGTTACCTTGCGCCTTCCTGGACAGAGTCGGAGCACTGGTAGCACGTCTACAACTGCATCCTCAGCCACCACTCTGCCTATGAGCATTATTCGGGGTGGATCAACAGGTCGCATGGCCTCTAAGCCTTGCCTAGCCTGGGCCTTTTTTCACATCGAAAAAGATCGCCCAACTCATGTGATATGTAACATTTGTCATGATTCTGTTAGTAGAGGTCAAAACCTCAGCAGTTTGACAACTTCTTCCATAAATCGTCACATGAATAAATATCATAAGTCCCGGTGGGAAGCTCACCGTGCTGCAATGCCGGCTAGCGGAGCGAACCATCCACCGCCCGCCCCTTCCAGTGCATCCGCGCGCTCTTCATCTTCTAGGACTGTGGGGACAGCTGTCACACCTGTTTTTCCACGCAAAACTTCCACCACTGTAACCGCAACAGGCAGTTTGCTTGTAAGGTCGTCAGTTGGTTTGGAAGGGGAAACAAGTGAGTGTGTACAGCTCTCTCAGACATCGATAGCACCAACGTTGGATGAAGGCAACATCATGTCTCCGCCTGCACTTTCCTCACAAACCTGCATTTTTCCAGGGACACCCTACTCAACACCGTCTACACACAGCAGCCAGATCTCTGTCCCTCAGATGTGGTCAAATAAAAGGCCACTTCCTCCGACCCATGACAAAGCTAAGAGGTTGACTCTATCCCTCTGTAAGCTGTTGGCTACCGAAATGCTGCCTTTCCGCCTAGTGGACACACAGGATTTTAGAGACCTTATGTCTGTCGCTGTGCCCCAGTACCAGATGCCTAGTCGCCACTACTTCTCTAAGAAAGGTGTGCCCGCGCTACACCAGCATGTCGCACACAACATCACCGCTTCCTTGAGAAACTCTGTGTGTGAACGGGTGCATTTCACCACCGATACTTGGACCAGTAAGCATGGACAGGGACGTTACATGTCGCTGACTGGGCACTGGGTAACTATGGTGATAGATGGTGAAGGGTCTGCTGCACAAGTCTTGCCGTCCCCACGACTTGTGTGTCAATCCTCTGTCTGTCCAAGTTCCGCCACAGCTTCTGCATCCTGCACCTCATCTGGGTCCTCCACCTCCGCCCCAAGCCTGCCTGGTCAGGCCACCAGCGTTCTCACTGCGCAGAAGGAATCACGCACGCCTCATTACTATGCTGGCAGCCTAGCGCAACGGCATCAGGCGGTCTTTAGCTTGACATGTCTTGGTAATAAGAGTCACACAGCTGAGGAGTTGTGGTCAAGCTCTGCGGTCCGAGTTTAATAAATGGTTGTCTCCACTCAACCTGCAGCCTGGTAAGGCCGTGTGCGACAATGCTGCAAACCTGGGTGCGGCCCTTCGCCTGGGCAAGGTGACACACGTACCTTGTATGGCTCACGTGTTGAACCTTGTCGTGCAGCAATTTTTAACACACTATCCCGGCCTAGATGGCCTTCTGAACAGGGCACGAAAACTGTCTGCTCACTTCCGGCGTTCAAGCGCCGCAGCTGAGCGACTTGCATCGCTACAGAAGTCTTTCGGCCTGCCGGTTCATCGCCTGAAATGCGATGTGGCGACACGCTGGAATTCAACTCTCCACATGTTACAGCGACTGTGGCAGCACCGCAGAGCCCTGGTGCAATACGTCATGACGTATAGCCTGGGCCAACGAGATGCAGAGGTGGGGCAGATCACCCTGATGGAGTGGTCTCAGATCAAGGACCTATGCACCCTTCTGCACAGTTTCGACATGGCGACGAATATGTTTAGCTCTGACAATGCCGTTATCAGCATGACGATTCCAGTCATTTACATGCTGGAGCACACGCTAAACACTATTCGGAGTCAGGGGGTGGGACAACATGAAGGGGAGGAACTACAGGAGGATTCATATGTGCAAGGGACAACAACATCACCAAGGTCCAGACGTTCATCATCACCAACGCAGCAGGCATGGGACCATGGGGAACAGGGATCGACAAGGGCGCATAGTAGCAGGCGAAATGTTGAGCAAGGTGCAGGAGAACATGAAGAAATGGAGGACGAACTGTCCATGGACATGGAAGACTCAGCGGATGAGGGAGACCTTGGTCAAATTTCAGTTGAAAGAGGTTGGGGGGAGATGTCAGAGGAAGAAAGAACGGGTAGCACCTCTATGCCACAAACACAGCGTGGACTTGGTCCGCATGGCTGCGCAAGACACATGAGTGCCTTTTTGTTGCACTACCTCCAACATGACAGTCGTATTGTCAAAATTAGAAGTGATGATGACTACTGGATTGCCACACTATTAGATCCCCGGTACAAGTCCAAATTTTGTGACATAATTCCAGCCATAGAAAGGGACGCACGTATGCAGGAGTATCAGCAGAAGCTGTCACTCGATCTTAGCTCGGCTTTTCCACCAAACAACCGTGCAGGTGCAGGGAGGGAATCTCCCAGTTGTAACTTGACAAACATGGGACGGTCTCGTCATCTTCACCAGTCTACCCGTACCAGTAGGACCGTATCTGGTGCCGGTAACAGCAATTTTATGGAATCTTTTCAGAATTTTTTTAGACCCTCTTTTGCAAGGCCACCAGAGACAACAAGTCTGACACATACTCAACGGCTGGAGAGGATGATACAGGAGTATCTCCAAATGAACATCGATGCCATGACTGTGCAACTGGAGCCTTGCTCCTTTTGGGCTTCAAACATAGAAAAATGGCCAGAGCTCTCCAGTTACGCCTTGGAGATTTTGTCGTGTCCAGCTGCCAGCGTTGTCTCTGAACGTGTATTCAGTGCTGCTGGGTGTGTGCTGACAGATAAGCGCACGCGTCTGTCCAGTGACAATGTGGACAGACTGACGTTCATCAAAATGAACAAGTCATGGATCCAGAAGGAATTTACTACCCCTGTGTCATCCTGGGGAGAGTAAATGCTTGTGGATTTGGAATGTGCTTGATGCAAATCAAAACATCCTGTTTGCAACTAGGGCCCAAGTGCTGCCACTGATGGGGTGGGTGTCTGTGTGGCCCAATTTTTGGAAATCAAGGGAGACTCCGCTTGGAGTAACCCTTGCTTGATGTGTTTTTAAAAGAAGCCAAGATGAACAGAGCTGGGATCAGCAAAGACTTTGCTACCTACCCCGGTGTCATCCTGGGGACGGATAAGAATGGCGTATTTTTGAATGTGCTTGATGCAAATCAAAACATCCTGTTTGCAACTAGGGCCCAAGTGCTGCCACTGATGGGGTGGGTGTCTGTGTGGCCCAATTTTTGGAAAAAAGGGAGACTCCGCTTGGAGTAACCCTTGCTTGATGTGTTTTTAAAAGAAGCCAAGATGAACAGAGCTGGGATCAGGAAATACTTTGCTACCTACCCCGGTGTCATCCTGGGGACGGATAAGAATGGCGTATTTTTGAATGTGCTTGATGCAAATCAAAACATCCTGTTTGCAACTAGGGCCCAAGTGCTGCCACTGATGGGGTGGGTGTCTGTGTGGCCCAATTTTTGGAAAAAAGGGAGACTCCGCTTGGAGTAACCCTTGCTTGATGTGTTTTTAAAAGAAGCCAAGATGAACAGAGCTGGGATCAGGAAATACTTTGCTACCTACCCCGGTGTCATCCTGGGGACGGATAAGAATGGCGTATTTTTGAATGTGCTTGATGCAAATCAAAACATCCTGTTTGCAACTAGGGCCCAAGTGCTGCCACTGATGGGGTGGGTGTCTGTGTGGCCCAATTTTTGGAAAAAAAGGGAGACTCCGCTTGGAGTAACCCTTGCTTGATGTGTTTTTAAAAGAAGCCAAGATGAACAGAGCTGGGATCAGCAAAGACTTTGCTACCTACCCCGGTGTCATCCTGGGGACGGATAAGAATGGCGTATTTTTGAATGTGCTTGATGCAAATCAAAACATCCTGTTTGCAACTAGGGCCCAAGTGCTGCCACTGATGGGGTGGGTGTCTGTGTGGCCCAATTTTTGGAAAAAAGGGAGACTCCGCTTGGAGTAACCCTTGCTTGATGTGTTTTTAAAAGAAGCCAAGATGAACACAGCTGGGATCAGGAAATACTTTGCTACCTACCCCGGTGTCATCCTGGGGACGGATAAGAATGGCATATTTTTGAATGTGCTTGATGCAAATCAAAACATCCTGTTTGCAACTAGGGCCCAAGTGCTGCCACTGATGGGGTGGGTGTCTGTGTGGCCCAATTTTTGGAAAAAAAGGGAGACTCCGCTTGGAGTAACCCTTGCTTGATGTGTTTTTAAAAGAAGCCAAGATGAACAGAGCTGGGATCAGGAAATACTTTGCTACCTACCCCGGTGTCATCCTGGGGACGGATAAGAATGGCGTATTTTTGAATGTGCTTGATGCAAATCAAAACATCCTGTTTGCAACTAGGGCCCAAGTGCTGCCACTGATGGGGTGGGTGTCTGTGTGGCCCAATTTTTGGAAAAAAGGGAGACTCCGCTTGGAGTAACCCTTGCTTGATGTGTTTTTAAAAGAAGCCAAGATGAACAGAGCTGGGATCAGGAAATACTTTGCTACCTACCCCGGTGTCATCCTGGGGACGGATAAGAATGGCGTATTTTTGAATGTGCTTGATGCAAATCAAAACATCCTGTTTGCAACTAGGGCCCAAGTGCTGCCACTGATGGGGTGGGTGTCTGTGTGGCCCAATTTTTGGAAAAAAGGGAGACTCCGCTTGGAGTAACCCTTGCTTGATGTGTTTTTAAAAGAAGCCAAGATGAACAGAGCTGGGATCAGGAAATACTTTGCTACCTACCCCGGTGTCATCCTGGGGACGGATAAGAATGGCGTATTTTTGAATGTGCTTGATGCAAATCAAAACATCCTGTTTGCAACTAGGGCCCAAGTGCTGCCACTGATGGGGTGGGTGTCTGTGTGGCCCAATTTTTGGGAAAAAAGGGAGACTCCGCTTGGAGTAACCCTTGCTTGATGTGTTTTTAAAAGAAGCCAAGATGAACAGAGCTGGGATCAGCGAAGACTTTGCTACCTACCCCGGTGTCATCCTGGGGACGGATAAGAATGGCGTATTTTTGAATGTGCTTGATGCAAATCAAAACATCCTGTTTGCAACTAGGGCCCAAGTGCTGCCACTGATGGGGTGGGTGTCTGTGTGGCCCAATTTTTGGAAAAAAAGGGAGACTCCGCTTGGAGTAACCCTTGCTTGATGTGTTTTTAAAAGAAGCCAAGATGAACAGAGCTGGGATCAGCAAAGACTTTGCTACCTACCCCGGTGTCATCCTGGGGACGGATAAGAATGGCGTATTTTTGAATGTGCTTGATGCAAATCAAAACATCCTGTTTGCAACTAGGGCCCAAGTGCTGCCACTGATGGGGTGGGTGTCTGTGTGGCCCAATTTTTGGAAAAAAGGGAGACTCCGCTTGGAGTAACCCTTGCTTGATGTGTTTTTAAAAGAAGCCAAGATGAACAGAGCTGGGATCAGGAAATACTTTGCTACCTACCCCGGTGTCATCCTGGGGACGGATAAGAATGGCGTATTTTTGAATGTGCTTGATGCAAATCAAAACATCCTGTTTGCAACTAGGGCCCAAGTGCTGCCACTGATGGGGTGGGTGTCTGTGTGGCCCAATTTTTGGAAAAAAGGGAGACTCCGCTTGGAGTAACCCTTGCTTGATGTGTTTTTAAAAGAAGCCAAGATGAACAGAGCTGGGATCAGGAAATACTTTGCTACCTACCCCGGTGTCATCCTGGGGACGGATAAGAATGGCGTATTTTTGAATGTGCTTGATGCAAATCAAAACATCCTGTTTGCAACTAGGGCCCAAGTGCTGCCACTGATGGGGTGGGTGTCTGTGTGGCCCAATTTTTGGAAAAAAAGGGAGACTCCGCTTGGAGTAACCCTTGCTTGATGTGTTTTTAAAAGAAGTCAAGATGAACAGAGCTGGGATCAGCAAAGACTTTGCTACCTACCCCGGTGTCATCCTGGGGACGGATAAGAATGGCGTATTTTTGAATGTGCTTGATGCAAATCAAAACATCCTGTTTGCAACTAGGGCCCAAGTGCTGCCACTGATGGGGTGGGTGTCTGTGTGGCCCAATTTTTGGAAAAAAGGGAGACTCCGCTTGGAGTAACCCTTGCTTGATGTGTTTTTAAAAGAAGCCAAGATGAACAGAGCTGGGATCAGGAAATACTTTGCTACCTACCCCGGTGTCATCCTGGGGACGGATAAGAATGGCGTATTTTTGAATGTGCTTGATGCAAATCAAAACATCCTGTTTGCAACTAGGGCCCAAGTGCTGCCACTGATGGGGTGGGTGTCTGTGTGGCCCAATTTTTGGAAAAAAGGGAGACTCCGCTTGGAGTAACCCTTGCTTGATGTGTTTTTAAAAGAAGCCAAGATGAACAGAGCTGGGATCAGGAAATACTTTGCTACCTACCCCGGTGTCATCCTGGGGACGGATAAGAATGGCGTATTTTTGAATGTGCTTGATGCAAATCAAAACATCCTGTTTGCAACTAGGGCCCAAGTGCTGCCACTGATGGGGTGGGTCTCTGTGTGGCCCAATTTTTGGAAAAAAGGGAGACTCCGCTTGGAGTAACCCTTGCTTGATGTGTTTTTAAAAGAAGCCAAGATGAACAGATCTGGGATCAGGAAATACTTTGCTACCTACCCCGGTGTCATCCTGGGGACGGACAAGAATGGCGTATTTTTGAATGTGCTTGATGCAAATCAAAACATCCTGTTTGCAACTAGGGCCCAAGTGCTGCCACTGATGGGGTGGGTGTCTGTGTGGCCCAATTTTTGGAAAAAAAGGGAGACTCCGCTTGGAGTAACCCTTGCTTGATGTGTTTTTAAAAGAAGCCAAGATGAACAGAGCTGGGATCAGCAAAGACTTTGCTACCTACCCCGGTGTCATCCTGGGGACGGATAAGAATGGCGTATTTTTGAATGTGCTTGATGCAAATCAAAACATCCTGTTTGCAACTAGGGCCCAAGTGCTGCCACTGATGGGGTGGGTGTCTGTGTGGCCCAATTTTTGGAAAAAAAGGGAGACTCCGCTTGGAGTAACCCTTGCTTGATGTGTTTTTAAAAGAAGCCAAGATGAACAGAGCTGGGATCAGCAAAGACTTTGCTACCTACCCCGGTGTCATCCTGGGGACGGATAAGAATGGCGTATTTTTGAATGTGCTTGATGCAAATCAAAACATCCTGTTTGCAACTAGGGCCCAAGTGCTGCCACTGATGGGGTGGGTGTCTGTGTGGCCCAATTTGTGGAAAAAAAGGGAGACTCCGCTTGGAGTAACCCTTGCTTGATGTGTTTTTAAAAGAAGCCAAGATGAACAGAGCTGGGATCAGCAAAGACTTTGCTACCTACCCCGGTGTCATCCTGGGGACGGATAAGAATGGCGTATTTTTGAATGTGCTTGATGCAAATCAAAACATCCTGTTTGCAACTAGGGCCCAAGTGCTGCCACTGATGGGGTGGGTGTCTGTGTGGCCCAATTTTTGGAAAAAAAGGGAGACTCCTCTTGGAGTAACCCTTGCTTGATGTGTTTTTAAAAGAAGCCAAGATGAACAGAGCTGGGATCAGCAAAGACTTTGCTACCTACCCCGGTGTCATCCTGGGGACGGATAAGAATGGCGTATTTTTGAATGTGCTTGATGCAAATCAAAACATCCTGTTTGCAACTAGGGCCCAAGTGCTGCCACTGATGGGGTGGGTGTCTGTGTGGCCCAATTTTTGGAAAAAAGGGAGACTCCGCTTGGAGTAACCCTTGCTTGATGTGTTTTTAAAAGAAGCCAAGATGAACAGAGCTGGGATCAGGAAATACTTTGCTACCTACCCCGGTGTCATCCTGGGGACGGATAAGAATGGCGTATTTTTGAATGTGCTTGATGCAAATCAAAACATCCTGTTTGCAACTAGGGCCCAAGTGCTGCCACTGATGGGGTGGGTGTCTGTGTGGCCCAATTTTTGGAAAAAAGGGAGACTCCGCTTGGAGTAACCCTTGCTTGATGTGTTTTTAAAAGAAGCCAAGATGAACAGAGCTGGGATCAGGAAATACTTTGCTACCTACCCCGGTGTCATCCTGGGGACGGATAAGAATGGCGTATTTTTGAATGTGCTTGATGCAAATCAAAACATCCTGTTTGCAACTAGGGCCCAAGTGCTGCCACTGATGGGGTGGGTGTCTGTGTGGCCCAATTTTTGGAAAAAAAGGGAGACTCCGCTTGGAGTAACCCTTGCTTGATGTGTTTTTAAAAGAAGCCAAGATGAACAGAGCTGGGATCAGCAAAGACTTTGCTACCTACCCCGGTGTCATCCTGGGGACGGATAAGAATGGCGTATTTTTGAATGTGCTTGATGCAAATGTAGCTGTGAAGTGTACAACTGGGGCACAACTGCTGCCACTGAAGGGGTGGGTGTGTGTGTGGCCCAATTTTTGGAAAAAATGGAGACTCCGCTTGGAGTCACCTTGCGGTGTTTTACATGATTTTAGAAGGGCGTGCCATGCCTATATCTGTGTGTCCTCCTCTTTTTCCTTGTCCAGCTGTTTTGTTTTCGCATGAGTATATGTCCTTGTCACTTTCCAATGTGTTTGAGTTGTTTGTCACCTTTAGGACACCTTTGAGGGTGTTTTCTAGGTGTTTTTCTGTGTTTGTGATTGCCTGCCATTGTTTCCTATGCAGTTCGAGTTCGGTTCGTCGAACGTTCGACGAACCGAACTCGAACGGGAGGTCCGTTCGGCGAACCAACCTCGAGCCGAACCGCGACCGGTTCGCTCATCTCTAGTCACAACACCACCACACCCCACATCCCAGGTAGGCACATCACAGCTAAACTACAAATCCTTGTTGCCTTCCTCCAGAGGCTGATGATTCACACCAGGGGGTGGGCCAGGCGGTTGGCTCCGCCCACAGAGGAGATCACAGTTCTGGAGGCGGGAGAAACCAGGCAGTTCAGTCAGGGAGGAGGAAGTGGAAGGAGTAAATATTAGCCCAGGCAGGGCAAGAGTGAAGTCAGCTCAGGGACGAGCTTGAGTAAACAACAGATAAGCTAAGTGAAAGTGAAGGAAAGAAAAGTGGTAAAGGAGGAAAGCAAGAGTGGTGACAGAACAGAAGGAGTGTGCAAAGCCTGAAGAGTCCAGCCAAGTGCAGGGCAAGTCAGCAAGGTCAGCAACGGCGGTGACTGTCTGGAGGGGGACCGTTTGGAAGTTCCTGGAAGGACCCCGTAGGCTGTGTGCCCGGTGGTCTGGAGCAGTGTTCCGAAGGACAGTCAGCACCAGGGCAGGGGCCTCTCGGACCCCGGCAAGGCTAGGAGTCGCCGAAAATTGCCAAATCCGTCAGTGAAGGGGACGTAGATCCCCCAACAACCAAGTCCCGATTGAAGGCAACAGCCCAACCAGAGCAGGAGAGACATCGCCACCGCCACGGCACCAGTTTCTCAGGGCCAGCGCCTGCGGGCAAAGTGTAGGGCTCCTCCGGCCCAGATTGTAGCCGGGGAGCGGGTAACCGGAGGGAATCCACCGCTACCACAAGTCAACAAAGGTGCAAGGAAGAGGGACATCACCGTCACCTACCGGGAGTGCAAGTGCAGCCGTCCGTGGGACCGTCTTACCAGCCGTTTGGTTTACCGTAAAAACTGTGTCAGCGTCTCAGGCTGAGTGAGTACCACAGTGCCGCAAGGCACAGCGCTGCCCCCGCGTCCCTGCGCCCACCAGGCCCTACACCTCCCAAGCCACCACCGGGCCCCGGGATCACCAACCCCTACCCACGGAGGGGCAACCCAACACCTGGCTGCTCCGCATCACCATCCCCGGGATCCCCGTATTGAGCAGCGGTGGTGAAATCACCACAACCGTGGGTGGCGTCACGGACTATAAACAATCCCCACACCCAATAATCCCCTTTCACTCACGGGCGAGGAGTGCCGCTCGAGAAACCCCCGGGATCCGGCCTACAGCTCGAGCCACCAGTGAGCAGCGGCCGCCGGACCCGAGCAGAAGGGGGCGAGCGTAGTGTGCTGACACCCTCCTCCCCGCCCGCGACAACTTGGCGTCACGAACAGGATCTTACCGCTCTGCCGTCTGGTAGAGGTGCGCCTTGTTACCGCCGGAGGTATCCGGCTGAAAAATTTCAGAAGTCGCCATCTTTGGCGCGAAAAGTTCCCGCTCGAGCGTCTTCTCGAGCAGTAGAGGCGCGAAGGCCAAGACCCCGCCCCAAAAGAGGAGGGGCCGGAAAGAGCTAAGGGGGACGGAAACCAGATGTCTGCGCCCGACGGAGCCGCTGCAGGAGCGGTGGTCGCAGCCGCAGCGGCACCCGCGGATGGGAATGGGCCTGCCCAGGTCCCGGCCGTACCGGCGGGAGGTGCCGTGGCCCCCACGCTCGCTCAGGTCATGCCGTTCTCCTTGCCCTATGCGCCCGGAGCTGCGTGGCTACCGCAGTATGACGGGAAACCGGATGCCTTACAGGCCTTCCGGAAGAAGCTCGGCCCGTTGCTGGAGCTGTACCCCCTGACCGATAAGCAACGTGCAGCGATAGTGCTGGGCCAGTTAACCGGTGCGGCTGAGCAGGAGGCGGAGACCTGGGCCGAGGGGGACCGGCTCTCTGTAGCCACCATCTTTGAGAAGCTACAGACTGCCTTTGAGACCCGGACTGAAGCTGAGCTGAGGATGCAGTTTTACCAGTGCCGACAACGGGCTACGGATAGCATTCGGGACTATGCTTTGCGGTTGCAAACCGCCCTCCGCACGCTAAAACGAGTGAATCCTATTAATGAAGCGGACAGCAATACGATGTTAACTGAGCAATTTGCGCAGGGAATGAGGTCCCCTGAGGACCGTAAACAACTCCGGCTGTGGGCCCTGGAACACCCTGATGTGGACTTTGCTGTGTTAAAGGAGCGGGCCATTAAAGCACTACAACCCCCAGCTTCAGAAGCTCTGGAGCCAGCCCCATGGCCCATCGAGACGGCTCCTGTGGTGGTGGCCCCTGGTCTACCAACCTCTTCAACGTCCACCACCTCAAGCAGCACTATGGAGGAGCTGGCAGCCCAGGTCCGTCGCATGGACGGAGACCTCGCCAAGATCCTTGCTGCACTTCAACCGTTGACCAAATCTCTGCCTGCAGCACCGATACAGCTTGCTGACAGCCCTGAAGATGTCCCCTGGATGCAGCGGAGAAGTGCTAATCCACCGCGGAGCAGGCCTCCAATCTGCTACAAGTGCCGTAAGCCGGGGCATTACTTTCGAGAGTGCCCGTTAAACGAGCAACCCCTGGGGCCCCGGGCCAAGCCTCAGGAGTAGAACCCCGTGGCCCCTCGGACTGGCGGGATCGGTATATCGGGGCTCGACCCATCATTCCCGTGGTTGTGGACGGTATACCGGTGATGGACACTCTCTTGGACACTGGATCCCAGATAACCACCATACCATACACATTGTACCAGCGGTATTGGGGGGGCGGACGAGCTGGCACCCCCAGATACTAGTATAACGCTGATTGCTGCCAATGGACTCCCACTGACCCAAGTGGGGTATAAACAGGTGGCCATGACAGTGGGGCAAGCTGAACTGCAACACCAGGGTATGATTGTGATCATGAATGAGCCCAGTGATCATAACCCGAAGATCGTGCTAGGAACCAATGTGATGGAGCAATGTATGGGTGATGTGTTGGCCCTATTGCAACAGCTGGCCGCCACGGCGGCGGGGAGCCGACAGAGAGCTGTGCAGCGTGAGATTCGAGCCTTGATGTACCGCCAGCATGTAAATTCAACAGGAGGAGAGATTGGTGGAGTGAGAGTGATGGATGTGGATGTGGCCCCGTTGCTTGTGCCCCCTAGAAGTGAGATGATGATTTGGTGTAGGGCAGCAGTAGGGCCTCAGGGGCGTGACTACCCTGCCATGATGGAGCCCATACCCTCCAAGCACTGGCCCACCGTAATGGCCGCCCGAGGGGTGGTAGATGTGAAAAAGGGGAGGGTGCCCGTGAGGGTGCTGAATTGTGGGGAGGAAGAAGTCAGGCTTCCCCGGTATGCTACCATCGCCAAACTGCTCACCCTAGACCCTCACACCATCCACAAAACCGGTCCCTCGGTCTCCCCACCTGCTACCAGCACTTCCCCGCCGCAGGGGGAGGTAAGAGAGTGGCACCAACAGCTACATGTGGGCACTGATGACACCCCTACACATCACAAAGCGGGGGTATACAGGGTGGTGCAGGAGTATGAACAGGTATTCAGTAAGCACCCACTAGACTTCGGGGAGATCAAAGGGGTCCAACATCACATCCCCACTGGTGAACACCCCCCTATCAAAGAGAGGTACCGGCCTATTCCCCCTGCACATTACCAGTGTGCCAAAGATATGTTGAGGAATATGAAGGAGGCAGGGGTCATTCGGGATAGCTGTAGTCCCTGGGCCGCTCCGTTGGTACTGGTCAAGAAGAAGGATGGTACCATGCGGATGTGTGTGGACTACCGGAAGATTAATCAGATAACCCACAAAGATGCCTACCCGCTGCCCCGTATTGAAGAATCGTTGGCCGCACTGCGGACTGCAAATTATTTCTCTACCCTGGACCTCACCAGTGGGTACTGGCAAGTGGCTGTGGTCCCGGATGACCGGGAGAAGACCGCCTTCACCACGCCGATGGGGCTTTGCGAATTCAATAGCATGCCGTTTGGGCTGTGCAATGCCCCCGGAACCTTCCAACGGCTGATGGAGTGCTGTCTGGGACATTTAAACTTCGAGACTGTCCTGCTGTACTTGGATGATGTGATTGTTTATTCCCAGACGTATGAGGCCCATCTGGAGCACCTGGCCGAGGTGTTCGCGTCCCTTGCCAAGTACGGGATGAAATTGAAGCCCTCTAAATGCCACCTGCTGAAACCCAGGGTGCAGTATCTAGGGCATGTGGTGAGTGCGGATGGTGTCGCCCCCGACCCTGAGAAGATCACTGATATCCAGAGCTGGCCGAGACCAACTACAGTAAGGGAAGTAAAGCAGTTTCTGGGTCTGGTGGGGTACTACCGGCGCTTCATCAAGGGGTACACGAAGATGGCTGCCTCCATGCAAGACCTCCTCGTGAGACAGACCAAAGGGGGAAGACCAGCCCCACTGGTGTGGGAGGACAGGCACGAGGAGTCCTTCCGTCAGCTGAAGGCGGCTTTGACCGGAGAAGAGGTCCTGGCATATCCGGACTACGGCTGCCCATTCATTCTCCACACTGATGCCAGCAATGTGGGTTTGGGGGCAGTCCTGTCCCAGGTCCAGGAAGGCAAGGAGAAAGTGATTGCCTATGCTAGTCGAAAACTCCGGCCGACCGAAAGGAACCCTGAGAACTATAGCTCTTTCAAGCTTGAGCTCCTGGCACTGGTGTGGGCTATCACCGAGCGGTTCCGGCACTACCTGGCCGCCGCAAAGTTCACCGCTTTTACGGATAACAATCCGTTGACTCACCTGGACACGGCCAAACTGGGTGCATTAGAACAACGGTGGGTAGCCAGACTAGCCAACTACGACTTCACCATCAAGTATAGGGCCGGTCGTGTCAACATCAATGCTGATGCCCTCTCTCGAATGCCCCACTTGTCAGAAGGTGGGTGCGAAGATGATGACCTCGAGGAGATCGAGTTGCCTGCATTCCACCGGCCATCGGTTGAGAAGATCCATGTCCATCAACAACGGGTGAACCTGGATCCGCTACCCAGTCAGAAGTGGCAAGAAGCTCAAAATCAGGCGCCTGCGGTCCGCCTGGTCAAGAACCTGGTGGAGCAAGGCGCCGCTGGGATGGACCCTGCCGCCCCAGCGGAAGCCCAACGCTTGTGGAAAGAACAAGCCCGGCTGTGCCTGCATCAGGGGAGGCTGTACCGGGAGCTGATTAACCCGAAGACCCATGAGAAGACCCGCCAGTTGGTGATTCCCCAGGCTGATGTACCCACCGTTCTGCAGGCGTACCATGATGGTGCCGGGCACTTCGGATGGAAGAAGCTGGAGATGCTGTTAAGGGAGCGGTTCTATTGGAGTGGGATGCGGGAATCGGTGGAAGCCTGGTGTCGGGAATGTGGTCCTTGTACGTTGAGGAGGAAGGATGAAGCTAGCCAGAAGGCCCCCCTGCATCCCATCGTTACACACCAACCGTTGGAGCTGGTCGCCTTGGACCATGTAAAGCTCACCCCCAGCCGAAGTGGGTATACCTACGCTCTGACCATAGTAGACCATTATTCTCGGTTCATGGTGGTTGTCCCGGTCAAGGACTTAACCGGCCGTACCGCTGCGAGAGCGTTCCAGGCGTACTTCTGTCGGCCCCATGGATACCCTGAGAGGGTGCTCACCGACCAAGGTCCAGCCTTTGAGGCGGAGGTATTCCACGAGTTTTGTCAGCTGTATGGTTGCAAGAAGATCCGGACCACCCCTTACCATGCCCAGACCAACGGTATGTGTGAGAAGATGAACCATCTGGTCCTGGGTCTCCTCAAGACGTTGCCATTAGAGGAACGGAACCTGTGGCCAGAGAAGCTGCCTGACTTGGTCGATATGTACAATAATATCCCGTCCAGCTCAACGAAGTGCACCCCAGCGTATCTGATGAGGGCTCGGCCTGGCCGGCTGCCAGTGGATTTGGAGATGGGATTGGAAGCCCCAGAGACGCTCCCCGCAACGGCTGAATGGGATGCCCGGCGGAGGGTGCAGTACCGACAGATTCAGGAGTATGTGGAGAAGAACCTGGGTCAGAGTCGAAAACAGCAGGAGCGGCACTTCAATCAGAGAGCGGCTGCCGGGCCTTTCCAGCCTGGAGATGTGGTGTTGAAGCGGAAGAGAAAAATCCACAAGCTGGATGATCAGTGGGAACAAACCCCCTACGTCATTCAGCCCACCGGATGGGAAAATGGAAAGGCTTACCAGATCAGTCGTGACCAAGGGGGCACTTTGGCCACGGTTTCTCGGGACCATCTGAAAAGGTGCCCACCAGCCTTGAGAACAATGACGGAGGTGCCAGCTCCTCCACCAGCGGAAAAGGAAAAAGAGGTGATCCACACGGTGATGGGTGACTTCCCAGCAGACTGGCCTATGCAGAACGGCACGGTGATTCTTCCAGTGATACTGTTCCCACAACCTGTGGATGAAGAAGTGGTGGAAGCGGTCAACCGTGAGCCAGAACCGATGCCAGTGCCCAGGGATGAACCTATGCCCAGCTCCCCTATGCCTCCACCTGTCCCACACGATAGCCGGGAGGTGGAACCAGTTGTTCCCTCTGCCCCACTGCCTAGCCCCACTGATACCGGTCCCCGGAGGTCCACCCTTTCCAACTTAGGTAGACCCCCACTTAGGTACAGAGAAACCGTCCTTTAGAGAGGGGATCAGGAAGGCAGTTATGTGAGTTTTGAGTTTGTTTGTTTAAAAGTTGAAAATGAAAAATGATTGATCCAAGAAGAAGTTACCTGATTGTCTGTAGTGATTGAACCGGCCGGAGCCGGCACCGTTGTCCCCGTGGGGACCGTTTAAAAATGCATGGGAACTATCCATGGACAAGCCCGTGAACTTGCAGGGCACCCACAAACGTTAAGTGGCTTGTAAATATGTTGTTTACCGTTACTGTTTTCCGCAATGCCGCCTCCGGAGAGGCAGGTTGGAGGGAGGGCACTCAGCAGAGCAGGCTGGGGCCCAGCCACCAAAGGAACCGGTGGCTACCCTCTGGAGGGAAGGACAGATCCCGCTCGGGTACCGTGTGCTGGACTGTGGGTCAAGGGGTGCTGCCTGGGTTTTAGGGGCAGCATCAGGGCCAGGTTGCTTGGGTGGGAGAGAGCGGAAACCTTAACCGTAAACCGTTTTGCAACGTTAAAGAAATGTGCCTCCCGTTAAGGGAAGAGTTATTAAAAATGTAAATATGTTAATTTCCAAATGTTATCTTTTTCAGAAAAATAAAACCGGTGTAGGACGGCAGCCCGCGGACGGTCTGCATTTTGCTAAGGGGGAATGTGACGCCCTGGGCAAGCCAGGGGTCACAGGTCACAACACCACCACACCCCACATCCCAGGTAGGCACATCACAGCTAAACTACAAATCCTTGTTGCCTTCCTCCAGAGGCTGATGATTCACACCAGGGGGTGGGCCAGGCGGTTGGCTCCGCCCACCGAGGAGATCACAGTTCTGGAGGCGGGAGAAACCAGGCAGTTCAGTCAGGGAGGAGGAAGTGGAAGGAGTAAAGATTAGCCCAGGCAGGGCAAGAGTGAAGTCAGCTCAGGGACGAGCTTGAGTAAACAACAGATAAGCTAAGTGAAAGTGAAGGAAAGAAAAGTGGTAAAGGAGGAAAGCAAGAGTGGTGACAGAACAGAAGGAGTGTGCAAAGCCTGAAGAGTCCAGCCAAGTGCAGGGCAGGTCAGCAAGGTCAGCAACGGCGGTGACTGTCTGGAGGGGGACCGTTTGGAAGTTCCTGGAAGGACCCCGTAGGCTGTGTGCCCGGTGGTCTGGAGCAGTGTTCCGAAGGACAGTCAGCACCAGGGCAGGGGCCTCTCGGACCCCGGCAAGGCTAGGAGTCGCCGAAAATTGCCAAATCCGTCAGTGAAGGGGATGTAGATCCCCCAACAACCAAGTCCCGATTGAAGGCAACAGCTCAACCAGAGCAGGAGAGACACCGCCACCGCCACGGCACCAGTTTCTCAGGGCCAGCGCCTGCGGGCAAAGTGTAGGGCTCCTCCGGCCCAGATTGTAGCCGGGGAGCGGGTAACTGGAGGGAATCCACCGCTACCACAAGTCAACAAAGGTGCAAGGAAGAGGGACATCACCGTCACCTACCGGGAGTGCAAGTGCAGCCGTCCGTGGGACCGTCTTACCAGCCGTTTGGTTTACCGTAAAAACTGTGTCAGCGTCTCAGGCTGAGTGAGTACCACAGTGCCGCAAGGCACAGCGCTGCCCCCGCGTCCCTGCGCCCACCAGGCCCTACACCTCCCAAGCCACCACCGGGCCCCGGGATCACCAACCCCTACCCACGGAGGGGCAACCCAACACCTGGCTGCTCCGCATCACCATCCCCGGGATCCCCGTATTGAGCAGCGGTGGTGAAATCACCACAACCGTGGGTGGCGTCATGGACTATAAACAATCCCCACACCCAATAATCCCCTTTCACTCACGGGCGAGGAGTGCCGCTCGAGAAACCCCCGGGATCCGGCCTACAGCTCGAGCCACCACTGAGCAGCGGCCGCCGGACCCGAGCAGAAGGGGGCGAGCGTAGTGTGCTGACACCCTCCTCCCCGCCCACGACACCCGCATAGCTTTGCACAATGCTATCTGCCACCTATATATCTCCAGAGTCCCAGGGTCTCCCCTACCCGTGGAGGGAACACCATCTGCCTGCCCCACTCCATCTCCCCCGGGTACTCCTATCGGCAGCGGCGGTACTCCACTTACCGCGAACCACGGTTGGCGTCACGAACATTTATCCCCTGTAAATACTCTCCCTTCCTTTCGAGTGGCCGCGAACCCCCGGGTCCGGAGACCCTCGAGCCACAGCAACCCCGGATCCGAGCAGTCTGACTGCTGCAGGGGCGGCACAGATCCCTGCCTGTTTAATATTAACCCCTTCCTGACATTGTATGTACTTGGTACTCCTATTTGTTGGCTCCTTCCCAACCAAAGTCATACACAGTACATCCTTGGGATTACAGTGGCATAGGAGTAGTGGGCACACGATTGACGCAGGGAGCTTGGCTTATCTGACAGCTGAGCTTCGGTTCTCAGAGCCATGTATGGTCTCAAAAAAAGAAATCCAGCAAAATTTGCACTCCAAAATTAAAATTGCTCCCTCTCTTCTGAGCCCCACAATGTGCCTAATCACAGTTAACATCCACATGTTTGGTATTTTTGTAAATTTTGGTTACTTGAGGGGGTTTCTGCTGTTCTGTCACTTAGGGGCTCTGCAAATGGAGTCCGCAAAGTATCCTAGGAAAATTTGTGCTGAAACAATCAAATGGCACCCTGCAATATCATGCTGTGCAGCAACACAGTATTGTAAAGTCACATCTGAGCTATTGCCATGTTCACGAGAAATTCAGTATCACATTATGGGGCCTTTTTCACCTACTACCTTTAAAAATTGGAAATCTGGGGATACCATTATAGATTTTGTAACACATTTGTAGTGTCAATATGCCTAATGCACCCCAATGCACCCCTAGATGAATTCATTGATGGTTTGTAAAAGATTACTGCTGTTCTGGTGCCTCAAGGTCTCTGCCAATGTGACATGGCACCCGCAAAGCATTCCAGCTGAACTCAAATTTGCCCCCTCTTTCCTTCTTTACTTTGTACTTTGACTCAAAAGTAGCTTTCAACAACATATGGGTATTGGGATACTCAGGAAAAATTGTGCTATAAATTGCATGGTCCACTATCTAATGTTTCCTTGGCGAAAATGAAAAATGTGTGGTTAAATAAACATCTTTGTGGTAAAAATGTATTTTTTTCATTTTCACGTCTCAATCTTATAAAATTCTATGAAGGACCTGGGGGTTCAAGATGCTCAACAAACATCTAGGTTAATTCCGTGAGGGGTCTAGTTTCTAAAATACACTAAAAGTCACTTGTAAAGGAGATTCACTGTTTAGGCTCCTCAGGGGCTTTGCTATTGTGATACAGCACCGGCAAACCATTCCAACTAAATCTGATCTCAAATATGATGCTTCCTCCCTTTTTCACTTGGTAATGTGCCTCAAAAGTAGATTTCAGGGTTAAAACGAATGTGAATGGGCACCACACTGTGAATGATAAATATGCTCTAAAGGATACTTTATACACTGCGACATCACTAGCGATCTCGTTAGCGATGTGGAATTCTAGATCGCAAGTGCGATCTATCGCACATAGGTCATTTTACGCATGTGCAATCTCAAAAGATCGCACTTTCGATCAAGAATTTAACATCGCTAGCGATGTCACAGCATGTAAAGTACCCTTTAAAGTAAAGGGTGCTAACAATCTACTATGCCAAAAAGGAACAAGGGGCGAATAACAGAGAAAGTACCATAAAAAAGACTGCAGTTTTCAACCACATATAGGATACTATCGTACTCGGGAGAAATTGCACAACAAATTCTATGGTGCATTATCTCCTATTGATTTTGTGAAAATGAAAGATTTGGGGTTAAAGCAACATTTTTGAGCTAAAAATTTATTTTTTCATTTTCACGGCTCAACATTATAAAATTTTCTAAGGCACCTGGGGGCTCAAGGAGCTCACCAAATATCTAAATAAATTCCTTGAGGGGTCTAGTTTCCAAATGTGGTCACTTGTGCGGAAGCTCCATTGTTTACGTACATCAGGGATCTCCAAATACAAGATGGCATCCGCTAACAATTCCAGCCAATTTTGAGTTCAAAAAGTCAAATGGCGCTTTTCCCTTTTCGAACCCTGCCGAGGCCCAAACAGTAGATTTCCATGATATATGTTGTATTTGCGTACTCAAGAAAAATTGCACAACAAACTGTATGGTGCATTTTCTCCTGTTAAGGACCCGTTACACGCAACGACATCGCTAACGAGATGTTGTTGGGGTCACAGAATTTGTGACACACATCCGGCCTCGTTAGCGACGTCATTGCTTGTGACATGCACGAGCGACCGCTAACAATGCAAAATACTCACCAAGTCGTTGATTGTTGACACATCGTCCATTTCCCAAATTACGTTGCTGGTGTAGGACGCTGGTTGATTGTCGTTCCTGAGGCAGCACATGCCGCTACGTGTGACACCCCAGGAATGACGAACAACACCGTACCTGCGTCCTCCAGCAACGAGGTGGGCGTGACTTTCATGCGGCTGTTCTCCACCCCTCCGCTTCTATTGGACGCTTGCCGTGTGACGTCGCTTTGATGCCGCATGAACCGCCCCATTAGAAAAGAGCCTGTTTATCACCCACAGCGACATCACTAGGAAGGTAAGTTTCTGTGAAGGGTACTAGTGATTTTGTACACCACGGGCAGCAATTTTCCCATGACGCACAAACGACGGGGGCGGGTGCTTTCACAAGCAACATCGCTAGTGATGTCGCTGCATGTAAAGTGCCCTTTACTCTTGTGAAAATAAAAGATTTGGGGTAAAATTATCCTTTTTATGGTTAAAATGATTTTTTTCATTTTCACTGCTTAATGTTCTATAATTACGTGAAGCACCTGAGGGCTCAAGGTCCTCACCAAATACCTGGATATATTACTTAAATGGTCTGGTTTCTAAAGTGGGGTCACTATTTAGGCACATCAGGGGCTCTTCAAATGCTACATGATGTCCGCAAATAATTCAAGCCAATCTTACATTCCAAAAACAAATGGCACTCCTTCCCTTCTGAGCCCTGCTTTTGCGCTCAAACAGTAACAAACAGTACCACATATGGGGTATTGCCGTACCCAGAAGAAATTGCACAACAAATTTTATGGTTCATTTTCTCTTCTTAACCTAAAATGAAAAATGTGGTGTTAAATTAACATTTTTGTGATAAAAAACATTTCTTTTTCATTTTCATGCCTCAGTCTTATAAAATTCTGTGAAGTACCTGGGGTTCAAGGTGCTTACCAAATATTTAGATAAATTATTTAAAAAGTTTAGTTTCAAAAATGTGGTCACTTGTGGGGGAGGTCTACTTTTTAGGCACATTAGGATCTCTCAAAACGTGACATGGCATTCGTTACGTATTCCAGACAGTTTTGTGCTCTAAAATTCAAATGACACTTTTTCCCTTCCGAACCCTGCCATGCGCCCAAGCTGTAGATTTTCATTATATATGGCTAGCCGTGCACGCAAGAAAAAAATGCACAATGCATTTTATGGTGCATTTTATTTTGTTACCCTTGTGAAAATTCAAAATTTGGGGCTAAAGTAACATTTTTGTAGGAAAAAGTAAAATATTTATTTTTTTCGTCCTCATTGCTTTACTTTCTGTGAAGCACATAAAGTATTAATAAACTTCCTGGACATGATTTAGAGCAGTTTGAGGGGTGCAGTTTTTAGAATGGTGTAACTTTTGGGTTTGCTGTGTCATCTAGGCCTTTAAAAGTCATTTCAAATGAGAAGTGGGCGCTAAAAAACGGGTTTAAAAATTATATGGAAAATGAAAAATTGCTGATAAACTTTGAACCCTATTAACTTCCTAGCAAAAAAAAGTCAACTGATGTAAAGTAGACATGTGGGAAATGTTATTTATTAACTGTTTTGTGTGACAGAACTCTTTCTGGTTTAAGGGCATAAAAATTCAAAGTTTAAAAATTGCGAAATGTTTAACATTTTAGCTAAATTTCTGATATTTTCACAAATAAATGCAAAAAATATTTTGTTAACTTTATCACTGTCATGAAATACAATATGTCACGAAAAAGCAACCTCAGAATCTTGAAGGGCCATTTACACGCTGCGACATCGTTAACGATATATCATCGGGGTCACGGTGGTTGTGACGCACATCCGGCGCTGTTAACGACATTGCAGCGTGTGACAGCTAGGAGCGACGTGCAACGATTGGAAAAACGGCAAAAATCGTTGATAACTTAGTGACGCCGCTGTGACGTCGCTGTGACGCCAAATGCACCTCCCCCTTGAAGGAGGGATTGTTCGGCAGTCACAGCGACGTCACTAAGCAGGTATGTGCGTTTGACTCTGCCGCAGCGATAATGTTTGCTACGGCAGCGATCACCACATATCGCACCAACGATGGGGGCGGGTGCTATTGTCGCGGGCGGAGGGGCCGCGCTCGCTACGCTCGGGTCCGGGGCTTCTGCTGCTCGGTGGCTCGAGCAGTGGGCCGGACCCAGGGACTCGAGCAGCGCTCCTCGCCCACGAGTGAAAAGGGGGTGGTTTGTTTGGGGGGATAGTTCGTGACGCCACCCACGGGTCATTGTGATTATGGGCACCACCGCTGCTGGTAACGGGGATCCCGGGAGTGATGGCAGGGAGCAGCTAGGAAGTTGGCTCCCCCTCCGTGGGTAGGGGTTAATGATCCCGGGGCTCGGTGGTGGTACGGGGAGGCTGGGTAGCTGGGGTGCAGGGTTGCAGGGGCAGCGCGGCGCGGTGCTGGATGGCACTGTTGTACTCACTCAGGCACAGATTCACAGAGTCTCTGGTAAACCAAACGGATGGATGGACGGGTCCCGCAGCCGGCTGCAGTGTCTTTGCTCTCCCCGGACAGGTTGATGGTGGCTGTCTTTCCCTGCACCTTTGTAGAATGTATTGACTTCGATGGTTTCCCAACGGTAGTCCTCTCCCCGGCGTGTATGTACCGAAGGAGCCCGTTTTGCCCGCAGGCGCTGGCCCTTGGATCTCTAGCCTATGGCGGTGGCTTTTTATCCTCACTGTGTGAACGGTTGCCTTCTGTCGGGTCTTGGGTGTTAGGGAACCCCTGGGGTTTCGGTCACTCTCGGATTTGACCATTGTCGGCGGCTCCTAGCCTAGTCGGGGTCCGATGGCCCTGCCTTTGTGTGCTTGGTACAACTCTGCTCCCCGGCTCGGTACCGGCGGGCCATCGCCCGTCCCCGGTCCTACGGTTCCACTGACTTGTACCACCTCCTGCAGACGGCCCCCACCGTTTGCCGACCTTGCTGACAGTGCCTGGGCTCCAACCCAGACACTCGCAGTTTCTGTCCTCTCACTTTCAACTCCAAACTGCACTGAACTGAACTAACTTTTTCCCGCCTCCAGGCCTGTGAACGCCTTGGTGGGTGGGGACAACCGCCTGCCTCCGCCCCACCTGGTGTGGACATCAGACCCTGGAGGAGGCAACAAGGATTTTGTTTGACTGATGTAAATGACTCGCCCACCCCAGGGCTATGGGACACCCGGTGCTGGGCCGGACTAGTCCGGTGGTAGTCAGTGGTGGCTGGGCCCGGCTCCGTGGCCCTGGTGGGTGTCAGTAGAATATGTGGCTGATGACTTTAAGTTTGTGTTCGTGACTCCACCTGTGGTATGCGGCTATTAAGCCGCCGCTGCTGTGTAAGGCCTCCGGGGTGATGACGTGGCAGCAATGGTGGTACTGCTCCCCACAGGTGGAGCGGTGCCCCGGGGCACAGTTGGTGCTTGTGGAAGTCTATGGTGTTGTGTGGATAACACGGTGCAGGGCCGACAAGCAATGAAAGAAACAGGCACAAACAGTAGTCTCTTTACCTTCTCCTCTTTTACTCGGCAGAGGTTTAGTCCAGGGAGACCGTCACAGATGGTAAAGATGATCCGGCCGGCCTGGAAGTGCCTGGGGTGATCTTTGGCCAGTTGAGTATGAGGCCTACTCCTTAATCTTTCTTTGCTGTTTTAGGACACTGCACTTTGGGTTAGCAATTGCCCTCCTGCTGCTGGGACTGGTGGTTCGTCCCTTTTTCTGTGGGGTAGACTGCGCAGGCCCTCTCTGGTGCTTCTCTGCTGGAGTCCACACCGGGCCCTTGGGATGCAGCTGTACCCTCAGTTTACTTTCTGGGCCAGGGGGCTTGCAGCTCTCCTGCCCTCCGGATTCAGCTACCAGGGATGGATTTTATGCCCTGGCAACTACAGACTCCGATGTCCGAGTCTCTGCTGTGCCTCACTAATCCCCTTGCTTCACTGGGCCAAGCTATCCCAGCTCTAGGCCCCAGTTTCACAAGGCAGCACTACTCTCCGTCTGTCCTCTTTCACTCCTGTCTCCAGACTAACTACTACTTCCTCCCTTCAGCCAGACTTAAGGAATGCTCCCTGAAGTTCCAGGTTCAGAGCTCCCTCTGCTGGCCGGAGGGAGAACTGTGTTGGGTGTTAACTTACTGGCCAATAGATCTCCCAATTACCTCCAGGATCAGCATTAACCCTTTGGGAGGGCAATGCTGTTGTGGCGACCAGGTCCTGGGGCGCCACACTCCCCCTTAGTTAAATTCAGTACTCCCGGACTGTAGAAACAAACATGACATGTTAGAACATTTCATCCCATTATGGGAGGCGCAAATACTTGAACGTTACAAACTTAAACATTACTATAAGAGTCCAGTGTGGCTCCCTGCCGGGTGTCCATTACACTGCTCCATGGGGGACCCGCCGCGATCAAACCCCCAACGTAGGCTCTGGGCGTGCGTCAGAGCATTGATGACCCCACTCTATGCACGCCGGACGGGTTTTTCTTCAGGGGTGTTGAGCACACTGGTGCTAACTATGAACAATTTAGGTGTTGGCCACCCAATTGTCCATTTTCGCAATCAAAGAAAAAGAAAAACATTTTGTACTCAACATTACAGACATTTTGCATAACTATGTACATTCTAATAAGTACTCTTTCTTTTTCCCTTATACAGTTGACTCTCTATACCTTGGAGGGGGTTGTCCCCGAGTGCTGCGTAGGGACCTGCGTAGCTCTGGTGTTTGTCCCTGACTACTTGGTGTGTCTTCTACCTCAGCACTACAGGTGGGCCTAACCCTGATAGGTAAGTGTGATGGTTGCCTATGTGGTCTAAGAGTCGCCAAGGGTATGACAGGTTCACCACTGACAGGGGTTTGATCCTCCTGTTCCACTGCTGGCGTGTCATCTCGTGTTGGAGCGGACGGTTCTTTAGGTGGATCCGGAATCTTTTCTGTTTCTGGCTCGACCAACTGCGGAAACGTCAAAACTGGTACCACTATGGCATTGTTTATTCGGGTCCAAGTTTTGGGGAATTTTCCAAGGATGGTTTGGATCATCTCCCCCTCTTTCTCTTGACTTTGGGGACTTCCTTGTACTTCTTCCATTTCTCTTTGGATTCTGCACCGTTCAGGGCACGCTTTCAGGCGGTCTCGAGAAATTGCTTGATAGGTCTTGCCTTCATCCTTGCTTATGAGGCATACCTTACTATTGTCAAAGTTGGAGGGGATAATGGTGTAGTGCTCGTTTTCCCACTGATCATCCAATTTATGCGTCCTCCGCTTCTTCTTGAGGACTTGTTCTCCAGGTGCTAAGGGAGTTGCTGGGGCTGTTTGATTGTAATGCTGCTCTTGTCTCGTTCTTGCTTGAGACAGGCTCCTCTCTACGCATTCCTGGACCTTACGGTACCGCTGCTGCCGTTCTGTATCCCAATCCTCTATTTCTTGAACCGCCTCAGGCGACACAGTCCCCATCTCAAAGTCTACAGGCAACTTGCCAGGTCTGGCTCGCATCAGGTAAGCGGGGCTGCAGTTGGTCGAATTTACTGGGATATGGTTGTACAGGTCTACCAGATCTGGCAACTTCTCTGGCCATTGGTTCCTTTCTTCCAGAGGTAGGGTCTTCAGCATATCAATAACCACATGGTTCATTTTCTCGCACAGTCCATTGGTTTGGGGGTGGTACGGTGTGGTTCGGATTTTCTTACAGCCGTACATGTTACAGAACTCTTGGAACACTTCGGCCTCGAATGCAGGACCTTGATCAGTCAGTACCCTTTCCGGATAACCGTGAGGTCGACAAAAGGATGCCTGGAACGCTCTAGCTGCTATTCTGGCTGTCTGGTCCTTCACAGGCACTACTACCAGGAAACGAGAGTAATGGTCCACAATGGTGAGGGCGTACACATAGCCTGACCGGCTTGGTGTTAACTTCACGTGGTCCAGGGCCACCAACTCCAGGGGCTGCTTTGTGACAATTGGCTGTAGGGGAGACCTTTGGCTGGCATCATCCTTCCGCCTCAGGTTACACGGGCCACAGTCTCGGCACCACTTCTCGATCATCTTTCTCATGTGCACCCAATAGAACCGATCACGGAGTAGGGCCTCCAACTTCTTCCACCCGAAGTGTCCTGCGTTATCATGATACGCTGCTAGGACCATTGGAGCATCCCTCTGCGGAACCACTATCTGCCAGACAAGTTCATTTGTTCGCCAGTTGACATATCTCTTGCAGAGCTTGCCTTGGTAGGTGAACAGTCGTCCCCTCTCTTTCCACAACTGCTGGGCTTCTTCTGGAGCATCTGGGCCAAGATGAGTCTCAGCTTGTGCTAGCTTTTCTTTGACCAATCGCACAGCCGAGTCACCGTTCTGTGTCTCTTCCCAATTATGGTGGAGTAATGGGTTAACCGAGACCTCGTGTTGGCTCGAGCGCTTCACTCCCACAGCATGCTCACACTGGGAAACACCCTGATGATGGAAAGCCGGTAACTCTATCTCTTCGAGTTCATCCAGGTCTTCTCCAGATTCGGGTAAGTGAGGCATTCTGGACAGCGCATCAGCATTGTTATTCTTCTTGCCAGCCCGATACTTGATGGTAAAGTCAAAGTTAGGCAGTCGGGCCATCCATCGCTGTTCCAACGCACCTAACTTGGCTGTTGCCAGGTGTGTCAACGGATTGTTGTCCGTGACGATGGTGAACTTGGTCGACGCCAGATAGTGCTTGAAGCGTTCGGTCACTGCCCAAACAATAGCGAGGAACTCCAGCTTGAAGGAACTGTAGTTTTCTGGATTCCTTTCTGTGGGCCGAAGCTTCCTACTGGCGTACGCTATCACCCTCTCTCTGCCTCCCTGCACCTGGGACAGAACTGCTCCCAGTCCCACGTTGCTGGCATCTGTGTACAGTACAAACGGCTGGCTGTAGTCAGGGTAGGCCAGAATCTCTTCTCCCGTGAGAGCCCCTTTCAGCCGGACAAAGGATGTTTCTAGTTGGCTGCTCCATTCAAATGGAGGGCTCTGCTTCTTAGCCTGCTTTGGCTGGCCCACCAGGAGATCTTGAAGGGGCGCTGCTACCTTGGTGAAGCCATCAATGAACCTTCGGTAGTAGCCCACCAGCCCAAGGAACTGCCGCACCTCCTTTACCGTGGTGGGTCTGGGCCAGTCCTTGATTACGGTGACTTTCTCCGGATCAGGTGCCACACCTTCTGCGCTGACCACATGACCCAGGTACTGTACCTTTGGCTTCAAGAGGTGACACTTGGACGGCTTTATCTTCAGGCCATATTTCGACAAGGACTCAAACACTTCTGCTAAGTGCCTCAGGTGGTCTTCATAAGTCTTGGAGTAGACTATGACATCATCCAGGTACAATAGCACGGTTTCAAAGTTGTGGTGGCCCAAGCAGCACTCCATCAACCTTTGGAATGTCCCTGGGGCGTTGCAGAGCCCGAATGGCATACAGTTGAACTCACAGAGGCCCATTGGTGTCGTGAATGCAGTCTTCTCCTTGTCCGCCTCTGCCACGGGAACCTGCCAATACCCACTGGTGAGATCCAAGGTGGAGAAATAGTTAGCTGACTTTAAGGCTGTTAGTGACTCCTCTATTCTGGGCAGTGGATAAGCATCTTTATGTGTAATGCGGTTAATTTGCCTGTAATCTACGCACATTCTCATTGTACCATCTTTTTTCTTTACGAGCACTAGGGGAGCTGCCCAGGGGCTACAACTATCTCTGATAACCCCAGCCTCCTTCATTTCCCGCAACATTTCTTTGGCACGCTGATACTGTGCGGGGGGCACAGGGCGGTATCTCTCTTTAATGGGATGATGATCACCCGTGGGGATTTGATGTTTAACCCCTTTCACTTGCCCAAAATCTAGGGGGTGTTTGCTGAAGACCCGCTCGTACTCCTGTACCACCCGGTAAACCCCATGCTTTTGGTGTGAGGGGGTGGAGTCGGTGCCCACATGTAATTTTTGACACCAGTCTTCCAGCTGCCCCTTGGAGCCATTGTCTTCCGCCTGGTCGGACGGGATCAAGGGTTCCACTGCTTTGATGGTATTGTTGCTGACAGTGTACAGTTTTGCTACAGTGGCGTACTGGGGCAATTTGGCCTCCTCCTCCCCACAATTCAGGACACGGACGGGCACTCTCCCCTTGCGGACGTCTGCTACCCCTCTGGCTACCAGGACTCCCGGCCTACTGTCTGAATACACCGGTTCTACCAAGGCATGGTAATCCTGACCCTTGAGGCCTATTGCTGCCCGACACCATATCAACATTTCACTTCTTGGGGGTATTGCAATGGGGAGGGGGTCACTTACCCTCACACTGCCAATTTCTCCTCCGGCCAGCTCTACCTGCTGCCTCCTCATCAGGGCTCTGATCTCCCTCTGTAAGGCACGCTGCTGCTGGCGGTTTCAGACGCCTGTTGCAACAAAATTATCACTTCGGCAATACAATTTTCTATCACATTGGTACCAATGGTTAGCAGTGGTTCAGATTCTTTGCGATCAATATCTACAATTATCATCCCCTGACATGGCAATTCTACCCGCCCCACTTTAATGGTTACTTCTTTGTACCCAATTTGGGGTAAGGGCTGACCATTACTGGCCACAATTGTTAAATCATCATCTGGGCCATGGTCAATGTCTGAATCAGCCCAATATCTTTTGTACAGTTTGTAGGGGATGGTTGTTACCTGAGACCCCGTATCCAGGAGGGCATTCAAAGGGATCCCATCCAGCACAATAGGAAGGACCGGGCGTTCTCCCACATACTTGCTGCGGCTGGGGGTCGAGCCGGGCTTCCTCACACCTGGGGGTTGGCTCCTGGCCCCAGGCTCGGCCCATTTAAAGGACAGCGTCATGCAATGTGGCCCGCCTGGCTGCAGCGGCGGCAGATCGGTTGTCCCGTTGAATCATACCGGTCTGTGTCTCTGCCTCGGGTCGGCGGAATCCTCCTCTGTCGCATCCAGGGGACGTCATCTGGGCTGGAGGCCAACTCGAGTCTTGCAGGCGATGGGGTCACTTGTAGAGACTGCACGGTCTTGGCCAGGGCAGCTACAGTCTTGGTCAGCTCCTGGACCTGCTGTCTGAGCTCTGCAGTGGGGTCCTTATCCAGGGACTGCGCCTCAGCCCCTGCAGCGGCTCGTGTTGCAGGCACCACCCCGGGGTACGGGGGGATACTGGGTCATTCGGTGTAGATTCTCTCAGTACCCGGATGGCCTGGTCCTTAAACTTTGCAAAGTCCAGAGCAGGGTTCTGCAGGACCATGATACGCAGCTGGGTCCTGTGGGCATCTGACAGGAGCCCCTCTATGAACTGCTCAGTTAGGATTTGTGTTCCTCATGTACACTCTCTGGGTCCACCTGTTTAACTGCTTTCAGGGCCTCCTGCAGGGCCAGGGCATAAAATCCATCCCTGGTAGCTGAATCCGGAGGGCAGGAGAGCTGCAAGCCCCCTGGCCCAGAAAGTAAACTGAGGGTACAGCTGCATCCCAAGGGCCCGGTGTGGACTCCAGCAGAGAAGCACCAGAGAGGGCCTGCGCAGTCTACCCCACAGAAAAAGGGACGAACCACCAGTCCCAGCAGCAGGAGGGCAATTGCTAACCCAAAGTGCAGTGTCCTAAAACAGCAAAGAAAGATTAAGGAGTAGGCCTCATACTCAACTGGCCAAAGATCACCCCAGGCACTTTCAGGCCGGCCGGATCATCTTTACCATCTGTGACGGTCTCCCTGGACTAAACTTCTGCCGAGTAAAAGAGGAGAAGGTAAAGAGACTACTGTTTGTGCCTGTTTCTTTCATTGCTTGTCGGCCCTGCACCGTGTTATCCACACAACACCATAGACTTCCACAAGCACCAACTGTGTCCCGGGGCACCGCTCCACCTGTGGGGAGCAGTACCACCATTGCTGCCACGTCATCACCCCGGAGGCCTTACACAGCAGTGGCGGCTTATTAGCCGCATACCACAGGTGGCGTCACGAACACAACCTTTATTCAGCAAGCCACATATTATACTGGCACCCACCAGGGCCACGGAGCCGGGCCCAGCCACCACTGACTACCACGGGACTGGTCCGGCCCGGCACCGGGTGTCCCACGGCCCTGGGGTGGGCGAGTCAACTTTGGCGTCACGAACAGGATTTCGTGCCCGGTCTAACCGGGTACTGTGCGCCTGGAGAACCGTGTGACAGACTGTGTACTTTACTGAGAAACCGCCGCCATTAGCGCTGCTGAGAGCGGGAAGAAGGGGGGCGTGCAAGAAGAAAGGGCGCAAAGAGAAGCCCCGCCCCCTTGTCCAAGAAAAGAGCGCGAAGCGGTGCCCGCCATGGAAGGCGGAGGAAGAAGCAATGGCGACTAGACAAGCTGGCCGACTGGCAGAGAGAGTCTAAACGCCCGACCAGCAGATAAAGAAAATGTACCTGATACTAAGCGGAGCGGTGCCGGCCGTGATGGGCTGGGCGCCAGTCTGGCGCCAGATGCTAGTGCAGCCTCCGGCCCCGCCTCCGAGAAGGGAAAGGGAGCAGCCGAGTGGCGTGGTCGAGCACCCGAGCAGTGTCCCAGGCAGCATTCCCCAGGTCGGAAGTATGGCGGAGGAGCTGCAGCAAGGTGCACCAGGGACCGGAAGAGTGGATCCCGAGCTGGACCTGCTGAGAGAAGAGATGCGAGTCCTGGCCCGGAGGCTGAGTAGTGTGGAAGTGGAGGCGGACCGGCAGAAAGAAACGCCGAGGGTGCCGGAGGATCTGGAGCAGTGGATGGATGCCGCGGAGCAGAAGCAGGGTGAGCAACCAGAAACCCCGTCCAGTCTGGACCCAGGGCCCCGCCACGCGCCCCCGCTTAGCCCTTTCACTGACCCCCTGGCCTTCCCAGCCTACCCCGCGGACGCCCGGTGGGGCACCAGAGGCCTGCCTGAGACCCCCGCAGACGGAGCCTGGGGAGGGGTGAACCCTGAACAACTAGCGGGCCCCCTGCCGAGTCCCCCTGTGAGCCTCCTGGGAATGGCATCCCCGGGAGTGAATTGGGACGCAGCGCCCATTGAAAGCAGGGGACTGCAGCGGCCGCTGCTCCCCAAGGAAACTCCCCTGGCCAGCGAGCTGACGTGCCGGAGGCTGGTGGTAGAGTACCAGAGGGAGCGGGAACTCCGGGAGGAGAAATGGAGGGCCGAGAAGCCGCTAATCTCGCCTCCAAGGAAGAGGTCAGGAAGGCCCTGAAGGGATCCGAGGGCCCAGTGCGACGGGGCCTAGTAGTGGACTTCAGACAAGCTGGTGGCTGGGGCTTCATAAGGGAGCCCGGTCTGGGCAAGGACGTGTTTGTGGCCCGGAGAGACATAGAGGATCACCTGCCCAGGAGCCACCCAGGGCGCGATGCCAAGCCGGGTGATGTGGTGAAGTATACACGGCTGATGGGGGACCGTGGATGGTACGCGCTGCATGTACATATCCTGCGGGAAGAAGCGGCCCCAGAAGAGCCAGAGTTGCGCCGCACAGTGCAAGAGCGCAGCATCTCCCCTAGCAGCAGCACCACCTCAAGGCAGACCCAGGCCACAGAACTGAACAGAGGTCCTGCGACAGCCACTCAGGAGACGCAGACCAGGATCTCCATGGCCTACATGCTGCCCAGGGCCCTGCCAAAGAAGGACCCTAGCAATGAAGAGTAAAGATGAAGAGATGCTGAACTGTATATAGCCCCTGTCTGCCCCTTATTCTTTTTGAAGAAGTCCCTTGTGTTCTGCCCCAATGTTCTTTTCGAAGATGACACCCTTTCCTGCTGTACTGCCCCTCATGCTTTTTGAAGACGTCACCCCCCATGTTTATGTGTACCGGGCCACTGAACTGGAATGTGGGCCCCGGTGGAAGTGTATGTGTCATGTCCTACCAGGCCACTGGACTTAGTGGCTGGTATGTTGTTTATGTGTCCTATGTAACCAGGCCATTGGACTTAATGGCTGGTTGATTTTGTCCCATTATTGTTTGATTGAAAGAAACGAACTGCCGGGCTACTGGACTTGTTGTAGCCAAAAATGTAATTAGTTGCACCCGTTGTGCCCCCTACCAGAATTATGGGGGAAGTGCCCAAACTGTGCAATGAACTGAAAGTGCACACATAGTTTCTTTATAAGAAATTGCAACGTTAAAGAAATTGTGCCTCCCATAAAGGGAAGAAATGTTAATTGTTTTATTGTTTTATTACTTTGAATACAAAAATGTTTTGCAGTTTCTCCACATGTTTTTGTTGTTTTTCAGCCCGAGGACGTGCTGGGATTTGCTGTGGGGGAGTGTGGCGCCCCTGAGGCTTCCGTCGCCACAGGTCATTGCACCCCACCAGCGGTGTGATGCCCCATTCTGGGAGAGGAGGAGAGTGAACTCCGGTCCCCTGGTAAATCCACACTACACCCATTGTTAGGCACATACTAGGACCAGGGAAAGTGGCAGGCAACCCTCCCATGCTGCATGCTGGGAGGGGCCGTAAGACCCATCCCTGCTCCTATAGGTTACAGCTTAGCAACTGGGGGGTGGGAAGAGCCATCTGAGAGCAGACACAGATAGGAAGGTCAAGTTTAGTCAGTCTACCTCAGGGAGAGCAAGGGTGAAGAGCCAGCATGTAGTTAGAGAACAAGAACGAGAGAAAGGAGGGAGGAGGAGGCCTGCTGGAGGCAGGCAAGGAGGAGAAAGAAAAGAAAGAAAGAAAGAAAGAAGGAAAGAAAGCTCCAAGTCAGACAGGAGCAGAGGAACTGAAGGAGACGCTTCCTGGTGAAGACCCTGGGACCCAGAGGTCCAGGTGACACCACGTAGGAACAGAAGGAGTCGCAGGGCCGCGGGTAGTCCTGGAAGTATCACGAGCAGGCCTAGAGGTCCCAAGGAGAGAGAGGGCCCTAGAAGTGCCACGGGTAGTTGTAGGCTGCGGTGGCCTGTTCCACAGTAACATCGGTGGAGGGATTAAGCTGCGACAGGGGACGGTCCCTAGAGACTGGAGGAGTGCAAAATCATCTCCAAACAGTAAAAACCGAGGCCCAGGGACGTTGCAAGCTCCCAGGGCCAGAACCCATAGCAGACTTCCAGAAAAGGGGTAATCAGCCGACAGGTGACCCCCCAGCCTGGAGGCTGTAGTGGAGGCCAAGCCAGGTCCATCCTAACAAAGGCAAGGCTAAGGAAGACAGCAGAAGAAAGAGACACTAAGAGAAGGGCACCGGATTTTACTCTCTGAATCACCCAGAAACGGCGGAGGTCCCTGACAGTGGTCCCAGCAGTCCAAGGGTCCCTACAGCTGTGACAAGAAGTGTGAGTAAAGAACTTGAACTGCACCCTTGAAGTAGTCTCTGTTATTTCAGCTGCATAGACATTCACAAGCACCAACTGTGTCCCGGGGCATTGCTCCACCTGTGGGGAGCAGTACTACCATTGCTGCCATAATATCATCCCTGAGGCCTCACACAGCAGCGGCGGCTTATTAGCCGCATACCACAGGTGGCGTCACGAACACAACCTTTATTCAGCAAGCCACATATTATACTGGCACCCACCAGGGCCACGGAGCCGGGCCCAGCCACCACTGACTACCACCGGACTGGTCCGGCCCGGCACCGGGTGTCCCACGGCCCTGGGGTGGGCGAGTCACATAGTCTTCCACCATGTTGTTAATATGCTGCCTCCTGCTAATATAAACTATATGGGATGATGGTGCTGGATGTTGTGAAGTGCTGAGAAAGTTTTTCCACATTTCGGCCCGGCTATCACTCCTTGGTGACGGTGCCCCAGCTGCGTTAGCAACTTCTTCCTCCTCTTTTGTCTTATGCTTCCACTGAGACCCTGCTATTAGGTAAGAATGCCATCAGTAGTGCATCTACTAGCATGCATTTGTATTTCTGAATTTTCCTATCATGCTCCAGTGATGGAAGGATGGGGGAAATACTAAAAAGAATGATGAAAAGGAATAAATAAAAAGAATGAGGATAATAACTTTTTAGGTGTATATTATGTAGATGTATAAAAGGTTTCTTTGGCAAGTTAGACATGGAACGAACATTATATATGAGCATTATAGGTGTGGAATGATCATGAAATATATGTAGATAATAGGAAAATGAACGCATATGGCATATAACCAGGTGTATATTACGTTACCTGAGCATTATAGGTGTTCAATAATCATGAAATATATGTAGATAATAGGAGAATGAACGCATATGCCATATAACCAGGTGTATATAATGTTACCTGAGCATTATAGGTGTTCAATAATCATGAAATATATGTAGATAATAGGAGAATGAACGCATATGCCATATAACCAGGTGTATATAATGTTACCTGAGAATTATAGGTGTGGAATGATCATGAAATATATGTAGATAATAGGAAAATGAATGCATATGGCATATAACCAGGTGTATATTACGTTACCTGAGCATTATAAGTGTGGAATGATCATGAAATATCTGTAGATAATAGGAGAATGAACGCATATGCCATCTAACCAGGTGTATATTATGTTACCTGAGCATTATAGGTGTGGAATGATCATGAAATATATGTAGATAATAGGAGAATGAACGCATATGTCATATAACCAGGTGTATATTATGTTACCTGAGCATTATAGGTGTGGAATGATCATGAAATATCAGTAGATTACAGGAAAATGAACGCATATGCCATATAATAAGGTCTATATATATATATATATGGTTATATGCCATATACGTTCATTTTCTATTATCTACATATATTTCATTATTATTCCATACCTATAATGCTCAGGTAACATAATATACACATGGTTATATGGTATATGCGTTTATTCTCCTGTAATCTACAGATATTTCATGATCATTCCACACCTATAATGCTCAGGTAACATAATATATGTCAGGGCCAGGTGGACGGGCAGACCCAGGAGGTGGATCCACTGGGCCGAACTCCTAGATGGTGGTAAGGGGTCCGGTAGCTGGAGCACTATAGGCAGCAGAACAGTCCGTGCATACGAGTATAACGGAGAAGTCCCTGGGACCACGGAGTCACTGATGGTAGTCCGGGTGACGCAGCTCAGGTTCGGAAGCCGAGAAGATGTCAGGCGGGGTCCGGAACCTTTGGAGTGGGATGACGGGTCACCGCAGGGATCCGAGATGGTACGGACTGTCAGGATGGCAGATGGACAGCGTTCGGGGGTTCGGGATTCGGCAGGACCGGATGGCGAGGCAGGCACGGCTCTACAAGACAGATAGGTGAGTATATCATAGAGACACCAGGAGACCTGACTCCTAGCTTAAGAAACACGAAGATCAGGCCCCGCCCCCTTGGACATCAAACCCCTTTATACCCTGTACCTGTTTGCATCATTTCCTGTTAATGGACGCTGGCCCTTTAAGAAAGGGTCAATGACCGCGCGCGCGCCCTAATGCGCATGCGCGCAGCCCGAGTGCCAGAAGCCAGAGCAGGAAGCTGCGAGGAGGAAGCAGCAGGGCCGGGCTGGGGCTGAGAAGCCGACGGGCGCCGGGAGCGGGGACCAGGACGCCGGGGACGCGCCGGCAATGGATGCTGGAGAGCGGTGAGCGGCGGTGACCGGACCAAGGAACCGGGAAGCGTGACAGGTGAGCCGGAGGGCAGCGCAGGGGACCCGGGGAGCGTGACAATATACACCTGGTTATATGCCATATGCGTTCATTTTCCTATTATCTACAGATATTTCATGATCATTTCACACCTATAATTCTCAGGTAACATAATATACACCTGGTTATATGGCATATGTGTTCATTCGCCTATTATCTACATATATTTCATGATCATTCCACACCTATAATGCTCAGGTAACGTAATATACACCTGGTTATATGCCATATGCATTCATTTTCCTATTATCTACATATATTTCATGATCATTCCACACCTATAATGCTCAGGCAACATAACATAATATACACCTGGTTATATGCCATATGCGTTCATTCTATTATTATCTACATATATTTCATGTTCATTCCATGTCTAACTTGCCCAAGAAACCTTTTATACATCTACATAATATACACCTAATAAGTATATCTTCATTCTTTTTATTTATTCATTTTCATCATTCTTTTTAGTATGTCGCGAAGGATGGCACATTTTCCAGCAGATTGGACACCCAGTAATCAACACTGGTAACAATCTGGGCAATTCAGCAGTCATTGCACAGACACTGCAGCATTTGTTTGCTCATTTGTGCCAGGTTGCCCAGAGACCACAACAAACTGTCCAGTGAACACTTTCTCCTCCTCCTCATAATGAAAAACTGTCCCTTGGATGGAAAGTTGTGCACCTGACCGCTGTTCGTACAGGAAACCACCCACCAAGCCATGTGTGGATGACTGGCCTAATTGTCAAGTTTTCTATGCTTTTTCTTCCTTTGCCACTGTCTCATTCATCATCGTCTGAAGCATTTTTTCAAAGCATCATAGAAGTGACATAGTAACGGCACGCATGTCCTGCATGAAGTCCCATTTGTTGGTTGTGAAGTAGTGTTGTTCCGCAGAACAACTCACCTTGACATGCTGCATTTGAAACTCACCTGTTGCTGCTTGTACAGTCTCTGCAGCACATACAAGGTGGAGTTCCACCTTATGGGTACGTTGCATATGAGGTGGTAAGCAGGAAGGCAGAAGTTATGCTGCAGTGCAGACAGGTGAGCTGTAGCAGGGTGAGAACATCCAAAGAGCGCTCAGACAGCCCACATTTTCTGCAGCAGCTCTGACATCTCGGGGTAATTTTTCAGTGAGCTCTGCACCACCAAATTCAGTACATGCGCCAGGCAAGGAATGTGCATCAAAATGGCTACACCCAGAGCTGCTTTGAGATTTTGGCTGTTATCGCACACCACCAGGCTGGCTTGAGATTCACCGGTGCTAACCACTCATCAGTCTCCTGTTGGATTCTCATCCACAGCTCCTGCACAGTGTGGATTTTTTTCCCCAAACAGATGACTTTCAGAACAGTGTGCTGTTGTTTACCTCTGGCTGAGCTAAAGTTGGTTGTGCAGTTGTTATGCTGACTGGATGAGGAGGAGGTGGAGGAAGCAGAGTAGGAGGAGGAGGCAACAGAGAAACGTCCAGCAATATTCGGTGGTGGTAGGACATGCACTTAAATGCTTTCTGCCTCAGGCTCAGCCCCTATTACATTTACACTATGGACAGTTAGGGAGAGATAATGACCCTGATCATGTTTACTGGTCCACATATTGGTGGTTATGTTGACCTTGCCACTAAAGGTATTGCGCAGTGCACACTTGACTTTGTCCACAACTTGTTCATGCAGGAGAGGGATGGCATGCCTGGAAAAGTAGTGGTTTCTTGCAACCATGTACCCAGCCAGATTGGCAGCATTTCAAGACTAGGGCTCATGGGTGGGTAGGGGGCTATTTAATCTTTTTCTCCAGTGTTTGGAGGATAAATATCTGAACATGTCCATGGGACAGCATGGAGATGCTTGGTGACACTGCTGGTGGTGCAGCTGTCACATTCTCTCTCTGCGGGGAGCCAGGTGACCCTGCTGCTCATGAGGGGAAGGAAGAAGCGGAGACCGCAGCAGAAAAGGGCGCAAGAGAAGCCTCAAATCCTTCCTGTTTTTTCAGGTGTGTACTCCACTTCAGCTCTTGCTTTGCATTCAGATGCCTTGTCATGCAAGTGGTGCTCAGGTTAAGAGCATTTATGCCTAGCTTTAGCCTCTGGAGGCACAGTGTGCAAACCACCACTGTCTTGTCGATAGCATATTGCCTGAAAACATGCCACACCACGGAACTCCTTTGAGTTCCCTTTGGTGTGCTCAGTCCTTCAGCGCGGTGGGCAGTGGCAGCTGGAAAGGGGGCAGCTAATGTGCTTTGTCACACTGTTCTCTCTTTTGTTGTGCAAGTGAGGAAGCTTGACGGCCACCGTTTCTTCTGAACTGGGCATGTCACTCAGATGGCCTTGACTTCATGTGGGGTTTCGAACCTCATCATCCCTCAAATCATCTTCCACCCACCTCTCATCCCTGTCCTCCTTGTCAGTCTGCACATAACATAAAGCTGCAGCCGTTGGCCCCTGTGTTTTGTCATCATCATCATCATCATCATCATCATCATCCTTAAAATTCCCACATAGCCCCTTTTTCTAGAGTTGTCACACAGGCTTTTTATTAAAATTTACCCCACATACCTTTTTTTTAGAGTATCCCAACAGATTCTGGAGAAGAGTGGCCACAGAGACCCTTTTGTAAACGTACCCCAGCAGATCCTTTTTTAAGAGTGAATCCACAGACCCTTTTTTAAAAGTAGACCCACAGAGCTCAGGTTAAGAGTATTTATGCCTCACTTCAATCTTTGTCGGCACAGTATGTGAACCATGTCTTGTCGTCAGCACATTGCCTGAAGAACTGCCATGCCACAGAGTTCCTTTTGAGTTGCCTTTGTTGTGCTCAGTCCTTCAGCATGTTTGGCAGTAGCAGCGGCCGTACTGGCTAAGGCTTGGCTGCTGTTCTTTTGCAACCCTAATCCCTCTTTTGCTGTTCAGCTGGGATTTTAACCCTGGGTACATCCCTGGCCCCTTTAACTACACTTTTTGAGAGCTCTAAAATGTCACAATAATGTATTTTGTTAGTGTTTTATTGTTTCTTTTTCAACATTTTTCATTTTGGCTTCTACAAATTCATGATTTTTAAGCCGTTTTACATTTTTTTTGTGGGTATCACCTCTGGTGCTACCAAAAAAACAATCCTCCTCTGTTCCAGATGTTCAACCTGTTATACCTAGGGAAAAAATACCTGCAGCCCAAGACTTTCTTTTTGGGACAGATGACGGAGAGAGTGTTAGTCGACCAGTTCATCCATGTGTAGTGGGTGGGCCTACCCCCTACTAGTTTAACATAGTTAACCCGGAAATGTTATTAATAAAAATGTTTTATTTGTATGTGCATGTGTATAGTGTTAGGGTACCCCTAGTGGCCGGGTGGGACGGCTGTCACCACAGTGGAGAGGAGGAGCCGGCAGAGACAAGGGGAGGAGAGAGCAAGGGTGTGAGGAAAAGATTAGATCAAGGGAGCAGTTGTCTCGGGGACAGGAGCGGAGCAGCAGAGCCGGGGCAGAGTGTGGAGCTGAGTGGGCGGAAAGCAAGAAAGAAAGAAGGGAGCTGGAAATCAGGGAAGCCGGTGAGAAAAGGAGCGAGCGGAACCTCATAGTGTGAAGCAGTCCGGTGTGGGTCCGGACTGTGGGTAGCCAGCAGTGGGAGCCGGGCGAAGTGGAGTAGTCAGGCACATCACCACTGGAGGGGACGCAAGGACAGGCTTCCCCCAGCTAAGAAAGCGTCTCAGCACCTTTATGGCTTTGTTCGGGACTTTGTGAGAAGTAGCATCCGGGGCAGCAGTGTGTGCACGTCGGGCAGAGTGTGTGAGCAGAACAGCAGGGGACACCGGAGAGAAGGAGGTGGACGTAACCTCAGAGCCTATTCTGCCGGTGTGGGTCCGGTGTATGCTTGGCTGAATAGTGGGTGCCCGAAGGAAGTAGAGTACGGAGGGCATATCCCCACCCGAGGTGACGTTTGGTCAGGGTGTCCCCAGCTCCACAGGAATTGTCATCTGCCAGATTTATTGCTGACCGGATTGCTTTGTCTGGACTTTTAACTGTGAAGAATAAAAGAATGTTTGTTCATCGCATTGTACCCTGCCTGAAGAGTGTTTGTGCGCCGGACAACATCTGCACCACGACCACACTCTGCCCCACCAAGTTAGCTCCTGTCCCCATAGTGACGGTGGAACCAGGGGTAAGCCTGATACCGAGGGCCACGACTACAAGGCCGGAGGCACCCCTGGCACCCCGTTACATGTGGCGTAGTCGGCAGGATCCGGATCGTATGCCAGGGGACCCGCTCCAAGAAGATGGAGACCAAGTGGTGCCGAGGGCCCCTGATCCGGACTCTCAGCGAAGATTTGCAGTCCCATGGTGGGAAGAGGAGACGGTGCCTGAGGTGAAGGACCGGGCACAAGATGGCGGCAAGATGGCCGTTGTCTGGGAAGACACAGAAGGCGCGCGCAGAATTGGCGCCAAAAGAAGAGCCTGGGGCTGGCCGGTGCCGAAGAGAAAGCATGGAGTACTCCGCCCAAAGAGGGGAGGCGCCAGCTCCAGGGCACGGAAGAAGAAAAAGAAGTACCTCAGCGGAGGAGTCAAGATGATGCGTGGGGATGGGGGTGGAGTCTGTTTAGGAGCGGGAAACGAGGACCCGCCTCCACTCTACCCAGTCTCAGCATTGACACCGCCGCCGTTACCAGCAAGATTGGCAGGGGCAGGGACACCTTCACCACCGAGAGGAGCTGCAGCAGCTGTGCCCGTGGAGCCACCCTACGCCCCTGTGTCCTTCCAGAGGATCCGTCGGCAGCCGGGACAATCGCTGGGGGCATACATCCAGGCACAAGCGGAGGAATGGAAGAGGGCCTGGCCCCCAGAGTAAGTCACCACTGCTGATCTGTTGTTTAAGTCCGGCGCCGTTCAGCCGGCAGAAGTTTCTTTAACGTTGACGGGCCTGTTGCCCTCCAGCAAAGACCGGGAGCGCTCTTGAAGCCTCCGGGCACCTTCAGCAAAGACCGGGAGCGCTACTGAAGCCTCCGGGCGCCCATCTAAGACCGGGAGCGCTATTGAAGCCTCCGGGCGCTGTCCAGAGACCGGGAGCGCCGCTGAACTGGTGCCGCTGTTGAGGACTGACCCAAAAGGTTTTTATGTGTTTATGTGTTTAAGAGCCTTGCCGGGAGGCTCGGATTTTAAGAGGGGAGGCATGTAGTGGGTGGGCCTACCCCCTACTAGTTTAACATAGTTAACCCGGAAATGTTATTAATAAAAATGTTTTATTTGTATGTGCATGTGTATAGTGTTAGGGTACCCCTAGTGGCCGGGTGGGACGGCTGTCACCACAGTGGAGAGGAGGAGCCGGCAGAGACAAGGGGAGGAGAGAGCAAGGGTGTGAGGAAAAGATTAGATCAAGGGAGCAGTTGTCTCGGGGACAGGAGCGGAGCAGCAGAGCCGGGGCAGAGTGTGGAGCTGAGTGGGCGGAAAGCAAGAAAGAAAGAAGGGAGCTGGAAATCAGGGAAGCCGGTGAGAAAAGGAGCGAGCGGAACCTCATAGTGTGAAGCAGTCCGGTGTGGGTCCGGACTGTGGGTAGCCAGCAGTGGGAGCCGGGCGAAGTGGAGTAGTCAGGCACATCACCACTGGAGGGGACGCAAGGACAGGCTTCCCCCAGCTAAGAAAGCGTCTCAGCACCTTTATGGCTTTGTTCGGGACTTTGTGAGAAGTAGCATCCGGGGCAGCAGTGTGTGCACGTCGGGCAGAGTGTGTGAGCAGAACAGCAGGGGACACCGGAGAGAAGGAGGTGGACGTAACCTCAGAGCCTATTCTGCCGGTGTGGGTCCGGTGTATGCTTGGCTGAATAGTGGGTGCCCGAAGGAAGTAGAGTACGGAGGGCATATCCCCACCCGAGGTGACGTTTGGTCAGGGTGTCCCCAGCTCCACAGGAATTGTCATCTGCCAGATTTATTGCTGACCGGATTGCTTTGTCTGGACTTTTAACTGTGAAGAATAAAAGAATGTTTGTTCATCGCATTGTACCCTGCCTGAAGAGTGTTTGTGCGCCGGACAACATCTGCACCACGACCACACTCTGCCCCACCAAGTTAGCTCCTGTCCCCATAGTGACGGTGGAACCAGGGGTAAGCCTGATACCGAGGGCCACGACTACAAGGCCGGAGGCACCCCTGGCACCCCGTTACACATGCACTACCAAAAACTGCAAAACTGGTTTGCCCAAGAAGATCCCTAGCATGTGGATGACCTGCCGCAGAGGCGTATCTAGGGGGGGGCTAGAGGGACATCTGCCCCGGCTGCAGCACTCAGGGGGGCATTGGCAGGCTGCCTGATGCAGTGCTCTGAGTGAGAGTCTCCCTGGTGGCTGTGTTTGCCGCCCTCCTGGTGGGAGACTGCTATTCTCTGCAAAGGCAGACTGGCCCGGGAGACAGAAAGGTAAATACCCCCGTGCTGGTCCCCTAGCAGCAGTTTCAGGCTGCCCGGCTGTCTGCTGCAGGCCTGCCTAGTGCCTCAGACAGAACCACACTTAGTGCTGTGTGGGCGTCTGCTGACCTGTCTCCCCAGCGCGCTGGCCATGCTGCTTCCTCATCAGACAGAGAAGAGGTCACATGGTCGTGCAAGAGGTCAGGGCCAGATCCTGTGTGTCTGTGAAGGCTCTGAGATGTGGCGAGTTATGGCTTCAGCCTCTGCACAGATCAGGTCGCTTGGCCAAGCCACCTAAACACAGTGAGCAACAGCAGACACCTTTGTACAGCATGACACACTAACTGCTCTTGTGCCTGGCTCCAGGACAGAATACATCATATACAGGGCCTTACATTTCATATGTGATTTCCTGCAGCCAGGCCCAGGTGTGATCAGTAAATAAAAAAAATAATACAGCATATATACATGTGTATGTATATACTGTGTATATATATATATATATATATATATATATATATATATATATATATATATATATATACACACACACTGTATATATTTATTTATTTTTTTTAAATTATTTACTGATCCCACCTGAGCATATATATATACAGTGCTGGCCAAAAGTATTGGCACCCCTGCAATTCTGTCATCTGTCAGATAATAGTTTCTTCTTGAAAATGATTGCAATCACAACTATTTTTATATTATTATCTTCATTTAATTTGTCTTCGATGAAAAGAAAGAAAAAAATTTGTCATAAAGCCAAATTGGATATAATTTCACACCAAACATAAAAAAGGGGGTGGACAAAAGTATTGGCACTGTTTGAAAAATTATGTGATGCTTCTTTAATTTGTGTAATTAACAGCACCTGTAACTTACCTGTGGCACCTAACAGGTGTTGGCAATAACTAAATCACACTTGCAGCCAGTTGACATGGATTAAAGTTGACTCAACCTCTGTCCTGTGTCCTTGTGTGTACCACATTGAGCATGAAGAAAAGAAAGAAGACCAAAGAACTGTCTGAGGACTTGAGAATCCAAATTGTGAGGAAGCATGAGCAATCTCAAGGCTACAAGTCCATCTCCAAAGACCTGAAAGTTCCTGTGTCTACGGTGTGCAGTGTCATCAAGAAGTGTAAAGCCCATGGCACTGTGGCTAACCTCCCTAGATGTGGAAGGAAAAGAAAAATTGACGAGAGATTTCAACGCAAGATTGTGCGGATGGTGGATAAAGAACCTCGACTAACATCCAAACAATTTCAAGCTGCCCTGCAGTCTGAGGGTACAACAGTGTCAACCCGTACTATCCGTCGGTGTCTGAATGAAAAGTGACTGTATGGTAGGATACCCAGACCCCACTTCTTACCCCGAGACATAAAAAGCCAGGCTGGAGTTTGCCAAAACTTACCTGAGAAAGCCTAAAACGTTTTGGAAGAATGTTCTCTAGTCAGATGAGTCAAAAGTAGAGCTTTTTGGGAAAAGCCATCAACATGGAGTTTGCAGGAAAAAAAAGAGGCATTCAAAGAAAAGAACACGGTCCCTATAGTCAAACATGGCGGAGGTTCCCTGATGTTTTGGGGTTGCTTTGCTGCCTCTGGCACTGGACTGCTTGACCGTGTGCATGGCATTATGAAGTCTGAAGACTACCAACAAATTTTGCAGCATAATGTAGGGCCCAGTGTGAGAAAGCTGGGTCTCCCTCAGAGGTCATGGGTCTTCCAGCAGGACAATGACCCAAAACACACTTCAAAAAGCACTAGAAAATGGTTTGAGAGAAAGCACTGGAGACTACTAAAGTGGCCAGAAATGAGTCCAGACCTGAACCCCATAGAACACCTGGCCCATTTTTGGAGTTTTGTGTGAAATGATCAATGATTTGATTTTTTTTTCATTCTCTTTTGTGTTTTTTCAATGCAAGCAAAATAAATGAAGATAATAATACCAAAGAATTTGTGATTGCAATCATTTTCTGGAAGAAACTGAGTATTCTCTGACAGAATTGCAGAGGTGCCAATACTTTTGGCCAGCACTGTATATATATATATATATATATATATATATATATATATCACAGTATATATACACAGATTAGTGTATGACTAGTATATGACACACTGTGATTCAGACATCACATATTGGTATATATCATCTCATGTCTGTAATCACAGTATATTATATACCAGACCTAGGAAAATACAACCCGCAGGCTACATCTGACCCTCTGACTGCTCCAGTCCAGCCAAGAAAGTCAAAGGGCTGAAATCAGTGGCCCAAGGGCCGCACTACACCCTCCCACTTAAGAAACCTTGTCACCACCCTCCAGGTTTGATGTTCACACCAGGGGGCGGAGCCAGGTGATTGGCCACACCCACCAAGGAGTTTACAGGCTCTGAGGCAGGAAAAACGTTTAGATTAGTTTTGACAGTGAAGTGGAGTGGAGTTCAAGTGCAGACCTGTGTCCAGGTCTGCCACAGTCTAACACCAGGTGTCTGGGTCGGAGCTCACTCACCTCTGGCAAGGAGGCAGATGGTGTTGGCCGCCTGCAGGAGCAGGGATTACAGCCGGTGGAACCGTAAGGGACCGGGATCGGGTGGTGGCCCGCTGGTACCGAACAGGGGAACCGATTGGAAACCGGAGCACCAGGAGGGGTACTCAGACCCAGTACGAGGCCCAGAAACCACTGGACCAAGTCGAATCCACTGATTGAGGACTGGACTTTAGGTTCTTTCCCACCTAAGACCCGACTGAAGACAACAGCCCAACCATAGGGATAGAAAGCCACCACCCAGGCATCGAGATCCCAGGGCCAGCATCTGCGGGCAAACGGGCTCTACCGGCACACACACAAGGCTGGGGAGCGGACTACCGTTGCTCAGGCATAGGAGTCATCATTTCTACCAAAAGTGAGGTGCAGGAGAAAGGCGGAAACCACCAACCTGAAAAGGGGAAAAGCACAGCCGCCTGCGGGCACCATCTACCATCTTGTTTGGTTTACCAGAGACTCCAGCATGTCTGTATTAGTGAATACAACAGTGCCTTCGTGCCGCGCACCGCGCCGCACCGTACCGACACGCCAGCCCGCATCCATTCCCCTGCCTCAGCACCTCCCTCGGGTCCCCGGGACCATCATCCCCCTACCCACAGAGGGGTCAACACCAAGCTGTGCAACACCATCCCCGGGAGCCTAGTCAATGGCAGCGGTGGTGTCCATCCATTCACCACAACCCGTGGGTGTCGTCACAAACTTAATCCCCAAACAGCCGAGGCCCCGGCCGTAGACCTCTCCACTGAACACCACCAATCACGTAGCGACAAACCCCTTTCAGAGCGACATGACCCCCCCTGGGTCAGGGAGGAGCTCGAGCCACCCACCAGAGACGAGCCCGGATCCGAGCGGCTCGGCTGTGGCCGAGCGCGGGGGGGGTACACATCCGCTTCTTCTGGCGTCCCGAACAGGATTGAACCAATCCACTTACCTGTGGAAGTGCGCCTTGAATTTATCGTCAGCGATGTCCTGTTGAAAAATTGCAGAATCCGCCATCTTGTCACTGTCCTGTGGTGCGAAGTTTCCCGCCCAAGCCGTCTTCTCCAAGGAAAAGGGCGCGAAAGTGAATCCCCACCCCCAGAAAACAGAGCGATGCAGAAAGAAAGCAGAGTGCCCCGAAAAGACCAAGGGGGGCGGGTGAAGACCCTGTCCCATGTGACCGAAGGGATAAAGGGCAGGGACTCCAGGACTCTGCCACCTGTCTGGTTCCTGGACCCCGACAGTGCACCATGTCCGCCCCGTCCGGCAAGCCAGAATTCCCGGAGCCGGCGCCTGGAACAGCGGCGTGGGTGGAAGCCTGGACGACCCTGATGTGTTGCCGCTGGTTCCAGAAGTGACCGCGCCCCAGCTGTGCAAGGCCCTAGCAGTCCGCCCGGCCAAGATGGAGGTCGATCCCTGCCAGAAGGAGGCCCAGCGGGTAGCGCTGGCTGTTCCCAGATCCCAGGCCTCGGCTGAGCCATCACGGGGTTGTCGCTGCAAGGCAGCACAGCAGGCCACGACACAGCGGGGATCCCCAGCACAGAATCTGCCAGTCGTAGGCGGCACAGGGGAACTCCGGCTGGGCCCAACCATTGCACAGAGGGAGCAAGAAGACGCTCCGTACTGGGAGCGGCAGCAAAACCCGCTGGGCCGAGAGATCGCGGCCCGTGAGAGGCAGAAGGCGGAGGTGCTGGCCCGGATCATCAAGAAGAAAGAGAACCTCCGCAGCGCCACCTATCGGGTGCGGGGCCTGAAGTACGAAGGCCAAGTACGTCAGTTTGACCCCCGCCGTGGATGGGGGTTCATTTTCGAACCCGGCCTGGAGGCCGAGATCTTTGTCTCCAGGAGAGATGTCTCCAGGAGAGACCCACCTTCAAGTGGGTCACCCGGACCGTGACCTAGTACCCAGTGAGCTGATCATGTACACCCGGAATTGCGGGGAGAGGGGCTGGTTTGCCCTTGATGTGCAGAGGAGGGAGAGCTGCAATGTTCGCAGGCGGCCCCAGTCCCCTTCCCCACCGTACAGCTCTGAAGTCACGGTGGAAGAAGAATATGAACATGATGAGTAAAGGTAGCGGATCCCGGCTACCAAGTTGAAGAGTCCCCGTTGGGACCATACTGCCCGTTCATTTGCCCCATTTTAAAAAGGACATGGCTGAGAACTTGCAGGCCACCCAAAAACTTTTGGGCTTGTAAATAATTTCTGGACTGGCCTGTTTCGCTTCACAACCTCTGGAGAGGCGGATTGGAGGATGGGCCTGCGGGAAAGTGATGGCCGAGGCCCCGTCGCCAATGCAACCGGTGGCAATCCTCCGGGTCCGGGGGTCCCCTGGACGTGGGGCCCCTGAGATACAGCCGAGTGTGGAACACTGTACCCGTCCCATAAAGCACAACCTGGGCCCGTTCCTTGACTGGGGAAAAGGGGTGCTGCCCGTTTCTTAGGGGCAGCATCAAGGCTAGGTTTCCTTGGGTGGGCAAGCAGAAGGACCTGATCCCGTTCCCTTTATTAATAAAAATGTTTTATGTTTGCAACGTTTAAAGAATATGCCTCCCGTAAGGGAAGATTTAAAAATATGCTTGAACTGTACAAAGTTTATTATGCTTGTAAATATTTTATCTATTTCTTTCAGTTAAAAGCAAAACAAAAATAAACCGGTGGTGGACGGGCAGCCAGCGGATGGTCTGCATTAAACCAAGGGGGAATGTGACGCCCTGGACTAGACAGGTAGTCACAGGTAGGCCCTTACACAAACACCTCCCCCCTTAATAAGGTGACAGCAGCCAACCTACAAAACCTTGTCACCTCCCTCAGGGTTTGATGTTCATACCAGGGGGCGGAGCCAGGCATTTGGCCACACCCACCGAGGAGTTCACAGGCCCTGAGGCAGGAAAAACGTGTAGATTAGTTTTGACGGTGAAGTGGAGTGGAGTTCAAGTGCAGACCTGTGTCCTGGTCTGCCACAGTGTAACACCAGGTGCCTGGGTCGGAGCCCAGTCACCTCTGGCAAGGAGGCAGACGGTGGTGGCCGACTGCAGGAGCAGGGATTACAGCCGGTGGAACCGTAAGGGACCGGGTTCGGGTGGTGGCCTGCCGGTACCAAACAGGGGAACCGATTGGAAACCGGAGCACCAGGAGGGGTACTCAGACCCAGTACGAGGCCCAGAAACCATTGGACCAAGTCGAATCCACTGATTGAGGACTGGACTTTAGGTCCTTTCCCACCTAAGACCCGACTTGAAGACAACAGCCCAACCATAGGGATAGAAAGCCACCACCCAGGCATCGAGATCCCATGGGCCAGCGTCAAAAGGGCTCTACCGGCACACACACAAGGCTGGGAAGTGGACTACCGTTGCTCAGGCATAGGAGTCATCATTTCTACCAAAAGTGAGGTGCAGGAGAAAGGCGGAAACCACCAACCTGAAAAGGGAAAAAGCACAGCCAGCTGCGGGCACCATCCACCATCTTGTTTGGTTTACCAGAGACTCCAGCGTGTCTGTAATAGTGAGTACAACAGTGCCTTTGGACCGCGCACTGCGCCGCACCTTACCGAGACGCCAGCCCGCATCCATTCCCCCGCCTCAGCACCTCCCTTGGGCCCCCGGGACCATCATCCCCCTACCCACGGAGGGGTCAACACCAAGCTGCGCAACACCGTCCCCGGGAGCCTAGTCAACGGCAGTGGTGGTGTCCATCCATTCACCACAACCCATGGGTGGCGTCACAAACTTAATCCCCAAACAGCCGAGGCCCCGGCCATGGACCTCTCCACCGAACACCACCCCTCACGTAGCGCCAAACCCCTTTCAGAGCGACATGACCCCCCTGGGTCCGGGAGGAGCTCGAGCCATCCACCAGAGACGAGCCCGGATCCGAGCGGCTCGGCTGTGGCCGAGCGCAGGGCGGTACATCACACATCCTTGTCTGCTGTATGGAGTCAGCGCACCAGAAGCCGGAGCACAGCGCCAGGGAATGGGAGCCAGGGAAGGATTGTTTTTATATGTGTATGGGATATGTGCCTGCATATAGGAGGGAAGGTGGGGCTCATATTGAATTTAGGGGGCTTGCGTGGGAGATCATGCTGTATATGAGGCTTATACTGTATATCGGGGGTTGGGGGCTGTCAGCGTACTTAATTCTGCTCAATATTAAGTGACACAATTAATATTCATATAAAATTATTTATATGTTAATATTAATATTGAGCAGAATTAGTTTTAGCCTATTGGTACGGCCTGCAAACCAGTCACCATCTCTCATGTGGCCCCTTGGGATAATTAGTTGCCTACCCCTGTTATATAGTGTATAGATTAGTATAAGTGGTATACTATGTGGCAGACATCCAATGTTATATAATATGTGATGGTACAATTAGTATTACATCGCATGTCTGTAGATATATATCATGCACCAGTCACGCACTCTCCTGTATACTCGTATGTATGGATATCAGATGTTATAAACAGATAATATGTGACTGGTGTGATATCTGATATTCGGCATTCATAGTATTTTATGTATATTATATACTATCACATATTATCCTATATCTGATATCTAATGTCTGTAGTCACTGTATATCATATACTGATCTATCTCTGAAGGAGATTGTGGCATCCAGAGATCTGAAGTTATATACAGGATATGTGACTGTTACATATTATGCTGAGTACAGAATATCAGATATTGCCAGTGCATATTATTCTGTATATACCATCTGATGTCTGTGCACATACAGTAGTATATTACATCCAGTACAGGAGAATACATGACTGGTGTATGATCTGCTGTGGCTACAGACATCTGTTGTTATATACAAGATGACATTTTATTGTCTGTGGTCATAGTATAGTATAATCCTCCCTGACCACTTATATTCTGTGTAAATATTAGTGTACTGTAGTGTCAGTGCATTAATATATTCCCCTAATGCCCTCTCCAGTGTCCAGCACGGCTGCGCTGCTCTTCTGAGTCACGTCATACCAGCTCAGACTCTGGCGATCACTTTGCTCTGTGTGTGAGTGACGTCTCAGTGTAAAGGGGGCTTTACACGCTACAATATCGCTAATGCGGAGTCGTTGGGGTCACGGAATTTGTGAAGCACATCCGGCCGCATTAGCGATGTTGTTGCATGTGACACCGATGAGCGATTTTGCATCGTCGCAAAAACGTGCAAAATCGCTCATCGGTGACATGGGGGTCCATTCTCAAATATCGTTACTGCAGCAGTAACAAAGTTGTTCCTCGTTCCTGCGGCAGCACACATCGCTCCATGTGACGCCGCAGGAACGAGGAAGCTCTCCTTACCTGCCTCCCGGACGCTATGTGGAAGGAAGGAGGTGGGCTGGATGTTACGTCCCGCTCATCTCCACCCCTCTGCTTCTATTGGGCGGCCACTCAGTGACGTCGCTGTGATGCTGCACGAATCACCCCCTTAGAAAGGAGGCGGTTCGCCGTTCACAGCGACGTCGCCGGGCAGGTAAGTATGTGTGACGGGTCTGGGCGATGTTGTGCGGCACAGGCAGCGATTTGCCCGTGTTGCACAACAGATGGGGGCGGGTACCCACGCTAGCAATATGGGTACTGATATCGCAGTGTGTAAAGCAGCCTTTAGTCTATGGAGCCTTGTTCTGGGCCTCGTTCTGACACTAGATAGACTTACATTGTAAAAGCCACTTCTATGTTGTGTAGAGCAGAGTGTGACCCGGAGCGTGAAGAACCATCAGGTGACTCAGGAAAGGACCAGAGTGGTGCTGGACACCGGAGAAGACAGTGATCAGTGAGTATATTAACACACTGACACTACACTAACATTACACAGGTTTAGAGAAGTTACTGTGCGGCTTCTTTAGATGGACGTTTTGTCCGTCTTACAATGTAGCCGTGTATTTCTGAATCAATTCTGAGGAAAATCATGCAATTTCCAAGTCATTCATTTTTCTCCAACACTGTTCTCTGAGCTTTAGACAGATTTCTGTAGTCACTATGTGACAGCAGACTGATGAATGGTGATAGAGCGCTGTGCACACTGTCAGGATTCCTCTGTATTCCCAGGATAGGTCATCAATGTCTGATTGGATGGGGTCTGGCCCCCTGCCAAACAGCTGTTCTAGGTACCAGCAGTGGCAGCAGGTGGCCGGAGTGCTCAATTTTGCCCCATCCTCTGATAGTGGCCGCGGCCAGGTACTGCACATCTGCTCCTATTCAAATCAAAGAGGCGTATGTGCAGTACCCGACAAACTTGTGCTCATATGACCATCCACTCTCACCACTGACATGAGAGAATCCTAAAAGTATGCAGAGCATGTGTGACGCCCTGGACTCGAGGGGTCACAGAACACCATCACACACATACACACCCCCTCCCCTGGTAGGAAACATCCGTCAAACAAAAACCCTTGTTGCCTCCTCCAGGGTCTGATGTCCACACCAGGTAGGGCGGAGCCAGGTGGTTTTCCCCACCCACCGAGGAGTTCACAGGCCTGGAGGCGGGAAAAACAGTTAGTTAGAGTTTGGAGTTCAAGTGCAGTGGAGTTGGAGGTTGAAGTGGAGCGACTGTGAGTGTCTGGGTCGGAGCCCAGGCACCGTCAGCAAGGTCGGCAGATGGTGGTGGCCGTCTGCAGGAGTTAGTGGACGTCTGCAGAACCGTAGGACCGGGGTCGGGCGGTGGCCCGCCGGTACCGAGCCAGGGAGCGGATTGAAGCTAAGCACCAAGGCAGGGTACTCAGACCCCGACTAGGCTCGAAAGCCGCCGTAACGGTCAAATTCTCTGATTGCGGTCTGGACCTCAGGGGTTCATTCCCAACCAAGTCCCGTCAGAAGGCAACAGCCCAACCCGTCCGGATAAGAGCCATCGCCAATGGCCAGAGATCCAAGGGCCAGCGCCTGCAGGCAAAATGGGCTCTCCCGACACGTACAAGCCGGGGAGCGGAAGACCCGTGGGAATCCATAGGGATCAAACACTTTCACACAGGTGCAGGGAAAGACAGCCGCCACCAACCCGTCCGGGGAGAGTGAAGAAGCCGCAGCTGACTGCGGGCCCCGTCCATCCAGCCGTTTGGTTTACCAGAGACTCTGTCATTGACTATGTGAGTGAGTACACCAGTGCCATCCGGCACAGCGCTGCACCACTGCCCCGCATACACGCTGCCTCCCCGCGTCGGCTCCCGCACCTAGCCCTTACCCACCAACATCCAACCCCCAACCGGGGCCCCGGGACCAACAGCCGCTACCCACGGAGGAGCCAACACATCAGCTGCTCCCCGCCATCACTCCCAGGAACCCCCGTCACCAGCAGTGGTGGTGCCCACCATCACCACAACCCCGTGGGTGGCGTCACAACCGACATCCCACCACCAAACTTCCCCCTTTTCACTCGTGGGCGAGGAGGCACTGCTCAAGCCCCCGGGTCCGGCCCTGTGCTCGAGCCACCGAGGAGCAGAAGCACCGGACCCGAGCGCCAGAGATTCCCCAGGTGAGCGGTGTTCCCCAAAAACCCCTCTCCGCCTGCGACACATGCGTTGCGAGAATTCAGAAGTCTGCAGTTACCTAGAGTGACTACAGACTGTCATCATAAACCTGGATAACACCTTTAATTATAACATTAAGCCCTCCTGAAGCCCAGTAATACCCCTAACAGCGTGTAATATACTGCCTATCAGGACTCAGCTCTGCATTCTGGCTCCAGCAGTCAATACATGGCTGCTCCACTCGTGTGTGATTGTCATATTTAGTCATGTGACAATTTGCTTCTCTTTCTACTTCTCTGATTTTCATTGAATAATGAGAGAGTTAGGAAGAGCAGCTCGTTCACATGTGACTGAGTGTGCAAATCATATATGAATGAGCGGTCACATGACAACTACCAAAACTGCTTGTGGGGGAAGGGGGGGGCGCCCAACTGAATTCTTGCCCCAGGTGCCAGACAGCCTAGATACACCTTTGCCTTCTGAGCCTAGTGGAAAGATAGTTTATTGTGGACAGCTCGCTGAGCAATCAGGTGAGCCTTAAGTCGTTCTTTTCGGGATGTTTAAAAGAAGGGTTCCAAGTTCACGTCTGAGGAGTGCACAAAGACTCAAAGGGGATCAGGGAGCGCATGTCGTACCATTTTCTGTTGGAGGTGTCATGCCCCAGGGCATACATCAGCCATTTGTCCATTAACCTCTGCTCCATAGGCCAGCGCCACTCATATTTTACACATCCTATGAGCAGTGCTATACCGCACCCTGGTGAACAGTGTGACTGTTACTGGACTCCTGTACACAGGAATTTTGGTAACATTGTTAAGGGCCATACTCACACATGTGCTAGTCCCTGGGGAGAGGGTGGGGGTATGGCATATCCATGATGATGCCAAGTATCATGCCGGGTTAACATACGCACACACTATAGTACCATATATAGTTCAATTTTCTATTGTTCTGGGACTTGTGGGTTAAAGCTGTAGCACTCAGTAGTCCACTATGCCGCTAGGGGCCGGCTATATTAAAAACCTCATGTAATGTAAACAGTGAATTTTGTTTCACTGTGCTGGCTAGAAAAGAGAATGTGGAAGCATCCCCTGGATTCAATATTCCTGACCAGAAGGAGTCCCAGGGCAACTTTGAACCTGCCAGGTAAAATTCTAAATGAGTTATGTTCCCTAGGAGCCGATAGTTATTGTTCACAAAAGGCCAAGTAAAATTACCCCTTGTGTCAAGGGACCAAACTGAGAGGCCAGGTAAAGGTGCGCTACCCCAAGGCATAAGTGGCACAATCCAAGGGCTGTAGTCGGTTGGCTCGAGTGAGACAATTTAAGCCTGGATATCAGGTACTTATGTTAGGAGCCCACAAGGGTAAACAAGTTGCTTACAAAGTGTACCCTGTAAGGTGGTGGAAAAGGTGGGAGAGATCAACTATAAAGTCCACTAACAGGGAAAAGGAATCCCTTCCCCATATATTATGGCAACCTACGAAAACCCTGGAAGGATAGTGACCTGTTTGAAACTTCTTGGTTATTCACCCAGTCAGAAGCCAATATTCCAGGAGCCAAGGGGCATAAACTTTGTCAAGTTCCCAAAAACATGACAGCTTGAAAATAGTACCCAAGAATAAAGGTGTGAAGCCCCGCAGGTGTTGTGTCGGTGTCGGTGCATTACCTTCAGGGACTCCACGTTGCTGGATCTCCGTCACTGGTAGGAAATCTTCTTGTTTTGATCGTGACGCCACTCTCAGATTTGCGGTCAGAGGGGACCGCCACTGCAGATTAGGAGGCACCTGGGGCCGATGGTGGGTGCAGTCGGGTGTAGTAGCCTCCTGAGAGTGAGGCAAGCCCCAGGGCCCTTTGTAAAGCTGTAGTACCACAAGTCGCAGAATGACCACACACAGGCAGAGTGTCTTTCAGGGTTTTTACTCACTTCAGGTGGCAGGGTGAGTAACCCGGGCGTAGCTGGGATGAACCAGGTGGGAACCAGGTATCCTTCCGGCTGACTGTATGAGGGTGACTACAAACTCGCCTTCCTTAGCCCTTGGTGGTTTGGGGTGACCCCGACTTTGAGTCCCTATGGGGGTCACCCAGGGAAGATGCTCCAAGCCTCTCTCCCCTTCTTGTTTTGCCGTGTGCTTGTTCCCCGGGCCAGGCCACTCCAGCCTCTTGCCTCCTGTGTCCTATGGGCCCTACTTGCGGTTACGTGGCTGCGGCTTTTGGTTGTTGTGGTGTGGGCTGTAAGAGCCCCACACCGGCAGGTTTAGCAGGGAAAGGTGAATCTATCCTCGCTTCGGGATCTGCCGCCCGGTTGGGCCTGGTGCTCTCTAGAAGTCTCCTTACTTCCCACTCCGTGCACTTGCTAGCTGAAGCTGGCTTTCAGGCAGCACTTCTAGTTGACCGTTCTCCCCCGTCTGTAGCCACTGCGCGGACGCTGTTAGACAGCAACAGCCCCACAGGTCTGCTCCTCACTGAGCCCTATGGAGTTCTGCTCTAACTGACTCACTGCTCCTCCTCTCCTGTTCTTGCCTACGCCACCTAGCAACCAGACTCTCCACCACACCCCTTGAGAGGAGATGGAGGCTCTACCCCCTCCACTATTCCAGTGAAGGTGAAGGCTTGCCCCCTCCTGGGATCCCCAGGGGTCCTCTCATGGGTACATGTGTGAGACCTGGTCACTATGCGCCTGTGTTCCACACCCCTGTCAGCCTTCTGGATTACCTGTATTGTGCTGTTCCCAGCATGGGTGCAGCACTCAGTGGTGCCTGACCAGGTCAGGGGCGCCACATTCCCCCTTAGTTATCACCAGCACGTCCTCGGGCTGCAAGACAACATTTTTAAAATGCATAAAACATTAAAACATGTAAAACATTTTTAAAACCACCAGATATCAGACATCACCTCCCTCCACCCACAAGTCCGTTAACCCACCCAAAACCCTCTCAGGAGGCAGGTCACCGGTCCTGTTGGTAACCAGGTCTGGGCCATCCGTTTCTCCAGACCTTTCCTCCAATCTTCCTCTCCCGTTGGCCGCGACTTCAGCCACTTCTGGCAGGATGTAGAGGCGGCTTTCATGGGCTGGTGGTTTCAGGGTATACCTGGCCTGGTGGATCCGCGCCGTCAGCCTCTTCTGGCAGGATTCAGAGGCGGCCTCCACAGTTGGTGCTGACCAGGTACCCTCTTTGTGGTGGTGAGCCAAGGCCCCATAAACAGGCGTGCTCTCTGGTCGCAGGTGAGCCAAGGCCCTTTTCTACGGACGGGCCCCCCTGGTTGCAGACGAGCCAAGCCCCTAAACAGGCTGGCCCTGGTGGTGGTGCCACTGGTGTAACTATTTACACTGCGAGAGTTTGTGGCTATAGCAAGTTCATAGCCTTAAAGTTTGTTTCTCACAATAGTTTTTGTGGGCGCATTTCTTTAACGTTGCAAACAAAACTTTTCAAAACTGGTCAAAACAGTAACTTCTTACTTTACTTTACTTTTTTTTACTCCTCTTTTTCACTAGGGCGAGGGCACGTCGGGCACTGGCACCTGTGACTTTCTTGCTCTTTCTTGTCTTTCTTGTCTTTCTTGTCTTGGACATGGTGCTACGTCTAAGGCATAGTAGCCCCTTTCTCCTTGATGTAAGGTGAACTGTACTAAGTCCCCAATTTTCAGATTTCTGCCTGAATGTCCTCTGGGCAGGTGGGCTTGAACATCTCTCCGATTTACGAATATGCCCTCTTTTATTCCTCTTGCTACAATAAAGCCGTATCCGCTTTTCAAATTGAAGTCCTCCACAACTCCTCTACAAAGGGGTCCTCTGACCTGGGCTTTGGATCTTCTTAGGCACCTTTTCTCCTCCAGGTCTCTGACCGTGACCTCCCTCTGCTCTGGAGACTGTGGTGTTGGAGGACGTTTTGATCTGCTGCGCCGTGTCTTGCGGGCTGGGTTCTGCGAGGTGCAGCTTACAAGCTCCCAGGTGAGGCTTTGGGGCAGATCTTCCTCAGCAGAAGGTGTCAGGTCTTCCTCCTCCCAGCGGGAATAGGGCAGCATCTCCGGCTCTGGGTAGGGGTCTGCTGCGGTTGGCGTCGGAGTCAGCCCTTCTGCTTCCTGATCTCCTCTCCCCCTTAGTTCTTCACTGCACTCTGGTTGTGGCAGTGCTGGGGATGGGCTCTCTTCAGCTGGTCTGGGCGGTGGGCTCTCTGGCGCGGCTGCAGGGGTTGCCTGAATCTCCTTGGGGGTATGCGGAGGGAGCAGGTACCGATCCACCATCTCTTGCGGGAACTGGGCCTCCAGATCAGCCTTCAGCTTCCAGTATGCGGGGTCCTCTCCTATCAGGGTCTTCCTGGCAGGGACCTCTTTGAGCTGGGGAGCGGTGTCTGCTCTGGCCTTGCAGGCCGGGGAAAATAGTGAGGTAGTCTTCTCTTCTTGGCGGGCCGCGCCCTGTATGGCGGCGGCCTGGTCTTGGCGGGCCGCGCCCTGTATGGCGGCGGCCTGGTCTTGGCGGGCCGCGCCCTGTATGGCGGCGGCCTGGTCTTGGCGGGCCGCGCCTGGCATGGCGGCGGCCTGGTCTTGGCGGGCCGCGCCTGGCATGGCGGCGGCCTGGATCAGTGTCGCTGTTGCAGGGGGCTCTGTGCAGGCTGGGCTGGACGTCGCTGCAGCGATCGGAGCTTGGCGGGCCGCACCTGGCGGGGCTGCGGCCTGGTTCAGCATCTCACTTGCGGCGCGAACGAGCGTCGCTGCTGCGGTGGGGTCTTGGCGGACCGGGTTCAGCAGGGTGGCAGCCTGGGTCAGCGTCACACCTGCAGCACGGATGAGCACTGCCGTGGTGGTCGGAGCCCTGCGGGACAGGCGGGGCATCGCTGCGGCGGCCTGGATTTGGCGGGCCGCTTCTAGCGTGGCTGCGGCCTGGTCCAGCGTCGCCGCGCCGGGCGCCTCTTCTGGGACCGCGGGCGTGGCAGCAGGGGCCGGGGCACTTGCGCTGGCCGGGGCATCACTCGACTCACCCATCTGTGGCAGCATCGGGGTCTGCGTCGTCGCCGCTCGGTCTGGCAGGCGTCGCGCGGCTCCCTCCTCGTAGGTCCGCACCGCCGCAGCCATCTCCAGGAGCTCCGTGCGTTCTTCCCTGAGCTGTCGCACAATCCTAGCCTCCAGCTGGTCACAGAAAATAGCAAGCTCCCGGCACCACCAGGCAGCGGAGCCTGGCTCTGGATCTCTGCTCTCAGACGCCATCTTTATTAGCAAGCTGCTGGCTTCTCTTCTGCTCTGCCGTTTCTGGACGCTTCCGCTTTCTTCATCAGCGAGGTCAGGACTCTGCAGGGGATCTCTGGGTAGCCACACCTCTTCGTGGGCGGTAACTTCTTCCAGCGCGGGCTGCTGTTGTTTTTCAGCGCGCTTTTCATGGTGGCAATATGGCGGCGCTTCCAATTTTTCAAGCGGACCGCCTAGGCACATGGTCACCTGTCTGAACAGGTCTAGTCCTTATCCTGTTCGTGACGCCAGATGTGAAGCCCCGCCGGTGTGGTGTCGGTGTCGGTGCATTACCTTCAGGGACTCCACGTTGCTGGATCTCCGTCACTGGTAGGAAATCTTCTTGTTTTGATCGTGACGCCACTCTCAGATTTGCGGTCAGAGGGGACCGCCACTGCAGATTAGGAGGCACCTGGGGCCGATGGTGGGTGCAGTCGGGTGTAGTAGCCTCCTGAGAGTGAGGCAAGCCCCAGGGCCCTTTGTAAAGCTGTAGTACCACAAGTCGCAGAATGACCACACACAGGCAGAGTGTCTTTCAGGGTTTTTACTCACTTCAGGTGGCAGGGTGAGTAACCCGGGCGTAGCTGGGATGAACCAGGTGGGAACCAGGTATCCTTCCGGCTGACTGTATGAGGGTGACTACAAACTCGCCTTCCTTAGCCCTTGGTGGTTTGGGGTGACCCCGACTTTGAGTCCCTATGGGGGTCACCCAGGGAAGATGCTCCAAGCCTCTCTCCCCTTCTTGTTTTGCCGTGTGCTTGTTCCCCGGGCCAGGCCACTCCAGCCTCTTGCCTCCTGTGTCCTATGGGCCCTACTTGCGGTTACGTGGCTGCGGCTTTTGGTTGTTGTGGTGTGGGCTGTAAGAGCCCCACACCGGCAGGTTTAGCAGGGAAAGGTGAATCTATCCTCGCTTCGGGATCTGCCGCCCGGTTGGGCCTGGTGCTCTCTAGAAGTCTCCTTACTTCCCACTCCGTGCACTTGCTAGCTGAAGCTGGCTTTCAGGCAGCACTTCTAGTTGACCGTTCTCCCCCGTCTGTAGCCACTGCGCGGGCGCTGTTAGACAGCAACAGCCCCACAGGTCTGCTCCTCACTGAGCCCTATGGAGTTCTGCTCTAACTGACTCACTGCTCCTCCTCTCCTGTTCTTGCCTACGCCACCTAGCAACCAGACTCTCCACCACACCCCTTGAGAGGAGATGGAGGCTCTACCCCCTCCACTATTCCAGTGAAGGTGAAGGCTTGCCCCCTCCTGGGATCCCCAGGGGTCCTCTCATGGGTACATGTGTGAGACCTGGTCACTATGCGCCTGTGTTCCACACCCCTGTCAGCCTTCTGGATTACCTGTATTGTGCTGTTCCCAGCATGGGTGCAGCACTCAGTGGTGCCTGACCAGGTCAGGGGCGCCACAAAGGCAGGTTCCTAGGGTCACCAGGTCACCCTCATGTCATCATGAGCCTCCCACGCAGGTCAATTTAACACCCTTTAGGATATGTGTTTTGGCAGATGGTACCCATCACTCAGATTTGGGAAGAAAGTAAGGGTATTTTGTGAGGCTATGTAGGACTGGGTTAAATCCTAGTACTGCAGAACTTAATTACATGCACCTGGCTAGCTTTGATTAAGGTCCAGAGCATGTGTTCACGTGAGTCTCTGAGTCTGCTAAAGATTGATCAGAGTGCAATGTGTGGAATGTGCTGAGTAACCATGCTGTGTACTGGGAGTTGGGCACAGAGTAGAATACATCTGTTTGGTACTGAATTTTACAGGAGCTCTAACTGAAGGGGTTATCGAGACTGTTAGGATGGTACCCCTTAGTAATGGAATGTTGGCTTCAAGAAAACGGACTGTAAACTATTTTGATTAGCAAGCCCTGACATATATGTGCCTGCTAATTGAACTGTTTCTTTGCTGATATAACTCTGATGCCAGAAGATGTGTTTTTAACTGCTTTGAATCCCCTAAAGTTTTATGAAAGTAATATAATTGCACATGTTTCAAGCAAGCTGCCAAGCTGCATTGCCTGTTATTTTTCAACAGGACAATGACCCCAAACACACCTCGAGGCTGTGTAAGGGCTATTTGACTAAGAAGGAGAGTGATTGGGTGCTACGCCAGATGACCTGGCCTCCACAATCACCAGACCTGAACCCAATCAAGATGGTTTGGGGGTAAGCTGGACCGCAGAGTGAAGGCAAAAGGGCTAACAAGTGCTAAGCATCTCTGGGAACTCCTTCAAGACTGTGAGAAGACCATTTCCGGTAACTACCTCTTGAAGCTCATCAAGAGAATGCCAAGAGTGTGCAAAGTAGTAATCAAAGCAAAAGGTAGCTACTTTGAAGAACCTAGAATATAAGACATATTTTCAGTTGTTTCACACTTTTTTGTTAAGTATTTCATTCCACATGTGTTAATTCATAGTTTTGATGCCTTCAATATAAATCTACAATTTTCAGAATTATTAAAATAAAGAAAACTCTTTGAATGAGAAGGTGTGTCCAAACTTTTGGTCTGTACTGTGTATATATATATATATATATATATATATATATATTTCCAAAATTCCATCCAAACACCTGTCATTTTAAAATGAGTAAATAACACAGTTACCTGTAACAGTGAGGACTAGTGATGGGCGAACCCATAAATATTCGAGTTCACTGAACCAGCACGGGGAAAAAAATTGGGGTTGGAAAGCGAACTTGACCCCACACAACAAACTCCATATAAGTCAATGGGAACAAGACGATCGGGACTGTAAAGTGCCACAGTAAGCACTATGGAGGTTAAATGGTAGTAAGAGCTGGATAGTTAGACATACCATGTTTCCAGAAGGATCACTCTGCAGTCAGACTCTCTTCTGGACCCGCTTATAAAGGTTGATCAATATTCACTGCTTTCCCTACTTACCATCTGTGCCAGTCTGTGATTGGTTGCAGACTGCTATACACGCCTTCCCACCCTGTGGCTACATCTGTGATTGGGTGCAGTCAGTTTTTGGTATAGTAGCATAAAAATAAACAAATAAATAATTAAAAAAATGACATAGACTCCCACAATATTTTGAGAGCCAGCGCAGGTAAAACAACAGCTGCAGGTTGCAGCCCAGCCTCTGAGCTTTACTGTGGTTGGATATCAAAATATAAGGGAAAAAAAGATGTAGGCTCCCGCCATTTTTTAAATCAAGCCACGGTAAAGCAGACAGATGGGGCCTGTTATTATTAGCATAGGGGGAGCCATGGATATTGGCCCCCTTCAGCCTAAAAATACCAGCCTGCTGGTGTCCAGAACTGGCATATCGCATTAGATGTGCCAATCCTGGCACTTTACCCATCTCATCCCGATTGCCCTGGTGCGGTGGCAATCGGGCTAATATAAGGGGTTAATGACAGCTGTGATTTGTCAACAAATAACAGCTGCCATCAAGTCCTTTATTAATAATGGGAGGCGTCTATGAGATCTCACATTACTGATCATGCAAGTGAAAAGAAATAAAACACAAACACTGAAAAAAATCTTTATTTTAAATAAAATACACACACCTTCTTTCACCCCTTTATTAATCCCCCCAAACACCCTTGCAGATCCAACATAATCCATATGAAGTCCCATGATGATCCTTAGCTCTGCTACATGTGAAGTGCCAATTCGGGGCACCTGGGGGCTGGTATATTTAGGCTGGGGGGCAATATCCATGGCTCCTTCTATTCTCATAATCCAGTCCCTACCTATTTGCTTGCCGTGGCTAGATGTTGAAGTTTGGGGAGGACCCTACATCTTTTTTCCCCCTATATTTTGATATCAAGCTACGGTAAAGCTCAGAGGTGGGGGCTGCAGCCTGCTGTAGTAGTGTTACCCGCGCATGTTATCAAAATATGATGGGAGCCTACATCATCTTTTTTTATTATATATTTCTTTTTTCACTACTATACAGCAAACTGACTGCAGACAATCACAGATGTGGACACAGTGTTGGGGCCCTGCAACATACCACAGACACTGGCACAAAGGGTGAGTGGGAGAAGTAGTGAATATTGATGAACCCTAATAAGCGGGCCTTGAAGACAGTCTGACTGCAGGGTGATGCTCCAGGAAACACTGGGAAACACAGTATGTATAACTATCTTGCTCTTACTACCTTTTGTTTCAGTGATTTCCCTGGCCAGTCACAGCCATGCCTATGCATGGCATGGCTGTGCTGATTCCAAAAGTGCCCAAAGCCTAAAGGCCTGCTGATTAGGTTCTCTAATATGCAAGAGGAACAAACAATGAAAAAGAAGCAGGGAAGCCACTGCATGGCACCTGTCTGAGCACACTCTGAACATCAAACAAAGACTGGAGGACAAGGAGTAAAGTGCAAATAGGTTTAATAAATAGCAACTGGCACAAAAGAATCAGCGGCAAAAACAGGCCGGCAAATAAAATATAGATGTACTAGATGACAATTACATATAGGGCACAAGTAAAATGAATAAATAACAGACTGGGTCAAAAACATGAACAAGGCATCCTGCACATAAAGAGCATGGTGTAAAATTTTGACAATTGTTACACATAGACAGATGGAAAAAACCAGCTCTGGATAAGCACAATGATAACAGTGTATACTCTGAAATAACAGAGATATATAAAATATATAAAATAGGATCCAAGTCTCACTAATCAACAGTGCTTAATACAGATGCTGGTGAAAAGGCAACTTCTGCAGTGACAGAGTCAAATAGTTAGAAGTCAAAAAGCAGATAAACAGGTTTAGCCACCATGAGGTGCTAAATGGATGCCAATGAACAGTCAGATTAAGTACAAAGACATGAATGCATGAATAAAATCCCAGCCGGTTTAAGTAAACATACCCATAAGTGCACAAAGCCGGCCTGATAAGCAGCAGAGAAGACCCCCCGGAGAGAGCCCCAATGTATACATTTCACAATCTCATAAGAATTTTTTTCTTTTCCAAGATCAATTCTATTTCCAAATTAAGAGTACCGCTATGGGTTCTAATGCTGCTCCCCCTTATGCCAATATCTTTATGACGCATTTCGAGTCATTATTTGTATATAATCATCCTCTTTTTCAATCCCATATAACCTTTTACAAACGTTATATTGATGATATTTTTATCGTTTTTTCGGGTTCTCATGCCCTTTTTGACGATTTTTTCAACTTTCTCAATACAAGGGTTCCTGGTTTAACATTTACACAACATACTGATTCTTCAGCTATTAATTTTTTGGATACGCTTATCTCCATGGATCATCTGGGTAATATTGTGTCTGATTTATATGTAAAACCCACAGACCGCAACAGTCTTTTGCATTATTCCAGCAGTCATCCCCGCCATCTGAAACAATCATTACCTTGTTCTCAATATAAACGGGTTTCACGCATAGTTACCAATCATGAGCTACGCTCTCGCAGACATCAAGAAATGTCTCATAAATTTCTCCAACGGGGTTATCCTCCATCAGTGGTTTGCTCTGCTCTTCAAAAAAGTTTTTCCACTGGTTCGGTTAAACGCACAGGACCTTTTACTACATTTGTTAATACATTTCATCCTTTTCATTCCGTTATTAAAAGCATCATATTGAGGCATTGGCCAGTTTTGCAGCGATCATATCCGAAAATATCTGAATTTTCTATCCCACCCCTTTTTTCTTATAAACGTTCCCCCAATCTCCGTGACCTTCTAGTTAGGGCCGATATTGGGTCATCTATTCGTCAATCCCGTCAATCCTTCCTCTCTACACCACGACAGGGCACTTATCCTTGTTTACATTGCCCACATTGTTCCAATGTTATTAAAGGCAGTCAGTTTACTCATCCACGTACAGGAAAGATTTTTCACATTAAAGATTTTTTTACTTGTGATACATCATACGTAGTTTATCTTATCAAGTGTCCGTGCGGTCTCGGATATGTTGGGGAGACCACCCAGCATATCCGAGACCGCATCGGGAAACACAAATCCACTATTCGTTGCAAGTTGACAATGTTACCCATCCCTCAGCATTTCATTCAGTGTGGCCACACTGTTTCCCAGCTCCGGTTTCAAGTTCTCGAACATGTTCCTCCACTGAGACGTGGCGGTGACAGGGTCGGTATACTTAAAAATAGGGAATCCTATTGGATCCATACGCTGGGTACCCTGTCCCCTCACGGTCTCAATAGGGAGTATGAGTATCATTAAGTTTATCTTATTTTATTTGAGGTCTGTCTTATCTGTGCTGTTTTCTATACCGACACATCATTATTCTGATATTTCAGATTATTTCCGTGTGTCTTCATATACCCTTGTGATGTATTTCTCACCATTTTGTAAGCATATTAAACCCACTCTTGCTGTTTAATTAAATGCCGTATATCTAATGATATGATATTGCTTCTTTGACATGTAATTTTACTTCTTTCCCCTCTTTCCTATAGTTACGCTGACGCTCACCGCCATCTCCATGGAAGTTTTTGGGTCCTCCTTTCTCTGTTTCTCCTGTTTTCTCCATTTTTTTTTTTTTTCTATTCCATCTTCAGGAAATTGCTTCAATTGTCCCGCCCTTCCCCTTTATAAACCCTCTCTGTCAGTTCACTCTACTCACTCCACCGCTGATCACCCTGGACACAGGTAATACTGCTTTGCTCTCCAGCTTATCCAATGGGCCTTTTTGCTTTGTATTGTCTTATTGTTAGTAAGGTGTTCTAAACTTCCTTTTTTCTACTCTTATTATTTCCCAGCTTTCCACATAGCGGTATTATACCCTTATACACTGGATTTCACTTAATGTCTTCTATCCCTTTTCAGGTAAAAAAACCCTTATTACTTTATTCTCTTGTACTCTTTTTGGCCCTTGGAATTTTGTTCCCTTATGTGATTCATATAATATGTTCTTTATATTTTTGGGCATATACACCTTATTGTATAGTTCTTCTGATATGTCTTTTTCAATTAATGGACCCTCCTTTTTCTTGATGTCTGTCACAGGATAATCCATCAAGATTCCTATATTGAGAGAATTATCTGTTATATACCATATAGGTATTTTTTCTTTGTTGTATTTTCTATATATTATAATGAGTTGACATAGTATGGTACTAATACATGTATGTATATATTTTTTTCCTTTGTGTAGTTGAATTTTGATGAAGGCTAAAATTGCCGAAACGTCAATTTCAATCAAAATAAACTCTAGTTTGAACACAAATTAATTGTTTCTTATGACTCAGAAGCGTGCCGGGATTTTTTTCTACTATATATTGTTATTTTCCTGAGCACTTACAGTGAGCCAGACCCTCTTGGACTTACCTATGTGTAACAATTGTCAAAATTTTACACCATGCTCTTTATGTGCAGGATGCCTTGTTCATGTTTTTGACCCAGTCTGTTATTTATTCATTTTACTTGTGCCCTATATGTAATTGTCATCTAGTACATCTATATTTTATTTGCCGGCCTGTTTTTGCCGCTGATTCTTTTGTGCCAGTTGCTATTTATTAAACCTATTTGCACTTTACTCCTTGTCCTCCAGTCTTTGTTTGATTAGGTTCTCTGCAACCTTTCAACAAGTTTTAGTCGGGTGACAAACCCGGACATGAACAGGACGTAGAGTCAAAAGTCTGTGTTCAGGGTTCAGCACCGGACTCAAGGTGTATGGACTGCAAACCGCAGTTTTGTTGTAACCACAAAAATTGCACCCTGTGGCCAAAACAACTTATCTTGTGGCAAAAAAACGCATGCATTTTTAGTGCTATTTTTTTTTATTCGTTTTTGATGCATTTTTTGACCATATGTTTTTTTATGCAATTTTCATCACCAATGGGTAAAAAATGCAAGGAAAAGTGGAAAAAGAGTTGACATGCTGCATTTTTGTGGTCACCACAAAAATGTAGCCAAAAAAAGAGCAATGTGTGCACAGGAAATCTGAAATCTCATTTTTGGTAACTAAAAGGTCACCACAAACTGTACCAAAAACTTATTATAAAATGCACCATGTGCATGTGGCCTTAAGCCAAAAACAAAAGAGGATAGAACATGCTGCAGTTTTTTTTGGGGGGGTCAGAATTTTGTGACAAATAAACTGGAGAAAAAAAACTGCAATGTGCACACAGCAAATCTGAATTTTCATAGACTTTGCTGGGAAGTAAAAAATCAGAATGTTCTGACAACAAAACTGCACCAAAAAAACGAAACAAAGACACGACAAAAACTGCAGAGTGCACATACAGTCTTGTAATGGTGCATTTTTGATGCATTTTTTCAGTTGAAGTAATCCAAAAACGCAAGTAGATAGAACATGCTGCAGATTTTTTGTCAGAAGTTTTGCAACAAAAACTGCAGCATGCACAAATAGCCTTAGGCTATATGCGCACTGAGCGTTTTTCGCTGCATTTTTGCGAGTTTTTCGGGTTTGTTTTTGTGCATTTTTGGGCTCAAAACTGCATGACTTTGCTTCCCCAGCAAAGTCTGAGTTTTCATTTTTGCTGTCCGCACACAGCTTTTTTTTTTAGCTGCATTTTTTAGCTAAAAAAACAATGGACACGTCAATTCTTTCCTGCATTTTACTGCATTTTTCACCCATGCAATGCATTGGAAAAACGCAGTACTCAAAAACGCAGCAAAATGCAGCCAAAAACGCACCGAAACGCGATAAAAACGTATGCGTTTCTACCATTGTGTTTTTGGTGCGGGTGCGTTTTTGTGCGTTTTTTGCGGCCAAAAATGCAGCATTTTTGAAAAGTGTAAAAACGTCATAGTGCGCATATAGCCTTAGGCTATATGTGCACGCTGCATTTTTTTGTCATGTTTTTGTCACGGTTTTTGGTGCAGTTTTGTTGTTAGAAAGTTCTCATTTTTCACTTCCTGGCAAAGTCTATGAGAATTCAGATTTGCTGTACGCACGTTGCAGTTTTTTTTGTCTGCAGTTTATTTGTTACAAACTTCTGAACCTGGGTATGACCTCTGCTGAACTGAGTGACGTCACTACTGCCAGCTGGGTCCCGCTTGTCAGTGTTTCCTGGAGTATGGGGAGATTGGACATGTTTTTGGTCTCTCCAGGTTCGGATGTAGCAAAGCTGAATCGTTGTGTGACCTCATGTGGATTACGAAAAATCAAGGGAAAAAATATGAAAATATACCCTGCTGTAACTAAATAAAAGCATAGTGCATATAAACATAGGGTACTTAGTAAACACTGTTTTTGATAAAAAAAAAAAAGCATAAAGCCATCCCACCAATGACAAGGTGTACCCGGTTGGGACAGTACCTACACTCTCTAATATTAAAACCTTACCATGGATCTGAAATAGACTTCAATGTGAATAAGGGCTGAGAGTGACTAGGGTCCCAACAGGACACAGCCATGGTAAGGTTTTAATATTAGAGAGTGTGGGTACTGTCCCAACTGGCTACACCTTGTCGTTGGTGGGATGGTTTTATGTTTTTTTTTAACAAAAACAGTGTTTAGTAAGTACCCTATGTTTATATGCACTATGTTTTTATTTAGTTACTAAAATCAAGAAAGTTGGGCACTGCAATACTGGACTGTGTAGTGGAGCCGTACTCACAGGCATGGCCGGCTTTATGTATGTGCAACTGGTGCGGTCACACAGGGCGCCAGCCGGCAGACAGCTGAAGGGACGCCCTGGGAGAAGCAATTCACTTTCATTTTGCTGCTCATTTGGTGAACAGCCTCCAGCAGTGAACACTCCCCCTCCTCTGTGCCCTGTGTCTGGTCTACTCCCCTCTGCACAGTCTACAGCAGGGAATGCCCCCCCTCCTCTGTGCCCTGTGTCTGGTCTCCTCCCCTCTGCACAGCCTCCAGCAGGGAACCCCCCCCTCTGTGCCCTGTGTGTGGTCTCCTCCCCTCTGCACAGTCTACAGCAAGGAACACCCCCCGTCCTCTGTGCCCTGTGTCTGGTCTCCTCCCCTCTGCATAGTCTACAGCAGGGAACACCCCCCCTCCTCTGTGCCCTGTGTCTGGTCTTCTCCCCTCTGCACAGTCTACAGCAGGGAATGCCTCCCCTCCTCTATGGCCTGTGTCTGGTCTCCTCCCCTCTGCACAGCCTCCAGCAGGGAACGCCCGCCCTCTGTGCCCTGTGTCTGGTCTCCTCCCCTCTGCACAGTCTACAGCAGGGGGCGCCCACCCTTCCTATGGGCTCGGTATCTAGTCTCCTCCCGCTCTGCACAGCCTACAGCAGGGTGCACCCTTCCCTCCTATGGGCACGGTGTCCTCTCTTTTCCCATCTTTACCAGAGAGAGAGGTAGAGGGGCACCTGCACTGCCAGAGATGCTGCTGAAGCCCCGCTGAAATCCTGGAGCCCAGGAAGTAACTGTATGTGAGTATAACATGCTGTGTGTGTCATATCTGTAATGTATTATGTGCTGTGTGAGTGTGTGTGATGTATAACTTGTGTGTCCTGTATACTGTGCAATATCTACCTGCCTGTCTGTCTATACATCCATTCTAGCTGTCTGTCTGTCTGTCTCTCTGTCTATGTATATCTATCTATCTATCTATCTATCTGTCCGTCTGTCTATGTGTATCTATCTATCTATCTATCCCTCTGTCTATTATCTATCTACCTATTATATATCTGTCTGTCTAGCTATCTATTATATATCTGTCTATATCAATCTATCTATGTATCTATTATATATCTATGATCTATCTGTATCTATCTATTATCTATCTAATCTATCTGTCTTTTTTTAGCTATTTCTCAATTATATATCTCTCTATGCATCTATGTCTCTATTATGGTATATATCTGTCTGTCTATCTCACTATTACCGTATATATCTATGTATCTCTCCATTATTTATAAGTCTATCCATATATCTATTATATATCTATAAATCTATTTTACTGCTTATCTATCCCTCTATCTATCTATTATCTATCTATTATCTATCCCACTATCTATTTATCTATCTATCCATCTATCTAGCTGTCTGTCTGTCTGATATGTATTTGTCTATCATCTATCCAACGTAGGTCTGGTATACTGTGACACTAATGAATGCCCCGGTGGGCTCTCCAACTGGACATAAAGGAGACCCCCGGCAGGGGCGCTGCTGGCATCAAGGATTCGAGTCTCCAGTCCAGAACTTCTTGCCCAAAGCCCAGAATCTTCTGCAACCACCGCACTGAACTGTGTCGATGTCACGTTGCCCTGATACAGTTGCATCCTGTGACAGAGCTCGGAGCTCCATGCTCTATTACTGCCCGTTTCCTAAGCCTCAGATTGCTACAGGCCTACAGCTTAGGAGACCGTATGCCCACAAGCGCAGCGCGGTGACATCATTGTATCGCGCTTCCTCTGGAGGCCACCATAGAAGAGCAGACGGAGGCTGCAGTGCTGGAAATCAGGATTACGTGAGTATAATATTTTTTTTAATGTCTATATGGGATCTTTGGGGCTCGTGTTGTACATAAGAGGCTGCCCCTGCTGTATATAGGAGGCTATTTGGGGGCCCTGCTGTATATAGGAGGCTATGTGGAGGCCACTGCTATGTATAGGAGCCTGTGTAGAGGCTCGTACTGTGTATAGAGGCTGTGTGAGGGCTCCTGATGTGTTTAGAAGGCTGTGTGGGGGCTCCTGCTGTGTATAGGAGGCTGTGTGAGGGCTCCTGCTGTGTATAGGATGCTGTGTGGGGGCTCTTGCTCTGCATAGCAGGCTGTGTGGGGTTGCCTGCTGTGCATAGGAGGGTGTGTGGAGGCTCCTGCTGTGCATAGGAGGCTGTGTGGGGGCTCCTGCTGTGTAAAGGAAGCTGAGTGGGGGCTCTTGATGTGCATAGGAGGCTGTGTGGTGGCTCCAGCTGTGCATTAGAGGCTGTGTGGGGCTCCTGCTGTAAATTTGAGGCTGTGTGGGGTCTGCTGCTGTGTATAGGAGGCTTTGTGGTTGCTCCTGCTGTACATAGGAGGCTGTGTGGGGGCTCATGCTGTATATAGGATGCTTTGTGGTTGCGCCTCCTGTATATAGGAGGCTGTGTGGGGGCTCCTGCTGTCCATAGGATACAGTGTGGGGGCTCCTGCTGTGTATAGGAAGCTGTGTGGGGGCTCCTGCTGTGCATAGGAGACTGTGTGGGGGCTACTGCTGTGTATCGGAGGCTGTGTGGGGGGCTCCTTCTGTACATAGGATGCTTTGTGGTTGCACTTCCTGTACATAAAGAGAAAAAAAGGACTTAACGTGCAAGAGAACAAGGTCATCATAAATAAATCAAAATCACAACCATAGTTACTGCATATAAAAATTAATTTTATTACAAAAAGTATAACTTTCTCCTATTTACTTCCCCCTTATGAAGCTGAGGCGAGACGCGTAGGGGCACACGAGTTGTGATTTTGACCAAGCGCAGTCTGACATATGGGTAAGCCTGATTGATTGTATTTTCTGAAATGCTCCGAGTTAACCCTTTTTGAGCTATTGACATATAATGGAGATTTCATGCATTGAAAGTGAAGTGTAATCTACTTGTTACCTTCATTTAATTCAATCGATCTTTTTTACCTTGCTCTTCCCATGGTTTATTACCTCATATATATCTTTTATTACTATTTCTCATGGGTCAGCTTTTCATCTGTTTTTTATACCTGACATGTTTAGGTATTGTGCTGCTTTTTGCTGTCCTCATTTTTTTCACTGTGATCACTAATTTTCTATACTAAAGTATACTTATATATTATGAAAATCCAACCTGTTTTTATACTTTTTGTAATAAAATTAATTTTTATATGCAGTAACTATGGTTGTGATTTTGATTTATTTATGATGACCTTGTTCTCTTGCACGTTAAGTCCTTTTTTTTTCTTTTTTTCTCTTTGTATTAAATTGTATGCTAAGGTCGTGCTATAGCGGTCAATTGATAGCCGCATATGCGATTCCACGATTGCGGACTCCTTTATTTATACTTCCTGTACATAGGATACAGTGTGGGGGCTCCTGATGTGTATAGGAGGCTGTGTGGGGACTCCTGCTATACATGGGAGGCTGTGTGGGGGCTCCTGCTATGTATAGGAGGCTTTGTGGTTGCTCTTGCTGTGCATAGAAGGCTTTTTGGGGGCTCCTGCTGTGTATAGGAGGCTTTGTGGTTGCCCCTCCTGTGTATAGGAGGCTGTGTGGGGGCTCCTGCTGTGTATCAGAAGCTGTATGGGGGCTCCTGCTGTGTATAGGATGCTGTGTGGGGGCTCCTGCTGTGTATAGGATGCTGTGTGGGGGCTCCTGCTGTACATAGGAGCCTGTGTGGGGGCTCCTGCTGTATATAGGAGGCTGTGTGGGTGCACCTGCTGTGTGGAGGCTGTGTGGGGGCTCCTGCAGGTATTTGCATATAGTTGTAGTGTGGCCTCCAGATGTAACTCCTGTGAACTCCAGACACCCCAGTCTGACCCTGCAACCATTTATCTTTTATATAGTATCTATATGTGTGTGTCATGCAGGGCTGCCACCAGGAATTTCCGGGCCCCATACTGCCAAAATTTTCGGGCCTCTTTCATACTCTACCACAGCTCCGCCTCTACCCCTCGAGCCTTTGAAAATAGAAAAAGTGCTTCCAGCATCATGTCCAAGAAATAAGGTTAAGAACCAATTTTATTCCATAAGGTTAAAACCAACACTAGGTTGGATGGACGTCCACGAAGTATAAAACAATGTCTGACGCCTTTCACACCTAAAAAAGGTTCTTAGTCTAAGGGGTACTTTGCACACTACGACATCGCAGGTGCGATGTTGGTGGGGTCAAATCAAAAGTGACGCACATCCGGCGTCGCTGTCGACATCGGAGTATGTGAATCATTTTTACCACGATTAGCGAGTGCAAAAGCGTCGAAATCGTATGATTGGTGTAGCATCGGTCATTTCCGTAATTTCAGAAGGACCGATGTTACGATGTTGTTCCGCGTTCCTGCGGCAGCACACATCGCTGTGTGTGAAGCCGCAGGAGCGAGGAACATCACCTTACCTGTGTCCCGGCTGCAATGAGGAAGGAAGGAGGTGGGCTGGATGTTTACGTCTCGCTCATCTCCGCCCCACTGCTTCTTTTGGTCGCCTGCCGTGTGACGTCGCTGTGACGCCGCACGACCCGCTCCCTTAGGAAGGAGGCGGGTCGCCGGCCAGAGCGACGTCGCAGGGCAGGTAAGTGCATGTGAAGCTGCCATAGCGATAATGTTCGCTACGGCAGCTATCACAAGATATCGCAGCTGCGACGGGGACTATCACACTCAGCATTGCTACCATCGGCTTGCGATGTCATAGTGTGCAAAGTACCCCTTAGGCCCCCTTCACACGTCCGTGATACACGTGCGTGTTTGGTCCGTTTCCATATATACCGGAGACACGGCCAAACGTGCACCAATGTTAATCTTTGATTGTGGTCACACGTGCGTTATTTCATTATGTCCGTGTGTGCGTGTCCGTGATCCGTATGTGTTTGCGTTTTGCACGGATGCATGTCCGTTATCTGCACGGAGCACGCACACGTGGACACAATGAAAGTCTATGGGTATGTGCACACACGTTATTAAACACGTATGCATCTACCTATAGTCCGTGTCCGTTTGGTGTTTTAATTTCTAGTGATGTCGGCTATTCTTTCTATTTCTGTGTATGTCGGTCAATCTCCCTGAGTCCGTCGGTCGGTCTCTCTGTTGGTCTCTCTGTCTGTCTGTCCCTCTCTCAAAGTCTGTCGGTCAGTTTCCCCCCCTCTCTCATACTTACCGTTCCCCGATCACCGGCGCGGCTCCGCACGGCATTCACACTGCTGCGGCGGCTTTTACTATTTTGAAAAAGCCGGCCGCTCATTAAACAATCTCCTATTCCCTGCTTTCCCCGCCCACCGGCGCCTATGATTGGTTGCAGTGAGACCGCCGCTCCGGTCACCTCCACGCAGCTAATGAAGACAGTCGCGCGATCAGCTGCTGTCACTGAGGTTACCCGCTGTCACTGGATCCAACGGTGGCCGCGGGTAACCTCAGTGACAGCAGCTGATCGCGCGACTGTCTTCATTAGCTGCGTGGAGGTGACCGGAGCGGCGGTGTATTCTGCAGCTCCTGTCACTTCCATGCAGCTGAGCTGGATGCGACGCTGGACCATCCTGGATGACGCCGGACATGGAGGGCTTTTTCGGGCTGATTAAAGTGGTGAACCAGGGTATATGTGTGTGTTTTTTATTTCTAATAAAGGATTTTTTTCGGGTGTGTGTGTTTATTTACTGTAATTTACAGATTAATCATGGAAGGTGTCTTGAAGAGACGCCTGACATGATTAATCTAGGACTTATTGGCAGCTATGGGCTGCCAATAACTCCTTATTACCCCGATTTGCCAAAGCACCAGGGCAAATCGGGAAGAGCCGGGTACAGCCCCAGAACTGTTGCATCTAATGTATGCGGCAATTCTGGGCGGCTGTTGGCTGATATTGTTAGGGTGGGGGGCTCCCCATAACGTGGAGCTCCCCATCCTGAGAATACCAGCCTTCAGCCGTATGGCTTTATCTGGCTGGCATTAAAATTGGGGGGGACCGCACGCCGTTTTTTTTTAATTATTTATTTATTTATTTTAATGCACAGTATAGACACGCCCACCGGCTGCTGTGATTGGGTGCAGTGTGACACCTGTCACTCAGCGTAGGGGCGTGTCTCACTGCAACCAATCATATTTGCCGGTGGGCGGGGAAAGCAGGGAATAGGAGATTGTTTAATGAGCGGCCGGCTTTTAAAAAAATAGTAAAAGCTGCCGCAACAGTGTGAATGCCGTGCAGAGCCGCGCCGGGGATCGAGGAACGGTGAGTATGAGAGAGGAGGGGAAACTTCAGTCACTCGGGGGATTAGCGGTCACTGGTGAATCCTTCACAGGTGACCGCTAATCAGTACTCGACACAGACAGAGCCGCGGTATGAGGATGAAGTCGGGTGAAGTTCACCCGAGTTCATTCTCATCGCGCAACTCTGTCTGCTGTCAGCCGACATTTATAAACGACATTGTGCAACACACACACGGACATTACACACGGACATTACACGTACACATACACGTTAATTCCACACGCACACACGGACGTTCTACACTCAAACACGACTAGCATACGCAATTCACACAGGTGCCACACGGACCATAAAAACGGACACAAAAACGGGACACGGACCCGAAAAACGGCCCGTAACACACGTGCGTGTTTTTCACGGACGTGTGAAGGGGGCCTTAGACATATCCTGCTAGATCTGCACAAGTTATGGAATAAAATTGGTTTTTAATTTTATTTCTTGGATGTGATGCTAGAAAAAACTTTCTTCTGTTGCCGGACTTTGGATCTTTGAACACGGAGCTGACCTCCCTGCACCGTGACCCAGAGAAAGGATCCAGGGGATGCATTTACCAGGTGAGCTGAGATTCTCCTATTCATACTTACCTCAAACCTTCCACAGTCCCACCATCACTCTTGGAAAACTACCAATTCTGCAAACAGTCCTCACCAATCACACATTAACCGCTAGTCGTCATTTTCCGAAAAAGCTACATGCACCGCTTTTTGGGTCATCAAAATGACGAACCCCAGACAGAATCGTCAGCCATATGTGTATATCTAATATATAAAGCTGTGTATGTGTGTATATGTTGTATCACAACTAGAAGGAAAAATATGCTGGGCACTGTTTACCATATACAGTAGGAAGTATTAACGGCGCCTTCTGAGTCAAATCCGTCCCATATGGGAGAGCCACATACACTTTTTCAATAAGCTTAGATAATAGTATAATGCCTCAAGCATATGGAAAAATGTTGGAAAATACAATGAAAAATGCTACTTGCTAACTTGAACATGTGAATAATAAATTGCATACCAGCCATGAATATTAGGAAAAAGGAGATATTTAGCAATCGCATTGATCAATGTAACTGAGCCCCAAAACCTCATCAAGGTATATCTCTATATTGGGGTCCCTAGCTCTGTGACCCTAACTGTGTGTCATCTCATTGCAATTAAAAACTGCTGTGGGTGGAGAGGGGTAACCAAGGACTTTCTTATCTAGGAGATGGAAAAAACATGGCCGAAAGGGGCGGAGCTGTGTTCACATTCAGAAAAAACTACATATAACTGAATATATGTATGTATATATCAGTTATATGTAGTTTTTTTCTGAATGTGAACACAGCTCCGCCCCTTTCGGCCATGTTTTTTTCCATCTCCTATATAAGAAAGTCCTTGGTTACCCCTCTCCACCCACAGCAGTTTTTAATTGCAGTTTTTAATTGCAATGAGATGACACAGTTAGGGTCACAGAGCTAGGGACCCCAATATAGAGATATACCTTGACGAGGTTTTGGGGCTCATTTACATTGATCAATGCGATTGCTAAATATCTCCTTTTTCCTAATATTCATGGCAGGTATGCAATTCATTATTCACATGTTCAAGTTAGCAAGTAGCATTTTTCATTGTATTTTCCAACATTTTTCCATATGCTTGAGGCATTATACTATTATCTAAGTTTGATGTGCAGCCTTATTCTTATATAGTATGTATTTTTTGGCTTGCACTCATAATATATATATTAGTGCTCACTTCAGTTATCCTATTCAGACATACACTTTTTCAGTCTTGCAGAAGGATCTTGTGTGCCTTCTGAGTCTTCACCTAATCAGCCTGGCTAGAGTTAAAACTGCCAAAACACGAGGTGCTATTGCCAAGATTAAGAGCGTCCATCCAAAGAAGAGATCAGCAGCACTCTGCAGTGTAACTGGATTTTAATTTTGCTTCATGCAGACAGGTGGGACAACACAAGGGAGGAGAGGGAGGAGAGCACGTAGGACAACGGTACCATTTCGCACCTCTAGGGGTGCTTTCACAAGTCCCCGTGAAAGCACCCCTAGAGGTGCGAAACAGTACCATCATCCTACGTGCTCTCCTCCCTCTCCTCCCTTGTGTTGTCCCACCTGTCTGCAGGAAGCAAAATTAAAATCCAGTTACACCGCAGAGTGCTGCCGATCTCTTCTTTGGATGTATATGTATGTATGTGTGTGTGTGTGTGTGTGTGTGTGTGTGTGTGTGTCTGCCAAAGGAATCTGCATCGTCTTATTTACAATCACCATATTTTGCACAGAAGCCTCATGTGACTTAGGGAACGTCATAGACTATGTTTTGAGGGGAAAATGTAACCCCGCGCTTTACAGCTATTCGCTAAAAAACCTCCTTACATTAAAGTCAATGGAACCGGGAGCTACAGGTCATTAATATAAGCTGTGATTGGTTGCTATAGGCAACAAAGGACATTTTTAGTATAAGAAGCTTATGTGTGAGCTCATAAGATGTCTGTGGGAGACAGATAGAGACAGACAGAAAATGAATGAGAGAGACAGACTGACAAGGAATGAGAGAGACAGGGAATCAGAGAGACAGACTGACAGGGAATTAGACAGACACAGGGAAAGAGACAGACAGAGACAGACTGACAGGGAATGAGAAAGACAGACTGACGGAATGACAGAGACAGACTGACAGGGAATAATAGAAACAGAGACTTACAGGAAATGAGAGAGACAGAAAGGGAATGAGATAAACTGACAGGGAAAGAGAGAGACAGAGACATACAGACAGAGACAGACTACATGCACAGTTATACACACTATACATTACCTCATCTTGTAGTTCTTGATCGGTGCAGAGCAGGAGAGAAACCACGGGGACCTGCATGGAGGCTGCAGCAGCAGAACAACAGGACCTGCCACTTCACTGGTCATGTGATCAGGCACATAATTAGTCAGATCTGACAGGTCCTTCACTTCTGCCTCCGTTCTGGCCCAGTACATTTCCTGTCGTGCTCTGCACCGATCACATAGATCAGTGCAGAGCAGCTCTCTATGAGCGACTGTGGCACCACTCATTGCCCTGATGGCGGCCCCGCCTCCTGGAGCCCGGTGAGCAGAGTGTTAAAAGTGGAGGGGCCATGGCTGTCAGCGGCTGGGCCCCCCTCCTGGCTTCTGCTCACAGGTCCCCTACAGGAGTCACAGTTGTAATGCACTGATGGTGGCCCTGGTGTCAAGTATATGGTGTAATTTATGCAGTGGCAAAAAGACTGGGCGTGTGGGTGATGGTGGCCATTGCTATTTCTTTAGATGCATGGTTGAACACCATTGAGGAGCGGATGGCCACTGACTCCCTATTTCGCCCCTTGCTCTACAGCTGTGGGTCCCAGATAGGTGTAATGACATCAGGGGGAGCCTGTGAAATGATGCCATTGAGCCCTGCAGCTGCGGTTAGAGTGGGTGCAGAGCATGGGTAGGGGTTAATATATATATATATATATATATATATATATATATATATATATATATTATACACCCTACACATGCCCTGTACCTATCACGTATAGTGTGTGTGCGATTTGCAATGTGTGGTCATCTGCCGAATAATGTCTCCTCCTTTTTCTCTCAAATTGAAAATTATAACAATGAGAGAAGCAGGAGGAGACGTCATTCTGCAGAAGACACAGAGTCTGCAAATCACTTGTGTGTGTGATCACACGACCACTCAAATTGACAAATGAAATCCTGACAGCGTATATTACACACTTTGGAGATCCGGCCGGTCAATGTGCAGAATGTCATACCCTGAGGAGACACTGGTGAGTCTACGACAGCAGAGCAGGAAGAAGCAGAATATTCTGCAGAATATCATGATTTGGCGTGGATTTATCTTACAAATTTTCCACAAAATTATTTGCAGCATTGCCAGCTGGTGTGAGCCCAGACTGATTAATAAAGGGATTATAGTATATATGCCATAGTTCTTCCATACCATACCCAGTGCCCCTCCCTCATGGTGTGTATGTGGTACTACAGCTTAGTCTGTTCAGGTCATTGGAGCTGAGAAGCAGCGACACATACACAGCGCTTCCCATCCTTATGGTGTGTTTGTGGTACTGCACCTCAGTCTGTTCAGGTCATTGAAGCTGAGAGGCAGGGACACATATAACCTGAGGACTCTTTATTATGTAGAAAGCAGAGATTTTTTTCTACTTTCTTACATTCCCCTTTAACATCTGTATTTTGGACTTTTTGGTCCGGAGTACATGCAACATCGGCTGGCGGCTCCATGGTGCCTTGTCTGGTATCATCTGGTACCTTTATCCACAGGATTTGTATAGTAGATGCTGATCCCACCAGTAGGGCGCCGCTTTCAGTTCAGAGACGCAGAACTCATATCCAAGTGTACATAGATTTAGCGCCCCCTTCTCCAGATACATGTGGCCCCATTCGTGAATTCTGCATGTACCATCTATAATGTAATATCCAGGGATAAATGGTTGAAATCAGAAGAGCCCTCTAAGAACGAGGCCAGACGTGGTGACATTAATGTGGATTTGAGATGCAGATTCTCCAGCACAAATCTGGAGGATTGTTTGTTTCCTGGGAAACTGGGTAATAAAATTAGTAGGGAGGGGGCAACAAAGGGCAGTTTTGCACAGGGCGCCATTCAGGCTAAAGGGGGGTGTTACACGCAGCGATATCGCTAGCAATATCGCTGGTGAAAGCACCCGCCCCCGTCGTTTGGGCGTCACAGGCAAATCGCTGCCCGTGGCTCACAAAATCGTTTGGAGCCGTCACACGGGACTTTCCTGCCTAACGACGTCGCTGTTGCCGGCGAACCGCCTCCTTTCTAAGGGAGCAGTTCGTTCGGCTTCACAGCGGCGTCACTAAGCGGCTGCCCAATAGAAGTGGAGGGGCGGAGATGAGCGGCCGTAACATCACGCCCACCTCCTTCTTTCCGCATTGCCGGTGGCCGCAGGTAAGCTATACTTCGTCATTCCCGAGGTGTCGAACAACCTGCGAGCTCAACAATCAATGATTTTTTTAAAAGGAACGACTTGTCAACGATGAATGATAAGGTGAGTATATTCCATCGATAACAGTCGCTCCTTGCTGTCACACGCAACGACGTCGCTAACGATGCCGGATGTGCGTCACGGAATCCGTGACCCCAGCAATATATCGCTAGATCCGTCGTTGCATGTAATGAGGCCTTTAGCCGGCCCTGCTCACAGGTATCACCGATAAGCTGTTCCAGGACTTCTTAGCTACTCCAGGTGGTGCTCTGCTTGCGGCGTGGTCAAAAAACAAGTAATCCAGGTAAAGAAGGAAAAGCGGCAGCTTACTCTGGGAATTTGCAATGTTTATTCTGTATGTACAGATAACATCAGATGGGGGAGAGGGGAATGCGGGTGTGGCAGACGGACAACAGCCATTTCGCTCTGAAACGGCTGTTGTCCGTCTGCTGCACCCGCATTCCTCTCTCCCTCATCTGATGTAATCTGTATATACAGAATAAACATTGCAAATTCCCAGAGTGCGCAGCCGCTTTTCCTTCTTTACCTGGATTACTTTTATTTAGTTACAGCAGGGTATGTGTTCATATTTTTTCCCTTGGTTTTTCTTTGTCTTATGGCCAGTGTGAACATGAGCTTACAAGCTCCATGTATACCATCTCATACTCCGGCTCACTTTTTTGTTTTTTATTCTCATGTGGATTACGTTGGACCTGCAAAAAAGTTGTTGGGGTTAATAAAGGGATGAAAGAGGGTCATTCTTAGTATTTTATTTAAAATAAGATATTTTTGAAGTGTTTGTGTTTATTTCTTTTCACTTACATATATATTATACACCCTACACATGCCCTGTACCTATCACGTATAGTGTGTGTGCGATTTGCAATGTGTGGTCATCTGCCGAATAATGTCTCCTCCTTTTTCTCTCAAATTGAAAATTATAACAATGAGAGAAGCAGGAGGAGACGTCATTCTGCAGAAGACACAGAGTCTGCAAATCACTTGTGTGTGTGATCACACGACCACTCAAATTGACAAATGAAATCCTGACAGCGTATATTACACACTTTGGAGATCCGGCCGGTCAATGTGCAGAATGTCATACCCTGAGGAGACACTGGTGAGTCTACAACAGCAGAGCAGGAAGAAGCAGAATATTCTGCAGAATATCATGATTTGGCGTGGATTTATCTTACAAATTTTCCACAAAATTATTTGCAGCATTGCCAGCTGGTGTGATCCCAGACTGATTAATAAAGGGATTATAGTATATATGCCATAGTTCTTCCATACCATACCCAGTGCCCCTCCCTCATGGTGTGTATGTGGTACTACAGCTTAGTCTGTTCAGGTCATTGGAGCTGAGAAGCAGCGACACATACACAGCGCTTCCCATCCTTATGGTGTGTTTGTGGTACTGCACATCAGTATGTTCAGGTCATTGAAGCTGAGAGGCAGGGACACATATAACCTGAGGACTCTTTATTATGTAGAAAGCAGAGATTTTTTTCTACTTTCTTACATTCCCCTTTAACATCTGTATTTTGGACTTTTTGGTCCGGAGTACATGCAACATCGGCTGGCGGCTCCATGGTGCCTTGTCTGGTATCATCTGGTACATTTATCCACAGGATTTGTATAGTAGATGCTGATCCCACCAGTAGGGCGCCGCTTTCAGTTCAGAGACGCAGAACTCATATCCAAGTGTACATAGATTTAGCGCCCCCTTCTCCAGATACATGTGGCCCCATTCGTGAATTCTGCATGTACCATCTATAATGTAATATCCAGGGATAAATGGTTGAAATCAGAAGAGCCCTCTAAGAACGAGGCCAGACGTGGTGACATTAATGTGGATTTGAGATGCAGATTCTCCAGCACAAATCTGGAGGATTGTTTGTTTCCTGGGAAACTGGGTAATAAAATTAGTAGGGAGGGGGCAACAAAGGGCAGTTTTGCACAGGGCGCCATTCAGGCTAAAGGGGGGTGTTACACACAGCGATATCGCTAGCAATATCGCTGGTGAAAGCACCCGCCCCCGTCGTTTGGGCGTCACAGGCAAATCGCTGCCCGTGGCTCACAAAATCGTTTGGAGCCGTCACACGGGACTTTCCTGCCTAGCGACGTCGCTGTTGCCGGCGAACCGCCTCCTTTCTAAGGGAGCAGTTCGTTCGGCTTCACAGCGGCGTCACTAAGCGGCTGCCCAATAGAAGTGGAGGGGCGGAGATGAGCGGCCGTAACATCACGCCCACCTCCTTCTTTCCGCATTGCCGGTGGCCGCAGGTAAGCTATACTTCGTCATTCCCGAGGTGTCGAACAACCTGCGAGCTCAACAATCAATGATTTTTTTAAAAGGAACGACTTGTCAACGATGAATGATAAGGTGAGTATATTCCATCGATAACAGTCGCTCCTTGCTGTCACACGCAACGACGTCGCTAACGATGCCGGATGTGCGTCACGGAATCCGTGACCCCAGCAATATATCGTTAGATCCGTCGTTGCATGTAATGAGGCCTTTAGCCGGCCCTGCTCACAGGTATCACCGATAAGCTGTTCCAGGACTTCTTAGCTACTCCAGGTGGTGCTCTGCTTGCGGCGTGGTCAAAAAACAAGTAATCCAGGTAAAGAAGGAAAAGCGGCAGCTTACTCTGGGAATTTGCAATGTTTATTCTGTATGTACAGATAACATCAGATGGGGGAGAGGGGAATGCGGGTGTGGCAGACGGACAACAGCCATTTCGCTCTGAAACGGCTGTTGTCCGTCTGCTGCACCCGCATTCCTCTCTCCCTCATCTGATGTAATCTGTATATACAGAATAAACATTGCAAATTCCCAGAGTGCGCAGCCGCTTTTCCTTCTTTACCTGGATTACTTTTATTTAGTTACAGCAGGGTATGTGTTCATATTTTTTCCCTTGGTTTTTCTTTGTCTTATGGCCAGTGTGAACATGAGCTTACAAGCTCCATGTATACCATCTCATACTCCGGCTCACTTTTTTGTTTTTTATTCTCATGTGGATTACGTTGGACCTGCAAAAAAGTTGTTGGGGTTAATAAAGGGATGAAAGAGGGTCATTCTTAGTATTTTATTTAAAATAAGATATTTTTGAAGTGTTTGTGTTTATTTCTTTTCACTTACATATTAGTGATGGGGTTGTCTCATATTCACCTGCCATTACCAATCTAGAACTTAGTGTCAGCTGTCAGCTGAGATTAACCCCTTATTATCCTGATTACCACTGCACCAGGGAAATTGGGAATAGCTGAGTAAAGTGCTGGGGTTGTCGCATCTAATGGATGTGACAATCCTGGGTGGCTGCAGACTGATAGTTTAGGCTGGGGAGCTCCCAATAATGTGGGTCTCCCCAACCTGAGAGTACCAGCCCCCAGCTGTCTGGGTTTATCTTGGCTGGCTATCAAAACTGGGGGGACCACTCGCTGTTTTTTTACATTTTTATATTTATCTTTACTGTTTGCTATAGATCTGCAGACTGAATCTGTGATCGGAAGCATCAGACAGGCTGTCACACAGGCTAGGGACGCTGTCTGACTGCATTCAATCACAGACGCGGGTGAGTGGGAGAAGCAGAGAATATGCATGAGTCTAATGACCAGCCCCGGAAGAAGTATGAGTGGTTTCTGGAGCATTGTACAGCCCCGCAGGTGACTTGGTAAGTAAATCATGCTAGCTTTATTTTTTTCTTTAGTTTTACTTTATTTTTTTTTATTTTCTGAGTGTCTGACTCCTATGGATGCCTTATGTCTCGGGCGGCGGGGTGCTGCGCTCGCCAACGCTCGGGTCCAGCGCTGCTGCTGCTGCTGCTCGGTGGCTCGAGCGGTGGGCCGGATCCGGGGACTTGAGCGGCGCTCCTCGCCCATGAGTGAAAAGGGGATGGTTTGGACGGGGATCCCGGGAGCGATGACATGGAGCAGCCGAGGTGTTTTTCTCTCCCCTCCGTGGGTAGGGGGATTTGGTGGTCCCGGGGCCCGATAATGGTGACTGAAAGGTGGATAGCGGGGTTTGGCGAGGTGCAGGGTCGCAGGGGCGGCAGCGCAGTGCCAGGCGGCACAATGGTACTCACTCAGCCAATGACGTAGACGGAGTCTCTGGAAAAAAAAAACGGCTGGATAGACGGGTCCCACAGGCGGCTGCGGTGGTCACTCCCGGTAGGTTGGCGGTGACTGTCTCTCCCTGCACCTGTGATGGTTTTCGGCCCCGATGGCTTCCCACCGGTAGCCCGCTCCCCAGCGGTGTATCTGCCAGAGGAGCCCCTTTTTGCCTGCAGGCTCTGGCCCTGGGAACTCTAGCTGTGGCGGTAGCTGTATTTCCCTTCCCGGTTGAGCGGTTGACTTCAGTCGGGTCTTTGCTTCTGGGAAACCCCGGAGGTTCCCATCACTGACGGATTCGACCCATTTAACGGCGACTCCAAGCCTGGTCGGGGTCCGTAGGCCCTGCCGAATGGTGCTGGCTTCTCTTCGCTTCCCGGTCCGGTACCGGCAGGCCACCACCCGTCCCAGGTTCTTACGGTTGTGCATAAATTGGCCTCGCCTGCAGACGGTCACCACCGTCTGCCAACCTTGCTGTTTGTGCCTGGGCCACGTACCCGGACACGGTCAGTCTGCTCCACTACCACTTCACTCCTTCCACTTCACTCTCCCTAACTCAACTCTCTTCCTTTCCCGCCTCCAGGACTGTGAACTCCTCGGTGGGTGGGGCCAACCGCCTGGCTCCACCACACCTGGTGTGGACATCAGCCCCTGGAGGGAGGAAACAAGGATTTGTGTGTGTGACTGATGTGCCTAACCGGGGTGTGGGGTGTGTTGTTGTAGTACCTGTGACGTCCTGGCTTGTCCAGGGTGCCACATTCCCCCTTGGTTAAACGCAGACCGTCCGCGGGCTGCCCGTCCATCACCGGTTTTATTTTGTAACTGTTGAAAAAGGGGAAAACATATAAAACATTCAACATAAGCATTACTTTATAAATCTTCCCTTACGGGAGGCACTTCTTTAAACGTTGCTAACGGTAGTCAATTTTATTACCGGTAACGGCTTCCGCTCTCTCCCGCCCAAACAACCTGGCCCTGATGCTGCCCCTAAGAAGCGGGCAGCACCCCTTGCCCCAGTCCATCAACAGGCTGCCCGAGCGGGTACAGTCCCTTTCAGGGGACCCACGTCCATGGGGGACCCCTGAACCCCGAAGGATGGCCACCGGTCCAGGTGGTGGCCGGGCCCCAGGGAGCAACCTCTACTCAAAATATTATGTTTTGCAAAGTGTGCACAGTACCAACATTCCAACCTGTACTTTGAAAAATGAGATTTTTGGCAAAAAATTGCAATTTTTCGAGCTACCTCGCCACGTCACGGCAAATCTCTTGAGACAGTCCTACACTAAAATATTTTTATTTAAAGTGTGCCAAATGGCCTCACATATGCACAAATAGGACTGCACAGCATGTACCTGGTGCTTTTCAGTCTCGTCTCCATGACTAATTCATGGTTGTGGGCGGGATAGGCCCAGGCACATGCTGCTTAGAATATATAGCCTGTGGACAAGGCTAGATGGCAATGTGTGAACAGCCACCAATCGCCAAAAATCAAGACAGATGGAAAAATAACAATGAAGTGCACTGCAATATGGGGACCAACCAAAAACCTATATAGCAATTAAAAAACAGCATAAAAGCAACCTCTACTCAAAATATTATGTTTTGCAAAGTGTGCACAGTACCAACATTCCAACCTGTACTTTGAAAAATGAGATTTTTGGCAAAAAATTGCAATTTTTCGAGCTACCTCGCCACGTCACGGCAAATCTCTTGAGGCAGTCCTACACTAAAATATTTTTATTTAAAGTGTGCCAAACGGCTTTTATGCTGTTTTTTAATTGCTATATAGGTTTTTGGTTGGTCCCCATATTGCAGTGCACTTCATTGTTATTTTTCCATCTGTCTTGATTTTTGGCGATTGGTGGCTGTTCACACATTGCCATCTAGCCTTGTCCACAGGCTATATATTCTAAGCAGCATGTACCTGGGCCTATCCCGCCCACAACCATGAATTAGTCATTGAGACGAGACTGAAAAGCACCAGGTACGTGCTGTGCAGTCCTATTTGTGCATATGTGAGGCCGTTTGGCACACTTTAAATAAAAATATTTTAGTGTAGGACTGCCTCAAGAGATTTGCCGTGACGTGGCGAGGTAGCTCGAAAAATTGCAATTTTTTGCCAAAAATCTCATTTTTCAAAGTACAAGTTGGAATGTTGGTACTGTGCACACTTTGCAAAACATAATATTTTGAGTAGAGGTTGCTTTTATGCTGTTTTTTAATTGCTATATAGGTGGCCGGGCCCCAGCCTACTCCACTGCGGGCCCTTCCTCCAATCTGCCTCTCCGGAGGCGGTAACGGATGTATGCCAACAATTATTTACATGCCACAAGTTTGTGGTTGCCCTGCAAGTTCTCGGGTGTGTCCGTAAGTAGTTCCTTACACAAACGGTGCAAAGGGTCCCTTCAGGGACAACTTGCCGGCAACGGCCGGTTCAATTACAGTTGCAAATCAGATAACATCTTCGGCTGATTTAATCTTATCATTCGGTTACTTAACGGTACTGGTGGTCCCAACGGGGACAACTTGCAGCGGAGGGACCGCTGACATCACTGCTCACTTTCATCCCCTTCACCCGGCCTCGGGTAGAAGAACACGGGTACCAGCCCCTCCTGCGCATGGCAGGCATGACGGGGAAGGACCGCCCGGTATCCATTATTTCCGCTCCGTGGGATGTAAGTGGCCTCCATGTTATACAAGGCGACGACTCCTTCGTCCTCCGAGACAGGTTCGGTGTCAGGCCCGGATTCACTATCGTCTGTTCCTGCGCCAGGCGGGTTGCCGCCAGCTGCCACAGTCTCTGGGCTCACTACTCCTTCTGCTGCCGCTACAGGGGGCCGCAAGCCAGACGGACCAGCAGCGGCGGGGTGCGCAGGCAGGGAAGACGAGGGCAGTATGGGGGCCAGGGGCAGACCGGGTCCCTCAGCCGCAGTGGCCGGTCCCTCAGGGACACAGGGGCCTGGGTCACTCACCAGCTCCTTCATCATAGCCTCCATCCCGTACACCCGGGCGACCACAGCCACCTCCTCCACCTCCGCGGTCCACTGCTCCATCAGAAGGTAGCTCTGCCTCTGGTAGCGCCGGCAGATCCCCGCAGTTCGGGCCCTAAGCCAGGCCGCTGTTCCGGGCACCGGCTCCGTCTCTGCGTAGCTGGACGGGTCGGACATGTTGGTAGCGGTACCTTCCAAGAACCAAAGATGGCCGCAGAGTCCTGGCGTCCCTGCTTTTATAGCCATGTCCTACATGCGGCCAGACGCCATCCGTGCCCCCCTTGGTTTCTTTCCGGCACCTCCTCTTCAGGGGCGGAGCTTCGCGCCTCCACTGGTCGGGAAGACGCTCGAGCGGGGAACTTTTCACGCCCAAGATGGCGGCTTCTGAAAATTTTCGGCCGGACACCTACGGCGGGACACAAGGCGCACTTCTACCTGGCGGTAGAACGGTAAGATCCTGTTCATGACGCCAAGTTGTCGCGGGCGGCGGGGTGCTGCGCTCGCCAACACTCGGGTCCGGCGCTGCTGCTGCTGCTCGGTGGCTCGAGCGGTGGGCCGGATCCGGGGACTCGAGCGGCGCTCCTCGCCCGTGAGTGAAAAGGGGATGGTTTGGTTTGGGGATTTTGTCCGTGACACCACCCACGGTTGTGGTGAGGTTGGGACACCACTGCTGCTCTGGACGGGGATCCCGGGAGCGATGACATGGAGCAGCCGAGGTGTTTTTTTCTCCCCTCCGTGGGTAGGGGGATTTGGTGGTCCCGGGGCCCGATGATGGTGACTGAAAGGTGGATAGCGGGTTTTGGCGAGGTGCAGGGTCGCAGGGGGGCAGCGCAGTGCCAGGCGGCACGATGGTACTCACTCAGCCAATGACGTAGAGTCTCTGGTAAAACAAATGGCTGGATGGACGGGTCCCGCAGGCGGCTGCGGTGGTCACTCCCGGTAGGTTGGCGGTGACTGTCTTTCCCTGCACCTGTGATGGTTTTCGGCCCCGATGGCTTCCCACCTGTAGCCCGCTCCCCAGCGGTGTATCTGCCAGAGGAGCCCCTTTTTGCCCGCAGGCTCTGGCCCTGGGAACTCTAGCTGTGGCGGTAGCTGTATTTCCCTTCAAAGTTGAGCGGTTGACTTCAGTCGGGTCTTTGCTGCTGGGAAACCCCGGAGGTTCCCGTCGCTGACGGATTCGACTGGTTTAACAGCGACTCCAAGCCTGGTCGGGGTCCGTAGGCCCTGCCGAATGGTGCTGGCTTCTCTTCGCTCCCCGGTCCGGTACCGGCAGGCCACCGCCCGTCCCCGGTCCTTACGGTTGTGCATCAATCGGCCTCACCTGCAGACGGTCACCACCATCTGCCAACCTTGCTGTTTGTGCCCGGGCCACGTACCCGGACACGGTCAGTCTGCTCCACTACCATTTCACTCCTTCCACTTCACTCTCCCTAACTCAACTCTCTTCCTTTCCCGCATCCAGGACTGTGAACTCCTCGGTGGGTGGGGCCAACCGCCTGGCTCCACCCCAGCTGGTGTGGACATCAGCCCCTGGAGGGAGGCAACAAGGATTTGTGTGTGTGACTGATGTGCCTAACCGGGGTGTGGGGTGTGTTGTTATAGTACCTGTGACGTCCTGGCTTGTCCAGGGTGCCACACCTTACAGCCCAGTACACCCATCAATATTTTTTCATAAAAAAAAAATCAAATTTAAAGTTAACAAACGCATCAAAAAACGCACAAAAACGCATGCAAAATGAACCAAAAACGCAGAATTATAACAAGTGGGGCTTTTTTTACATTTTCAGGCACTCTGGGACAAGGTGCAGTTTTGGCTGCAGTTTTAGTTGCACTTTGGGTGCAGTTAAAGCTGCTGCATGCGTATATAGCCTTAGGCTATGTGCCCACGCTGTGGAAAATTTGCGGAACTTGCCGCAATTTTTTTCGCGAAAATTCCGCAGATTTTTTAAGAATCCACAGTACAGCGAGTCCCCAGCCATTTCTATGGCATTTTGGAACTGCTGTGCCCATGGTGCATTTTTTTCCGCAGCGGAAATAATGCGGATTTCCCTGCGGAAAAATCTGCAGAAGGTCAATTATTCCTGCGGATTTTTCCACAGGGTCCCATACTTACCTGCCTTGATAGCAGACACTGGAGTCACTTCCTCTAGTGCAGAGGAGCGCGGTGGAGCCAGGAACAGCAAGAGGTGGTGGGCGGGGCCTGCACAACCTCCGGTCATGTGACAGCCGGAGCTAGTTCAGGCCCGCCCACCTTCTCCTGCAAAGTGCAGAAACTGACAGACACGGCTGGAAAGTGAAGTACTGCGTGATAGAGGTTAGTATGAACTCCCCGATCACTCCAGCACTTGTTCTGCATTGAGGATGCAGTGCCGAAGCCATGGTACTGTATCCTCAATGCAGAATGACCGCAGTATATCCGCAAGACATTCTGCAATACATCCGCAGCAAATCCGCAGCATGAAAACAGACAAAGTTGTGCTGCGGATTTCTGGGAGCTCCTGCGGAATGTCCTGCCAATATATCTGCAGGACACTTTCTCCGTGGGCACATAGCCTTAAGGCGGCGTTACACAATACGATTTATCTGACGATATGTCGTCGGGGTCACGGTTGTCGTGACGCACTTCCGTCATCGTTAGCGATGTCGTTGCGTGTGACACCTATGTGCGACTCCGAACGATCGCAAATAGGTTGAAAATCGTTGATCGTTGACACATCGTTCACTTTCAAAATATTGTTCATCGTTTGTAACGCAGCAGACATATTGGTAAGTTTGACACCTTGCAAACGACGAACAACATCCACACGACCGCCTTGGTCAAACAATATATCGCTGAACGATTTTGCATCGCTTGTGAGATCGTTACGTGTGACTGCTAATAAATGACCTATGAGCGATTTCGGCAAATCGTAACTACGATCTGGGCGTGTCACATCGCTAATGAGATCGTCAGATAAATCGTAGCGTGTAAAGCGGCCTTTACAGTTCAGATTTGCTGATCCCTAGTGAGGACCTGCAGATTTTGTAGTGAAGTTGTATAATAAACTCATGTTACTAGCCTGGTTGTTCATTTCATTTTAACTCTTTAGCTTACAAAAAACTGTATTTTTTGTGTTGTGCATTTTAATATGAGATACATTAAATTATTACAAAAAGTAAACAGTATGAAGTAGAGCTTTGCCTGATCTTTAGTCCAGCAGTGCAAATGTATCAAGGATATTTAATGCTGAAATACACGTTTTTTTATGGTCCAAAGCAATATTCTGTCACAGTTAATGTAAAGTGCACTTTGTATACATGGAAATAGAAATAACTTTATGGTAATTAGCTTTCATTGCTAGTGAGATTCCCATTTGATATTTTAAATGACAGAACAGTGTAATGTAAATTATCATTAGCAGTTCATTGTCTGTGATGGTTTAAAATCAGAACTCATTTGACTTTGCTTTACCATTATAGAGTCATTGATGAAAGCATATAGTTCACATTGTATAATGTGCAATGAGAGTATATACATGTTCAACTAAATATAAAAACAAGAACAACTAATTTTCTTTATACATGAATATGAAAGATGTATTAAATACTGCAAAACTTCAGAAAGGTGAGCTTGACGGACTGTACTGACTAAACATGAATATGGACTGTTATATGGGCTATAAATAATATACATATATCAAGGGAAATTGTCTTTCTATTTTAGAATATAAATTACATTGGATTTAAAGTTATTTTCTCATGTGCCTCAGCATGAGCTATAAGAGATCTATAAACCGTATTTTTCGGTTTATAAGATGCCCTGGATTACAAGATGCACTCCAAATTTAGAGGAGGAAAATACGGAAAAATACTTTTTAATGTTAAAATTAGGGTCCGTCTTATAATTCTAGTGTGTCTTAATCCTAATGCTTACCAGGAGGGCGCGGCAATTGTGGAGTGGCTCAGGAAGGTCACAGGTGGCAGGTTCAGTGATGCTGCAGACTCAGAGGAGGGGGTGTTGTGTCTCAGGAGGGTCAGTGGACAGATTGCCAGCGATACTGTGGCCTCAGGGGTGTCACGGCGGGCGCCATTGATCTGCTGGCAGTGAAGCATCTCAGGATTGTCACATTACGGGATGACGCTGCGGCAGCAAGCGCCTGATCTAACTCCATTAAATCGCCCTCGGATGATGCGATGGACTTCAAGAAAATGGTGGCACATGTGTAGAAAGACCTCAGGGGCCATTTTCTTGAAGTCTATGTTATCATTCTGCACAGGCACTGCCGCCGCAGCCATTTTCTTGAAGTTTATTGCTTTAGTCGCGGGCAGGCACCACCGCTGCAGCCATTTTCTTGAAGTTCATTGCGTTAATAGTGGGCAATTCAATACAGCCCGCAGTCAAATCAGGCACCTGCTGCCACCGCGACACTGCAGTGACACCCTCAGTATCACCGACCCTGCCTCGTAAGACCCCACTCCACCACCGATGCCCTGGTAAGCCATCCCACACTGTAGAACACACTCCCATTCTACCCCCAGTTTTTTTATTTGGGGGGGGAGTGCATCTTACAATCCGGAAAATACGGTATGTACATTTGGGCTCAACAAACCCACTAGAGTTAAAGTGTGGAGCCACATTAGAGATGATATGATAGACGAGCTCGGAGAATCAAGAGACAGGACATCTATGGAGTATTCAGGCATAATGATTCTACCTTATTAGAATGCAAGCAGGGTTTCTGTACACCCCTGACCTTGAAGAAGGAAGGCTATGTTCTGTGCCAAATAGCAAGCTATAGTTAAAAAATAAGTTTTCTACTATTGCAACTCTGCAGAGATGTGTTTTGGTTTTAAGATATATCTCCATCTCTTAAGAATTTAGAAGCAATTGGCAAATGCATAGGCAAGTTGTAGTGAAAAGCAGTTACGTGGTGAATTTGAAACATAAAATGGAGACGTAGAAGACAAAATGGATTCTGGTCTCCCACAATTTCCAGCTTTTGTTATTCTAGAAGACCAGAAATGTTCCTATCGTCATATTTCAGGAGCTAAATCATTCCGGCTAGACTTACTAACAGGTTATGTAGGGCTTCTTTGACTTCACAACACCCTTTCTTCCCTCAGGAGGTGTCTCCTAAACAATTCAGCGTTTATCTTACAAAAGAAAAAAACACATTGCCATGTGGAGACAGTAAGGTCCATATTAGGGGAAAAATTTGTTCCCAACGCCACATATGGCAAACAGACTAGTTCTTCAGAGCAACACCCAATCACAGAATCTAGTGCACATAACTAGTAATATATTTTTCAAGAAAGGCATCCAAGCCTTGCTTACATTTTAGAGAGTACCTTAGTCTCACTGCCCTTACAGTAAAGATTTTGCATCTGTGATTATGATTTAAGCCTTCTGTCCTCTAGACATACTGGATGCCCACTTGTCCCCGTTGCAGGCCTAGGTGTAAAAAGATCATTACAGAGATCTCTGTACTGTCTCCTCATATATTTGTACATTGTAATAAGATCGCCCCTAAGTCTTTGTGTTTCCAAACTGAATAACCTCAAGTTTAATAACCCGTCTTGTTATTGCATGCCACCCATTCCCTTAATAAACTTGGTTGCTCTTCTCTGCACTCGCTGTAGATCAGCTATGTCCTTCTTATACACATTCTAAGTGCGGTCTCAATAGTGACTTGTGTAGGGGTAAAACTATGTTCTTCTCATGAGCATCTATGCTTCTTTTAATGCATCCCATTATTTTATTAGCCTTGGAAGCAGCTGTCTGATACTGGTCAGTAATTTGAGTTTACCGTTCACCCATACACCCATCTTTTTCAGTGACAGTTTTATCCAGTCTTTTACAATTAAGTACATGATTATAAATTGTGTTTTCTCTGACCAATTGCATGACCTTACATTTATACACATTAAACTTCAATTGCCATTTCTCATCCCAAGCCTCCAGTTTACACAATTCCCTAAACAATATTAAATTATACTCCTCTATATTGATTACCTTGCATAGTTTAGTTACATCTGCAAATGTTTAAATGCCCTCTACAAGGTCATTAATAAATATTTAAAAAAAAGCCCAATACTAACCCTTGTGGTACCCAACTGTTAACTGTGATCCAGTCCGAATGTGTTTCATTATAAACCACCCTTTGTTTTTAATCCAGTTACACATATTTTCCCCTATTATCACTTTATGTACTAACCTTTTGTGCGGTACTGTATAAGCGCCTTTGAAAAATCCATATAGACAGTATCCATTGCATTTCCCTGGTAGAGCCACAAATAAAGTGACTGTGGGGAATGAGGTGAAATTCATTAAAAAGTAATGGTAGAAACAAAAACACAATTTATAGGCATGTTGTAAATTATAATACATCACAGATTAGCTTAAACATTTTTGTTTGATGTTGTGGTCACGCTACTCATGTCACCCTGACCTAGAAATGCCAGCAGTCAGGGCTTCATTATACTTGCGCCTGAAAGATGTGAATACAATTGAATGTTGTGGGTCAACTTGGACCACCAAATCAATCAGCCCAATGGTGAACCCCTGTGCCCATACATGGAAAATGCCCCATGTGTTGTTCCTTAGATGTGCCCTTGGTTGACACCCTATATATTCATGTAGTTATGAATTAATATTAATCACTGTGCCCTATAGCTATATCTATGAAACTTGGTTGACGTAATTATGATTATGTGGTGATGTCAATGCATGATGGTCACACATTACACTAAGGTAATGTGCGCACGCTGCAGAATATTTGTTCACAAAAAAACTGCACCTTGTGGCAGAAAAACGAACCTTCTGCCGCAATCGCAATGAAAAAATGCAGGTGTTTTTTGAGCGTTTTTGTCCCATGCGGGGATTTTTGTAAAGTCAATGGCTGGAAGGGCTAAAACAATGCAGGACAAAAACGCAAAAAGAATTAACATGCTGCAGTTTTTTTGTGCATTAAAAACTGCAAGGGAAAAAATCAACATGTCTACAGCACTTCCTAATTCTCATAGACTTTGCTGGAGAAGAAAAGTCATGCAGTTTTGGGCAGCAAACTGCGCCAAAAAACCACAGTGTGCACACATGGATTAATACCTTATTTTTCCTTTTTACTCTTTTTTTTGTGTGATTAATAAATTAATTTATTCTATGTACCCCTCTAGCAAGTGCCCCATATAAATCATACTTGTCATATTTTCTTATTTTTGTCTATCCTATTCACGTTTCCATCACTGACGTCTATTTCTCCCCTTTCTTTTTTTACTGCCCCATGATCACATTTGTATTTGTGCTTTTACGATGTTTCCTCTTGATGCTGCTTGCATTTTTTGTTTTGTTGTTGCCTTATAATAAAAACCCTATTAATAAAAAAAAAAAAGAATATGGGATAAAGCAATAAGAGAAAGCATATGTCTGTGTATACTGCTTACAATTCATTGACGAAAGGCCATCATCTTCCATTGTAGCAATAATTGACTAGTATAATTTCTGAAAAGATTAATGACGAAAGATAAATCTATCTGTTATTATTAATCTTCATAAATCGTATTACAGTAAAAATTATCATTATCACCTGCGTAATCTATGAATGTAAATGCCATTTGTATTGACATTTACATTTACGACAGACATTACTGTCTAAAGCATGAATCTCATCTATTGAGAAGTTTACATTTGGTTGGAATTGTGGAAATGTCCATCAATCCTTGTATAAAGTTTCTATTTGTAAGGGCCGCTTTACACGCTAAAGCGATGTCGTTGGGGTCACGGAATTTGTGACGCACATCCGGCCGCGTTAGTGATGTCGTTGCATGTGACACCTATGAGCGATTTTGAATCGTTGCAAAAACAATCAAATTTGCTAATCGGTGACATGGGGGTCCATTTCCAATTATCGTTGTAGCTGCAGGTATGATGTTGTTCGTCGGTCCTGCGGCTGCACACATTGCTATGTGGGATACCACAGGAACGAGGAACCTCACCTTACCTGCGTCCGCCGGCAATGAGGAAGGAAGGAGGTGGGCGGGATGTTACATCCCGCTCATCTCCGCCCCTCCGCTTCTATTGGCCGGCCGCTTATTGACGTCGTGGTGACGTTGCGGTGATGCCGAATGCACCTCCCCCTTGAGGGAGGGATTGTTCGGCAGTCACAGCGATGTCGCTGAACAGGTGGCGGGTGCTATCGCGCTCGACATCGCTAGCAAATGCTAGCGATGTTGCTGCATGTAAAACAGCCCTAAGGGAACCTATTGTGACTCAAAACAGCTCTGAATAGCTGCAAGAGTGAAATGTGGTTGCAATGTAATACTTGCACTTAGAGGTAGCTAGCTGCCAATTTGCTGGATTTCCATGAATTGATCTCCCGATAATTAATTGAATCGATGGCTTTTAGAAAATTCTAAATTAATTTGATATATTTAGAATATTTTTTTTTATCCTTAACTATCATGTTTTTAGTACAATAGATAAACTGTACTTTGTTAAATGACAATAATCATTCATCACCTCTAGAGCATATGTAGACTACCTCAGGAGACATAATTTGGCAAATTTTAAATGTCTATCGAGCCCTACTCTACCTCTCCATACCTCCGGTCTTACATGAGAGCTGGCAGTGACAATCTCCTTTAGATGTCATTACACAGTAAATTATATGGGTTCATTCAGAAATGAGGGTACATTCATGTAAGAGTGCTATTTTTTTTCATGGATAGCATTCATGCCTATGACAGTCTATGGGGCTTATCACATCTGTGATTATTTTTTTATGGACAGAGTGGTCAGTGCTAAAATTGCAGAGATACAGTGCCTTGTGAAAGTATTTGGCCCCCTTGAATTTTTCAACCTTTTCCCACATTTCAGGCTTCAAACATAAAGATAAAAAATGTAATGTTATGGTGAAGAGTACCGCCCCGGGGCTCGGCCAGCTGCCGAGCCGCACGGATCCGTGCTAGTCGGGGGGTGGCTCGAGCTCCCCCCGGACCCGGGGGTCACGTCGCTCTGAAAGGATGCTGGCGCTACATGAGGGGTGGTGTGCGGTGGGGAGTTCACGGCCGGGGCCGCGGTTGTTTAGGGGTTAAGTTCGTGACGCCTCCCACGGGTTGTGGTGTTGAGTGGGCACCACCGCTGCTGTTGACTAGGCTCCTGGGGACGGTGTTGTGCAGCTTGGTGTTGATCCCCTCCATGGGCAGGGGTTGGTGGCCCCGGGGGCCCAATTGGGCAAGAGGTGTGGGCGGGATGGTGCGGTGCGATGCGCTGCCCGAGGGCACTGTTGTACTCACTATTATAAATACACCGGAGTCTCTAGTAAACCAAAAGGATGGTGGTCGGTGCCCGCAGTCGGCCGCGCTTTGAACCTTACTCAGGTTGGTGGTCCCTGCCTCTCTCCTGTACCTCTGTAGTAGAATTCTGACTTCCTTCGCTTCAGCGACGGGAGTCCGCTCCCCGGCTAGTGGATGTCGGGGGAGCCCATTTACCCGCTGATGCTGGCCCGTGGGATCTCTATGCCTGGGCGGTGGCTTTCTCTCCCCCTCGTTGGGCTGTTGCCTTCAGTCGCGACTTGGGTGGGAAAGAGCCTAAGGTCCAGACCCCAATCAGTGAATTTGACTCAGTCCAGTGGCTTCTGGGCCTCGTACTGGGTCTGAGTACCCCTCCTGGTGCTCCGGTTTCCGTTCGGTTCCCCGGTTCGGTACCGGCGGGCCACTACCCTGTCCCCGTCCCTGACAGTTCCACCAGCTGTCTTTCCGGCTCCTGCAGGTGGCCACCACCGTCTGCCTCCTGGCCACAAGGTATCCGGGCTCCTACCCAGATCCCTGACAGACGTTACTCCTCTCTACTCCACTTCACCTCCTAACAGATCCGTTGTGTTTTTCCCACCTCAGGCTATCCGAACTCCTCGGTGGGCGTGGTCAACCGCCTGGCTCCACCCCCGGGTGTGAACGTCAAGACCTGAGAGGGGTGACTTAGGGTTTTTAGGTTGGCTGCTGATACCTTTTTAGGGGCTGGTGTTTGTGCAGGGGGCCTACCTGTGACTACTTGGCTAGTCCAGGGCGTCACAGAAGAATCAACAACAAGTGGGACACAATTGCGAAGTTGAACGAAATTTATTGCTTATGTTAAATTTTTGTAAAAAAGAATAAACTGAAAAGTGGGGCGTGCAATATTATTCGGCCCCTTTACTTTCAGTGCAGCAAACTCACTCCAGAAGTTCATTGAGAATCTCTGAATGGATCCAAAGTTGTCCGAAATGACTGATGATGATAAATGTAATGCACCTATGTGTAATCAAGTCTCCGTATAAATGCACCTGCTCTGTGATAGACTCAGTGTTCTGTTTAAAGCGCAGATAGCATCATGAAGACCAAGGAACAGAACAGGCAGGTCTGTGATACTGTTGTGGAGAAGTTTAAAGCTGGATTTGGTAACAAAAAGATGTCCACAACTTTAAACATTCCAAGAAGCACTGTGCAAGCGATCATATTGAAATGGAGGAAGTATCATACCACTGCAAATCTACCAAGACCCGGCTGTCCCTCAAAAATGTCATCTCAAACTAGGAGAAGACTGATCAGAGATGCAGACAAGAGGCCCATGATCACTCTGGATGAACTGCAGAGATCTACAGCCGAGGTGGGAGAGTCTGTCCATAGGACAACAATCAGTCATACTTCAGAAATCTGGCCTTTATGGAAGAGTGGCAAGAAGAAAGTCATTTCTCAAAGATATCCATAAAAGCGTTGTTTAAAGTTTGCCACAAGCCACCTGGGAGACACACCAAACATGTGGAAGAAGGTGCTGTGGTCAGATGAAACCAAATCAACCTTTTTGGGCACAATGACAAACAATATATTTGGTGTAACAGCAACACAGCTCATCACCCTGAACACACCATCCCCACTGTCAAACATGGTGGTGGCAGTATCGTGGTTTGGCCCTGCTTTTCTTCAGCAGGGACAGGGAAGATGGTTAAAATTGATGGGAAGATGGATGGAGCCAAATACAGGACCATTCTTGAAGAAAACCTGTTGGAGTCTGCAAAAGACCTGAGACTGGGACGGAGATTTGTCTTTCAACAAGACAATGATCCAAAACATTAAGCAAAATCTACAATGGAATGGTTCACAAATAAATGTATCCAGGTGTTAGAATGGCCAAGTCAAAGTCCAGACCTGAATTCAGTCGAGAATCTGTGCAAAGAACTGAAAACTGCTGTTCACAAACGCTCTCTATCCAACCTCACTCAGCTCCAGCTATTTGCAAAGGAAGAATAGGCAAGAATTTCAGTCTCTCGATGTGCAAAACTGATAGACACATACCCCAAGCGACTTGCAGCTGTAACTACAGCAAAAGGGTGCGCTACAAAGTATTAACTTAAAGGGGTCAAATAATATTGCACGCCCCAATTTTCAGGTATTTATTTTTTACAAAAGTTTAAAATAAGCAATAAATTTTGTTCAACTTCACAATTGCGTCCCACTTGTTCTTGATTCTTCACCATAACATTAAAATGTTTATCTTTATGTTTGAAGCCTGAAATGTGGGAAAATGTTGAAAAATTCAAGGGGGGCCGAATACTTTCGCAAGGCACTGTACAGTGGGAAAATATGCATTTGATACACTGCCGATTTTGCAAGTTTTCATACCTACGAAGAATGAAGAAGGTTGTAATGTTTATCATACGTACACTTCAACTGTGACAGACAGAATAAAAAAAATTCAGAAAATCACATTATTTGAGTTTTAAATGATTATTTGCATTTTATTGCATGAAATAAATATTTGATCACCTACCAACCAGCAACCTGTTATTTTTTCTTTAAGAAGCCCTCCTACTTTGCACTCATTACCTGTATTAATTGCACCTGTTTTAACATGCTACCTGTTTAAAAAACACCTGTCCACACCCTCAATCACCCTCCAACCGCTCCACTATGGCCAAGACCAAAGAGGTGTCTAATGATACCAGAGACCAAATTGTAGACCTGAACAAGGTTGGGATGGTCTACAGGACAATAGGCAAGCAGCTTGGTAAGAAAGCAACAACTGTTGGTGCAATTATTTGAAAATGCAAGAAGCACAAGATGATTGTTAATCTTGCTCTATCTGGGGCTCCATGCAAGATCTCGCCTTGTGGAGGGGAAGGATGTTTCTGAGAAAGGTCAGGAATCAGCCCAGAACTTCATGGGAGGACCTGGTCAATGACCTGAAGAGAGCTGTGACGCGAGTCTCAAAGATAATCATTAGTAACACACTACACCATCATGGATTAAAATCTTACAGGGCACACAATATCCATCTACTCACACCAGCACATTTCCAGGCCCATTTGAAGTTCACCAATGACCATCTGGATGATCCAGAGAAGAGGAGTCATGAGAGAAGGTCAGATAAGGTCAGATAAGACTGACATATGGTCAGATAAGACTTAAATTTAATTTTTTGGCATCAATTCCACTCGTCGTGTTTGGAGGAAGAAGAAGGATGAGTACAACCCCAAGAACACTGTCCCAACCATGAAGCATGAGGGTGGAAACATCAAACTTTGGGGAGTGCTATTCTGCAAAGGGAGAGGACTACTGTACGGTATTGAAGGGAGGATGGATGGGGTCATGTATTGCGAGATTTTGGCCAACAACCTCCTTCCCTCAGTAAAAGCATTAAAAATGGGTCATGTGCGGTTCTTCAAGCATGACAATAGCCCGAAACACACAGCCAGGGCAATTACGGAGTGGCTCCATAACAAGCATTTCAAAGTCCCAGACTGGCCTAGCCAGTCTCCAGACCTGAACCCAATAGAAAATCTTTGGAGGGAGATGAAACTCAATGATGCCCAGCAACAGCCCCGAAACCTCCAAGATCTGGAGAAGATCTGTATGGAGGAGTGGATCAAAATTCCTGTTGCAGTGTGTTCAAACTTGATTAAAAAGTATAGAAAACGTCTGACCTCTGTAATTGCAAACAAAGGTCTGTGTACCAAATAATAACTTATCTATTTCTATTGTATAAAATACTTCTATGCAGTAAAATGCAAATTAATCATTTAAAAATCATACAATGTTATTTTTTTGATTCTTGGGGGAATTTTCTCTGTCATAGTTGAAGTGTACCTACGATAAAAAATACAGATCTCTCCATTCTTTGTAGTTGGGAAAACTTGCAATATCTGCAGTATATCAAATTCTTACTTTCTCCACTGTATATACAATATTGATCCAAAACTCCGACTAATTTTCTCATATGTGAAAAACTGACGTCTGAATGAGGCCTCGATGTAAACCAAAATAACTCTGTAATGTCTCACTAGCGGGAACTTCTAGAAACAGCAATTCACTCCCATAAAATGATTATTGTGATTTTTCTACTCTCCATGCTACATTTCCAAAATGTTGTCCCCTATGCAGTTGTTTGAGAATATATAAATAGCTACATATCAGAACTTCATACAAGGGTTCGCTCACATCTGCGTATAAAAAATCAGTCCCATTTTGATCCAGAAAAGTGGGGTGAGTGAAATCTGTTTGGTTTTCCATATGTTATTTGAGTGCTATGTGAGTGTGCAATTTTATTTTTCTTATGTAGTATCCATATGCAAATGCATCTTTTTCTCAGCAACTATTATTCTACCATCATGTACAAGACAATTTACAGTGTTCTATGCTACAGTACGGCAATATATCCATAAAAATGAACGGCACAAAGGCGGTCTGTTTTCCATCTGGTTTTTTTCTTGCACTCATTGACTTGCATTGGCCAGTTTTAGCCATTTTACGAGACCATACGCAGCATGCTGCGATTTTTTTCCTCAAGCCTAAAATAGCTGAGGAAAAAAAATTGCAGATCATCACTGCCTCATTGTTTAACACTGATCTGAATGCAATCTGATTTTTTTTTTTTTATTGGATTGCACTAAGCTTTTTTATGCAGTGTTCAGTATAAGAGAAATGGATATATTATCCTCCATAAAAGATGGACGATTTTTATCAATATTGTCATCCATACTTTATCTGTGTCATCTGTAAGTTGCCATGATGTTTTTTTTGTGCATTTTGAAGCTGCATGTTTTCTCTAGACAAAAAATGCTGTATATTACTATCGACACAAAGAGTATTGGAGTCCTCTAAATCTCATGCTCGATGTGCTATTTTTTATGTAGTGTAAACTGACCTGCGGTGTGTTTTTGAAATCCGCTACATGTATATTTCTCTTGTGGTAATTGTGTGTTTTATTTTTTTAATTTACCCCAGAGACTTGAATTAGATGGGAAAAATCCATAGGTAAAAAATTTACATAATGCGCACATCACTTTATCAATAAAATTTCATCAAATCCCAGAAAATGAAAATTTCCAAAACAAAGCAGCTTTATTTAAACATAACATAAAAAGGAGGAAAAAAAAAGGAAATAAAATCTTGTAAAAAATTGCACTCAATAACAGAGTGAAAAAAATACAAGTAACCCAATTTAGTCTAAGCACCACTCCAGCATTTTTTTCCTTGCACCGCTGGAGTGATGCTTTAAATGTAAGTTCCAGGGGGCTTAGATTGAAAGCACCACTCCAGCATTGAAAAAAACAATGAAACCGCTAGAGTGGTGCTGGAATAGTGTTTTTGATGTTGCCAATTTCATGCACTAAGAAAACACTTGTCTGAAGGAGAAATTGAGTCAAAAACTGCAGATTTTGCTGCACAAATTTCTATAACTAATACCCCTGTATTATACTCATCTTCTATTGCTACTGCTCTGGTCGGCCTTTGGCTATTTGTGACCTTCCAGCAGCTCCAGTGTTTCATGGAGGTCATAACTCAATATATCCCTATGAGAGCCTCGTTTTGGCTTTGTTCTGGCTCTCATACAATTGTATTGATCCCTGAGGAAGAAACTAGTCAGTTTCGAAACACATTGGATTAGCTACTGGAGGCCGCCGTACTCAGTGGTGACGTCACCCTCCTGCTTCTGCGCGTCCTGTATTGAGTGCCTTGCCTTGCCTTGTGTTGGGATTGCCGATGGCCGAGGCGTCCAGCAGCAGCATCGCGCCCAGAAGACCGGGGGGTCCACTCTACTGTGTTGGGATACACCCTCACAGTACCCTGCACCGAGGTCCCCCTCCAAGTTTGGCGCACCTTTTTTTTTTTATTTTCTGAGTACTCCATAACAGGAGTCTACTCAGATTGAACTCCGGAATCACTTTCCTGCAAGTGACCGATTGCAACCAGCCTGATCATGGAGGTTTTCCTGATCTACATTCCTGGTCACACATGGTCACAGTGAGTGCCCCTTGGGGCTGTTTACTATCTAATCTTGGATATACCTTAAGGTGTTTGTTTGTCTTTCTGTTTGTGGGTAATTTTTTATCCAATTTTTCTAATTTTGACTACAGCAGAAGAGTCAATTTGCGCAGCGGTTGAAATTCATGTGTCATGTAATGTAACTTCTGACTTCTGTAACACGTGCAGAAAGGGTGCATAAAATTTGCAACATCAAAAATGCACTAAATACTCATCGTGGTAACTTAGCCTAAGGCCTCGTTCAATGAGTGAACTGCAAGAAAATCATTGTTAGTCAATGAGTTGGAGAAGATGGTCAGTTTTTTCTCATCTAGATATTGGATGAAAAAAAAGTTGCAGCATGCTGCGAGTGTGTGGTTTAATCATGCGAGACTCATCAATACCAGTCAATACCAGATGCCACATGGACAGCACACGGACCATCCTAGTGATGTCCTTTTTCATGGATACAATTTTATCATGTACCACAGAACACTGTAAACGATCCTGTACATGACTGCAAATGAATGCTGAGAAAAAAAACGGATTGCACACGGACATCACACAGACAGCACATGGACAGCATACAGACAGCACACAAACAGCACACAGACAGCATACAAATGACAAGTGAGAAAAAATTGTTCCACGCTCCTGTATAAGAATGGGACCATTTTTCATACGCTCATGTGACCCCCCAACCTAAAAGAGATGCAATTTGGATGAACCACGTCAGATCTGAGTTTTTTGCACATTTGTAAACTTGAATGGGCGAGATTCATCCAAATGTGGAAAAGTATAATGCATGCTGCGATTTTTTTTTATTTTTTTTTTCAAACAAGTGTCAACTAAACAGAACTTTCATAACATTGGTCAGTATACTATCCAATTTTACCATTGACAGCACACATACTGATAAAACACTCGTCTGAAGGACAAATGGAGTAAAAAACTGCAGATTTTGCTGCACAAAATTCTATAACTTTCCCATGCGTCTGAAGAATCTATGTGCTTGCTGCCAAAACAATAACATACAGATGAAAAAATATATTTTTAATTACATAAATTTTTGGCACTGCGTATAATTACTGTACATTTGATAATATCATATAGCTACAGGAGACTGGGACTGCAATGGGAAGCAAAATGGCACCACAATATGCAAATATTTTTATGGCCAAGCTTGACAGTGACGTTTTATCCTCGTTTCCTAAGGCCTCTTACCGTTACTTTGACGATATTTTAATCATCTGGACAGACTCTGAGCAGCAGCTGAAGAAGTTCCATGAACACTTTAGGCTAGTTTCACACATCCGGCTTTTTGACGGTTTGCCGTATTTGGCGCACACCAGTAAAGTGTATACAGTACAATGGCAACGCGACAAGCGCCGGTCACATGCTGTCATGTGACCGGAGCATGTGACCCGGAAGTTGCGGCGCTGCCATTGTACTGTATACACTGTATTGGCGTGCGCCGATTACAGTAAACTGGCGAAAAGCTGGATGTGTGAAACCGGCCTAAGGCCCTGTGCGCACTTGCTGGATTTTGCCGCGGATTTTCTGCGGATTTGCTGCATGTTTTGCTGCAGAAAATGTTGATAACATCTCTACAGTGAATCACCAGCAAAACCTATGGGAAAAAAAATCCTGTGCGCACTAGGCGGATTTTGACAGCTGCATGTTTTGCTGCGGGATTCCCGCAGCAAAAACAATTGCATGTCAATTCTTTTCCGCACATCGCTGCGGGATTTCACTCCATTGACTCTAATGTAATCGTGAAATCCCGCAGGGAATAACGCAGGCAGCAAATTCTGTGCAGTTTACTGCATTTTCCTGCGCTATTCCCTCCGGTATTTCGCGGTTTACCTCCGGTAATGTACATCGCTTGCCTGCGGTTTTGCAGGGAAGTGATGTCATTACAGGAAGAGGAAGCGGAGCAGAGCATAAACACACACACATCACAGACACACACAGACATCACAGACATATAGAACACACATAGAAATCAAACGGAAATATAGAAAACAAAGCATGTGGGCTCCGCTGTATATTTACCGTCCAGCCGAGGTAAGCACACAGTGGCGGTCCGGTATTCTCAGGCTGGGGAGGGAGAGGGGCAGAGTTAATGTCCCCCGCCTCACTCTACCTCCCGCAGCCGAGAATATCAGCCGCAGCTGTCCCGTCACTGTCGCATGCATTATGCGGCAGTACCGGAGTGTCCCCGGTTCTTCTTGTTGTCATGTAGCAGTGGCAGTCAAGGTAATACAAGGAGTTAACGGTGGCGGATCACCGCCATTAACTCCAGGCTTGATCATGGCAGCGTCTGTGGGACAGCTGACATGATCAACCCATAAGTAAAGTGAAAAAACACACCGAAAAATCCTTTCATTTTAAATAAAACACAAATAAGCCTCGTTCACCCTTTTATTAAGCCCCCGAAACAAAGCTCCGACGTAATCCACAGCTCCGGCGTCCTGCGATGCTTACATCCAGCCGCGACTGACACAGACACTGCTGAATGCAGCCTCGCAGCGAGACAGCAGAGGTAACCAGAGGGCATTTCCCATGGCCGGTAATGTGGACTCACTGCCGACCGTGAGAAATGCAGAGTGTGCTCACAGGGACTATCTATCTATCTATCCCTCTATCTATCCTTCTATCTATCCCTCTGTCTGTCTATCTATTCTTCTATCTATTCTTCTGTCTATTTCTCTATCTCAGAATGAAATGACTTTTTTTTTTTTCTCAATGTGCTTTTTTTGCATTGAATGCAATAAAGCACATACCAACCCGCACGCAGCAAAAACGCGGCAATACCGCGAACAATGCCGCAGTAAAAGCGCAGCAAACCGCGGCAAACCGCATGCGGTTTTCGGGTGCGGTTTGCCGCGTTTTTTTTTACCGCGGGTGCGGTAATCTTTGAATACCTGCAGAATTTTCTTGAGAAAATTCCATTTTCTAGTGAGCACAGGGCCTTAATCAGTTTTATCCCAATATCAACTTAACACTCAACTACTCCTGCACTGAAATCAACTTTTCGGACACCATCATCAAAGTACGGAACAATGAAATAGAGACGTCTCTGTACCAGAAGCTAATTGACCATCCAACATACCTGAAATGGGACAGTTTTCATCCAAAACACATTAAAAACTCAATTGTGTACAGTCAGACCATCAGATACACTCGGATATGTTCCAACCCTAAAGATAGAGATAATCACCTTTAGGGCCTCAGTAAGACCTTTCTGAATCAAGGCTACCACCCAAGAACAATTGAAAACCAGATTACAAGAGCCACCAGAATATCAAGAAACCATCTCCTACATTATAAATCTAAAGAAGAAAACAACTGGGTACCTCTTGTGATCACCTACAATCCAAAACTAGAGGTGTTAAGAGCAGCTGCACGGAAACTACAACCATTACTACAAAAAGATGCCAGATTAAAATGTATTTTTCCAGACCCCCCACTTCTGTGTTTTAGGCAGCCCCTGAATCTAAGAAGCATCATTGTCAGATCTCTCTATCCTCTCCACCTACAACAGGAACACTTCCCTGCAACCAGAAAAAAAGGAAGAACTGTCCATTTATATTGACAACGGACAAGATAAAGATTCCCTGATCACATCAGGACTACAAGATCCCAGGTACCTTCAGCTGCACCACAACCAATGTGGTGTACGTAATTATATGTACTAAATGTCCAACTGGGGGTTTGTATGTAGGGAAGACAGGACAACAGCTCAGGACAAGGATGCATTCTCACCGCCTCACAATTAGACAAAAAAGGATAAATCTACCTGTGGCCAAACATTTTTGTAACATAAACCACAGCATCATGGACATGAAATTGCTGGTATTGAAAGGAAATTTCAAATCCCAGAGAGACAGGAGACTATGTGAGTACAAACTTATGATGACCTTTTACTCATTTAGAGCAGGAATGAATGTGTCACATGGATTTATGTCTTTTTACATCAATTAATAAATGTTCTCCTCAAGACCATCTGGGGGTATTACAACTCTGGACCAGACCTCAATCAGAGGACAATAAAACTTTCACACTCCTTATCTATGAACTGCTGCAATATTTACTGCCACAACTGTTTGTCCCCTTCACATACTGATTGTTCTGCTTCACATAACGTGTCTTATTTACTACTCCTTTCTATGCCTAGTTGTGTATAAATATGTGACTCTTCAGATTCTGTGTTATACTAAGCAAGATGAATAGACCTGAGTAGTCTTGAAGGCTCACAATTTATTACCATCTTTTCAGTTAGCCATTAAAAGGTATAAACCACTGAGGACTCTCAGTTCTTTTAAACAATTCTTTTGGCACTATGAAGAGAATTGTACAAGTGCCTAACCAACCTACCAAAGATAAGCAAATATGCCAAAATTCACACAGGAAATTATCAGAATAAGACAATTAAAGAGGTAGTTCTCTTTGATAAAAACTTTGCCAAAGCTACAGTTTGTTGTATAAAAAAATCAGACCCCTCTTTACTTACCATCGACAGGTCCAGCGCTGAGTCTCTAACCCTGATCCCTGTGTTTGGTATGGGCTGCAGCGCTGACCACACGTTGACAGTATAATACCCAATTTGTGAGCTCAGTGGCTCTACTTATATAGACTGAGTGCCACGTCAGAGCCCCTGAGCTCACTGATTGACTGCCGCACTATCTAGTTGCTAGCTGTACTGTCGCAAGTACTGGACACTGGTAGCAGCACCAGAGACTCAGTGCTAGACCAGTTAAGTAAAGTGCAGGTTTTTTAAAAACAAATATTTTCTGAAAGAGGACAACTCCTTTAATAAATAAAAAATAAAAATAAAATTATACTAACCTTGTCTCTCATCTGTCCGGCTACTGCAGATCTCTACCAAGTCCAAGTCGCTGGTGGCATTCCTCCCGCTCGAAGAAGGGATCTGGCAGTGTGCTGTGGAGACAGGGCAGGTAACTGGTGAGATCAGTACATTTTTTATTTTTTTTACTTTTGCTAGCCCCAGCAAAAATCCAACAAAATAACTGTATGTTGAGAATTTATGATAACCTCTGTACTAAATTTCTGTCATTACAAATTTGCAATGTTGGGAGGAGTATTAGCACAAAGTATTTTGCTCCTTTTTTGCACTTGTATGCCTCGTTACTTTTATAGTTAACTGTCGTGCAAATTTACTACTGACGTAACTAGAATTCATTCCAACTAGCATAAATGTCATATTCTGCAGCATTTGGCTCTTATTACGTTTGGCGCACATTTCTCCAGCGGACTATGGGATCAAGACTACATATGAAATAACCGTCTTGAATAATTCCTCTCCTTATGTGTTTGTACTTCATTGTTGCATTTCCTTTATCTTATATCATATTACATACCGCTAATTCCCCGGCTCTACACCTGCACAGTGATAATGAATATACACAATTTATCAAACACACAAGTGGCACTCTTTCTCAAACAAATAGCAATATAAGCAATTAGTACAATTCCTATTTAAATCACTAATTGCTTTTAATGCTTCTGAAGAGGTACTAAATGGGTTTAGTAATACTTGCTAAAATTATATATTTTGGTTTTTTTTACTCAGCTCAATCATTAGACCTTACAAATTAAGACAATTTGCATAGAGAATGGGCTGATACCCCAGCAGTTTACATATTTTAACCAAATTATTTTTCTGATTGCATAGCCTTTTATTATTTGGATAGCTCCTGTAATTGCCTAATGTTGTGTACTGTGTGTGTGTACGGAATCCTCGAGTGCTCTTCAATGTCTTCCTCCAGTGTCAACATTCCACCCTATCATCAATTCACCACCTGCTGAAATACACAGCGAAGTGTGGCAAAAAAGGAGAAATTATACATATTAAATAAGATATTTAAGTTTTAAAGGAGTGAAATCCCATATTTTATCGCAACAATTATTTTGGAACATCACTCCTATAGTTTTGTTTTCAAAACACCATACTATTCTTTTTTGATGAGATTTTAGACTGCTCTCAACCAATGAGAATTAGAACTATTTTATGTCAATATATTAGTAATTTTTTTTAACCTATTCTAGACATTGGCAAACACAGGCTGTGAAGGAGAGATTTTAAAGTGAGCTGGGGTCTATAGTGGCCTATTCAATTTAACCCCTTCACAACAGAGGACATACCGGTACATCCTAAGTCATGAAGGGGTAATCACCACTGGCTGCTGTGGTGAGTCAATGGCTATCTCTGCACATATCTGCTGATTTGAACAGCACAGATGTGCGACGAACAGGCAGCGATCCACCCACGCCTGTTAACTCCTTAGATCGCGTTGTCAAAGTCTCACAACGCAATTTAAATGGCTGAGGCAGGGAAATTCCCTTTCCCAACCGCAATCGGAGGCTTCGTGACGCAATCACGGGGAGCTGATGGTTGCCATGGTAGCGACAGGTCATGATGTAGTTACTGCTACAGCCAAGAGCAGTTTCTCTAACAGGAGCGCAGCATTTCTACTGATCAGAGCTGTGCATCTCTGATCAGCTGAAATGATTCAGCGATCAGACTTATAGTGAGACTAGTAAAATAATAAAAAAAAGTAGAAAAAGTTTTAAACATTTTTAAAAAAATAAAAAAACCTACAAGTTTACATGACACCCCATTTGCCTGCCCCACTGAAAATTAAACGGTTTAGAAAATAAAATATATACACACATTTAGTATTGCTGCGTTCAGAAATGCCCAATCTATCAAAATATAAAATAAATAAATCTGATAAATAAACAGTGTAGTGGCAAAGAATTCCTAGCGCCAAAATTACGTTTTTTGGTTGTCACAATTTTTTTTGCAAAATGTATTAACAGGCGATCAAAATGTAGCATCTATGCAAAAATTGTACCACTAAAAATATCAGCTTCAGATACAAAAAATAAGCCCTATATCCCAAAAAATGAGATCGCTACGGGTGGCAAAAGTGGGCGTAACAAATGTGCCACTTTTTTTGGACAAACGTCTGAATTTTTTTAACCCCTTAAATGAAAGTAAACCTATACATGTTTGGTGTCTACGAACCCGTACGGACCTGAGGTGTCACATGACATCAGTTTTACCATATAGTGAACACGGTGAATAAAATACCCCAAATATAATTGCCTTTTTTTTTGCAATATTTCCGCCCTAATATGGCAAGATTAATGGAAAAATAAAAAAGTTATGGCTCTCGGAAGAAGGGGAGCAAAAAACAAAAATGGAAAATCGCCTGGGGGTGAAAGGTACTATATTGCACATTTTTAGGGTGACTTAGTAATCTGTTAAATATTCATATGATATTTCTGGTGGTTGGTCTTTATGTGGTTTAGGACAGTTTTCCCTTCTTACAACCAGCTGTTTCACAATCCTAGTCTCACACCTATGATTCACCTGTCACTAAATTAACAATCAGTATTTATATGCAAAAAAATTGTATTTCTGGCAGGACCACAGAATTAGCAATCAGAATGTATATGCTGAATTTGCTGAAATGTCTATGTGGTAGGACCTTATATGTGGTCATAACTCCCAGTAGAGGGTGCTGTTTATTCTGATTCATTCTGAAACCAGGCATCAAGGTAGAAGGAGCTGCTGATGCCTTTGTTGTGTGATGCGGTGTATGCTGCAGTCCTAGAGTCTGAGTGCAGCTGAGAAGTTGAACATTATCCTTTGTTGTTTCCCCTGTCTGTCATCCGTTCCCTTCATGTTGTTTTAGTGCAGCGGTGGGACTAGCAATCCTCACCTACCAGGTCAATAGCCAGGGTTATCGCAGGGCTTTCTAGGCTTTCAGATATCGTGCTCGGTGACAAGCGTGGAACCTGTATAGAGCTAGAAGTGCAAGATGCAGGTGAATGTGAGAGGTGTCCCATTATCCCCCTCCCTAGAGCTAGTGCCCACTGTTTTATAGAGTTCTTGGTGTATCCCTTGTTTGTTGTCGTGACCCCCCTGTTTGTTGTGTGTCTCGCTGTGCGTCTGACCTTCCCCAAGTCTGTGCGTGACTGTCCAGATGTAGAAGGTAGTTGCATATGGCTACACAAACTGCTTCCTAACATTCTCTTCTTTCTGCTTGGGTTAAATACCTTTCCTTTTAGGACCCTGCAGATTTCCACACCTTTCTGCTGTTAATCATCAGCACTTCCCTTTGCTGTCCTTAAATACTCTCATTCCCATTGGTATTTGCTGGTGATAGCGTAAAAAACGTATGCAGGCCTTGGATGCAAGCATTTGGCTTGTGTCCATCTGAAGAAACACTGTTTTTCATTACTGTACCTCTCCCTGAGCCATCCTGGTGATACCGTAACTTGTTCATGTGCATTCCCCTATGTGTGCTCCCTGTGTCTTCTTTAGAGCTTAGTGGGTTTGACAAAGCACCCATCACATCTGTTTCCTACCTAAGGCCACCTTCTAGGGTCAGGTATCCTGCTCAGCGCTTAGGTGTAGAACCTTTCAAGGGTGGTCTGGGGAGCCAGGGGCCAGAGGATGATTTGGTCAGGGGGCACTATCTCCCCCTTCACTAGGTACAGGGTTTTCCTTTCTGTCGCCACACTCGTGGTACTTCCCATAATTAGCATGACAACAGCAGTATGTATTCTTTCATGTGTGCCAGGCTGCCCAGAGGCAATGGCAAGCTGTCCTTGTTGAGATCTGTACCATGCTCCTTTAATGCTTTGAGTTTTACCCTGCTGTGAAGATGGTTCTTTTTCCTCCAAATGCTCATCCTCCAAATCTGTCCCTGATTAAACAGTTGTGTATCTGACCGCTTTTGGTACAGGGACCAATCCTTGGAGCCATGTGTTGATGACTGACCTGATTATAGTGTGAATAGTCCCTCTTCCTGCTCTTATTCCTGTGCCAGCACCTCATCCATCATCACCTGAGGTAGTGAGAAGGAAGACAGAAGTGATACTACAGCAAAGACAGGAGACCAGCGGCAGCATGAGAACACTGAAAGAGCATGCAGATAGCCCACATTTTCTGCAGCAGCTCTGAAATCTTAGAGTTATTTTGCAGAAAGCTCTGCACCATTAAATTCAGAACATGCACCAGGCAAGAGATGTGCATCAAACTAACTAGTCCCATAGCTTCAACAAGATTTTGACCGTTATCACACACTATCAGGCTAGACTAGAAGTTCAGCTGCTCCAACCACTCATTGGTCTGTTGTTTGATCCATGTTCACAGCTTTGGCGCATTGTGGGTTTTTTCCCACAAACAGATAAGTTTCATAATGGCTTGCTGTCATTTCCCCTTGGCTGTGCTGAAGTTGGTGGTGTAGGTGTTATGCTGACCGAATGAGGAGGCAAGGGACAAAGCGGAGTACGAGTAGGAGGCAACATGGACAAAGAAAAGGCCAGCTATCCTCGGTGAAGGTAAGAGATGTGCCAGTATGCCTTCCACCTTTGGCCCAGCCACCACTCCATTTACTTAGTGGGCATTTAAGGAGATATAACGTCCCTGTCCCTGCTTACTTGTTCACGTATCGGTGGTTATGAGGACCTTGCCACTGATGGCATTGCGCAGTACACACCTGATTTTGTCCACAACCTCTTTGTGCAGGGCAGGGATGGCCCACCGGGAAAAGTATTGACGGCTTGAAACCATGTACTGTGGGACAGCCAGAGCCATACATTTTTTAAAAGTGTCCCACTCCACTAGCTGAAATGGCAGCATTTCAAAGGCCAGAAAGTTGAGAATGCTGCTTTTCAGGACCAGACCTCGTGAGTGGGTAGGGGGGTACTTCCTCTTTCTCGCCAGTGTTTGGGGGATAGCTGAACACTTCCTTGGGATGATGTGGAGATGCTCGGTTACACTGATTGTGGTGGTGTTGTCACGTCTTCTCTTTGCAGGGAGTTAGATGGCCCTGTTGATCAGGAGCGAGAGGAAGAGGACAAGACTGCAGCAAAAGATGGAGCAGAAGGAGCCTCAGATCTTTCCTGGTTTTCAGATGTCTACTCTACTACAGTTTGTGCTTTGCATTCAGATGCCTCATCATGTAGATGGTGCTCAAGTTAAGAACATTTATGCTTGGCTTCATACTTTAAGGACACAGTTTGCAAACTACCCATGTCTTGTCGCCAGAACATTGGTTGAAAAAATGCCATGCCAGGGCCCAGTTTGTCTTCACATCAGGCAGTAGGAGCAGACATACTGGTTAGGGACCGGCCGCTTTTCTTTTGCACTCTGCTCCTTCTTTTGCTGTGCAGTTGAGACAGCAAGACCATCTCCACTTCCTCCGAACTGTGCATGTTACTCTTATGGTCTTCACTCCATGTGGGGTCTAGGACCTCATCATCCACTGCATCATCCTCCACCCACTTTTCACCCTTGTCCTCTTTTATGGTCTGCACAGTACAAAAACCTGCAGAATTTAGCACCTATTCATCATCATCAGAGATGTGCTGCAGTGGCCTGCTGACCATGTGCACTAGCCCTCTTATGTACTCATCCTCAAACACAAGTGGTTGGGCATCAGTGCACTCAATCTCTTCCAAATTTGGGGAAGGGATAGGTGATTGGTGCATGGAACCTCAGCCAGCGGAGTCAGCAAAAAGCAGAAGCGATTGCTGCATGACTTGGGGCTCAGACTACTTGACTGATGATTTGCAAGGAGGTGAGGTGGAAGGCAGATGCCCATAGCCCAGGTGCAAACTCTGCCTTTTCTGCAGGTGACTGGCTGGAAAACAAATCAAAGGAAATGGAGGCCCACTCAGCCATTCAATTTAAAGCTATCCCTACTTGTTCTGGCCTGACCATTTGTCACACGCTAATCAGGCCTATGAAATTATGCCAAACATCCTGTCACTTCCATGCACCAGAGGAAGGTGTTTGGGCTCGTAGAAGGCGCAAATTGACCACATCCTTTCCCTACAGTGGCTAGACCACCACCATCAACAGCACCATGGCCACAGCCATGTCCATGTCCCCTATTTGATGCCTACTCATTATTTGCACCACAAAAAAGAGCACAGTAGAGATGAAAGAGAGAGTGCCCAGCAGATTACTCACTGTTAGGTTACTTTGCAACAAGGTCTGTTAGGGTACTCTACACCAAAATCTATTAGGGTACTCTGCAATGGATTCTATTATGGTACTTTGAATGAGGCTCGATTAGGTTACTCTGAAACTCTGAACCAGGCTCTGTTATGGCACTCTATACACAGGCTCTGTTAGGGTACTGGGCACCTGGCTCTGTTAGGGTATTCTACTCCAGGATGTGTTAGGGCAATCTTCACCAGGCTCTGTTAGGGCAATCTGCACCAGGCTCTGTTAGGTTTCTCTGCACCAGGCTCTGTTAAAATACTCTGCACCAGGCTCCATTAAGGTACTCTGCACCACATTCAGAAAAGAATGGTGGTACCACCCACCATCAGGGGTTTATACAAGCCAGGTCACATGGTGCATCAGGCAATCAGAGCTTGAAATGAGTGAACCTGTGAAAGTTTGGTTCGCCAATCTTATCAAACAAATGCTACGTTTGCCGTACCAAACTTTGAACGTTTTCGAGTCCTATTGGACTCAATGGGAGGCCAAACGTAAGGCACAGAAAACACCTTTAGGGGAGTCGAAAAGCTTTGAAAACAGCAAAAATTTGGTTTGCAGCCCCACTGTTTTGGCCTAGCCATTAGCTTCCTAGATTATTGACATAAGAAATATAGAGGTGAATGAGAGATAGATGTAGGGCTGGTGCTCCCACATTCCTACCAGTAAAGACAAAACACAACTTGGAGACCCTTCTTGGAGTCTTGACATTTAATAACCATTCAGGCAGACAGCAGGACAGTGTATCAATTGCCCCCTTCCCACATTCCTCCATAGTGTGTTTGCACACCAGGGAATTATGGTCTATGCAACACACAGGATGTGGACTGGCATTTTAATTTTAAAAAGTGAGCAAAAGCGATCGCACCTTCTGCAGGAGTGAAATCAGGCTGGAATAGTGCCCTAGAAATTTTGGTACAACCAGGTTGATCCATGCAATCCATATGTCATGTCGCTCAGGCGTAGTGCCACCACCTGGTTTGCACCGTTGTCGCACATGGCCTTACCAGGCTCCAGGTTCAGGGGAACCAGACATTGATCAAACTGGGCCTGGATAGTGGTCTACAACTCTGCAGCGGAGTGCCTGTGTTCTCCAATGCATATTAATTTAATCACTGCCTTATTGCATTGACTTAAGGGTACTTTACATGCTGCGACATCGCTAGTGATCTAGTTAGCGATGTGAAATTCTAGATCGCAAGTGTGATCTTTCGAGATCGCACATGCGTAAAATGACCTATGTGCGATCTCGTAAGATCGCACTTGCGATCTAGAATTTCACATCGCTAACGAGATCGCTAGCGATGTCGCAGCATGTAAAGTACCCTTTACACACAAAATGTGGCTTGGCATTTAATTTTTAAAAGAGATGCATGAGTGACATGTGCAGGCCTCTTGCTCCCAGAACCTTGGCTCTAAAAACACAAGAAAATTCTGGAACCCATCTTGGAGTCTTGAGATTAAAAACATTTCAGGCACACAGCAGGACAGTGGCATCAATTGCCCCCACCCCTCTATTTCCCCATAGTGTGTTTGCCATGCAGGGAATTATGGTCCATGCAACACACAGGATGTGTGCTGTCATTTTCATTTTAAAAGTCAAAAGATGCGTGAGTGACAAACGTAGGCCTCTTGCTCCCAGAACGCTGGAACTACAGACAAAAGACAATTTTAAGACCCTACTTGGAGTCTCCACATTTCCAAAAACTAAGGTCAGGCAACAGGAAAATGGTAACAATTGGAACAGACTAAAAATAGTGGAACACCGCAACATGGATGCTTGGGACCGGTCCTGTAACAAGGCCTGAACTAACATTTCTACTTTAACCAGGGACAGCAATATGACAGAACCTTGGCACTACACCATCACTTAGTCGCACAGTCTAAGACTGGGGTAGAAAAGTCATTGGACATCCATGACTTGTTAATCTTTATGAAAGTTAGGCCATCTATGCTTTCAGGGGACAGCTGGATTCACTTATCCATCAAAACATTGCCAGCAGTACTGAAGACAAGTCCTTAGAGAATGCTGGTTGCCGAGTAGGCCAAAACTTCCAAGGCGTGACTGGCGAGCTCAGGCCACTCTTTCATTTTTTAAAACAAATATGCAAAAGGGTTCAATCTCCCGTTATGGCATGGATATTGAGCTCTAGATAATCCTGCATCATCCTCTCCAGTCATACAGTATGTGTCAGACTTCTACTCTGTTCTGCTCGTGCATGCAATGGTCTAAATAATGTGTTTCAAACCTCACAGAAATTGCTTCTGCCACTTGAACTACTCTTGCTAATGTTTCTGTGTTAACATCACAACGTTCCCATGCTTGGAAATCTAGAATGCAAACTGTGTGCCTCACTTCTGTCTTGTGGAAAACTACTGTTAAGATGGTCTACAAGCTTGTTTCTATACCCCAGCATCCACGCGTCCCTTTCCAGGTGGGAAGTATCTTGCTAAATTAACTTTTATACCATGGATCTAACAGAGTGGCACTATTTCTAATACTAACAATATTGACACCATGTTGAAGATATTGCAGCAAGAAGGCGCTCATGTCTCGGATGCTTCCATGATGTGGCCTGGCATTTTCACTTTAAAAAACAAGAAATGCATGAGTGGCAGGTGTAGGCCTCTTGCTCTCAGAAACCTGGCAATATAGACAAAATACAATTTGAAGACCCATCGTGGAGTCTTATATTAAAAACCTTTCAGGCAGACAGCAGGACAGTGGCATCAATTCCCTACCCAACCTCCCCAAAGTGTGTTTGCACAGCAAGGAGATATGGTCCAGCAAAACTCAGGATGTGTCCTCTGTGTCTCACATGGATCAAAAACACCAGGCATGCTCACTTCTATAACAGCTCTCACTCACCCCGACTGTAGCGGGTAAGCAAGTGTAGGTTCTGCGGTCAGAGACCTGTGTAGGAGTAATTTCAACAGTAATGCATTAGGAGCAAGAAGAAGCAGATGTGATTTATTTTGCCACCGGTGGTTGGGTAAGCCCAGTAGTCTGCATTTTAGCGCAGTAAGATTCTCACAGTAATTCATGTTAGTTGTGCATGTCCCGGTTCATTCAGTTAGCATTCAATTTATTTTAGTTTTTGTCTCTACTGAGTCATTGTTTACAATGTTGGCAGATAACGAAAGTTGGGTCATCCTTTGCAGCCTCAAAAAGTCACAGGCTAGGCAATCCTTCTTGTGAACTGCAGACCCGTGACTGCTGCTTCCCACAGCCAGACTTGTGGCTGAGGATGCAGTGCATCTAATGGTTGCATCACTACGTGTTTGTATGGGAATTGCAAACGTAACCTCCACAGCTTCCTCCACCCCCTCCTCATCCTCATCTGCTGAGCTACACAGCTGCGTGCTTCTGTGTTCACACCAAGTGGAATCTACAACTTCATTGTCAGGGTCAAAGTTGTTCCACTCCTCTTATTCTTGACCTGACATCACATCACAGTACGCATGTGCCTCAGGTATCTGAGTCTCATCATCATCATCATCACCTCCACCCACGGAAGTTAACATCAGTTGACGAGGGTCGGGATCCTGCTCGGACCCTACTTCTTCTGCTCAAGAATCCAACTGACAAAGATTTTGGCCATCGGTGCAGAAACTTTATTCCTCTTGAGCCTGGGAATCTTTTGTGCAGACCTTTGATGCCCATTAACATATGAACAGCTCTGTAGACTCACCCATGTGTGGTTCCCCACAGTCAGTTTGCTGGTTGGAGACTTGTGATGCTGGAGGTAACAAGTGTAATTGGGGTGGCTCAGGAATGAACTGTAGAGCAATGGGGAGAGAGAGAGAGAGAGAAAAAAAGTATAATTTTGAGCAGACACTGAAAAGTGCCAAAACCTTTTCAGCTAGCTCACTAGCAAATTTACATCAGGCAGTACTAACTAGCAATAACTAAAAATGTGATTGACACCGTAATTTTGACCAGGCAATGAAAGTTTCCAATACCGTTTTACCCAGTTTACTAGCAAATTGATAGCAGGCAGTACTAACTAACAATACCTATAAATGTGATTGACTAAATAATTTTGAGCAGGGGATCAAAACTTCCAAAACCTTCTTATCTAGTTGACTAGCAAATTTTCAGCAGGCAGTATTAACTAACAATAGCTAGAAATGTTATTGACTGTTTAATTTTGATCAGGCAATGGAAACTGCAAAGACCTTTTTACGTAGTTCACTAGCAAATTTACAGCAGGCAGTACTAAAAAACAAAACCTACAAATATGATTGACTGTGTAATTTTGAGCAGGCGATGAAAACTGCCAAAAAAGTTTAACTAGTTTATGAACAAATTTACAGCAGCCAGTACTAATAAATGCCTAGAAATGTGATTGACTGGCTAATTGGGAGCAGATTTAATAAGTAGCAATAGCTATTTAGATTCTTCACTGGTAACTCTTTAGCAGGCACTGACAAGTAGCTTTCCCAATTTCTATCATTTAATGCTGATTTGTGGCACACAGCTTTCCCTACACTGCACATCCCTATTCTACACTATCGCTCTTCTATCTATCTCAGCTACCTATTATTAAAAGCCTAGCTAAGTTAACTGTCTTGCAGCAGTGGTTGCAGCATAGGCAGCAGCACATTTCCTAAAATTTCACATTTACAAAATGGCGCCCACGCCACATGTCCACAATATATATGCAGACAGACATATCACTTAGGCAGCCAATGACACAAGCCCTTGTGTCTGAAACTTGTGGATATTTGTTGTGCTGTGATTGGCTGTAGGAACATCCGCATATAAAGTTAAGAAAAAAAAATGGTGTTGCACTCATCTGGCTTTTCCCGAGTCCCCAACCCCTTCACTCAGTAAAAACATCCCCCATTTGCCATACAGCATCACAATCCTATGCAAAAGCATAATATGTTATTAAAAAAAACATTTTTTAAAAACGCGATCAGAAATCAAACATTTGCAACTTTTGAGGAAAGTGCTCGGGTAATCAAGCCGAACTAGCTAAGGCTCATACCGAATTTGAAATTGGTGAAACTTTATCGAACAGGTTCGCTCAGCTCTAATCAGAGCCATGCCAATATTTGTCATGCCTGTGATGGCTACGGAAGAACCCAAAGCTGAAAAGCTTGTTGATTGCATTGCAGCCTCTCAACGAACTTTATTCAGCATCCAAACCCAAACTGTACAGCAGACTTCTGTCAGGAGTTCGTGTTTGGAGTTCAGCATAGGACGCTAGGTGTCCAGTATGAACCCAAAACGTTACAGGTTCTGTGATCACTAGCAATAACCACAAAGTAATATTCTCAGCTCATTAAATAAAGATAAGATGGACAATCTTTAGCTCGTTTTAATATTCATCCATGCTGTTGGTTGTGATTTATTATTTTCTTGATTATGACTTATGAGTATATTATTTAGCATTATTTTACTCCAAAAATGACATGTTGCTATTATAATCATTCAATATTATAAATCGTAAAATGGAAGATTCTTTGCCTCACAAGGACAAGTCCTTTTGTTGTAAACATTGCACAAAACACATAGTAAGGTCAAAAAACAAGACCTATTATTCCAAATATGTACAAATCAATTTAGTTTAAAATGCCACCTGTGTATTATCTGTATTCCCAGAATTGCGTACATACTATGCAGCCCTTTAGTATTATAAAACATGAAACGTAAGACTCTTTAGAACACAAGGACAAGTTTCATTGCTATAAACATTGTGCAAAACACATAGTAAGGTCAGATGAAAGGTCCTTGATAAATAGTGAAGGGTGAGGGTCCTTGGCACCGCTCAGTACTCGATCAAGCATTGGGGTGCTTGAGACGCTCGATACTTACTGGAACACCATGTTCGAGTCCACACCCCTCATGTTTTGCAGCTTTTTTTTCAGCTGCTAAATATGTAGGAACTCTTTGCAATTTTGTTCATTTTGGGACTTGAACCTGGTACCCCAGCACTGGAAGGCTGCAGTGCTAACCACTGAGAAGTGAATCCGAGTCTCTCCTCTGCATATCTTGCTGGCTATATTGCAATCCCTATGTTATGGAGGGGGTGATTGGATATAAAATAATATGATGCCAATCATCACCCGAAGTCCGCCGGGCAGATGACAAAGCCACTACGGGACTGGTGGATGGATACAGCAACTAAGGAGAACCCAAATGAGAATGAAGGGTATGTTTAAGGGCACACCCCAATGTGTAATGCGTCCCTGTTAGCTTCACAACTACATGGGTATCGGTCACGTGTGTAGGGACACGTCAGACCAAGAGGAAAACCAAACAGGTATCAGTCACGTGTGTAGGAAAAAGTCAGACCGAGAGGTAACCCAGTTAATGTCACTGGGAAACCGAGGACATAGACGCTGAACCAGTCACGTGCGTAGGGAGCTCGAAAGACTGGTTGGATAGCCCGGTTAGCGTAGACAAGTCTGCCACAGGCACTGCAGACTACCGATCATGTACATACGGGCACGTCAGACCGCGAGGGCTACCCAGTTAGCGTCACTGGGTACCCGTTGATTGGTACACACACACACACACACACACGTCTGCCACTGGCACTGCAAACTACCGGTCATGTGCGTAAGGGGCACATCAGAACAAGTGGGCTACCCAGCTAGCGTTACTGGTTGCCCGAGGACTGATAGGACAGAGACTGACCCTCACCATGCCAAGACACATGTGTACCGAGATACAAATACCTGGTACCGGTGCCTAGCCCTGATTAACTCTGTCCTGTAGCACACACACACCTGCCACAAGCACTGCAGGAATGATGGAGCTGGAACCCAAGCATACATGTAGCACAGTCTGCTCACTGAGCTGCAGCAATACACAATGACGTTTACCCCCCGATGGGCGTAGTTATGGACCTTTTATAGCCGCCTCCCTCGCCCAGGCCACATGGCATGTGGTAATGGCGCCGGTTTCGGCCACTCTGCGGCCGCCACGTCACCGCTGACGTCACTGCGACCAATCAGCGGCCACCGCGTCACTGCTGATGTCACCGCGAGCCAATCAGCATCAGCGTCAGCGATGACGTCACGCGCATGCGCGATAGTGGTAATCCTGCACTTTGTGCAGTAGCACTAAATGAGCACTTAGGTTCAGAACGGTAGAAGACTTTAGCCACCTCATGCCTGTACCCCGACACCTTGAGTGACGGACAGGTGGACGGAAGTCGACCGATCCCAATGTGGGAGTCAATGACGGAACTGAACCGGTTCTAGACTCAGAAGGACCACGAACCATAACACCCTCCTTGTCATTTTAGCTAGGACTCTCACTGAGTGCATAGGCTTTCCCAGTTTGGAAGGCAGAATGTTTTTAAACATTGTACCAGAATGAAATTATAATCTCTCCTCTACGTCTCATGCTCACTGCATTTCAGTCCCTTACACAATTGAAATACCATGCCCCAAGAATGACAAAAGTATTTTAGGAGTGATACCTTTATAGGCTAAGCTGAAAAATTGTATTAGCAATCTTTCAGAGCAGCAAGTCTCCTTCTTCAGGTAAAATTACAAATGAATTACTGAGACAAAATCATAACATTTAAATAAATGTTACAACAGGACATGGTCTAGATAGAAAGAAGACATGGCTGTTCCGTTGTGCCAGTTTCTTCAGTAGGTTTTTCAGATCTATATGTGTTCGGTACATTGGGGTATCTTCCATTCTTACAATTTACAATGCAAGGTAATATTGTGGTACCGTGTTAGCAAGAAAAATCAATTGAAACACTATGCCCCAAGAAACTGGAATAACTGAACAGTGACATCTTCTTTCTATCCAGACCATGTCCTGTTGTAACATTCATTGAAATCTTGTGATTTTGTCTCAGTAATTCATTTGTAATTTAGCCTGAAGAAGGAGCCTTGATGCTCTGAAAGCTTGCTAATATAATTTTTCTGGTTAGTCTATAAAGGTATCACTCCTAAAATACTTTTGTCATTCTTGAGGCATAGTATTTCAATTGATTTTTCTGCCTAAGATGGTACCACAATATTACCTTCTATTGTACATTGTAAGGCCCTTACACATAGTGCCTAAGCTTTACTAGTGTAGGAATCCCACTTGTTACAAATGTGAACAAGAATTGTATTCTGAAGCCCTCCCCTAGATCTCTTTCAGGGTGTATTGGAGTGCCTCCTTCTAATATTTGTCAGCCCTAGCACATAATGCATACTTTTTAACAGTCTAAGGGGCCCTTTGCACACTATGACATCGCAAGCCAATGCTGCGATGCCGTGCGCGATAGTCCCCGCCCCAGTCGCAGCTGAGATATCATAGTGATAGCTGGCGTAGCGAACATGATCGCTACGCCAGCTTCACATGCACTCACCTGCCCTGCGACATCGCTCTGGCCGGCGACCCGCCTCCTTATTAAGGAGGCGGGTCGAGCGGCGTCATAGCGACGTCACATGGCAGGCGGCCAATAGAAGCGGAGGGGCGGAGATGAGCGGGACCTAAACATCCCGCCCACCTCCTTCCTTCCGCGTAGCTGGCGTGAGCCGCAGGACGCAGGTAGGATATGTTCCTCGCTCCTACGGCTTCTCACACAGCGATGTGTGCTGCCTGCTGGAACGAGGAACAACATCGTAACATCGGTCATTTCCAAATCATGGAAATGACCGACGCTACACCGATGATACGATTACAACGCTTTTGCGCTCGTTAATCGTATCAAAAAGGCTTACACACTACGATATCGACAGCGAGGCCGGATGTGCGTCACTTTCGATTTGACCCCACCGACATCGCACCTGCAATGTCGTAGTGTGCAAAGTGCCCCTAAGAGTCCCACTCCTTCCAAATGGGTAAAAATGCTTACTGAGGCCATCTTGTACGTATCTTGCAGATTAAATTGGAATGCCTTCTTCTAATTTTTTTGAGTCCTTCCATTGGCTTTACCAGTCTAGGAGTCCCACTCCTTAAAAATGGTAAAAATAATTGTACTGTGAGGCCCTCCTGTACATGTCTTCCAAAACTTACAAAAGTGGCGATAACATTCTCTCCTGTATAAAGACATGTTTCTAAGGCAAATTTACCTGGAGAGAAAAATTGCCTGCTCCACCCCTTTGGCTATATTCACACTTAGCATTATTTAAAAAACGCAGCAGTCTACCATTTTAGTTAAGCAAAATAAACAATCGTGTCCACTAGCTTTATGAAATCTCATTATTTTTGCTAGGACTGTAAAATAAGCTTTTAATTAGTATTAAACTCAAAAAATGCAGCAAAAATGCAACATCTGAACATAGCATATTAACCATGCCATCGCTCACTTTATTTCCTCGTCGCCTATAACTTCAGTAGATGACATAGTATAGGGCAGGGATGTCAAACTAAAATACACGGAGAGCCAAAATTAAAAACTTGGACAAAGTCGCTGGCCAACCCAGTCACAGGTACCAAATAGTCCGCCATACAGAAAAATGTGCGCCACATAGTCCTCTATGCAAAATAATTGGCCCCAAATAGCCCTCCCTCCATACAGAATAATGGGCAAAACATAGCCCTCCATACAAATTATTGTTCCCACATTTAGAGTTGAGCAAACATTAGGCTTAAGGCTCAGTGTTCGGGTTCGGAAAATGCAGTGAAAATCACCTTCATGAGTATCACGCTGTTTCGGTGTCTGAGTGATTCGCAGCATTGTGGGCACTGCGGGAAGGGTGTGATAATCTCAAATTTGACTTACATTCTGCCCACCTGCGGAAGTGTTTTGCTATGGGTCAAAAGGAAAACACAGAGGTGGGTGGACAGTGTTTTTTTTTTTTTTCCATGAACAATACATCAAAGAATGCAGAATATAAGTCAAATTGGGACAATCACACACTTCCCACAGCACCTACAATGCTGCGCATCACTCAGACACCAGCACAGTGTGATTCTCACTAGAATGATTTTCACATCATTTTCCGAGCCCAAAAACACCTAGCATCGAGCCTAAGGTTCGCTCAGCTCTACCCACATTGTCCTCTATGCAGGTTGTTATGCCCCACATAGTCCTCCATACAGAATAACAGGCCCTACATAGCCCTTAATGCAGATTAATGGGCTACAAATAATCCTCCATACAGAATAATATGCTCCACATATTCTGTATGGCGAACTAAAAGGCCCCACATAGCCCTCCATATAAAATAATGGTCCCCTCATAGTCCTCCAAACAGAATAGTGGGCTCCACATAGTCCTCCATAAAGAATAATGTGCTGAACATCATGGCCGGCCTTAGCTGTGTATGACAATATTGGTCACACTGAGCGCTGGACAGCAGACAGCAGATGGGGAGCTGCAGGGAGACAGCAACTCACTTGGGGGGGCACATGCTCTGCTCCTGCCAGAGAAGCTGCTACTAAAAACCCACTGCTCTCCTAGAGGCCATGAAAGAAAGGTAGGTGAGCATAATGTGCTGTGTGTCATATCTGCAATGTATTATGTGTTGTCTGTATGTGGTGTGTATAAGATGTGTGTCTTATAGTGTGCAATATCTAGCTGTCTGACTGTCTATGCATTAATTCTGTCTAGCTATCTACTTATTATCTTAATATTATGTATCTATCTATCCATCTATCTTATATATCTGTCTATCCCTCTATATATCCATCTGTCTATCCATCTATCTCTTTATTAAATATGTCTATTTGTTTATCTATCTGTTTATCTCTCTATTATATATCTGTCTGTCTGCCTGTCTGTCTGTCTACTGATCCATCTATCTATCTATATATCATTGAGGAGCAGATGGTCGCTTGCTCTCTGTTCTGCATTTGTTCTGCAGCTTTGGCCCCTGATAGGCATAATGACATTAGGGAGAGCCTGTGATGTGATGCCAGTGTGCCCAGCAACTGCGGCCAGAGTTTGACGTTTCTTGAATTTTCTTTACTTAATTTTCAGCTTTGCCCAACACCTAGTCATCTAATGGTTAAACGGGGACATGGGGAGAGGTGTACAAGCCACAGTGTCTTACACCCACTGAGAAATTTGGTGGAGGATCAGTGATGATCTGGGGATGCTTCAGTAAAGGTGGCGTTACACGCTACGATTTATCTGACGATATGTCGTCGGGGTCACGGATTCCATGACGCACTTCCGTCATCGTTAGCAACGTCGTTGCGTGTGACACCTACGTACGACTCCGAACTATCGCAAATAGGTTAAAAATTGTTGATCGTTGACACGTCGGTCACTGTGGGGATGAAAGACCATCACACCAAACCCCTGTCATGTCCAGATCAAACTCCAGACCTGAACCCCATTGAAAACCTCTGGAATGTAATCAAGAGGAAATGGATTGTCACAAGCCATTAAACAAACACGAACTGCTTATATTTTTGCGCCAGGAGTGGCATAAGGTCACCCAAATGCAGTGTGAGAGACTGCTGGACAGCATGAAAACTGTGATTAAAAATCATGGTCATTGCACAAAATATTGATTTCTGAACTCTTCCTGAGTTAAAATATTGGTATTGTTGTTTCTAAATTATTCTAAACCTGTTTTCTTTGCATTATTTGAGGTGACTGAAAGCAATTTTTGACCATTCCTCATTTCAGAAAAAAATATAAATTTTTTGCTTGGAAATTCAGAGACATGTTGTAAGTAGTTTATAGATTAAAAGAACAATTTACATTTTACTCAAAAATATACCTATAAAGATAAAAATCAGAAAAATAACAAGTGGGACATAATTGTGAAGTTGAACAAAATTTATTGTTTAATTTAAACTTTTTAAAAAAATAAATAACTGAAAATTGGGGCGTGCAATATTATTCGTCCCCTTTAAGTTAATACTTTGTAGCACCAATTTGTGCTGCGATTACAGCTGCAAGTTGCTTGGGGTATGTGACTATCAGTTTTGCACATCGAGAGACTGAAATTCTTGCCCATTCATCCTTTGTAAACAGCTGGAGCTGAGTGAGGTTGGATGGAGAGTGTTTGTGAACAGCAGTTTTCAGCTCTTTCCACAGATTCTCAATTGGATTCAGGTATGGACTTTGACTTGGCCATTCTAACACCTGGATACATTTATTTGTGAACCATTCCATTGGAGATTTTGCTTTTTGTTTGGGATCATTGTCTTGTGGGAAGACAAATCTCCGTCCCAGTCTCAGGTCTTTTGCAGACTCCAACAGGTTTTCTTCAAGAATGGTCCTGTATTTGGCTCCATCCATCTTCCCATCAATTTTAACCATCTTCCCTGTCCCTGCTGAAGCAAAGCAGGCCCAAAACCATGATGCTGCCACCAACATATTTGACAATGGGGATGGTGTGTTCAGGGTGATGAGCGGTGTTGTTTTTACGCCAAACATCTTGTTTGGCATTGTGCCCAAATAGTTCAATTTCGGTTTCATCTGACCAGAGCACCTTCTTTCACATGTTTGGTGTGTCTCCCAGGTGGCTTGTGGCAAACTTTAAACAACAGTTTTTATGGATATCTTTGAGAAATGGCTTTCTCAGAGTGATCATGGGCCTCTTTGCTGCATCTCTGATCAGTCTTCTCCTTGTTTGAGATGAAAGTTTGGATGGGCGGCCAGGTCTTGGTAGATTTGCAGTCGTATGATACGCCTTCCATTTCAATATGATCGCTTGCACAGTGTTTCTTGAGATGTTTAAAGTTTTGGAAATCTTTTTGTAACCAAATTTAGCTTTAAACTTCTCCACAATGGTATCATGTACCTGCCTGTTGTGTTCCTTGGTCTTCATGATGCTATCTGCGCTTTAAACAGAACACTGAGACTAGAGCAGGTGCATTTATATGGAGACTTGATTACACACAGGTGGCCTATATTTATCATCATCAGTCATTTAGGACAACATTGGATCATTCAGAGATCCTCAATGAACTTCTGGAGTGAGCTTACTGCACTGAAATTAAAGGGGATGAATAATAATATTGCCTGCCTAACTTTTCAGTTAATTTTTTTTAAAAAAAACCTTTAAAATAAGCAATAAATTTCATTCAACTTCACAATTATGTCCCACTTGTTGCTGATTCTTCACCATAACATTAAAATGTTTATCTTTATGTTTAAAGCCTGAAATGTGAGAAAAGGTTGAAAAATTCAAGGGAGCCGAATACGTTTGCAAGGCACTGTATATAAAGCTGAGTGTATGTGTGTGTGTTTGTGTGTGTGTGTGTGTGTGTGTGTGTGTGTGTGTGTTACGGGGGCTGTCAGATAATAAGGGAATGGAAGGCTATCCGACAGTCAGGGTCCACCGTGCAGAGCTCTGCTGCAGAGTATGGCAGAGGATAGGGGAAACCTGTACCACCAAAGTGGTACTGACACTGTTGCGTCACAGTGTCACCAAGACCAATAGCGACGTATACTGTTTAAGTCACAGCGACTACCTTATTAGAATAAAATAGGAGTGGAAATGCAAAAGAGTGAGGAATACAACATAAAAGTGCACAGAAGTCTCACAGTCTGTGAGCGTGAAAGCACCTGTCTCAGTTAACAGGCACAGAGACTAGGTGTAGTGTGTGCAATATGGCACCTACCTATGTCCACTCCACTTGTGGTGCAAGGATATGGACAGCAGCAAGGCTGCTAGCTTGAAACTCCTGCTTATGACCGCTCCCCTAGTGTGCGAGGATAAGGACTGCTGCAGGAGGCAGCATAGTGGAGCGTTACCCTAGAAGGCAACGACCACCTAACCTACCTATGTCCGCTCCACTAAGGTGCGAGGACACGGACAACAGTACGGCTGAAAGGTACAGGAGTGCTACCCTACCGATAGCGCTCACCTCAGAGTAGAACCACAAAGCCCAGTCAGACCATGTGCAGCAAGCACCTGCCTATGTCCACTCCACTAAGGTGCGAGGATACAGACCACAGCATAAGCTGCAAGGTACAAGAGCGTTACCCTACCGATAACGCTCACCTAGATAGAATAGGTGCAGCAAGGGACATGTGTTAAAGTGTTCTTTAACTGCCTTAAAAGCCTGGGATGTCTCAGTAGACCAGACCTTAGGATTGGTGCCTTTTTTAGTCAAAAAAGCCATTAACAGAGCTACCAAGGTAGAAAAGTGTGGTATAAATTGCCGGTAATAATTTATGATTCCCCTGAAGCGTTGTACTGCTTTCAAGGAATGAGGTTCAGCCCATTCCATAACTGCAGAAAGCTTCACAGGATCCATTGCCAATCCCTCATGAGAAATGATATAGCCTAAGAAGGGTAGAGAGGCTTGCTCAAATATACATTTCTCGAGTTTGGCAAACAGAGAGTGCTCCCTTAGACGTGACAGAACCCTGATCACATCCAACCGATGTGTCTCCAGGTCGGGAGAAAAAATTTGTATATCATCCAGATATACCACCACGGATGATAACAGTAAATCCCTAAACATGTAATTTACGAAGTCCTGGAATACTGCAGGTGCATTACACAGACCGAAAGGCATGACGAGGTATTCATAGTGACCGTCTCTGGTGTTAAAAGCGGTCTTCCATTCGTCACCCTCTCGAATTCGCACTAAGTTATAAGCACCTCGCAGATCCAACTTCGTAAATACCTTAGCTCCCCATAGTCTGTCAAACAGTTCAGAAATTAGGGGCAAGGGGTATCTGTTTTTACAGTGATGGCTTAAAGACCCCTGTAGTCTATGCAGGGACGCAGATCACCCTCTTTTTTCCGCACAAAGAAAAACCCAGGCCCAGCAGGTGAGACAGACTTGCGGATGAAGCCCCTCTCCAGACTATCCTTTATATAGGCCGACATAGCCTCGGATTCTGTGATAGACAAGGGATAGACCCTGCCCTTTGGTGGAACAGAACCCGGCAAGAACTCTATAGCACAGTCATAAAGCCTATGAGGTGGAAGAGTCTCAGCACCATGCTTGGAAAACACATCAGCGAAATCCACATAGGGTGTAGGTAAGGGAGAGAGATCAGTTGATGCCACCGCTATGACCTTAGGTGGTAAGGGAAGACATCGGGACTGACATTTCGAACCCCAACTAATAATGCTGTCGGACTCCCAGTCAATTAGAGGAGCATGAGTCCGAAGCCATGGGAGACCCAGAAGTACGTCGTCTATACCCTCAGGCAAAACAAGAAAAGAAATCTCCTCTATGTGACCATGAGACAGGGAAAGGCGCAAGGGAACTGTCCTCAATGTAATGGAGTCAAACAACATAGTCCCATTAACAACCCGGACAGGAATAGGCGCCTCTAACATGATAGAGGGAATATTGTGTCTCTTTACAAATCCTAAGGACACAAAAGTCCCGTCAGCTCCGGAATCCACAAAAGCCATAATAGGCCATGTATTCTCAGAGAATGAGAGCTGACCTGGGACACTACACTTAGAGGGTGCAGAAGGTGTCTGTAGTAAACCCCCTCTAATGGTTACTAGGCCTGGGAGTTTTCTGACGGCTAGGACACTTGTTGGCATAGTGCCCAGCCTGACGACATATGTAACAGATAGGAGAGCCCGCCTTACGAGGTCGGGAAGTAGTGTAACCAAACTCCATAGGAGTAGGAGATGTCTCAGATGCTGAGGAAGATGGAGAAGGAACCTCAGCATCTGAACCAACTCGACGCTTGGGACGTGACAAGGTAACCCCGAGTCTACGTTCCTTATGGCGTACATCCTAGTTGCTACCGTAATTAAGTCCTCCAGAGAAGGAGGAACTTCCCGAATAGCAAGAGCATCTTTGACATAGCCTGCAAGACCCCTCCAGAAGATAGGTATTAACACCTTCTAAGGCCAGTCTAAGGGCGGCTTTGCACGTTGCGATATTGCACGTGCGATGTCGATGGGGTCAAATCGAAAGTGACGCACATCCGGCGTCGCAGTCGATATCGCAACGTGTAAAACCTTTTTTATACAATGAACGAGCGTAAAAGCGTCATTATCGTATCATCACTGCAGCCTCCGACATTTCCATAATGCCGGTGCAGCGGCAGGTACGATGTTGTTCCTCGCTCCTGCGGCAGCACACATCGCTGTGTGTGAAGCCGCAGGAGCGAGGAACTTCAACTTACCTGCCTCCGGCTGCAATGAGAAGGACGGAGGTGGGCGGGATGTTTACATCCTGCTCATCTCCGCCCCTCCGCTTCAATTGGCCGCCTGCCGTGTGACGTCACTGTGACGCCGCACGACCCGCCCCCTAAGGAAGGAGGCGGGTCGCCGGCCAGAGGGACGTCGCACGGCATGTATGTGCATGTAAAGCTGCCGTAGCGATAATAATCACTACGGCAGCTTTCACTAGATATCGAACGTGCGACGGGGGCGGGACTATCGCTGCAGCATTGGTAACACATTGTTACCGATGTTGCAACGTGCAAAGCCCGCCTAAGTCTGCTACCAAGGTACGAAAAGCAATGGCATAAGAGCTGGTAGATAACGAACCTTGAGACAGATCTAGCAGTCTCAAAGCTGCATCATGGGTACCCTGCGGTCCCATGAACACTGCTTTAAGAGCATCAAGGAAGTCTTGATGTCTCTGAGTAACCAAATCAGAGCGCTCCCATAAGGGAGTAGCCCACTCTAAGGCTTTATCCTGAAGCAGGGATATAATAAAGCCTACTTTGGACCTCTCCGTCGAGAAGTGAGAGGAATTAACCTCAAGGTGAATCTGACACTGGCTTATAAACCCACGACAAGACCTGGCATCGCCAGAGTATCTGTTGGGTAGAGCAAGTCGTGGGTCATGTAGAGAAGACATCAAAGTTTGAGGTTTATCCTCTACAGTCTTGAGCCTTGCTTCAAGAACCTGTATATACTGATGCAATTGTTGATACTCTGCCATCTCTGCCAGACCCTTGGCTCAGTCCGAATGTTACGGGGGCTGTTGGATAATAAGGGAATGGAAGGCTATCTGACAGTCAGGGTCCACCGTGCAGAGCTCTGCTGCAGAGTATGGCAGAGGATAGGGGAAACCTGTACCACCAAAGCGGTACTGACACTGTTGCGTCACAGTGTCACCAAGACCAATAACGACGTATACTGTTTAAGTCACAGCGACTACCTTATTAGAATAACATAGGAGTGGAAATGCAAAAGAGTGAGGAATACAACATAAAAGTGCACAGAAGTCTCACAGTCTGTGAGCGTGAAAGCACCTGTCTCAGTTAACAGTCACAGAGACTAGGTGTAGTGTGTGCAATATGGCACCTACCTATGTCCGCTCCACTTGTGGTGCAAGGATATGGACAGCAGCAAGGCTGCTAGCTTGAAACTCCTGCCGCTCCCCTAGTGTGCAAGGATAAGGACTGCTGCAGGAGGCAGCGTAGTGAAGCGTTACCCTAGAAGGCAATGACCACCTAACCTACCTATGTCCGCTCCACTAAGGTGCGAGGACACGGACAACAGTACGGCTGAAAGGTACAGGAGCGCTATTCTACCGATAGCGCTCACCTCAGAGTAGAACCACAAGGCCCAGTCAGACCATGTGCAGCAAGCATTAATCACAATTGTCCGGTACTTAATATTTACAACTTCAAGCTTAGACTACCCCAACTTGGCACCAGAGTGACTGGCCAAGAAAGAAGAATTAAGAATTTCCCACCCCTTTTACTCTGCCCGGCTGTAGAGGTATTTACAAGGCTTGTACCCCTGATATAGAGCAGATGCCATTTAAAAACTTCTCTATTAAGCCCAATCTGACATCTGATGAAAAAGAGGCATTGAAAGATCTGGGCCAGCTACGGGGGGTCTTATTCAAGCCCGCCGATAAAGGCGGAAACCTCGTAGTCTGGCCTTCAGATCAATATGAGAAACAGGCATATAAGTTATTGGGTGATACCAACTGTTATAAACCTCTCCCCAATAATCCCACTGCCCTATATCAAAATAAATTGATTGGTATTTTAGAAAGGGCGTTCGAAGGTGGTCTGATACCTAAAACGTTTTTGGAATCAGTCAAGAAGTTACATCCACGTCTACCTACGATGTATCTTATTCCCAAGATACATAAAAACCCCACCGACCCTCCAGGTAGGCCTATCATATCAGGCAATGGTAGCCTCTGTGAACTCGTCTCCGTCACCATTGATCACTTCCTCAAACCCATCGTGGCGACCTTGCCCTCATATTTGAAAGATACAACATCTGCTCTTCGGAGAATTGGTAACATACATGTGGACGAGGGAGTGATCATGGTGACGGCTGACGTAGAATCCTTATACACCTCGATTCGTCACAGTGATGGCCTTAGGGCAGTGGAGTGGTATCTTCGGGCTAGTGATCTGGACGCATCCACTGCTGAACTTTTATTGACACTGCTGGATTTTGTTTTACGTCATAATTTTTTTGTTTTTAATAAAAAAAATTTTTTACAGCAACAAGGAACGGCGATGGGGGCTTCATGTGCCCCCTCTTATGCTAATTTATTTTGGGGATTTTGGGAAAGACATATATTTTTAGGGGAAAATTTACCAGCAGTGTCAAGGGTTCAGGAGTGGATGCGTTATATAGATGACGTGTGGTTTTTATGGATGGGTACCAGTCAGGAGTTGGATAGATTCATGATGGATTTAAATACCAACGAACAAAATATCAAACTGACATATAAAAGCGGTACAGAATTAGAATTCTTGGACATCATGATTAGTATAGGTAACAACGGGGTGATTACCACTGACATGTACTGCAAGCCTACGGCCACGAACTCTTTGCTACATGCCTCCTCGTCCCACTTGCCTTCGACCATACGTGGGATACCGGGAGGCTAATTTTTGAGAGCCCGTAGGCTGTGCTCCACAATGGAGAGTTTCAAGAAACAGGCTGGAGACATAGCACGTAGGTTTGCGGAACGTGGGTATAGCCGTAGGAACATCAAAAGTGGTTACAATAAGCCTCTGAAAAGTAATCGCGATGATTTACTTTATGGTACTAATGTTAAACAAGGGAAAGGTAATGAGTCAACAACAAGGATTATTACTACATACAATTCGAGATGGAATGAGTTGAGATCCATCATTGATAAACATTGGATGGTATTACTGACGGATACAATATTAAAGAAGGAACTATCAAAAGCACCATTGATGGTAGCAAGACGGTCGCGAAATTTACGCGATATACTTGTCCATAGCCACTATGAGATGGATTCTCATAGTAAAAAATCCCAAGTCGATAACCCCCTTAATGGGTTTTATCCATGTGGCCTCTGTAAGGCATGCGGTAATTGCACTAAAACTAAGGTGTTTAAAAACCATGATGGGTCAAGAACATACAAAATAAGAAAGATCTTAAATTGTTCTTCCACTGGAATTATATACCAAGCTGAATGTCCATGTGCGAAAATCTACATAGGCTTGACGACACGAGAGTTTAAAGTCCGGGCCCTTGAACATCTTAAAGATATTCGCAATGCACGGACAGCGAAGGATATATCCACTTTAAAAACAATACCACGCCATTTTAATATGGCACATGGATGTAACCCAAGGGGATTAAAATTTCGTGCTATCGACCAGATTAATTTGGGACCAAAGGGAGGTGATCTAGGCCTTGCTTTGGCAAGGCTGGAATGTAAATGGATATTTCGTCTTGGTTCCATGGCACCTCAAGGGTTGAATGAAAGTAATGGTTTTGGGTCCTTCCTGTAATTTAACTATGCTTAGTGAGGTAATGCAGTGGTGAGCGCAATCTAATAATTCTCTCAGACATGTAGTTTTAAACCACTGTATATTTAACACTGGTTATGAGTAGAACCAGTCAAATTCTTAATGAGGTAGTGTAAGGTTGGTAATTTAGCAAGTTCTGCTGTGCTCCTTGTCTTGTGGTTGTTTTTATGGGTGGGATATGTTTTTAAGTGTTGGTTTTTTTTTGTTGATTAATAATTCTATTTAATTGCTCTCAGCCATAGGACCAAAAAGGAGATATTAAATATGCATGAATACATCGACTGACGTCATCACGACATGTAACCTTATATGCGGAAACAAAGTGAAGATATAATCACAACAAAATAGAAGAATAAACATGAATAAAATATATTATCTATGGAGGAATGCATGTCTCATAACTGTATATACATAATAATATTGGATAACGTCTGACTTTTATATAGATATATTAGAGAATAATTATGAATATATTAAATGTCATATTGTTGCCACTAAGTTCTACTTATTTGTAATCTATAATGTTTAGAATGTTAGGACATCTTTTAGTTAATTAGCTATATGATATGAAGACACAGAATAAGTAGACTGTATATTGTTATTATGGTCTTTGAAAAATGTAATTTTGATATTTATAGTATATACATCAGGTATAATTTAATGCAGTATTGGTGCCGCGGTATCAATCGTATGTATAGTAGGAGTATTAGCCTGCAATTTATAACAGGATTGGTTCCGAAAATGACATTCTAGTCTGCAGTGTATGACACCGGTTCCGGCTGTGCGCATGCGTTGCTGTCCGCTCCTCGGACTTCCTGATCTGCGGGCATCATGTGACCCAGAGCGTGACACGCTTGCGGGTCGGCGCGCACAGTCCGGAAGTCCCTTCTAGAGGGAGGCGGCAGCACTGTCATGCGCCTTTACGATACCGGAAGTGATGTCATCCAGCGTAAGGTGGTATCAACGCGAGCAGGTTCCTATTGGCTGAGTTACACTATTTAAGCACGGACGTTCCCCCACCCTGACACGCCCCCTTTTGATAAAGCAGTGGCGAAACATACGTCAGGGGTGGTGGGACGCATGGTCATCTTATAATGTAAGTACTTCTCATCCATACTTGGTGATTTATGACTGCTGTCACTCTATTAGGGTGAGTGTGCCTTATAGTGGCTGACACTGTAAATGGATTTCTGAGTGGTTAGCATTGAGGTAATGCGCACATATGGTGACGGTAACTGGTCAATAACTGCTATAATTGCTACCATATGCAGGTGTAAACATTAATGGGAATGATTGTATCCCTCAAATTTTAGCATATTGATCAGTATACCGGTTTCCACCTTAATACATTCTACCTTTACCGCTGTATGGCAGGAATTGATGTAATACAAACATACATGGCGATGGTATCCGGCTGATATTTGCCATGGTATGTAGGTAGATGTATTAATGGGAATTGAGCGTATCCCTTGATATTTAACATAGCGGTTTGTGTACCGGCTTTCTATAATATCCCTCCGACCCTTACAGTGTTTCAGGGCACTTTTCCTGAGCGATAGGAGTTTAAGTGATATATATGTATATGGTGATATCTGATGTTAAAATTATCTGTTCATACCACGTATACATTTGTGGTTTAATATGTATACACTGTGATGGTTAGTGCTACAGCCCGTACCCATTATTAACTTATAATAGTTGACAAGTGTGATATGGAGGGTTGGGCCCAACTATTATAGTATATTATTGTGTCACCTTTATGTATATACAGGATTGTTGGATTGGAACTATAATCTTGATATATTTGGAACCATGTGCCCCCCCAGGTGGCTCTCTTGTTTATACCATTATTTGTTATGCAATTATTATGAATAAAATATTCAATGATTTGCTAGTAACTTTGTATTGAATCACTTCTTTCTTGGCCAGTCACTCTGGTGCCAAGTTGTGGTAGTCATGTGCAGCAAGCACCTGCCTATGACCGCTCCACTAAGGTGCGAGGATACAGACCACAGCATAAGCTGCAAGGTACAAGAGCGTTACCCTACCGATAACACTCACCTAGATAGAATAGGTGCCGCAAGGGACATGCACAGAGCGTCTACTCCTATGCAGGAACCAAGAGGACTGAACGCCGGGCGGCGTGCGTCAGGGTCTTATATAGACTCTGTGCCTCATCCAAGATGGAGGACACCAGAGCCAATCCACTGCCAGAATGACAGCAATGACGTCACGCTGGCCTATCCCCGAGCAAAGCGTCACAAGCACATGACCTGCGACCAATCGGCATAGAAGGTGTCAGAGACATGTGACCACGTGTCACAAGCACATGACCAGCGGCCAATCAGCTTAGAAGGTGTCAGAGACATGTGACCTCGTGTCAGCGATGATGTCACCCGCACATGTGCAATGGCTCCAAGATAGGACTTAGTCTCCAGCGCTTGCACATGTGCAGTAGCAAGAAATCCGAACATAGTCTCCAATGCTCGCACATGTGCAGTAGCAAGAAATCCGAACATAGTCTCCAGTGCCACAGCAACCGTAACAGTGTGTGTATGCAGTTTGTCTGCTAAAGGAATACGCACCATTGCATTCACTGTCACGACATTTTGAACAGCCAACTCATTTGACTCAGGGAACGTCAAACTATATTTTGAGGGGAAAATTTAACTCTGCGCTTTACAGTAATTTGACCCAAACTTGCTTACATTAAAGTCAATGGAGCTGGGAGGTTATTAATAGGAGCAGCTCTGATTGGCTGCTATAGGTAAGGAAATACATTCTTAGTATAAGACTGCTTATATATCAGTTAACATGATTTCGGTGGAAAGATGAAATAGAAAGAGAGACAGTCAGACAGAGAGAGACAGACAGAAAGACAGACAGAGACAGAGACAAAGAGAGAATCAGAGAGAGGGAGGCAAACAGAGAGAGACAGAAAGAGAGATAGAGAAAGACAGACAGAGACAGACAAAGAGAAAAAGAGAAAGCGAGACAGACAGCAAGAGGGAGAGACAAAGAAAGAGACAGAGAGAGAAACAGAGAAATAGAGAGCCTGAAAGACAGAGAGAGAGAGAGAGATACAGACAGAGAGAGAGGCAGAGAGGAAGAAAGACACAGAGAGAGACGGAGATTGATAGAGAGAGAAAGAGAGAGGCAGAGAGACAGAGAGATAAAGAGAGAGACAGACAGAGAAAGAGGCAGACAGGAAGAGAGACACAGAAAAAGACAGGGACAGACAGAGAGCAAGACAGAGATAGAAACAGAGAGAGAAAGAGACATACAGAGACATAAAGAGAGAGAAAGAGAGACAGTCAGAGGGAGACAGAGAGAGACAGACATAGAGAGACAGACATAGAGACAGAGAGAGACAGCCAGAGAGAGACAGAGACACAGAAAAAGAAATAAAGACAGAGCAAGAGACAGACAAAGAGTGAGACAGATAGCAGAAACAGAGAGATAAAGACAGATGGAGAGACAGACAGGGAGACAGAGAGAGAGAGAAATAGACAGACAGGAAGAAAGACAGAGACAAAGAGAGACAGAGAGACAGAGAGATATGGAGAGGGAGACAGAAAGAGATAGAGACAGAAACATATGGATAAAGAGAGACAGAGAGAGAAACAAAAAGATAGAGACAGAGAGAGACAGAGAGAGACAGAGAAAGAGAGACAGAGACAGAAAAACAGACAGAGTGACACAGACCGATAGGCAGAGAGAGACGGATAGGGAGAGACAAACAGACCGAGAAAGGCAAAGTCATAGAGACAGACAGAGAGACAAATAGAGAGACAGAGACACAGAGAGAGACAGCGAGAAACAGAGATAGATGCATACTAGATGTGTACTTCACTTCATTGTGGATCAACGTTTATACTATTTAAAAATTTAGGTACACTACAGAAAATTATTCTGAATGCTGATAAATTTCCCCACAGTTCTGCAATATTTCATTCTTCTATAAATTCTGTGTTCAGTACTAGGCAATTATAAGCATCATAATCTTAAGGTGTCTAAAAAATGTGCCTTATCTGCAGCCAATCCTTAAGTCCCACATTATTTTTACCATGAAATAATTTACTTTGATATATAGTTAAAGCACCACTTCAGCCTTTTTTTTTTTCAGTCCCGGAGTAGCGTTTCAAATCTAAGACCCCTGCCCCTTGTCATATACTTCGGGCAGCTTCACCTTTTACTAGTACCGCTCTGGTCTCGCAGCTCCATCTTGTGACAGTAACTTCTGACTGGCCGGAAGTTAGGAGTTATCTCACAACTGTTCAATGCATCTCTATGACAGCAAGAATGAGGCCAGAATGAGGCTTTCATAGGGATATATTAAGTTTTGACCTGCGGTGCGCTCCATGAACAACTGGAGCTGCCGTTAGGTCACAAATTGCCGAGAGTGACCGGAGAGTGGCGATAGAAGATGAAGCCACCAGAGGGTAAGAAAGGGCTCCGGTGGCTTAGATTTAAGCACCACTCCATCAGTGACATAAAAAAAAAAAAAAAACAACAACACTGGAGTGGCGCTTTAAAGCCTGGAGAATAAAATGCAGCAATTTATATTATGGCAGTATTTGTTTACATAACCTGGATGAGAAGTCGGTGTTTGATGCCGTTGAAACGGTCACAAAAGGTGTTAAGGCGTCAAATTAATTTTAGTTTTGAGTGGCTGTTTTAATGTTTGTAATTAAGTTACCTTGAGCAATTGTGAAGAACCAAGCAACATTATTCTTGTTAATAGCCTAGTATGGTTTCCCATGAGAAAATAGACATGGGTGAAGGGAGAACAGGCAGACAGTCAGACTAACACATAACAGGCCAAGGTGAAAGGTGCAAATTAAATTAGTTTACCACAAAAGGGAAATGTTTTCACCTTCTGTTTGGATGTCATGGAAGTGAGCGAGGAAACAACCTGGGGGATAAAAAATAGACACATGTGGAAGCTACTGTTAACTACGCATTACATACAGTATGAGAAATATATTTTGTTTTACTGTATAAGGCCACATGCACACGTTGACTGGTGAGTTTTTTTATCTCCAGTATTTGTAAGCCAAATCCTAATGCTTAATCCCATGTGAGTAATGTATTATATTCTTTATTGTTTCAGAGCTTAAATAAAAACATCATTGAAAGAGAAGAAAAATGTACAATGAATTCACTTAATCTGCCATTCAACAGATTCGTAGATTGCACAGAATCATTAATGCTTTCTATCTTCAATATTGAACTAGACTATGAAGGTACCTAAATGTTATATACTGTATGTTGTGACAAAATATTCAAGATGCAGCCATCAAAAAGGAAGATTAAAGCAGCCATAGTGTTTAAGATGTTGCCAAACGTTCTTTCACCAGGGGCAAAAGATCAGTTTGCTACCCTATCCTGCATTCACAAATATTCATAGTATATAAGTATTACTGTATATCTGCTGCCTAACCAGCATTTACTTGTAAATTTTCCTGCTTTTATTGCTATAAAGCTTTTTAAAATTGAGTGAACTTTCTTTTCTTGGCATATCCTTATATCTTATACTAATATTTGAGTTTGCAAATTAGCTTTCCTCTAAATGGAAGTAAAGAAAGCATTGCTCCACACAAGCTACAATTGCCTCAAGTTAAAATATTTTTAACATACAATGATCTTTTCTGGGCAGTTGTAACTTAAAACCACTTTGAACACATAATGTGGCAGACAGTTCCGACCATGTAAAATTGGATGGAAAATCAATCAAGCATAAGTATTATATTGCTAAAACACCTATATCTCTGAAGATGATCTGATTGGCTGTCCTGTAGGAATGAGCAAACCTCCTGAGGTTTGGTTAGTGTTCGTCAAATTCACCTGACTTGTTGAACGGTTCGATGAATGGTTCAACGAACATATCCGAAACCATTGAATTCAATGGGAGGCTAAAAAAAGAAAAAAAACAAAGGCATAGATAACTTTTGGGGGGCTCAAAAGCTGCAAAAATAGCTCAAACCATTTTACAGTAGAGCCACACTGTTGTGGCACAGCAATTAACTTCCTAGACTATTGACATAAGAAATATTGGATGAGAGACAGGAGGAGGCCTGTTGCTCTGAGAACCCTGCCACTACAGACAAGATACAACTTGGAGACCCATTTTGGAGTCTCCACATTTCCAAAAATTAGAGGCAGACAGCAGGACTGTCATTCACAGACTTGGGGAAGGTCTGATACATGCCAAGACACACAACAATAAGAGGTTCACTAACAACAAAAAGGGGTACAGTGGGACATTTTAATACTGGTGGGCCCTGGACCTAGTGAGGGGGATGATGCAACACCTTCTGTACTCAACTGCAGCTGCAGCCTGCTCTCCTTGCAAGTCGCTATACAGTTCCGCACCTGTCGTTGAACAGGATACCTGAAACCCTGAGAGACCCTGCAATAACCGTGGCTAGTGAGCTGGCAGGTGAGGATTGCTTGTCCCACTGCTAGTCCCACTGCTGCACTATTACAACAGGACAAGAAGGTATGACAGACAGGAGAAACAGCAAAGGATAAAGCCAAACTTCACATCTGCAGTCAGACACCAGAACTACAGCCTACACTACTTCACAAAACAAGGGCACCAGCAGCTCCTTCCACCTCAAGACCTAGCTTCAGAATGAATCATAATAACCAGCGCACACTTGTGGCTTGCATAGGTCACTGTTCACACATGCAGGTTCACAGTATATGGTGAGCAGACTATTAGTTACGCCCATCACAATAGCTGCAAGCGGGCTGCACCAGTACTAAATATGTGCTCCATGCAGGGACGGTGATTGTAGCATGAAAGGCCAAACAAAAAGAGGCCTGGCTGCATCCTGTATAAAATATTCTGTGCAAGAGAATAAATAAATATATGAGGTATTGGTAGGTATTATGGCCATAGTACGGAAGCCCACAATCCACGTCACGGATCCTCATTTTTGTGGGTCCCTACACTAATATATCATATATGTATATATAAATAAAAAAAAACAACAAACAGAGTCACCTGAGGTATGCAAAAGCACATTTGGACAAGCCAGTTACATTTTGGAAGAAGGTCTTGTGGACTGATGAAACAAAGATTGAGTTGTTTGGTCATAGAAAAAGACGTTATGCATGGAGGCAAAAAAAAACACGGCATTCCAAGAAAAGCACTTGCTACCCACAGTAAAATTTGGTGGAGGTTCCATCATGCTTTGGGGCTGTGTGACCAATGCCGCCACCGGGAATCTTGTTAAAATTGAGGGTCGCATGGATTCAACCCAGTATCAGCAGATTCTTGACAATAATGTGCAAGAATCAGTGACGAAGTTGAAGTTACGTAGGGGATGGATATTTCAGCAAGACAATGATCCAAAACACTGCTCCAAAACTACTCAGGCATTCATGCAGAGGAACAATTACAATGTTCTGGAATGGCTATCCCAGTCCCCAGACCTGAATATCATTGAAAATCTGTGGGATGATTTGAAGCGTGCTGTCCATGCTCGGAGACCATCAAACTTAACTGAACTGGAATTGTTTTGTAAACAGGAATGGTCAAATATACCTTCATCCAGGAACTCATTAAAAGCTACAGGAAGCGACTAGAGGCTGTGATTTTTGCAAAAGGAGGATCTACAAAATATTAATGTCACTTTTATGTTGAGGTGCCCATACTTTTGCACCAGTCAAATTTTGTTTAAATGCGATTTTCTGTTAGTACAATAAACCTCATTTCAATTCAGAAATATTACTGAGTCCATCAGTTATTAGATATATGAAACTGAAATAGCTGTTGCAAAAACCCAAATTGTTAAAAAGAAAAAAGGTTATCATTAATAGGGGTGCCCAAACTTTTTCATATGACTGTACAATGGCAACACTGTCCCATTGGGGCTCACAATCTAGGTTCCCTATGAGTATATTTTTGGAGTGCGGGAGGAAACCAGAGTACCCGGAGGAAACCCACGTAAACATGGGGAGAATATACAAACTCCTTGCAGATGGTGTCCTTGGTGGGATTTGAACCCAGGACCCCAGCCCTGCAAGGCTGCAGTGCTAACCACTGAGCCACCATGCTTCCTGTGTGTTTTTTACTGTTTACTAGAAATTCATGGTGGCCAATTTTAATTTGGATGACACCATGAATGTTGGGCTTAGTATCATCTGAGAATACAAAGCTGGTATTAACCTCTTTATTACCCAGCGGGCCACCCGGCACCAGGGCCACTGGATCAGCTGGTTAAAGTGCCTGGAAATGGCGCTAAGAAACAATGCACCATTTTCATGGGCGGTTGCGGACTGCCGAGAATCCCAGCCCCCAGTTGTCTGGCTTTACCTGACTGCAGATCAAAATACGGTGGGAGCCCACGCATTTTTTTTTATTATTATTATTTTAAATAAAAAAAAAATAATGGGCTTCCCTGTATTTTGATTCCCAGGAAATCTAAAGCCATGCAGATGGGGGTGACGGTGACTGCCCGTAGCCGTCTGCTTTATCTGCACTGAGAATCAAAAATGCCGTTGAGCCCTACGTCATTTTTTTAAATTATTTATTCTTATACAACTATATTGTGTGTGTGTGTGTGTGTGTGTGTGTGTGTGTAGCTCTGGCCAAAATTATGAGAGCACTGCAAAATTTTCAGTTTTTCTGATTTTTCTCTTTATATTTTTGAGTAAAATGTAACTTTTATTCTATAAACTAGTATGTTCAGAATATAAATACAACATGTATTGCATGTAAATTCAGAGACATGTCAGTAGTTTATAGGTAAAAAGAACAATTTACATTTTACTCAAAAATATAAAATATTACAGTGGTCTCCTATTTTTGCCAGAGCTGTGTGTATGTATATATATATATATATATATGTATATACACACACACACACACACGCACATACACACAGTACAGACCAAATATTTGGACACACCTTCTCATTCAAGTTTTTTCTTTATTTTCATGACTGAAAATTGTAGATTCACATTGAAGGCATCAGAACTATGAATTATCACATGTGGAATGAAATACTTAACAAAAAAGTGTGAAACAACTGAAAATATGTCTTATATTCTAGGTTCTTCAAAGTAGCCACCTTTTACTTTGATTACTGCTTTGCACACTCTTGGCATTCTCTTGATGAGCTTCAAGACATAGTCACCGGAAATGGTCTTCCAACAGTCTTGAAGGAGTTCCCAGAGATGCTTAGCACTTGGTTGCCCTTTTCTGTTCACTCTGTTGTCCAGCTCACCCCAAACCATGTCACTTGGGTTCAGGTCTGGTGACTGTAAAGGCCAGGTCATCTGGTGTAGCACCTAATCACTCTCCTTCTTAGTAAAATAGACCTTACACAGCCTGGAGGTGTGTTTGGGGTCATTGTCCTGTTGAAAAATAAATAAACGCAAACCGGATGGAATAGCATGCCGCTGCAAGATGCTGTGGTAGCTATGCTGGTTCAGTATGCCTTCAATTTTGAATTAATCCCCAACAGTGTCACCAGCAAAGCACCCCCACCTCCTCCTCCATGCTTCACGATCGGAACCAGGCATGTAGAGTCCATTCGTTCACCTTTTCTGCATCACACAAAGACACAGTGGTTGGATCCAAAGATCTCAAATTTGGACACATCAGACCAAACCACAGATTTCCACTAGTCTAAAGTCCATTCCTTGTGTTCTTTAGCCCAAACAAGTCTCTTATGCTTGTTGCCTGTCCTTAGCGGTGGTTTCCTAGCAGCTATTTTACCATGAAGGCCTGCTGCACAAAGTCTCCTCTTAACAGTTGTTCTACAGATGTGTCTGCTGCTAAAACTCTGTGTGGCATTGACCTGGTATCTAATCTGAGCTGCTGTTAACCTGCGATTTCTGAAGCTAGTGACTCGGATAAACTTATCCTCCACAGAAGAGGTGACTCTTGGTCTTCCTTTCCTGGGGCGGACATCATGTGAGCTAGTTTCTTTGTAGCGTTTGATGGTTTTTGCCACTGCACTTGGGGACACTTTCAAAGTTTTCCCAAGTTTTCGAACTTACTGACCTTCATTTCTTAAAGTAATGATAGCCACTCGTTTTTCTTTACTTAGCTGCTTTTTTCTTGCCATAATACAAATTCTAACAGTCTATTCAGTAGGACTATCAACTGTGTAACCCACAGACGTCTGTACAACACAACTGATGGTCCCAACCCCATTTATAAAGCAGGAAATCAAACTTATTAAACCTGATAGGGCACACCTGTGAAGTGAAAACCATTTCCGGTGACTACCTCTTGAAGCTCATCAAGAGAATGCCAAGAGTGTGCAAAGCAGTAATCAAAGCAAAAGGTGGCTAATTTGAAGAACCTAGAATATAAGACATATTTTCAGTTGTTTCACAATTTTTGTTAAGTATCTCATTCCGCATGTGTTAATTCATAGTTCTGATGCCTGCAATGTGAATCTACAATTTTCAGAGTCATGAAAATAAAGAAAACTCTTCAAATGAGAAGGTGTGTCCAAACTTTTGGTCAGTACTGTGTGTGTGTATGTGTGTATGTGTGTGTATATATATATATATATATATATATATATATATATAATTTAAAAAATGACATAGCGCTCTGAGGTATTTTTGATTCTCAGCGCACATAAAGCAGACGACTAGGGGCTGCCAACCACATCTGCCTAGCATTACAATGGTTGACAGTCAAAATACTGGGAAGCCCATTTTTTTATATTTTTTTGTTATTCAAAAAAAAATGCGTGGGCTCCTGCTGTATTTTCTATTGCTAGCTAAGGGTAATCCAAACAGCTACTGGCTGCTAACGAACTCTCCTTGGTGTTGTTATGGACATAGTTATGAACTTTTATGAGTATTAAGAATCATATGAAGATATCCAAAAAGCAGGACTAAAATGGTGCTTGCACTGTGTACCGCTCCTAAATCTGCATTCACACATCCTAAAGCTATGTGCCCACGGGGACATTGTCCTGCGGATATATCCGCAAGACATTCCGCAGGTGCTCCCAGAAATCCGCAACAGAACTTTCTCTGTTTCAATGCTGCGGATATACAGCGGAATGTCGTGCGGTTATGGTGCGGGCATTCTGCATTGAGGATACAGTACCTTGGCTTCGGCACTGCATCCTCAATGCAGAACAAGTGCTGCAGTGATCGGGGTGCTCATACTTACCTCCATCATGCAGTACCTTGCTTTCCGGCGGCCGGGTCACTGTCAGGCAGCGTCTGGTTCACTGTGCTGGAGGTGAGCGAGCCTGAACTAGCTCTGGCTGTCACATGACCAGAGCTCGTGCAGGCCCCGCCCACCTCTTCCTTCCTGTACCTGGCTGGATCCACCGCGCTGCTGCCGCTACACCAGACGGAGAAAGTGACTGGGGTCTCTATCAAGGCAGGTAAGTATATGGGACCCTGCGGAGAAATCCGCAACAATAATTGACATGCTGCAGATTTTTCCGCACGAAATCCGCAGTGTGGGCACAGCACATCCCAAATGCCATAGAAATGGCTGGGGAGTAGCTGTGCTGCAGATTTCTGGAAAATCCGCGGCTTTTCCGCGAGAAATCCGCGGCAAAATCCGCGCATTTTCCGCAGCGTGGGCACATAGCCTAAGACTCACAAGACATTCTGGGACTTTCCTGTGATATGTGAATCATGCTGACTTAGCTTAATATAAAATGATGAAACACATATACATATATATCGCAGAATAAGCTCTTTTACAGTTTACCCAATAGGAGAAATGTTATGTATTCTTGGCTCCTAGCCAACTGATTTATTTAAATGTATGTTAACTTCCGTAATTAAAGTAGTCATATTTTCTACCTAGATCTGTCTACATCTTTTATCAGGTCTGGGTGGATTAATCCAATAGCATGCTACTGACAAATGACTCATATGATTTGGAAGCAGACTGATTTAAGATGTAGATGTACAGTGCTGGCCAAAAGTATTGGCACCCCTGCAATTCTGTCAGAGAATACTCAGTTTCTTCCTGAAAATGATTGCAATCACAAATTCTTTGGTATTGTTATCTTCATTTAATTTGTCTTCAATGAAAAAAAAAAAAAATAAATAAGTCAAAAAGCCAAATTGGATATAATTCCACACCAAACATGAAAAAGGGGGTGGACAAAAGTATTGGCACTGTTTGAAAAATCATGTGATGCTTCTCTAATTTGTGTAATTAACAGCACCTGTAACTTACCTGTGGCACCTAACAGGTGTTGGCAATAACTAAAGCACACTTGCAGCCAGTTGACATGGATTAAAGTTTACTCAACCTCTGTCCTGTGTCCTTGTGTGTACCACATTGAGTATGGAGAAAAGAAAGAAGAAAAAAGAACTGTCTGAGGACTTGAGAATCCAAATTGTGAGGAACCATAAGCAATCTCAAGGCTACAAGTCCATCTCCAAAGACCTGAAAGTTCCTGTGTCTACGGTGCGCAGTGTCATGAAGAAGTTTAAAGCCCACGACACTGTGGCTAACCTCCCTAGATGTGGAAGGAAAAGAAAAATTGATGAGAGATTTCAACGTAAGATTGTGCGGATGGTGGATAAAGAACCTCCACTAACATCCAAACAAGTTCAAGCTACCCTGCAGTCCAAGGGTACAACAGTGTCAACCCGTACTATCCGTCGGCGTCTAAATGAAAAGGGACTGTATGGTAGGATACCCAGGAAGACCCCACTTCTTAAGGCTACTTTACATGCTGCGACATCGCTAGCGATCTCATTAGCGATGTGAAATTCTAGAGCGCAAGTGCGATCTTTCGAGATCGTACATAGGTCATTTTACGCATGTGCGATCTCAACAGGTCGCACTTGCGATCTAGAACTTAACATCGCTAATGAGATCGCTAGCGATGTCGCAGCATGTAAAGTAGCCTTTACCCCGAGACATAAAAAAGCCAGGCTGGAGTTTGCCAAAACTTACCTGAGAAAGCCTAAAACGTTTTGGAAGAATGTTCTCTAGTCAGATGAGACAAAAGTAGAGCTTTTTGTGAAAAGCCATCAACATAGAGTTTACAGGAAAAAAAAAGAGACATTCAAAGAAAAGAACACGGTCCCTACAGTCAAACATGGCGAAGTCCCTGATGTTTTGGGGTTGCTTTGCTGCCTCTGGCACTGGACTGCTTGACCGTTTGCATGGCATTATGAAGTCTGAAGACTACCAACAAATTTTGCAGCATTATGTAGGGCCCAGTGTGAGAAAGCTGAGTCTCCCTCAGAAGCCATGGTTCTTCCAGCAGGACAATGACCCAAAACACACTTCAAAAAGCATTAGAAAATGGTTTGAGAGAAAGCACTGGAGACTACTAAAGTGGCCAGCAATGAGTTCAGACCTGAATCCTATAGAACACCTGTGGAGAGATCTCAAAATGGCAATTTGGAGAAGGCACCCTTCAAATCTCAGGGACCTGGAGCAGTTTGCCAAAGAAGAATGGTCTAAAATTCCTGCAGAGCATTGTAAGAAATTCATTGATGGTTACCGGAAGTGGTTGTATGCAGTTATTTTGGCTAAAGGTTGTGCAACCAAGTATTAGGCTAAAGGTAGAGTTGAGCGCGGTTCGTGGTTCGTGGTTCTCCAGTTCGCGGCTCGAGTGATTTTGGGGCATGTTCTAGATCGAACTAGAACTCGAGCTTTTTGCAAAAGCTCGGTAGTTCTAGAAACGTTCGAGAACGGTTCTAGCAGCCAAAAAACAGCTAAATCATAGCTTGGTTTCTGCTGTAATAGTGTAAGTCACTCTGTGAATCAAACTATTATCACATTTCAGTGTATAGTGTGCGTGAACAGCGCCTTCAGATCACTGCTGTTTCTATAGTGGCGATCGCCATTTTTTTTTTTTTTTTTTCTTGTCTTCCTTCCCTAAGTGCGCGCGTCTTGTGGGGCGGGCCAGCATGTCAGCCAATCCCAGACACACACACAGCTAAGTGGACTTTGAGCCAGAGAAGCAACGGCATGTGTGATAGGATCTGCATGTCACATGTCCCTGCATTATAAAACCGGACATTTTCTTCACGGACGCCATTATCTGCCTTCTGCGTCTTTGGTGTCAGACATCACTGTCGCAGCTCCGTCTTCCTGAGTCCTATAGCCGATACAGCTGTATGCGCTGCATACACAGCGTTAGACAGCTTAGGGAGAGCACTTTATAGCAGTCCTTTTAAGGGCTCCAACCGGCAGGGTCAGAGAGCCATAGGTGACAGGTCCTGCAAACAGCAACAGCGTCTGTGTAGCCCAGGTCAGGGATTTCCTACCTGCATTTCACCATTAGGAGGGAATAGAAAGGCAGGCTTCCATTCCTCTACCCAGAGCACCACAATCCTGCCACTGTACCCTCTTGTCCTCTGCACACTCCAACTGATAACTAAGCCATTATACTAGCAAACACTCAGTGTACCTAGTGGCATCCTATACGTGGCTATTGGACTTTGCTATAGTCCCACTAGTGCAAAGACATTTGCAGAGCGCGTCTGCCTGCATTGCACACTACAACTCATTCTAACCAAGCCATTATACTAGCAAACACTCAGTGTACCTAGTGGCATCCTATACGTGGCTATTGGACTTTGCTATAGTCCCACTAGTGCAAAGACATTTGCAGAGCGCGTCTGCCTGCATTGCACACTACAACTCATTCTAACCAAGCCATTATACTAGCAAACACTCAGTGTACCTAGTGGCATCCTATACGTGGCTATTGGACTTTGCTATAGTCCCACTAGTGCAAAGACATTTGCAGAGCGCGTCTGCCTGCATTGCACACTCCAACTCATTAAAACCAAGCCATTATACTAGCAAACACTCAGTGTACCTAGTGGCATCCTATACGTGGCTATTGGACTTTGCTATAGTCCCACTAGTGCAAAGACATTTGCATAGCGCGTCTGCCTGCATTGCACACTCAAACTCATTTTAACTAAGCCATTATACTAGCAAACACTCAGTGTACCTAGTGGCATCCTATACGTGGCTATTGGACTTTGCTATAGTCCCACTAGTGCAAAGATATTAGCAGAGCACATCTGCCTGCATTGCACACTCCAACTTTTTTAAACTAAGCAATTTTACTAGCAAACACTCAGTGTACCTAGTGGCATCCTAAACGTGGCTATTGGACTTTGCTATAGTCCCACTAGTGCAAAGACATTTGCAGAGCACGTCTGCCTGCATTGCACACTACAACTCATTGTTACTAAGCCATTATACTAGCAAACACTCAGTGTACCTAGTTGTATCCTAAACGTGGCTATTGTACTTTTGTCTATTCACAGTATTGGAACGATATTTGCAGCACGTCTGCCTGCATTGCACACTCTAACTTTTTTAAACTCAGCCATTTATAGTAGCAAACACTCAGTGTACCTAGTTGTATCCTAAACGTGGCTATTGTACTTTTGTCAATTCACAGTATTGGAACGTTATTTGCAGCACGTCTGCCTGCATTGCACACTCAAACTTTTTTAAACTCAGCCATTTATAGTAGCAAACACTCAGTGTACCTAGTTGTATCCTAAACGTGGCTATTGTACTTTTGTCTATTCACAGTATTGGAACGATATTTGCAGCACGTCTGCCTGCATTGCACACTCTAACTTTTTTAAACTCAGCCATTATACTAGCAAACACTCAGTGTACCTAGTTGTATCCTAAACGTGGCTATTGTACTTTTGTCAATTCACAGTATTGGAACGTTATTTGCAGCACGTCTGCCTGCATTGCACACTCAAACTTTTTTAAACTCAGCCATTTATAGTAGCAAACACTCAGTGTACCTAGTTGTATCCTAAACGTGGCTATTGTACTTTTGTCAATTCACAGTATTGGAACGTTATTTGCAGCACGTCTGCCTGCATTGCACACTCAAACTTTTTTAAACTCAGCCATTTATAGTAGCAAACACTCAGTGTACCTAGTTGTATCCTAAACGTGGCTATTGTACTTTTGTCTATTCACAGTATTGGAACGTTATTTGCAGCACGTCTGCCTGCATTGCACACTCTAACTTTTTTAAACTCAGCCATTATACTAGCAAACACTCAGTGTACCTAGTTGTATCCTAAACGTGGCTATTTTACTTTTGTCTATTCACAGTATTGGAACGATATTTGCAGCACGTCTGCCTGCATTGCACACTCTAACTTTTTTAAACTCAGCCATTATACTAGCAAACACTCACTGTACCTAGTTGTATCCTAAACGTGGCTATTGTACTTTTGTCAATTCACAGTATTGGAACGTTATTTGCAGCACGTCTGCCTGCATTGCACACTCAAACTTTTTTAAACTCAGCCATTATACTAGCAAACACTCACTGTACCTAGTTGTATCCTAAACGTGGCTATTGTACTTTTGTCAATTCACAGTATTGGAACGTTATTTGCAGCACGTCTGCCTGCATTGCACACTCTAACTTTTTTAAACTCAGCCATTATACTAGCAAACACTCACTGTACCTAGTTGTATCCTAAACGTGGCTATTGTACTTTTGTCAATTCACAGTATTGGAACGTTATTTGCAGCACGTCTGCCTGCATTGCACACTCAAACTTTTTTAAACTCAGCCATTTATAGTAGCAAACACTCAGTGTACCTAGTTGTATCCTAAACGTGGCTATTGTACTTTTGTCTATTCACAGTATTGGAACGTTATTTGCAGCACGTCTGCCTGCATTGCACACTCTAACTTTTTTAAACTCAGCCATTATACTAGCAAACACTCAGTGTACCTAGTTGTATCCTAAACGTGGCTATTTTACTTTTGTCTATTCACAGTATTGGAACGATATTTGCAGCACGTCTGCCTGCATTGCACACTCTAACTTTTTTAAACTCAGCCATTATACTAGCAAACACTCACTGTACCTAGTTGTATCCTAAACGTGGCTATTGTACTTTTGTCAATTCACAGTATTGGAACGTTATTTGCAGCACGTCTGCCTGCATTGCACACTCAAACTTTTTTAAACTCAGCCATTTATAGTAGCAAACACTCAGTGTACCTAGTTGTATCCTAAACGTGGCTATTGTACTTTTGTCAATTCACAGTATTGGAACGTTATTTGCAGCACGTCTGCCTGCATTGCACACTCAAACTTTTTTAAACTCAGCCATTTATAGTAGCAAACACTCAGTGTACCTAGTTGTATCCTAAACGTGGCTATTGTACTTTTGTCTATTCACAGTATTGGAACGTTATTTGCAGCACGTCTGCCTGCATTGCACACTCTAACTTTTTTAAACTCAGCCATTATACTAGCAAACACTCACTGTACCTAGTTGTATCCTAAACGTGGCTATTGTACTTTTGTCAATTCACAGTATTGGAACGTTATTTGCAGCACGTCTGCCTGCATTGCACACTCAAACTTTTTTAAACTCAGCCATTTATAGTAGCAAACACTCAGTGTACCTAGTTGTATCCTAAACGTGGCTATTGTACTTTTGTCTATTCACAGTATTGGAACGTTATTTGCAGCACGTCTGCCTGCATTGCACACTCTAACTTTTTTAAACTCAGCCATTATACTAGCAAACACTCAGTGTACCTAGTTGTATCCTAAACGTGGCTATTTTACTTTTGTCTATTCACAGTATTGGAACGATATTTGCAGCACGTCTGCCTGCATTGCACACTCTAACTTTTTTAAACTCAGCCATTATACTAGCAAACACTCACTGTACCTAGTTGTATCCTAAACGTGGCTATTGTACTTTTGTCAATTCACAGTATTGGAACGTTATTTGCAGCACGTCTGCCTGCATTGCACACTCAAACTTTTTTAAACTCAGCCATTTATAGTAGCAAACACTCAGTGTACCTAGTTGTATCCTAAACGTGGCTATTGTACTTTTGTCAATTCACAGTATTGGAACGTTATTTGCAGCACGTCTGCCTGCATTGCACACTCAAACTTTTTTAAACTCAGCCATTTATAGTAGCAAACACTCAGTGTACCTAGTTGTATCCTAAACGTGGCTATTGTACTTTTGTCTATTCACAGTATTGGAACGTTATTTGCAGCACGTCTGCCTGCATTGCACACTCTAACTTTTTTAAACTCAGCCATTATACTAGCAAACACTCACTGTACCTAGTTGTATCCTAAACGTGGCTATTGTACTTTTGTCAATTCACAGTATTGGAACGTTATTTGCAGCACGTCTGCCTGCATTGCACACTCAAACTTTTTTAAACTCAGCCATTTATAGTAGCAAACACTCAGTGTACCTAGTTGTATCCTAAACGTGGCTATTGTACTTTTGTCTATTCACACTACTGCAAATCTATGTGCAGCACCTCTGCATGACAACCTCGTGCTCTGTTTTTAATAAGCTATAATGATAGCACAAAATACTGCCATTTTGTGGCATCATAGAACTGGCTGTTGTATTCCATTAGTGCCCCACTGGTGACAAGCTATTTCTAGCACCTCTACATCACACCCTCATGCACATTTAGCTACGCTAATGTTATAGCAAACTCATGGAATTCATTGCTGCATTTCATAATTCGGAGGGATAGAAAGTCAGGCTTCCTTTAGCTTTTCCTTCTGTTCATAGACAGCATCTCCAAGACAAATTTCCCCTCCACGTCTAAGTGTGGAGAGGCAGCTAGTGCGCATGCGTGTGCCGATGTACCCCAGCTGCAGCATAATTACAGTGTTTCGCCTAGTGAGTATGCTCAGCCTGACTGTGCCATTCCTGACGCTAAGTCTTCATTTCGGGATACAGCGCATGCTCCCACACTAAGTGTGAAAAGCCTCTTTGCACAGGTGCTTGCATTCTGTGCCGGGTCTAAGTCCTGTTTTGTGCCTAGACACCATGCTAAAGCTGATAGTCTTTTTTCAGAGACTGTATTTCATGCTACTGAGCATGCTCAGGCACTTCCTGCATCAGAGACTAGGTCCGGTAATGAACTCTTTGGCCCTGGCCCTGATGTGGGGGTCCCATATAGACCACAGGGCATCAGGTGTCCTCCCAAATGGCTTGCAGAGGCCCACACCTATGACTTGTCACCGCATTATTGATGGTCAGACGATGACTGGTGAGGTGTTTGGGTCATGGCAGCCATGAGGTCATCATTGAAGTTGCGTTTCCAAATAGGACGCTAGTTATGCCACTCATGACGTGTCACTCTGCTTTTGTCTCCAGGAGGTGCATTGTGGTTCACCCTGGTTTGGGGCGGACCCAGGTTATAAAAGGGGCTGGAGCCAACAAGGAGGTGCGCAGTCTTCTATTATGCTCCGAAAGAGCACACCTCCATGTGTTGAACCCATTGCGGCTTTAGGCCAGAGGTAGGCAGGGATAGGGTGGTGGATGCAGGCCACCACCACAGTTGGTAACGCAGAACGGTTAAGACCAGCTCCTGTCCTAACAGTCCTGCTTGTGCAGCCCAGTGGCATTAACAGGCCTGCTGCTGCTGATGCGCCTGCTGTCCACAGGTGTGGCCCCTACGCACACGGTCAGCGTACTCAATGGCCCCTGTGTTGTTAACAGGGAGTTCCTGGGCTGGGTGGGCATGTGGACCCTGTGACGCTAACAGGGCTCACAGTCTCCAGATCCGAATGGCGTCTAACTCGGTTCAGGCTACTATTAGTTTCATAGCCACACAGCTCTGTATCCTCCACCAAACCTTCAAGTTGCCAACCTCTCCTTTTCCAACTGGGAGCACGGTGGACACTGACTGCTGAAGGTGATATATACCTTTCTCTTTCTTTTCTTATTAATTTTTGTTATATAGCGGTCACAGATTATATACCACTTTATCCAAATCTGCCAGTCCCACTGTAACAGATGTTGTTTCTTCAGCAAATGTTACAGTTGTTTAACCACCAAATCCACGGACCAAAATTTTTTTCCCCTTTCCAACACACCTGTTCCCCTTTCCAACAGCATCTGTCCTTTTTCAACTCATTTTGGGATATGACCAAAAGTGCAACTGTGCAGGGACACCGTACTCAACGCCATCTCAGCACAGCAGCCATCCCTCGGTCCCTCCGATGTGGACAAGTAAAAGACCATTTCCTCCTATCCATGACAAAGTGTTGAGATTCACTCTGTGCAGCACTGGTGTTTAGTGGAAAAGTAGATCTAAGATTGCGTACCACATTCTGCAGATACTCCTGTATACGTGCGTCTATTTCTATGGCAAAAAAAATTGTTTAAAAGAACAGAGAGTCCTCAGTGGTTGATACCTTTTAATGGCTAACTGAAAAGATGGTAATAATTGCAAGCTTTCGAGACTACTCAGGTCTCTTCATCAGGCATGGTATAACACAAAATCTGAAGAGTCACGTATTTATACACAACAGGACTTAGAATAGTGCAGTAAAAAAAAAAAAAAAAAAAAAAAAAAAAAAAAAAAAAAAAGAACAAGTTATATGAAACAGAACTATCTCTATGGCAGGGGGACAAGCTGTTCTAGCCATAAATACTGCTGCAGTTCAGTGTGAAAGTTTTATTGTCCTTTGATAAGGGTCTGGTCCAGGGCTGTGACACGCTCGGATGGTCAGAGGAGCACATCTTTTAACTGATGTAAAAAGACATGAATCCATGAGACACATTCATTCCTTCTCTGAATGTGTCAAAGGTCATCATAAGTTTGTACTCCCATAGTCTCCTGTCTCTCTGGGACTTGAAGTTTCCTTTCAATACCAGCAATTTCATGTCCATGATGCTGTGGTCTGGGTTACAAAAATGTTTGGCCACAGGTAGATCCATCCTTTTTTCCTTTTTTCTCTAATTGTGTGGCGGTGAGAATTCATCCTTGTCCTGAGCTGTTGTCCTGTCTCCCCTACATACAGACCCCCAGTTGGACATTTGGTACATATAATTAAGTACACCACATTGGTTGTGGTGCAGCTGAACGTACCTGGGATCTTGTAGTCCTGATGTGATCTGGGAATCTTTATCTTGTCCGTTGTCAATATTAATGGACAGGTCTTGCATTTTTTCTGGTTGCAGGGAAATGTTCCTGTTGGTGTTTCTTCTTATCCAAATGCAAAAAGGAGAATCTGATCCCCAAAGGACTCTGGATTACAAACCCAATTCTACACAACACCAACAGGAACATTTCCCTGCAACCAGAAAAAATGCAAGACCTGTCCATTAATATTGACAACGGACAAGATAAAGATTCCCAGATCACATCAGGACTACAAGATCCCAGGTACGTTCAGCTGCACCACAACCAATGTGGTGTACTTAATTATATGTACCAAATGTCCAACTGGGGGTCTGTATGTAGGGGAGACAGGACAACAGCTCAGGACAAGGATGAATTCTCACCGCCACACAATTAGAGAAAAAAGGATGGATCTACCTGTGGCCAAACATTTTTGTAACCCAGACCACAGCATCATGGACATGAAATTGCTGGTATTGAAAGGAAACTTCAAGTCCCAGAGAGACAGGAGACTATGGGAGTACAAACTTATGATGACCTTTGACACATTCAGAGAAGGAATGAATGTGTCTCATGGATTCATGTCTTTTTACATCAGTTAAAAGATGTGCTCCTCTGACCATCCGAGCGTGTCACAGCCCTGGACCAGACCCTTATCAAAGGACAATAAAACTTTCACACTGAACTGCAGCAGTATTTATGGCTAGAACAGCTTGTCCCCCTGCCATAGAGATAGTTCTGTTTCATATAACTTGTTCTTTTTTTTTTTTTTTTTTTTTTTTTTTTTTTTTTTTTTTACTGCACTATTCTAAGTCCTGTTGTGTATAAATACGTGACTCTTCAGATTTTGTGTTATACCATGCCTGATGAAGAGACCTGAGTAGTCTCGAAAGCTTGCAATTATTACCATCTTTTCAGTTAGCCATTAAAAGGTATCAACCACTGAGGACTCTCTGTTCTTTTAAACAATTTTTTTATCTCTACTGGCTAACACGGTACAAAGATATATTTTACTTGTATTTCTATGGCAGGAATTAGTTCGCCAAATTTTGTCTTGTACCGGGGATCTAACAGTGTGGCAACCCAGTATTCAGGATTACTTCAAATTCATACAATCCGAGGGTCATGTAGGTAGTGCAGCAAGAAGGCGCTCATGTGTCTTGTGCATCCAGGAGGACCAAGTCCTTGGTGTGTTGGTGGCAGAGAGGTGAGAATCGTGCATCCTTCCTCTGCCCTCTACCCACAACCTCGCACAACCGAAATGTGAGCAAGCTCTCACTCATCTGCTGAGTCTTCCATGCCCATCGCCAGTTCGTCCTCCATTTCTTCATGGGCTCCTGCACTTTCATCAACACTTTTTGCTGATACTATGCGCCCTTGTTAATCCCTCTCCCTCACCATGACTGCCGCATAGGTGCCGCTGACCATCTGGACCTCGTAGATCTTGTTATCCCTTCCGCATATGACTCCTCCTGTACTTCCTCCCCTTCCTCTTGTCCCAACACCTGACTCCGAATAATAATTACAGTGTGCTCCATCATGTAGATGACCAGAATTGTCACGCTGAGAATGACATTGCCAGTGCTAAACATCTTCGTCGACATTTCAAAACTGTGTAGCAGGGTGCATAGGTCCTTGATCTGACACCACTCCAGCAGCGTGATCTGCACCACCTCTGGATCAACTTATCCCAGGCTATATGTCTTACCGTATTTCAGCAGGGCTCTGCGGTGCTGCCACACACGCTGCAACATGTGCAGATTCCAATTCCTGCGTGTCGGAACATCGCATTTCCGGCGTTTAACTGCCAGACCCTAAGACTTCCGGAGTGATGAAAGTTGTTGAGCTGCTGTGTGCGCACGATGGAAGTGAGCACATAGCGAGCGTGCCCGCTGCACAAGGCCATGTAGGCCGTGATGGTGTTTTAAAAATTGCTGGAGAATTCGGATCAACACGTGAGCCATAAAAGGCACGTGTGTCACATTGCCCTGAGGATGGCCCGCAGCCAGGTTTGCATCATTGCCGCACACGGCTGTTAAGTCACCAACGGAGTCCGCTCCGTCAATTTGTACTCCGGTCGCCAGGTGACAACGTGTTCCTTTCATGAATAGTGCTGATGATGGGAGAGTAGTCGATGCCAGCGGCGCAGGTGGACGCAGGTTATGCTCACCCACTGGGCTGCATTACCTTGACAGATGCAGAATCTCTGGCTGAATGTAGCTGGTGGGTATCTCACAGATGAAATACCATCATTCAGCTACAACCAATGGGAAGACACCACACCCTTTTTTATGCCCATCCTGTCTGCAGACCACTGCCAGACATAGCTATGAACCTCTGGTTAATTTTACCCCCAGTTCAGTTTTATGATTTTGTGTGCTTGTTACCTGACTACTTTTCCTGCTTGCTGTTTATGTACCTTGTTGGCCGATACGCATTTCACCTCTGCTTGTTTTCTGATTAAGTCCTGGCCGTCCCATTCTGTTCCTGTTCCTCAATTAATGTTTTGACCCTGCCTGACTACTATTCTCTGTAATAGCGGTGTGACTCACATTTCCCATACATTTCAAAGTAAAACTTTGACCGCCTGATGGCATTGAGCTCTGCTGCCAGCATAGTAAGGAGGTGTGTGGTAGTCCTTGTGCGCAGTTGCAAGGAAGGGTGGCCTGACCACACAGGGTTTGCGCAAAGGTAGAGGACCCACACGAGGTTGAAGAGGCAGAAGCAGTGTATTAACTTCTACATACAGAACAAGGATTGAAAAAACTCGTGGGGACGGCAAGACTTGTACAGCAGACCCTTCTCCATCTCTCACCATAGTTTGCCAGTGCCCAGTCAGTGACATGTAATGACCCTGTCTATGCTTACTGGTCCAAGTATCTGTGTTGAAATGCACCCTGTCGCACACAGATTTTCTCAAGGAAGTGGTGATGTTGTGTGCGACATGCCGGTGTAGCGCGGGCATGCTTTTCTTGGAGAAGCAGTGGTGATTGGGCATCTGGTACTGGGGCACAGCGACAGACATAAGGTCTGTAAAATCCTGTGTGTCCACTACGCGTAAAGGCAGCATTTCGGTAGCCAACAGCTTACAGAGGGATAGAGTCAACCACTTAGCTTTGTCATGGGTCGCAGTAAGTGGCCTTTTATTTGACCACATCTGAGGGACAGAGATCTGGCTGCTGTCTGTAGACGGTGTTGAGTAGGGTGTCCCTGGAAAAATGCAGGTTTGTGAGAAAAGTGCAGGCGGAGACATGATGTTGGCTTCATCTTGCCTTCAGATCTGTTCATCTTGTATCATTTTTAAAAAACACAGCAAGCAAGGGTTACTCCAAGCGGAGTCTCCCTTTTTTTCCAAAAATTGGGCCCCACACAGACACCTTATCAGTGGCAGCACTTGTGCCCTAGTTGCAAACAGGATGTTTTGATTTGCATCAAGCACATTCCAAATCCACAAGCATTTACTCTCCCCAGGATGACACAGGGGTAGTAAATTCCTTCTGGATCCATGACTTGTTCATTTTGATGAACGTCAGTCTGTCCACATTGTCACTGGACAGACGCGTGCGCTTATCTGTCAGCACACACCCAGCAGCACTGAAGACACGTTCAGAGACAACGCTGGCAGCTGGACACGACAAAATCTTCGAGGCGTAACTGGAGAGCTCTTGACATTTTTCTAGATTTGAAGCACAAAAGGAGCAAGGCTCCATTTGCAAAGTCATTGCATCGATGTTCATTTGGAGATACTCCTGTATCATCCTCTCCATCCGTTGACTATGTGTCAGACTTGTTGTCTCTGGTGGCCTTGCAAAGGAGGGTCTAAAAAAATTATGAAAAGATTCCATAAAATTGCTGTTACCAGCACCAGATACGGTCCTACTGGTACGGGTAGACTGTTGAAGATGACGAGGCCGTCCCATGTTTGTCAAGTTACAACTGGGAGAATCACTCCCTTCACCTGCACGGTTGTTTGGTGGAAAAGCCGAGCTAAGATCGAGTAACAGCTTCTGCTGATACTCCTGCATACGTGCGTCCCTTTCTATGGGTGGAATTATGTCACAAAATTTGGACTTGTCCCGGGGATCTAATAGTGTGGCAAGCCAGTAGTCATCATCACTTCTAATTTTGACAATACGAGGGTCATGTTGGAGGTAGTGCAACAAGAAGGCACTCATGTGTCTTGCGCAGCCATGCGCACCAAGTCCACGCTGTGTTTGTGGCATAGAGGTGCTAACCGTTCTTTCTTCCTCTGTCATCTCCCCCAACCTCTTTCAACTGAAATTTGACCAAGGTCCCCCTCATCTGCTGAGTCTTCCATGTCCATGGACAGTTCGTCCTCCATATCTTCATGTCCTCCTGCACCTTCCTCAACATCTCACCTGCTACCATGCGCCCTTGTTGATCCCTGTCCCCCATGGTCCCATGCCTGCCGCGTTGGTGATGATGAACGTCTGGACCTTGGTGATGTTGTTGTGTCTTGCGCATATGAATCCTCCTGTAGTTCCTCCCCTTCCTGTTGTCCCACCCCCTGACTACGAATAGTGTTTAGCGTGTGCTCCAGCATGTAAATGACTGTAATCGTCATGCTGATAATGGCATTGTCAGCGCTAAACATATTCGTCGCCATGTCGAAACTGTGCAGAAGGGTGCATAGGTCCTTGATCTGAGATCACTCCATCAGGGTGATCTGCCCCACTTCTGCATCTCGTTGGCCCAGGCTATACATCATGACGTATTGCACCAGGGCTCGCCGGTGCTGCCACAGTCGCTGTAACATGTGGAGAGTTGAATTCCAGCGTGTCGCCACATCGCATTTCAGGCGATGAACCGGCAGGCCGAAAGACTTCTGGAGCGATGCAAGTCGCTCAGGTGCGGCGGTTGAACGGCGGAAGTGAGCACTGCAGACAGTTTCCGTGCCCTGGTCAGAAGGCCATCTAGGCCGGGATAGTGTGTTAAAAATTGCTGGACAACAAGGTTAAACACGTGAGCCATACAAGGCACGTGTGTCACCTTGCCCAGGCGAAGGGCCGCACCCAGGTTTGCAGCATTGTCGCACACGGCCTTACCAGGCTGCAGGTTGAGTGGAGACAACCATTTATCAAAATCAGTCTCCAGAGCTGCCCACAACTCAGTCGCTGTGTGACTCCTATTTCAAAGACATGTCAAGCTAAAGACCGCCTGATGCCGTTGCGCTCTGCTACCAGCATAGTAATGAGGGGTGCGTGATTCCTTCTGCGCAGTGAGAACGCTGGTGGCCTGACCAGGCAGGCTTGGGGCGGAGGTGGAGGACCCAGATGAGGTGGAGGATGCAGAAGCAGTGGCGGAACTTGGACAGACAGAGGATTGACACACAAGTCGTGGGGACGGCAAGACTTGTGCAGCAGACCCTTCACCATCTATCACCATAGTTACCCAGTGGCCAGTCAGCGACATGTAACGTCCCTGTCCATGCTTACTGGTCCAAGTATCGGTGGTGAAATGCACCCGTTCACACACAGAGTTTCTCAAGGAAGCGGTGATGTTGTGTGCGACATGCTGGTGTAGCGCGGGCACACCTTTCTTAGAGAAGTAGTGGCGACTAGGCATCTGGTACTGGGGCACAGCGACAGACATAAGGTCTCTAAAATCCTGTGTGTCCACTAGGCGGAAAGGCAGCATTTCTGTAGTCAACAGCTTACAGAGGGATAGAGTCAACCTCTTCGCTTTGTCATGGGTCGCAGGAAGTGGCCTTTTATTTGACCACATCTGAGGGACAGAGATCTGGCTGCTGTGTGTAGACGGTGTTGAGTCGGGTGTCCCTGGAAAAATGCAGCTTTGTGAGGAAAGTGCAGGCGGAGACATGATGTTGCCTTCATCCAAAGTTGGTGCTATCGATGTCTGAGAGAGCTGTACACACTCACTTGTTTCCCCTTCCAAACCAACTGACGACCTACCAAGCAAACTGCCTGTTGCGGTTACAGTGGTGGAAGTTGTGGGTGGAAAAACAGGTGTGACAGCTGTCCCCACAGTCCTAGAAGATGACGAGCGCGCGGATGCACTGGAAGGGGCAGGCGGTGGATGGTTCGCTCCGCTAGGCCGCATTGCAGCACGGTGAGCTTCCCATCGGGCCATATGATATTTATTCATGTGACGATTCATGGAAGAAGTTGTCAAACTGCTGAGGTTTTGACCTCTACTAAGAGAACCATGACAAATTTTACAGATCACATAATTTGGGCGATCTTTTTCTATGTCAAAAAAGGACCTGGCTAGGCAAGGCTTAGAGGCCATGCGACCTGTTGATCCACCCCGAATAATGCTCAGAGGCAGAGTGGTGGCTGAGGATGCAGTTGTAGACGTGCTACCAGTGCTCCGACTGTGTCCAGGAAGGCGCCAGGTTACTTCGACGTCGGTTGCATCCTCCTCCACCGCCTCTGTTGACCTCCTCGAGTGTCTGACTGTGGGTTGACAGTAGGTGTGATCTAGAACTTAATCATCAATTGTTGTGTTTGCACTCCCCTACCCCTCAGACCGAGTTTCTTCTTGCCCTGACCGAATATTTAAGTTGTCATCCCAATCGGGTATCTGCGTCTCATCTTCATCAGTATGTTCCTCATTGCCTATAACCACAGTTGTTGGAAAGGCAGCATTTTGGTAGCCAACAGTTTGCATATGATGAAAGTCAACCTCCAAGCCATTTCATGCCCTTCTAAAAGCATGTAAAACACAGCGAGGGGACTCCAACCACAGTCTCCCTCGTTGCCACTAACTGGGCCACACACACCCCACTTGACTGGCATCGGTTGAGCCCCCTTTTGAAAAAGAAAAAGATGCTTTGCATGAAGCACTCTCAAAAATACGCGTGCCTTTCCCGTCCCCTGGCTGACCCAGGGGAAGAAAAGTCCTCTGAGAGCCATGACTTGTTCATCTTGGTTCTTTTAGAGACACAGCGAGGGGACTCCAACCACAGTCTCCCTCGTTGCCACTAACTGGGCCACACACACCCCACTTGACTGGCATCGGTTGAGCCCCCTTTTGAAAAAGAAAAAGATGCTTTGCATGAAGCACTCTCAAAAATACGCGTGCCTTTCCCGTCCCCTGGCTGACCCAGGGGAAGAAAAGTCCTCTGAGAGCCATGACTTGTTCATCTTGGTTCTTTTAGAGACACAGCGAGGGGACTCCAACCACAGTCTCCCTCGTTGCCACTAACTGGGCCACACACACCCCACTTGACTGGCATCGGTTGAGCCCCCTTTTGAAAAAGAAAAAGATGCTTTGCATGAAGCACTCTCAAAAATACGCGTGCCTTTCCCGTCCCCTGGCTGACCCAGGGGAAGAAAAGTCCTCTGAGAGCCATGACTTGTTCATCTTGGTTCTTTTAGAGACACAGCGAGGGGACTCCAACCACAGTCTCCCTCGTTGCCACTAACTGGGCCACACACACCCCACTTGACTGGCATCGGTTGAGCCCCCTTTTGAAAAAGAAAAAGATGCTTTGCATGAAGCACTCTCAAAAATACGCGTGCCTTTCCCGTCCCCTGGCTGACCCAGGGGAAGAAAAGTCCTCTGAGAGCCATGACTTGTTCATCTTGGTTCTTTTAGAGACACAGCGAGGGGACTCCAACCACAGTCTCCCTCGTTGCCACTAACTGGGCCACACACACCCCACTTGACTGGCATCGGTTGAGCACCCTTTTGAAAAAGAAAAAGATGCTTTGCATGAAGCACTCTCAAAAATACGCGTGCCTTTCCCGTCCCCTGGCTGACCCAGGGGAAGAAAAGTCCTCTGAGAGCCATGACTTGTTCATCTTGGTTCTTTTAGAGACACAGCGAGGGGACTCCAACCACAGTCTCCCTCGTTGCCACTAACTGGGCCACACACACCCCACTTGACTGGCATCGGTTGAGCCCCCTTTTGAAAAAGAAAAAGATGCTTTGCATGAAGCACTCTCAAAAATACGCGTGCCTTTCCCGTCCCCTGGCTGACCCAGGGGAAGAAAAGTCCTCTGAGAGCCATGACTTGTTCATCTTGGTTCTTTTAGAGACACAGCGAGGGGACTCCAACCACAGTCTCCCTCGTTGCCACTAACTGGGCCACACACACCCCACTTGACTGGCATCGGTTGAGCACCCTTTTGAAAAAGAAAAAGATGCTTTGCATGAAGCACTCTCAAAAATACGCGTGCCTTTCCCGTCCCCTGGCTGACCCAGGGGAAGAAAAGTCCTCTGAGAGCCATGACTTGTTCATCTTGGTTCTTTTAGAGACACAGCGAGGGGACTCCAACCACAGTCTCCCTCGTTGCCACTAACTGGGCCACACACACCCCACTTGACTGGCATCGGTTGACCCCCCCTTTTGACAAAGAAAAAGATGCTTTGCATGAAGCACTCTCAAAAATACGCGTGCCTTTCCCGTCCCCTGGCTGACCCAGGGGAAGAAAAGTCCTCTGAGAGCCATGACTTGTTCATCTTGGTTCTTTTAGAGACACAGCGAGGGGACTCCAACCACAGTCTCCCTCGTTGCCACTAACTGGGCCACACACACCCCACTTGACTGGCATCGGTTGACCCCCCCTTTTGACAAAGAAAAAGATGCTTTGCATGAAGCACTCTCAAAAATACGCGTGCCTTTCCCGTCCCCTGGCTGACCCAGGGGAAGAAAAGTCCTCTGAGAGCCATGACTTGTTCATCTTGGTTCTTTTAGAGACACAGCGAGGGGACTCCAACCACAGTCTCCCTCGTTGCCACTAACTGGGCCACACACACCCCACTTGACTGGCATCGGTTGAGCCCCCTTTTGAAAAAGAAAAAGATGCTTTGCATGAAGCACTCTCAAAAATACGCGTGCCTTTCCCGTCCCCTGGCTGACCCAGGGGAAGAAAAGTCCTCTGAGAGCCATGACTTGTTCATCTTGGTTCTTTTAGAGACACAGCGAGGGGACTCCAACCACAGTCTCCCTCGTTGCCACTAACTGGGCCACACACACCCCACTTGACTGGCATCGGTTGACCCCCCCTTTTGACAAAGAAAAAGATGCTTTGCATGAAGCACTCTCAAAAATACGCGTGCCTTTCCCGTCCCCTGGCTGACCCAGGGGAAGAAAAGTCCTCTGAGAGCCATGACTTGTTCATCTTGGTTCTTTTAGAGACACAGCGAGGGGACTCCAACCACAGTCTCCCTCGTTGCCACTAACTGGGCCACACACACCCCACTTGACTGGCATCGGTTGACCCCCCCTTTTGACAAAGAAAAAGATGCTTTGCATGAAGCACTCTCAAAAATACGCGTGCCTTTCCCGTCCCCTGGCTGACCCAGGGGAAGAAAAGTCCTCTGAGAGCCATGACTTGTTCATCTTGGTTCTTTTAGAGACACAGCGAGGGGACTCCAACCACAGTCTCCCTCGTTGCCACTAACTGGGCCACACACACCCCACTTGACTGGCATCGGTTGAGCCCCCTTTTGAAAAAGAAAAAGATGCTTTGCATGAAGCACTCTCAAAAATACGCGTGCCTTTCCCGTCCCCTGGCTGACCCAGGGGAAGAAAAGTCCTCTGAGAGCCATGACTTGTTCATCTTGGTTCTTTTAGAGACACAGCGAGGGGACTCCAACCACAGTCTCCCTCGTTGCCACTAACTGGGCCACACACACCCCACTTGACTGGCATCGGTTGAGCCCCCTTTTGAAAAAGAAAAAGATGCTTTGCATGAAGCACTCTCAAAAATACGCGTGCCTTTCCCGTCCCCTGGCTGACCCAGGGGAAGAAAAGTCCTCTGAGAGCCATGACTTGTTCATCTTGGTTCTTTTAGAGACACAGCGAGGGGACTCCAACCACAGTCTCCCTCGTTGCCACTAACTGGGCCACACACACCCCACTTGACTGGCATCGGTTGAGCCCCCCTTTTGACAAAGAAAAAGATGCTTTGCATGAAGCACTCTCAAAAATACGCGTGCCTTTCGCCTCCCCTGGCTGACCCAGGGGAAGAAAAGTCCTCTGAGAGCCAGGTCCACATTGTCAGTGGACAGACACGTGTGCTTATCTGCCAGCAGACCCCCAGCAGCACTGAAGACAGGTTCCGAGAGAACGCTGGCTGCAGGACACGACAAGATCCTCAAGGCGTACGTGGCGAGCTCAGGCAATTTATCCAGATTGGAAGCCTAAAATGAGCAGGGCTCAAGTTGCACAATAATGGAATCGATGTTTCTTTGCATATACTCATATATCTGTGTGTCTCCCTCTTTTTCCTTGTCCAGCTGTTTTGTTTTCACATGAGTATATGTCCTTGTCACTTTCCCATGTGTTTGTGTTATGTTGTGAGTTGTTTGTCACCTTTTGGACACCTTTCAGGGTGTTTTCTAGGTGTTTTACTGTGTTTGTGATTGCCTGCCATTGTTTCCTATGGGCTCGAGTTCGGTTCGTCGAACGTTCGACGAGCCGAACTCGAGCCAGACCCCCCGTTCGGCGAACCGCCTCGAGCCGAACCGGGACCGGTTCGCTCATCTCTAGCTAAAGGGTACTTTACACACTGCGACATCGCTAGCGATCTCGTTAGCGATGTGAAATTTTAGATCGCAAGTGCGATCTTTCGAGATCGCACATGCGTAAAATGACCTATGTGCGATCTCGAAAGATCGCACTTGGAGTTTTGTGTAAAATGATTAATGATTTGATTTTTGTTTCAATTTTTTTTGTATTTTTTCATTGCAAGCAAAATAAAAGAAGATAACAATACCAAAGAATTTGTAATTGCCATCATTTTCAGGAAGAAACTGAGTATTATCTGACAGAATTGCAGGGGTGCCAATACTTTTGGCCAGCACTGTATAACTTGGATTGCATCACCGTAAATTATGCCCCTCTTAACAGATGGTGCCTAACCTGCACTAGGACGAAAAGGCTGGACAACAGAAGGCCCTTTTATCTCCTTTTACAAATGGCAGACATGAGAGGGGAGATTGCGCAACTCCACAAAAAGGTAAGAACATTTTCTTATCTTACCTGGCCTTTCATGCTTCCATTTGGAGGTGGGAGGTGTTGGCTGTCCTAGTCCAGACACCTGATGACTGACCTCTGTGAGATAAAGTCTTAGGTGAATCCCGGTCATAATATTTCTTAAACCGTCTGCATAATGTTACATGTAACGTGTGTCTTTGTCTGTTCTGTGGAAAGCATAAGTTAAAAGTTTTGTTTCGGTAGCCTTAGAGCAAAATGAGGAAGTTGTCATATACGCTGACTTCTGGTATGAACCAGATTATATGGTTATATGTTTAACTCTGTAATTAGAAGATCAAACACTTGCATTTTATATATAGTGTCTTTATTCTTATGTCAAACTCTGTGTTGGTCCATATTTTGATTGTCTGAAAAAAATACAAAAAAGCAACAAAAAAGGGGAATAAATATCATTATTTACAGCAAAGATGGCACTGCAGGTGTACACTACCTAGGCCAAAAACTACTACTTCAGCAGGATACAGCTAACTCCCACTAGGTGGAGGAGGAGCAAATCACACACACACACACACACACATACACACACACACTTCCAAACATGGAGGGGGTAATGGCTGGATGGTAAAACTGCACATTGATGGCTTGCATAGAGCGCTGTTCACACTTGCATATGCACAGTCACAAACCCGCAGCCTATTAGGCGACGCCCATACTATTAGATCAGGCAGGCTGCCAAGCCGTACTCCATCTGCACATCATACAGGGACAGGAACTCTAATATGCAAGGCCTAACAAAAAGGGGCCTGGCTGTATCCTGTACAAAAAAATATGAGGTTTTTAGTTGGTGTTATGGATATAAGACTGAAGCCTACAACCCTCGTCACAGGAACCTCATGCTTCTAGGTCCCTACACTATATATAATATAAAAAAGCAACAAAAAAGAGGACTGAATAAGCAAAGATGGAACTGCAGCTGTACACTACCTAGGCCAAAAACTACTACTCCAGCAGGATACAGCTAAGCCCCCACTAGGTGGAGGCATCACAGGTGCAGGACGAGCAAATCACACACACACTTCCAAACATAGAGGGGGCGATTGCTGGATGGAAAAACTGTACACTGATGGCTTGCATAGAGCACACACACTTGCAGATGTACAGTCACAAACCCGCAGCCTAGTTGGTGTTATGGCCATAAGACGGAAGTCTATTTTTATTTGTTATATTATATATAGTGCAGGGACCTACAAGCATGAGGTTCCTGTGACGAGAGTTGTAGGCTTCCATCTTATGGCCATAACACAAACTAAAAGCCTCATATTTTCCTTTTTCCTTCACTTTTGTTTTTTCTGTACCTAGTATACAATTTATTAGACCATATGGCTGCTCAGTATTAGTCCTGGTGGACAGTGAATATTTTTCTGCCTATGGCAGTTGCTACTTAGCCTATTTTTGAGATAATTTCGCTTGTATATTATACTGCCTGGTATCTTGCACAAGAGTTCCCTGATGTAGTGGGTGGAGGATCGTGTGGTCCTAAGCGAATATTGCTCATCAGGAATTGGCATATATTACGGTTTTTGCTGGCTGCACCAGTGATCTATCCTATCCTTTTGTGTCTTAGTTAGCAGGGCCTCTCTTTGCTTAAGTCTATCCCTAACCAACTGTGTATTGTTTACTTTTTATATCATCGTTGTTAAGTGTTGAGGGCTTTAACTATCTTTTTGGGGCTGCTCTGAGGCAAGTTAGGATTTCTTTCATCTTCTTTGAGGTAAGCTAGGTTCTTAGGTGGTAACGAGGCATCTAGGTAGAGTAGGCATGCTCCACCGCTATTTCTAGTTATGCATATATAGTCAGGGGGGTGCTGCCAGTTAGTTAGTTACCAAACACTCTTGTGCTCTTTTTCTGGGGTTTTAGGGGATCTTAGTTTTTAGAATATTAGTGTTCTCCTGACCCAAATTTACCCCAATGCTCTTGCTTACAAACCTGGGTATAGTCCTTTGTATCAGGTGTCCGAGAGCCCATATGCAAACAACTACAGCTGGTAACTTCTGATTACAGAGTAAAGGACCAATACACTCTCTTTCAAGTGGCAAGAGGTATGAAGAAAAATCTAGTAGCTTACAAGTCCACCCCACATACAAATGGGCTGCATTCACAGTCACCTGAAGAGTATCATCACGTTATCTCCAGTCCTGGGCCTGCCCGACTACCAGAAGTCATTATGCCTGTTTGCCATTGAGGAAGACAGCGGCCCTTTGGATACTAGTCAGCCAGATTGGATCCAGTTGTCCGAGAAACACCAACCTACAGTAAAGCACCAGTTGAAGATCAATGCCCGTATGACATCACTGCTCCCTGACAAAGTCACAATCTCCTAGTGTGTGGTTCATAATCCTTCTACACTTCTCCCTCTTCCAAGGGGGGATTGTCCCAAATATACCACCTTGGTGGAAGAGGTAGTTGGATCTGGCATAGTTCTACATGATTGCCTTGCTCTCCTGAGGCAGGAAACCTCTGGATTCGATACAGTGATGGATACAGCCTTGGAAGACCTTGACTTAACCCCTTTGAGGATGGATCACGATATGCAGATCAAAAAGGACGGTTCCAAATGGTTATGGTGATGGTAGCAGAAGACGCTGTGCTGATAGAGCAGTTGCTACCTGCATCCCTGTCTGCAAAAGAAAGAAGGTATGTGCTATCACTGAAGCCTGCAAGATGGCAGCCTACATCTACTCTGTATGGGAAAAAAAGAAACTTGATCACCGCCAATGGAACTGTACACCACCATGAAGCCATAGAAGAACTGATAGAAGCTTTGCTATTGCCAGACAGAGTCGCGGTGAGCAGGGTTGAGGCCTACATTGGAGGAATCAAGGGAAGCAGTAAGAAATGCCCTCGCTGACAGAACAACCAAAGAAGCTCCAAGACCACTTACCACAGAAACAGTCAGCCAATTTGTGCTCCTTAAGTGACCCCGAAGAGAAGAGGAAAGATGGAAAGTCTTGAGAAAACATTGTCCTGACCCTACAAAAGAAAGTCTCAGAAGAAGAGGACTGATAGGGTGCTATGACAGGCCTTGAGGGCAGAACTGACCCTACACACCCCATACCATCCACAGAATAGTGAGAGGGTTGAGAGGTTGAAGCAGTGTAGGAAACAAGGGCATGAGAGTCTTCCCCTTGCATTGTTCAGTGTCAGACACACCCCAGCAGGAACAACTAAGTTGAGACCCGATGAAATCCTGTTTAGAAGTATCCCTAGATACTTTAACTAAACTTGTTGTTTAATTAACTAAACATTTCACTAACATACACTGAGTTTTCTCCTCCACTCCAGATCCAGGCTGATCGAGATCAGGAGATGGCTGTCTACGAGCCCTAGAACCAGATATGATGTGACCTTCCAAGGTTTCCTGATGATCAGCACTGCTGTAAAGGGGAAGGGAAACCCACATAGATCCATGCATCCCACTACAAAAAGATGTCAGTCCTAGGACCAAGAAATGGCTGTCTCCCCTCTTCTACCTGATACTTTGTGTCAAGAAGATGTTATTATTATTATTTATTATTATAGCACCATTTATTCCATGACGCTTTACAAGTGAAAGAGGGTATATGTACAATAATCATTAACAGTACAAAACAGACTGGTATAGGAGGAGAGAGGACCCTGCCCACGAGGGCTCACAGTCTACAGGGAATGGGTGATGGTACAATAGGTGATGTTATACAAGCTTGTGGACAAGAAGATTACTGTCCATCCCGCCTTTGATGATGTCCCACCATCATCGACTGAGGACTGAGGAACATGAGGCTTTGAGTGAAACCGATCCTGATGAAAGGACTGATGAGAGGACTACCACCCCTTACTTTCTTCCCGAATAACGTGCGCCAGTGTGGAACATAGCCATGAGGACAATCAAGGGGATACGGAGAGGATCTGACTTCCTATGCATAGTCTGTTGGGTGAGGAGGTTCATCCACAAGGGATGGGTTATCTCGTAGGCAAGTGAGGTAACCATTGGCATTAGGACAGATCGATAGACTCGACGAAAGTAAGGAAATATTTTTGGCTATCTCCAAAGGGGGGAATGTTATGGACATGGTTGTGAACTGTTATGAGTATTAAGAATTATATGAATATATCCAAAAAGCAGGACTTAAAATGGTGCTTGCACTGTGTACTGCACCTAAATGTGCATTCAGACATCATAAGACTCACAAGACATTCTGGGACTTTCCTATGATAAGTGAATCATGCTGACTTAGCTTAATATAAAATGATGAAACACATATACATATATATTGCAGAATAAGCTCTTTTACAGTTTACCCAATAGGAGAAGTGTTATGTATTGTTGGCTCCTAGCCAACTGATTTCTTTAAATGTATGTTAATTTCCGTAATTAAAGCAGTCATATTTTCTACCTAGATCTGCCTACATCTTTTATCAGGTCTGGGTGGATTAATTCAATAGCATGCTACTCACAAATGACTATGATTTGGAAACAGACAGATTTAAGATGTACTATAGATGTATAACTTGGATTGCATCACCGTAAATTATGCCCCTCTTAACAGTGTTACCTTCACTGGCAATGGAAAATCCAGGAAAGCCTTTTTTTTTTTAAGTTTTTTGCCAAAAAGCTAAAAAAAATAATGTGGGCTTTGCCATATTTTTTCTATGCTAGCCAGGTACAGCAGGCAGGTGTGGGCTGCTCCCAACCCCCAGCTGCCTATTTGTATCAGACTGGGAAGCAAATATATAGGGAAGCCCTTTTTTTTAATTATTTCATGAATTTCATGAAATAATTAAAAAAAAAACGACGTGGGCTTTGCCCAATTTTTTGTGTCCAGCCACGTACAACTAGGCAGCATGGGATTGGAATCCGCAGCGCAGGGTGGCGCAGGGTGGCCCAAGCTTTCTGCTGCCCACCCCCCGCTGCAAATTACATTCTGCAGCCGCCCCAGAAAATGGCGCTTTCATAGAAGCGCCATCTTCTGGTGCTGTATCCAACTTTTCCAGCAGCCCTGGTGACGGGTGGCACGCTGGGTAATAAGGGGTTAATAACATCTTTGTTTTACCAGCTGGTATTAAGCCCGAGATTCTTAATCTCAGGCCAAGTTTGACCTGGCCATTAAGAATCTCCAATAAAGAGTTAAAAAAAGACATCACACAGAGAAAAAATACTTTATTAGAAATAAATACACAGACACACTTAGGGACTCCATCTTTATTACTCCCTCTCACCCCTCCACAATCCTGGTGTTTTGTCTTCTTCAACCAGTGCAGCTCTGCTATATCAGAATGCACGGGTGGGAAGGAAAAACAACGCTGCTCCTCGTGCTGTCTAATCACTCAATGAGGCTGCGGGTTGGTAAGCGGTGACGTCACCGCTGCCACGTTGCCATAGTAACCTATCGAGCGGATTACTATAGTAACGGTGATCTCCGACCACCTGAGTCCCAGCGCTGTTATTCACAGGCTGTGGCATTACAATGTGTGGCAGCTAATCCCTGCATGTGAGCTGACTCTGCAAAGAGCGCCAACATGCAGGGAGTGGGAGCCTATCATGTGCCTGAGCATGTGCCTGAGCATCTCGCCGGTACACGCTGCTTGCCAAGTATATCGAGAGTACTGAGATGCTCGGGCGAGCACCGAGTACCGGCGAGCATGCATGACATCATAGTCATGTGACCTGTCTGTAGCCAGTGAGATAATAAAACATTCGCACTTGACTGGTCACATGCTATGACATCACGGAAGGTCCTTTGGTTATCGGGTGGCACAGCGATAATCGTACTCGGAAGCAGAAGCGCTGGGAGACAGAGTCAGCAGGATGTGTCGGGGGACCTGTAAGTATAATGACAATGTTTAGAATTAACTGTATTCTTTATTTTAAGTCCCCCTGCCCCATCCCTAATTGTAAAGTCCATGTGAGCAAGGATGGTTGACCTTAGGGAGATCAACATCCACCACTGCGGAGACACCATCACGTGTTTCTCAACGCAGTGATTCTAGAGCAATGCCCCCTGGGAAATATTCAAAGCATTGCTCTAGAATCACTGCGTTGAGAAACACGTGATGGTGTCTCCGCAGTGGTGGATGTTGATCTCCCTAAGGTCAACCATCCTTGCTCACATAGTCTTTTACTAGGCAATGTCCCACTAGCCAGATTCCTACTCCACACTGATGAGGGGCAAATACCCCGAAACGGCTGTCTGTGGATGGATACCATGTTTGGCATAGGTGGTCTCCTTGACTGGAGACTGCCCTTCCCGTGGTTGTTCCTTCCCGGTGAAAGACCTGGCTAGTTTCCTGCCAGCGTTGAGAAACATGTGATGGTGTCTCCGCAGGCCTTCTTGCTTTTAATTGTAAAGTCCAAGATCGGTGATCGGATGCAAGATCATGTTATCTCGATCCCGATCTCGATCTTTACAAAATGATCGGGCAAGTCTCCCCGATCCCGACCATCAAGGGGATCGCCCATCACTATTACTGAACAAAAGCAAACATTGACAACTTTTGACAAAGTGCTCAAAAATCTGAGCCTGAGCCAAAAGGGCCAAGGCTCATACCGAATTTGAATTGAAGAACCTTTTCCAAACAAGTTCGCTCATCTCTACTCCTCAGGGTACCACAGTACTACTTGTTCTGTACTTGTTCTGTATTGCTTTGTACCTATGCAGACTGAGTTGTCAATTTTGGACGCTAGGTGAGATCGGCCTCTACTTTTTATTTTTTTAGGTCCATTGTATGTATTGTTCAGGAATTTGAAAAAGCCCTTTTCCTCAGCATAGGGAACAATTTACAAAGTGCAATACCTTACTCTGACTTTAATATATCAGTATCTGTATATGATTTACTCTTGTTTGTTTTAATTCTTATTATTTTTTATTTTGGGGAGAAAATTTTGGAAGCTTCAGAACCAATGACTAATTTTCTATCCAGTTATGATCTCAACTCACAATTTTTTTTAATTTACAATGGTCGTTCTAAAACCAATTGCAGTTCCACAGACCACTGTGGCTAACATGAGACAGTTTTCTATTTTTTCATGAATGCTTATACAATAACCAGCAAACTGCCTTAACATCACTAATTCCTGATGCGCATCATGCAGTTGTGGCTTTTTGTAGCTGCCACTAGGTGGAGCACATGAGCTTACTACCTCCTGCTGAAGAATACAGTACATACACATTCATACTTGATACAAAATAAAACACGATGAGATAACTGATAAGATTCAAACAAACCAAATTGGTTATGAACTTACTGAAAAATTTAGATTCAACAGAATCCATATTTTTGTGATTTGATTCAAGCAAATTCCAGTAAAATGGAATAATATATTATTACTATTATTATTATTAATAATAATAATAATAATAATAATAATAATAATAATTCTGAGGGCTGGGAAGAAGTTAAAGAAAATCTATTTTCAATTCCTTCCATACTGCGGCCGCTGCTGCCGAATCCCTGAACAGGTCCCCCAAAAGCGCACTTATGGCTCGAGCATGCACACACACTCTCTCTTAAAGGGATAGTCCACTAATTTCTGGAAGTGCCTCTCAGAGGCACAAGGTACTTGAGGCATCCCCCCACTAGCGCAGAAGTCTGAGCAAAATGGTCAGTCAGTTTATTTCTGTCTAGCTAGCTTGTTGTCAGGTCCCATTTAATTTTGTGCCGTTACCTGTACCTGTACCCACTAACCCATACCTATCTTCCATTACCTGCTGTATTCTCCATACCTGGAATCTTATGGATGCGCCACTTCTGGCACGGCTGTGGGCTGCTATTGTGAGGCTGAAATGGGCCAAATAACGATGGGCCTTTCCAGCCTAATAATATTATCTCCCAGTTGTCTGCTGCACCTTGGCTAGTTTTAGAAAAATGGGGGGAAACCCACGTCATTTTTTTTTAACTAATTCAAATAATTAAAAAAAAGTGTGGGATTGCCTCTATTTTTCATAACAAGCCAAGGCACAACAGACAGCTGAGAGTTGCAGGCCACGACTGCTGCTGTTCCTGTGCTGGATATGAAAAAAGGGGGGAACCCCCACCTCATTTGTTTCCCGAAAAATGTAAGAAACAGCTGTCCAAGCTAGCTATCCCTCTATCAAACTATTCTGATATTTCTTTCTATCTATCCCACCTGTTCTTTCTTAATATCTATTCTATATGTTCTTTCTATCTATTCTACATATTCTTTCTATCAATTCTTTCTATTTTTTTCTATCTATTCTAGTTATCTATCAATTATCCTATCATATTTTATTTCTTCTTTAAAAACGTACTGACAAAAATGCATTGAAAACGCATCAAAAGCGCATGCGTTTTCACCTCGGTTTTTTTTGTCAAACGCAGTGTTTACAGTTGCTAGAGGGTGCATTTTCTTGTCAAATCAAGAACGCAGTGTGCGGACATATCCTAAAGGGAGGGGAAAAAAGTAGTGAGTTTAATAAAACTTTTGTAGCCCCTTCATTTCTGATTGGATTTGTATGGAAAATATTTGATGCAAACTGAATTTCCTGGGAAAATTCAAAACACCTCTGAAATTCGAATTTCAGCAGATTATTTCATCTCTACTAATTATATTTCAAAATATACAAGTATGCAATTGTGGGCCTAATTACTTTTAAAACATTATATTCAAGAGTGAAATGAAAAGTATTCCACTTCATCGCCAACTTCTCACATAATGTTTTTAACCTGTTGCAGCATGGCATGGCACATTTGGTGCCCTCATAATTATTTATTGCACGGAATATAGTATCTCATACTTACAGTGCAAGTCATCAATAATATTAACAATTATAATTCATGTGCAGAACCTAATCACTGATTTTAAAGAATCATCAAAATGACAAAACCTTAAAATTATGTATAAAAAGACGCAATTTTTCTTATTTGATTAAAATATTTGAAAGAAATGTAGAAAACTACTATACAGTCCCTGACAAAAGTTCTGTTGCTTATCCATGTTATGTAAATAAAAGCTTAAAAATAGAGATGAGCGAACCGGTCGCGGTTCGGCTCGAGGTCGGTTCGCCGAACGGGGATCCCGTTCGAGTTCGGTTCGTCGAACGTTCGACGAACCAAACTCGAACCTATAGGCTATAATGGGAGGCAATCACAAACACATAAAAATGCATGATAAATGTACACAAACAGTTAATAAACATTGCCATAACACTTACCGGTCCCCGCGATCCCTCCTGCACTCTGTCTCCTGCCGCTATTCCATCCGATGATCGCTGAATCCTCCCGGTGACCAGCACTGCCAGCAGAGAAGCAGGACCTATCGTGATGTCAAAATAGCCATGTGACCAGTCACGTGGCTATTATCTCATTGGCTACAGACTGGTCACATGACTATGACACGTCATGTAGGACCTGCGAGTGCATCTCTCCGGTACACGGTGCACATTTGTGTATCGCCGTGTACCGGCGATATGCTCTAGCACACGGTCGACTCCCCGTTCCGTTAGGGACCGGCTGACACAGCCGGTCATTAACGGAGATCACCGTTGCCATAGCAACGCAGTTAGCGGTGACGTCACCGCTAACCGCGGCTCCGGGAGCACCGTTGCTATGGTAACGCGTCTGTCAGCGTTACCACTGTTACCGCTAGCAGCACTGATCACTCACGGAGTGAAGGCTGCACGCTGCTTCCCGATTGTAGTGAGGATTGTAGTGAGGATGAGGTGCCCCAGCCCATGATGGGCTGGTGCACCTCATCCTCACTACAATCGTCACTACTACTACACTAGTGAGGATTGTAGTGAGGATGAGGTGCCCCAGCCCATGATGGGCTGGTGCACCTCATCCTCACTACAATCGTCACTACTACTACTACACTAGTGAGGATTGCAGTGAGGATGAGGTGCCCCAGCCCATGATGGGCTGGTGCACCTCATCCTCACTACAATCCTCACTACAATCCTGAAGTGCAGTTTCTTCAAATTCATTTAAAGGCACTTGGAACGCTGAAATTGCTGCTTATAATTTAAGCCTCTATTAAAAACCTCTTATCAGCGCTGGTTTATTGGGGATTTATTGGGCTGACAGGGGGTAATAAAGATGGAGTCTCTAATGTGTCTGTGTATTTATTTCTATTAAAGTATTTTTTCTCTGTGTGGTGTCTTTTTTTAACCCTTTATTGGAGATTCTTAATGGCCGGGTCAAACGTGCCTGACATTAAGAATCTCTGGCTTAATACTGGCTAGTAAAACAAAGCCAGTATTAACTCATGATTACCCAACAAGCCACCCGGCTCCAGGGCTGTTGGAAGAGTTGGATACAGCGCCAGATGATGGCGCTTCTATGAGAGCGCCATTTTCTGGGACGGCTGCGGACTGAAATTCGCAGCAGAGGCGCCCAGAAACCTCGGGCTAACCTGTGCTGCGGATTGCAATCCCCAGCTGCCTAGTTGTACCCGGCTGGACACAAAAATGGGGCGAAGCCCACGTCATTTGTTTTTTAATTATTTCATGAAATAAGTGAAATAATTAAAAAAAAAGGGCTTCCCTATATTTTTGGTTCCCAGCCGGGTACAAATAGGCAACTGGGGGTTGGAGGCAGCCCGTAGCTGCATGCTGTACCTGGCTAGCATACAAAAATATGGCGAAGCCCACGTCATTTTTTTGGTGAGCAAAAAACTTCTGCATACAGTCCTGGATGGAGTATGCTGAGCCTTGTAGTTCTGCAGCTGCTGTCTGCTCTTCTCCATACAGACACACAGCAGCTGCAGAACTACAAGGCTCAGCATACTCAGCATACTCCATCCAGGACTGTATGCAGACGATTTTTGCTGAAAAAATTATGTGGGCTTCGCCATATTTTTGTATGCTAGCCAGGTACAGCAGGCTGGTACGGCTGGCCCCAACTCCCAGTTGCCTATTTGTACCCGGCTGGGAACCAAAAATAAAGGGAAGCCCTTTTTTTATTATTTCATGAATTTCATGAAATAATTAGAAAACAAATGATGTAGGCTTCGCTCCATTTTTGTGTCCAGCCAGGTACATCTAGGCAGCTGGGGATTGGAATATGCAGCACAGGTTGGCCTGAGCTTTCTGGGCCCCACTGCTGCGAATTGCAGTCTGCAGCCGCCTCAGAAAATGGCACTTTCATAGAAGCGCCATCTTCTGGCGCTGTATCCAACTCTTCCAGCACCTGCCTGCTATACCTGGCTAGCATACAAAAATAGGGCGAAGCTCACGTCCTTTTTTGTAGTTTTTTGGCCAAAAAATTAAAAAATGCTTCCCTGGATTTTCCATTGCCAGTGAAGGTAACACCAAGCAGTGGGGGTTAGCAGCCAGTAGCTGCTTGGATTACCCTTAGCTAGCAATACAAAAAATGCAGCGGGAGCCCATATATATTTTTTTTAATTACTTATTTAAATAACTAAAAACAAAATGGGCTTCCCTGTATTTTGATTGCTGGACATCACAGTGCTGTAAAAATAAATCTTTAAAAAAAATGACATTTTTGATTTTTGATTCTCAGCGCAGATAAAGCAGACAGCTATGGGTTGCCACCCCCATCTGCCTGTCGTTACCTTGGTTGGCAATCAAAATACAGGGAAGCCCATTAATTTTTTCTATTTAAAAAATAGTTAAAAAAAAAATGACGTTGGGTCCACCAATTTTTGATAGCCAGCTAGGGTAAAGCAGACGTCTGTAGCCTGAAAACCACAGCTGGCAGCTTTACCGTGGTTGGGGATCCAATGTGGAGGTCCCCCCAGGCTCTTTTTTTATAATTATTTTATAAATATTAATAATTACACAAAAAAAGTAGGGTCCCCTCCAAATTGGATCACCAGCCAAGGTAAAGCGGACAGCTGTGGTCTGGTATTCTCAGGGTGGGAAGGTCAAGGTCCATAGTTATTGGGCCTTCACAGCCTAAAAATAGCAGGCCGCAGGCACCCCAGACGTGGCGCATCCACTAGATGCGCCAATCCTGGCGCTTCACCCCAGCTCATCCCGTGCCCTGGTGCAGTGGCAAACGGGGTAATAAATTGGGTTGATACTAGCTGTAAAGTCACCTGAGATCAAGCCCAGCAGTTTGTGATGTCATGGCGTCTATTAGATACCCAACATCATAAACTGTCAGTACTAACAAAAACAAAAAATCGACAAAAGAAATTTATTTGAAAAAAACAGTCCCCAAAACATTTCCTCTTTCACCAATTTATTGTCAGAAAAAAAATAAAGGGGTCCCACGACGACTCTGGACCGTCTAGAATATGGGGGGGAGACACTCAGGGAATGTATCCCCCATTTTCTAGGAGTGCGGACCCTTCATGTGAGGAGTGTGGGTGCAATGAATCTGCACTCACTCTCCCCGGGTCCACAGCAGCAGAGTCCATGTCGTAATGGTTGCTACCAAAGCTGCAATGCCCTGCTCATGAGGTAAGGGCATGCCTAATCAGGAGAACTACTGTAGAGGAAGCTCTGCTCACTGGTATATAGGTGCTCAGAGGTAATAATAGATAAAATTAGTGAGTAACCTCGGCACTCTAAATCTCCCAGACTAAGTCAGTAAGTCACAACGGATAGTAATGCAAAATCACTCTTTATTGGTCCGTATTAAGAAAAAAATTTTTTTCATAAGCATATATGTTTTTGTCCAAAACAAGTTACAAATGACGTTTCGGCCTGAGCCTTCGTCAGATTGGACTTATCTGCATGTAATCATGAAAAATGACAATAATCAGTATCACATAAGAGTGAGAGAACAATAACATAAACTCGAACAATGTAAAGGTACAATTGGGATGCAGCAAAAAAATTGCAACACAGCAAGAAATGAAACACATGATACAAATGTCATAATACAGTACAAGGACAATATAGTAATGACAAATATGGGGTCAGAGTAGGCTTAGACAGCTCTGGTACGAAAGAGATGTCAATCATAAAGTAACATGTGCAGTAGGTGTAGAGCTACACTATGCATGGCAGAGCTAATGGGTAGACCGACCATAGAAAAAGAACGGAGAAAAAGTGGAGAAAAAGTGGAGAAAAAAATGGAGAAAAAATGGAGAAAAAGTGGAGAAAAAGTGGAGAAAAAGTGGAGAAAAAATGGAGAAAAAGTGGAGAAAAAGTGGAGAAAAAGTGGAGAAAAAGTGGAGAAAAAATGGAGAAAAAGTGGAGAAAAAGTGGAGAAAAAATGGAGAAAAAGTGGAGAAAAAATGGAGAAAAAGTGGAGAAAAAGTGGAGAAAAAGATGAGAAAAAATGTAGAAAAAGTGGAGAAAAAGTGGAGAAAAAATGTAGAAAAAGTGGAGAAAAAATGTAGAAAAAGTGGAGAAAAAGTGGAGAAAAAATGGAGAAAAAGTGGAGAAAAAATGTAGAAAAAGTGGAGAAAGAGTGAAGAAAAAGTGGAGAAAAAATGTAGAAAAAGTGGAGAAAAAGTGGAGAAAAAGTGGAGAAAAAATGGAGAAAAAGTGGAGAAAAAGTGGAGAAAAAGTGGAGAAAAAATGGAGAAAAAGTGGAGAAAAAGTGGAGAAAAAGTGGAGAAAAAATGTAGAAAAAATGGAGAAAAAGTGGAGAAAAAGTGGAGAAAAAATGGAGAAAAAGTGGAGAAAAAATGTAGAAAAAGTGGAGAAAAAGTGGAGAAAAAGATGAGAAAAAATGTAGAAAAAGTGGAGAAAAAGTGGAGAAAAAATGTAGAAAAAGTGGAGAAAAAATGTAGAAAAAGTGGAGAAAAAGTGGAGAAAAAATGGAGAAAAAGTGGAGAAAAAATGTAGAAAAAGTGGAGAAAGAGTGAAGAAAAAGTGGAGAAAAAATGTAGAAAAAGTGGAGAAAAAGTGGAGAAAAAGTGGAGAAAAAGTGGAGAAAAAATGGAGAAAAAGTGGAGAAAAAGTGGAGAAAAGGTGGAGAAAAAGTGGAGAAAAAATGTAGAAAAAGTGGAGAAAAAATGTAGAAAAAGTGGAGAAAAAGTGGAGAAAAAGTGGAGAAAAAGTGGAGAAAAAATGGAGAAAAAGTGGAGAAAAAGTGGAGAAAAAGTGGAGAAAAAAATGGAGAAAAAGTGGAGAAAAAATGGAGAAAAAGTGGAGAAAAAGTGGAGAAAAAGTGGAGAAAAAAATGGAGAAAAAATGGAGAAAAAGTGGAGAAAAAGTGGAGAAAAAGTGGAGAAAAAAATGTAGAAAAAGTGGAGAAAAAATGTAGAAAAAGTGGAGAAAAAGTGGAGAAAAAGTGGAGAAAAAATGGAGAAAAAATGGAGAAAAAGTGGAGGAAAAAGTGGAGAAAAAATGGAGAACAAGTGGAGAAAAAGTGGAGAAAAAGCTGAGAAAAAATGGAGAAAAAGTGGAGAAAAAATGTAGAAAAAGTGGAGAAAAAATGTAGAAAAAGTGGAGAAAAAGTGGAGAAAAAGTGGAGAAAAAGTGGAGAAAAAATGGAGAAAAAGTGGAGAAAAAGTGGAGAAAAAGTGGAGAAAAAATGGAGAAAAAGTGGAGAAAAAATGGAGAAAAAGTGGAGAAAAAGTGGAGAAAAAGTGGAGAAAAAAATGGAGAAAAGATGGAGAAAAAGTGGAGAAAAAGTGGAGAAAAAATGGAGAAAAAGTGGAGAAAAAATGGAGAAAAAGTGGAGAAAAAGTGGAGAAAAAGTGGAGAAAAAAATGGAGAAAAAAAATGGAGAAAAAGTGGAGAAAAAGTGGAGAAAAAATGTAGAAAAAGTGGAGAAAAAAATGTAGAAAAAGTGGAGAAAAAGTGGAGAAAAAGTGGAGAAAAAATGGAGAAAAAGTGGAGAAAAAGTGGAGAAAAAATGTAGAAAATGTGGAGAAAAAGTGGAGAAAAAGTGGAGAAAAAATGGAGAAAAAGTGGAGAAAAAATGTAGAAAAAGTGGAGAAAAAGTGGAGAAAAAATGGAGAAAAGGTGGAGAAGAAGTGGAGAAGTGGAGAAGTAGTGGAGAAGAAGTGGAGAAGTGTTTGTTCATGCCAGATGGGAGATAAATAATTTTTTACCGGCGCTGTCATTTACTGTAACGTGATCATCGGTGTACGGTGTGTACCTGTGATCATGTGAGTGGGGACCGGAAAAACCGTCCTGAATCATGATCTCCAGGGTCTCAGCTAGCCATGAAACCCCGGAGATTTTCTGACACTGGGGGGCGTTATTCACTTATTTCTGCCTGCTGTTTATAAACGGCAGATCAGAATAAGGCTACATTAACACGACCGATCCATTTTTGTGGTCTGCAAAAAACAGTCCGTTTTTTTTCACGGGTGCATCCGTGTGGCATCCGTTTCTGTTCCGTAGACGGTCCGTATGTCATCTGTTTGTCATCCGTGTGCCTTCCGTTTTTTTGTGTACTGCAAAAAAACTGAATGAGGGTAAATGCATAAATTTACCCAGGATCCATAGCTTCATCCTACATGAGGCGGTCACATGTTCACTCCAGTGCCATTTTCTACTGCTTTTCACAGCGTAGAGCGCTCTGGTGATTTTCTTGTGCTTGTGCACTTCATATCAGTCTTTTCTGTCATTATAATGGCAGAAAGACACATAATGTCCCACTCTCCTGCATTTTGTAATTTTGCACCCTTTGGTGCCTTTCATGTGGCACTAAGGGGTGCTTAGCTTTGTATTTAGCCAAAAAAATGAAAAAAAAAATGACGTAGGGTTCCCCCTATTTTTGTAGCCAGCTAGGGTAAAGCAGACGGCTGCAGCCTGCAGACCACAGCTGGCAACCTCACCTTGGCTGGTAATCCAAAACTGAGGGCACCCCACGCTGTTATTTTAAATTAAATAAATAATTAAAAAAAAAAACACGTAGGGGTCCCCCCAAAATTGGATCACTAGCCAAGGTAAAGCAGACAGCTGGGGTCTGATATTCTCAGACTAAGGAGGTCCATGGTATTGGACTCTCCCCAGCCTAAAAATAGCAGGCCGCAGCCGCCCCAGAAGTGGCGCATCCATTAGATGCGCCAATCCTGGTGCTTTGCCCCAGCTCATCCCGCGCCCTGGTGCGGTGGCAAACGGGGTAATATATGGGGTTAATACCAGATGTGTAATGTCACCTGGCATCAAGCCCTGGGGTTGGTGAGGTCAGGCGTCTATCAGATACCCGACATCACCAACCCAGTCAGTAATAAAAAAAAATAGACGACAAACACATTTTTATTTGAAAAAACACTCCCCAAAACATTCCCTCTTTAACCAATTTATTAGAAAGAAAAACAAATCCAGGTCTGGTGTAATCCAAGGGGTTGCCATGACGATCCACACTGTCCCAGTCAATGAAGAGCAGGATGTTCCCCATTGGCTGGGAGAGCAGTGCAGTGACCTGAGCTAACATCAATGGGTCAGCCCAGGTCACTGCAGGGGATGACAAGTGCTGCTGTCAGCGAGGTACATTACCTGCGCTGATCTCCAGCACACTGACAGCCCCTGTCACTGAGTTCAATGACCGGCGCCTTCACAGCCAAGCATCGCGAGAGGCCCGTGACGTCACCGCTAGTCAGTCTCGGGTCGGAAGCGAGAGAAGGTGATGTGACAAGCGGCGGCCATGGAGGACAGTGACAGCGCTGATGGCGGGACTTCATCACCGCAGGTAAGCCGAGCGGGACCATGTGTGTGTGTGTGTGTGTGTGTGTGTGTGTGTGTGTGTGTGTGTGTGTGTATGTATGTGTACATGCCGCGGGCAGGAGGGGGCGGAGCGAGCTGAGCGGGGAAGTGTGGGCTTCCTGCACGTAACTAGGATAAACATCGGGTTACTAACCAAAGCGCTTTGGTTGGATACCCGATGTTTATCTTGGTTACCAGCTTCTGGCAGGCTGCCAGCGATGGCTCCTGCACACTGTAGCTGTAAAAAGCCCTGCTTTTTGCTGCTAGAACCGTTCTCGAACGTATCTAGAACTATCGAGCTTTTGCAAAAAGCTCGAGTTCTAGTTCGATCTCGAACAGCCCCCAAAATCACTCGAGCCTAGAACTGGAGAACCTCGAACCTAGAACCGCGCTCAACTCTACTTATAAACTGACTTTAAATTCATCTATTGGTTTCATAAATTACTCTTTTGAAACCCTCCCAAATTTGGTTTAAGTTATGAAGATAAAATTGCTGCAAAGCTGATATATTGATCATTTAATGAACACAGAAAGGTCAGGTTTTAGCAAGACAAAAGTTTTGTCGCCCACAGAAAGTAATGTGAAATTCAAACAAATAATTAACTTCTAATACAAAGATATATTGCATAACATTGGTGAATGAAGTTGTAATGCTATTAGAGCCATATTTAATATTTTGTGTGACTTCCATGAGCTTGAAGGACTGCAATCATGCGGTTCAACAATGATTCATACAATTTATTGATGAAGTCATCAGGAATAGCAAAGAATGCAGTTTTACATGCCTCCCAGAGTTCATCTACAATCTTTGGCTTTGTCTTCCAAGCTTCCTCTTTCATCCTACCCCAAACATGCTCAATAATATTCGTGTCTGGTGACTTATCTGGCCAGTCCTTAAGCACCTTAATCTTCTTTGCCAGGAAGAACTTTGTTGTAGAGATGGATGTATGAGATGGAGCACCATCCTGCTGCAGAAATTGACCCCTTTTATGATTGGGAATGTGAGAGGTAGCTAATACTTCTTGATATTTTACTCTATTGATATTGCCTTCCACCTTGCAAATGTTTCTCACACCCCATAACTGAATGTAACCCCAGACCATGATCTTTCCACCACCAAACTTAACTGTTTTCTGGATCCATACGGGCTCCAGTAGGTCTCCTGCATTATTAGCGGCGGCTGTGGTGTAATTCAAATGAAGATACATCAAAGAAATCCACCTTCTGCAACTTTTCCAGCATCCATCTGTTTAGCAGGCTATGGAATTTGGCAAATACCACACGGTTTTTTAATTGCCTTTTGTTTAGTGCTGGCTTCTGGGCACTGATTCGACCATGGAGGCCATTTCGAGGCAGAATCCTACAAACTGTTCTAGTTGACACAGGGACTTGAGTTGACCAGGCCTTTTGGAGCTCTGCTGCACTGGAAGAGGGGCTGGCTTTGGATTTTCTAACCAATAAAAGTTCCTCCTGAGCAGTTGTCTTGTGGGGTCTGCCAGACCTGGGCTTGTCAAAAAACATCTTCAGTCTCTTTAAATCTTTTTTTAATGCTTTGTACTTGACGCTGAGACACATTAAAGTGCCAGCCACCTCTGCAGTGGATCTGGTCTTCAGCCTCTTGATAATCAAGGCCTTGGTCGCAGGGTGGATTTTTGGCATGTTGTCAGAGGTCAAGTTGCAGTTCAACTGAAGGTCTCGGGTGCTGGGTTTCTATTTATACACACCCACTAATTAACCGATCATTTAGTGAACACAGGTGAGGATATAAACTAGGATTGGGTGCATTATGTGACAAGGTGACAAAACTTTTGTCTTGCCAAAATCTGACCTTTCTGTGTTCATTAAATGATCAATATTTCAGCTTTGCAGCTACTTTATTTTCATAATCTAAACCAAATTTGGGATAGTTTCAGCTTTCAAAAGAGTAATTTATGAAACCAATGGATGAATGTAAAGTCAGGTTATAAGCTTTTATTTACATAACATGGATAGGCGACAGAACTTTTGTCAGGGACTGTATATCATACACTATATGAAAGAGTGATTATGATGTGATTCAGATTATGTGATTTAGCTTCTGATTAGTGATGTGTGAACATGCTCAACACTGCTCGTTACTTGATCGAGCATCAGGGTGCTCAAACTCGCTCTTTAACTGATTGAGTATCGCGGGTGTTTGAGCACCATGTTCGAATCCCCATCCTGTATTTTTCATCGCTGTTTTTCAGCCACTAAACATGCGGGGATTGCCTACCAATCATTGTAATGCCGTAGCCATGTTGGCTACTGGAATTAATGTGATTTGCTGGCTGCATCACATCATCAGGGACAGCTTAGGGAAAACTTGATATAGGAAGCAGAACTTAGATTAGAGCAGGATTTTTACACTTGCACTCTTGAGTGCCATTCATGTGGCACTAAAGAGTGTTTTTATCCTTGTTTAATTAATTAAATAAATAAATAAATAATGTAAAAAAAACAGCATGGAAACCCCCCTATTTTTGATAATCAGTCAAGGTAAAGCAGACAGCTGCGGGCTGGTATTACAAGGATAGGAAGATCCATGGTTAATAGAGTTGAGCGCGGTTCATGGTTCGTGGTTTGAGTGATTTTGGGGGGTGTTCTAGTGAGAACTCGAACTCGAGCTTTTTGCTAAAAGTTCGGTAGCTCGAGTTACGTTCGAGAACGGTTATATCACTATAAATGTGGCTTTTCACAGTAAGGCTATGTGCACATGTTGCTATCTGCATGTGTCCTGCGTCCCCAGCACAATCCCTCTCCCTTTCCTACTCACCGATCACCGGCGTCTCGCTCCCCGGCTGTCACAAATCTGCAGCGTCTTTTCCTCTTTAGAAAATGGCTGCCGCTTCATTAGTCAATTAGTCAATTAGTTATTCCCTGCCCACTGGTGCTTATGATTGGTTGCAGTCAGACACGTCCCCAAGCTGAGTGACAGCTGTCTCACTGCAACCAATCACAGCCGCCGGTGGGCGGGTCTATATCGTGCATTAAAATAAATAAATTAAAAAAAATGCGGTTTCCCCCATATTTGATACCAGCCAGGATAAAGCCGCTCGGCTGGAGACTGGTATTGTCAGGATGGATAGTGCCACGGTATGGGGAGCCCACCACCCTAACAATATCACCCTGCAGCCGCCCAGAATTGCCGCATCCATAAGGTGCGACAGTCCTGGGACTCTACCCAGCAGTCGCAATTGGGGTAATAATGAGTTTAATCATGGCAGGCGTCTCCCCAAGACACCTTCCATGATTAACCTGTAAGTGAAAGTAAAGAAACACACACCACAAAAAATCCTTTATTTGGAATAAAAGACTAAAAAACAACCCTGGTGCACCCCTTTATTAATCCCAAAAATACCCCTCCAGGTCCGAAGTAATCCACACGACAAGGTCAGCTCTGCTCTCTCGGGATGTTGTGGCTCCGTAGCAATGAAGCAGAGACTTCAGTCAGCACAGCAGGCTTCAAGATTAGAAAACCTGCCTCGCTCTCTCGAAAGAAGCAATAGACTAGAGGGTAAAGTGGCTCCCTAAGAAGCATAATGTTGGGAGTTCTAGTCCTGGTAAAGAATTTTTTTTTTTTTTATTTATAATTTCAAATTATAATTATTATCTATTTATAAAGGGAAAGTAAATAAACACACACCGCGAAAAATCCTTTATTTGGAATAAAAGACAAAAAAACACAGTTTCACCATTTTATTAAAATCCTCCAATACCCCTCCAGGTCCGACGTAATCCACATGACACTGTCACTCTGCTACAGAACACGAGTGCTCTACGTGAGCTTCACATAGCTTTAAATGAATCACGTGGTCAGCTGAGACTTCAGCAATCCAGACTTCAAAACTACCAAATGTGCCTATCATTCACATTAGAAGCAATAGCTGAGTGGATAGAGTGCTCACGTAGGGAGCATAAGGTCGCAAGTCCTAGACCCGGTAAATGTATTTATCTTTTTTTTATTTTTAATAAATTATATTTATAATATATTTATAAATATAATTTAATTATGCACTGAGGGGAGGAGCCGGACATCAGCTGTGAGCTCTCTCTCTCTCTCTACCTCTCTCCTTTCTCTCTCTCCTTTCTTTCTCTTCTTTCTCTACTTTCTCTTCTTTCTCTACTTTCTCTTTTTCCTCCTCTTTCTGTTCTCTCTTCTTTCTTTCTATCTCTCTTCCTTCTCTTTCTCTTCTTTCTCGCCTTTCTCTCTCGTTCTCTCTCCTTTCTTTCTCTCCTTTCTCTCTCTCCTTTCCCTCTCTCCTTTCCCTCTCTCCTATCTCTCTCTCCTTTCTTTCTCTCCTTTCTCTCTCTCTTTCTCTCTCTCCTTTCCCTCTCTCCTATCTCTCTCTCCTTTCCTTCTCTCCTTTCTCTCTCTTTCTCTCTCTCCTTTCTTTCTCTCCTTTCTTTCTCTTCTTTCTCTACTTTCTCTTTTTTCTCTTCTTTCTCTACTTTCTCTTCTTTCTCCTCTTTTTCTTCTCTCTCTTCTTTCTCTTTCTTTCTTCTCTCTTTCTCCTCTTTTGCTTCTTTCTCTCTCTTCTTTCTCTCTTTCTCAGACCTGGCGATGATCAGCTGATGCGGTCACCTGACGGAATCAGCTGACACTATAAGTCGATCGGTGAGGCCGGCTTGTTACCGCCCTGCGGGCTAAACTATCAGCTGATGATGTCGGACAGGAGTCTGCACTGAAGTGTGTAGTTTGTTTTTTTGTTTTTTTGCACTGATGCATCAGCTGATTGTATAAAAGACGTTTATACAATCAGCTGCTGTGTCATGTGAATCAGGCCCTTGAACCTGACACATCATCTGATCTCTTTGCCTTCCAGAAAACTGATCAGATGATATTGGATCCGGATTGGACGGCGCTGGACCCTTGACCCAGGATTACTGCGGAGGTGGGTTTCTTTATTTCAATAAAGATGGAGTCACTAATTGTGTTGTGTTTTATTTATAATAAAAATATTTTTCTGTGTGTTGTGGTTCTTTTTATCAGTACTAGAAATTCATGGTGGCCATGTCTAATATTGGCGTGCCACCATGAATTTCGGGCTTAGGGCCAGTTGATAATATACAGCTAGCCCTAACCCCATTATCACCCAGCAAGCCACGCGTCACCAGGGCAGCTGAAAGAGTTGGATACAGCGCCAGATGATGGCGCTTCTATGAAAGCGCCATTTTCTGGGTCGGCTGCGGACTGCAATTTGCAGCAGAGGGGCCCAGAAAGCTCAGGCCAACTTGTGCTGTGGATTCCAATCCCCAGCTGCTTAGTTGTACCTAGCTGGACACAAAAATATGGCGAAGCCCATGTCATTTGTTTTTTAATTATTTCATGAAATAATAAAAAAAGGGCTTCCCTATATTTTTGGTTCCCAGCCGGGTATAATTAGGTAGCTAGGGATTGGGGGCAGCTCGTAAGTGCCTGCTGTACCTGGCTAGCATACAAAAATTTGGCAAAGCCCACGTCATTTGTTTTTGAATTATTTCATGAAATTCATGAAATATTTAATAAAAAAAGTGCTTCCCTATATTTTTGGTTCCCAGCCGGGTACAAATAGGCAGCTGGGGGTTGGGGGCAGCCTGCTGTACCTAACTAGCATACAAAATTATGGCGAAGCCCAAATAATTTTTGGGGGGGCAAAAAGTCCTGCATACAGTCCTGGATGGAGTATGCTGAGCCTTGTAGTTCTGCAGCTGCTGTCTGTATGGAGGAGAGCAGACAGCAGCTGCAGAACTACAAGGCTCAGCATGCTCCATTCACTAGTGTAGGCAGGAGAGCAGACAGCAGCTGCAGAACTACAAGGCTCAGCATCCTCCATCCAGGACTGTATGCAGGAGTTTTTTGCCCACCAAAAAAATGACGTGGGCTTCGCCATATTTTTGTATGCTAGCTAGGTACAGCAGGCAGCTACGGGCTGCCCCCAACCCCCAGCTGCCTATTTGTACCCGACTGGGAACTAAAAATATAGCGAAGCCCGTTTTTTTTTAATTATTTCACTTATTTCATGAAATAATTAAAAAACAAATGACGTAGGCTTCGCCATATTCTTGTGTCCAGCCAGGTACAACTAGGCAGCTGGGGATTGGAATCCGCAACACAGGTTAGCCCGAGGTTTCTGGGCACCTCTGCTATGAATTGCAATCCGCAGCCGCCCCAGAAAATGGCGCATTCATAGAAGTGCCATCATCTGGCGCTGTATCCAACTCTTCCAAGAGCCATGGTGACGGTGGCTTGCTGGGTAATAAGGGTTAATACTGGCTTTGTTTTACTAGCTAGTATTAAGCCAGAGATTCTTAATGTCAGGCAAGTTTGACCTGGCCATTAAGAATCTCCAATAAAGGGTTAAAAAAAGACACCACACAGAGAAAAAAAATACTTTAACAGAAATAAATACACAGACATATTAGAGACTCCATGTTTATTACTCCCTCGCATCCCTCCACGATCCAGCTCTTCTGTCTTCTTTCTCCTTCACCACATGCAGCTCTACTACATCAGTGCTGCATAGGAAGAAGGCGGTGCTATTCCCCGAGCTGCTGCTTGTGAGCGGTGACGTCACCACTGACAAGCGCGTTGCTATAGCAACGGTGATCTCCGTTATGGACCGGCTGTGGCAGCCGGTTTATAATGGAATGGGGAAGCAGACCGGGAACCTTACCGCGTGCCAGAGCATGTCCCCGGTACACGGCGATGCACAAACGATCACCACCTACTGGATAGATGCACTCGCAGGTCCTACATGATGCGTCATAGTCATGTGACCAGTCTGTAGCCAATGAGATAACAGACACGTGACTGGTCACATGGCTATTTTGACGTCACGATAGGTCCTGCATCACTGCTGGCAGTGCTGGTTACCGGGAAGATTCAGCGATCATCGGATGGAATAGCGGCAGGAGACAGAGTGCAGGACGCGTCTCGGGGACTGGTAAGTGTTATGGCAATGTTTATTAACTGTATGTGTACATTTATAATGTGTTTTTATGTGTTTGTATTTGCCTCCCATTGTTTCCTATGGGTTCGAGTGGTTCGCCGAACCGAACTCGAACTAGACCTAGACCTCCGTCCGACGAACCAAGCTCGAGCCGAACCGCGACCGGTTCGCTCATCTCTAATGGTTAATCGGCCCTTCCCAGCCTAAAAGTAGCAGCCTGCAGCTTAGTTACTGATGTCACTGCACGTGAGAAATTCTGGGTCTGGTGCGGACCGGCAGTGACATATGGCATCTTGTTCTCTAAATGAGGCTCCATTGGTTGGAGTACCAATTTGGGGGATCGTCGTGGGACCATTATATCATGGATTACATCGGAACTTTGGGTCTTTTTTTAAAAAAAAAAAAAAATTAGTGAACGAGGGAGAGTGTAAGGGAGTGCGTGTTTTTTTTACTATACACTTACTGAGTTAGTAATGTGGGTGTCTGATAGATGTCTCTCCATTACTAACCTCTGGGCTTGAAAATCTACAGCTGATATCAACCCCATTAACTATTACCCTGATTGCCACTGCACTAGAGCAATCGGGAAGAGTCAGATCAAAGATCAAAAATTACCACATGTAATGTGATGTGATGAACGGCTGCAGGCTCATACTATTAGGCTGGGAAGGGCCAAATAACGAATGGGCCTTCCCAGCCTGGTAACACCAGCCTGCAGATGTCTGCTTTACCTTGACTGGTATTTATTTATTTGCTTCCCAGCAGTGACCTGAGAGTCAGAGATGTATCCAAGCGTCTTTCCCTTGTTGTTCCCATTATATTTTAGCTTGTTTTTCATCCATCTCTGCTTTTTTTATGCCTCCCCTCTCAATTCTTGCTAAGGGAGTCTTTTGTAAAAATGCTTCAGTTCCCCATTGACTTCTATTATTCTCAATATTTGAATTGACCCCATCCAAGCGTTGGATCTGCTCAATTTGAGTAATTCTCACTCAAGCAGTTTAGTGCTCTTTCATTACTACTTCTGACCAGTATATTGAATTTGGTAGAGAACTCAAGTGATTTCAAATCAGACTTGGAATACTACCCTATAGAGCGTTAGATGGTGTGAAATTTTAATATTCATTAAAATTTATGAAATATTTATTAGGGTGCCATAGCGAAGCTCAGATCTTGCTAGAACCTTTCTCTTCTTCACATTTGTCAGAAGGCATAAAATTCAGTGTGTCCAAAACTTCTTTTATATTCCTCATATACAAATCTACATACGCATTACACAAACAACATGAAAAAGAACAATATTGCCAACGGTAATACAAGTAATTTGCTTACAAATAAATGCATTTGGAGTGTGTATGTCTATTTATAATGTACTTTCTCATTGAATTGAAGATGTATAAATTATACAGCTATAGGTATGTATAGATATTCAAATTAGCTCTCCACCTAATATAAGCTGGCTGTAGGGGCAACTCTTAAAGATAACTAAAGAAAACCGCAGCAATCCAGCTTCCTCCAAGGTGTTTTAGTATGCTTGAATATGAACATTGTGGTTGAAATGTTGCATGTCTGGGGAAAAAAAAACCTTGGATGAAGCTGAAGTGTTACATTTTTCTTTATTTATTGGATCTTAAGTCTGTCTCTGGGCTAAGATACATTACTGCATGCACCTATATTGAAGATATACTGCTTTTTATTGCTATTGATCTATTTGGGGTAGTTTCCCTGTAAGTTAAAGGAGTTATCCACTTCTTAAACTACCCCCTTCGCACTCTCAATATTCCCCAATGTAAAATTGCAACAGCCTTTACCGAGCACCCATCCAACAATGTCAGTGCCTGTTCTCTGGTGCTCGCATGATGTTGAGTCCTGAAGCCATTAAGTGGCCACTGACAAGCCTCTTTAATCTAACTTTCTTTCATCAAGTATGATGTTATGCATGTACATATTCCAATATGAGTAAAGTGCTTATCTCACTACAGCCATATGTGCACCCTAATGGTTCCTGTGCAGAATAGTTTCCTTAGCTACACAACACCCTATTGATTCTGGCACAGACAAGAATATTCTTAGCCACAGAACTAGAAACTACAACTCAGCCCAGTCTGCCTGAAAGGCCATCAAGTGGTTTCCCAAACCTCCTGAGGAACCAGTGGGGAGATTACTAACATAACACATCAAGATAGGATAAACGGGCAGAGAATATTCGTAGCTACATAACTAGAAATCCACAACTCGGACAAGTGTGCCTGAAAGGCCATCAAGAGGTCTCCTGAACCTCCTGAGGAATCAGCAGTGAGATTATTAACATAACAAATCAAGATAGGATAAACGTGCAAAGATAGACAACGACACAAGAAATGGAAACATAAAACATATGCACAAATGAACAAAGGAGGAAAAATAAATGCAAACAGTGGTAAACTCATAACAACCTAACAGAAAACAAAAAAAGTATGTGTGGGAAAGGTAAAAGAGAATACTCACATAAAATAACCCTGCTCTCTGCCTAAACCCCTTAGCATGGCTGGAACTCTTAAGCAGTCATCCACATAGAATTATAGGCAGCAGAGAATGCTGGTATATGGAAATTATAAAAAGCCCTACCTGGGATGGGGTAGGACAGAGAAAATGAGCAAGGAAAAATACTGTACCTGACAACCAAAAAACAAAAAGGAAAGAAGCAAAAGTAGAAACAATCAGCATTTGTACAGGATACGACTAGTCTATCACTCAGCACAAAAGGAAACTGGCTATGCTGCACAAGGTCACCAGTTCAAGTACTGAATCAGAGGCATGACATCTGTTATCTGAAGGCAGGGAGAGAGCAGCAGATCTGACTTCTGGATTTCAGTTACATTCGAAAGATGTGAGAATGAAGCAGTGAAATAATGTTCTTTTTAAAGGAGATTGTTTTGGATAAATACACGAAAAGGATGAAATATTGGGTTGTAGTACAGGTAAAACCAATAGGTGACACTGGAGTGTCAGCTTTCTACCTCCTGGAGGTTATTTGCATAACTTATATCCAGGAAGGATGATCAAGCCTATATATTTTCCTACCTAAGTTAGCAGTCACAGCAAGGGAAAACAGTATTAACCATCTTAAAAGAAAGAATGCCACTCTATTTAAGTGTCACGCTATGGCACCTGCACTCACTCTCATGCAAAGTATGTGAGCAACCTCCTATGTAAATAGAACAATGATATTGGTATAACTTGTCTTACTGGTCCTTTTTAGATTTTTGCTATTTCAGTACAAAAACCAAAGGGACAGAGTACTAATTAAGGTAATTGTAAAAATAGTGTAGCTTTAATTAGCGCTCCTAGGTCACAAAAGTAATAATCAGTGACGTCTGAATCATGTGCATTCCTTTTCAAGCTCTTTTGGAGTATGTAAATATGGACCAATATCATATACTACTTTACAGCTTGAAAAAGGAAGCACATGATTAAAATAATGCAGCTTATTATTTTCGTGACATTAGAGTTCTAAATCTCAATCGAATGAGGCTATTTCAAAAACAGATATGCACCTTTAGGTTAATTTCAAAGGAAGACAATAATTAAAAAGAGAACATATCTCCATGCAGTTGTAGTATTTAGTCACATTTGAACCCGGTTGTGATGATGGAATATTGTGGATTGTGTACCATTTTGTGTGGGTTAATGTTTGGGCGTGGTTCACTGTTCATTCTGTGTCCCTTGTGTGTACATTGTCCCATTTGCAGGTTTAATTCCTCCCCTGCCAGGCTTTTGTTCTTAAGTCGGGGGAGGGGGCGTGAGATCCACCTAAACTCTCTGCTTACCTGAAGAATTAGTCAGTATGTTTGAGAACTTGAAGGAAGAAGATTGAACCTCTGAGGGAAGCTGTGGCTTCTCAGAGAGACACGGACATTTATTTATCGATTTCTGGACTATATTCGTGTTTCTTTACTAATTTTACCCTCGGTTTTGTGGATTACGTTATGGTTTGTCTTGATTTGCTTGGAATAAATGCTCTTTGGATTGTACCGCCATCTCTCGCTCTGTTGATTGTGTGATATGGGAAAAGGACCCCGTGACACCAGAACCCAAGCACTGGAGGCAGAGATGTAGCTAAGGGTTCAACTCAGGAGGGTAAAAGCATCAGAGTGGCCCCTAACCAGGTAACCCTGATCATAACTATGGTGGCGCAGCCTAGTTGTGGGTATAGGGAAACCTCAGCAGATGACAGTGATATTACTGAAAAAATAATCTGTACACAAAGACCAACACTGATATTACCCCCTAAATATGGACCATTATAGAGGTCGATATCAGTCCTGCAGAACATATAAGAGATTGCAGTGCAGTTATAAATAATGACTTACAGGTGACATTTTCCTGATGATGTCATTCCCTTCTCCAGTCTTTATCATCGAGCTTAAACCAACATTACAACTCCTTCCAGCCACAAATCGTTGGCAGAGCTTACAACAGAGACATATTTGACTTCTCAAATTTCCTGCACTCTTCCTATCTATTCAAAACCTGCGAAAATTCCTGATTGTACTGACACTGCAATAGAGAGCCACTACATCTTTATGTGTTCCTATTGCTGCACCTGCTCTGTGGTACAATAGCACTGCTCTTCACACTGCCCCACAATATAATGTCCACCACTGTGCCCCATACGTAGTTAAATGCCACCTTCGTGCCCTCATGATGGTAAAATTGCCCCCAAAAATATTAATGCCCTGTGCAAGTGCCCTAGAAAAGTGTTCTCATTTTGCACCTTTGACTGTTAAAATACCTTGAGTGCACCTATAACAGCAATGATCATAAGTTTCCAATAAATATTTAATAATGTCCCCTGACTCTCCCAATGTACAGCTCCCCTTTACGCCTATTCTCCCGATAGTGGTGGCTGTAGTCATAAAGATTTATATTACTTTAATAAAATTATTTATTATATCGCTGCATATTATGCTTATGCAGAAAAATGTAAGCTTTGTGTCTACAAATGGAGATTGAGTCATTAGTGATAATAATATAACAAGAAAACCTAATTGGTTATAAACTTACTGAAAATTTCAGATTCACCAGGATCTATATTTTTTGTGATTTGATTCCAGTAAATTCCAGCAAAATGGAATTCTGAGGCCTGGGAAGAAGTTAAAGAAAATCTCATACCTATCTTTCTTCAATCCTTCCCATACTTCGCCTGCTGCTGCCAATCCCCGAACAATTCCCTTGTATTCTCTCTTCTGTCTTCTATCTTCTATCTTCTCTTCCAAAGACCTCAGAGATGCAATTGTTCACTAAGGGTAGGTTCACACATCAGGTTTTTGCTGTGCGGCACAATCCGGCGCTTTGCGGAAAAAACGCATCCGTTTTTTTTTTGCCGCCGGGTGCGGTTTTTCCTCATAGACTTTTATTAGCACCTAATTGTGCCGCATGTACTTGCGTTTGATCCGGTTTTTGCCGGATGCGGCAAAAATCGTCACTCCGGCGGCTGCACAGGATGCAGAGAGGAACATTTTTTGCCAGCGGCAAAAAACTGCATAGCGCCGGGTGCGGCGCTGTGCGGCATGGTGCATAATGAAAGTCTATGCGCGCTGGATATGGTGGCATGCCTCAAGCGCCAGAAGTGTGTACCGGATTAAGTTTTTACTTCTGAGCATGCCCAGAAGTGATATAAATTCATTGCTTGTCAGAAAATCAATGAATCGCTCACTTACTCACTCTCTTTCAAACTCTCTCACTCACTGACTCACTCACTCACTCACTCACTGACTCATTCACTCACTCTCACCCACTCACCGATCACTGGCGCTGCGCTGCACGGCTGTCACAAAGCTCCGGCAGCTTCTCCTGATTTGAAAATGCCGGCCTCCCATTATTCAATCTCGTATTCACTGCTTCCCCCGCCCACCGGCGCCTATGATTTGTTGCAGTCAGACATGCCCCCACGCTGAGTGACAGCTGTCTCACTGCAACCAATCACAGCCGCCGGTGGGCGGGTCTATATCTTGCAGTAAAATAAATAAATAATTTTAAAAAAACGGCGTGCGGTCCCCCCCAATTTTGATACCAGCCAAGATAAAGTCACATGGCTGAAGACTGCTATTATCAGGATGGGGAGCCCCACATTATGGGGAGCCCAGCACCCTAACAATATCAGCCAGCAGCCACCCAGAATTGCCGCATCCATTAGATGCGACAGTCCAGGGACTCTACCTGGCTCATCCCAAATTTCCCTGGTGCAGTGGCAATCGGGGTAATAAGGGGTTAATCATGGCAGGCGTCTAGGAGATACCCCCAATGATTAACCTGTAAGTGAAAGTAAATAAACACATACACCCAAAAAAATACTTTATTTGGAATAAAAGACAAAAAAAAACCTTTTTCACCATTTTATTAAAATCCCCAAATACCCCTCCAGGTCCGACGTAATCCACAGAGGTCCCACGACGCTTTCAGCTCTGCTACATGAAGCTGACTTTGAGCAGTAGTAGAACACCGCTGCTCTCTATCAGTTCCATGCAGCAACCTAAGTGAATCACGCTGTCAGTGGTGACGTCACTGAGGTAGTGCCGGGGTGTGTGCGGTGATGATGCGTGCGGTAGTGCCGGGGTGTGTGCGGTGATGATGCGTGCGGTAGTGCCGGGGTGTGTGCGGGGATGATGCGTGCGGTAGTGCCGGGGTGTGTGCGGGGATGATGCGTGCGGTAGTGCCTACGTGTGCGGTGATGATGCGTACAGTAGTGCCGGGGCGTGTGCGGTGATGATGCGTGCGGTAGTGCCGTGGTGTGTGCGGTGATGATGCGTGCGGTAGTGCCTGCGTTTGCGGTGATGATGCGTGCAGTAGTGCCGGGGTGTGTGCAGTGATGATGTGTGCGGTAGTGCCTGCGTGTGTGGTGATGATGCGTGCGGTAATGCAGAGGTGTGAGGTGATGATGTGTGCGGTAGTGCCGGGGTGTGTGCGGTGATGATGCGTGCGGTAGTGCCGGGGTGTGTGCGGGGATGATGCGTGCGGTAGTGCCGGGGTGTGTGCGGGAATGATGCGTGCGGTAGTGCCTACGTGTGCGGTGATGATGCGTACAGTAGTGCCGGGGCGTGTGCGGTGATGATGCGTGCGGTAGTGCCGGGGTGTGTGCGGTGATGATGCGTGCGGTAGTGCCTGCGTTTGCGGTGATGATGCGTGCGGTAGTGCCGGGGTGTGTGCAGTGATGATGTGTGCGGTAGTGCCTGCGTGTGTGGTGATGATGCGTGCGGTAATGCAGAGGTGTGAGGTGATGATGTGTGCGGTAGTCCAGGGGTGTGCGATGATGATGCGTGCGGTAGAGCCGGGGTATGTGCGGGGATGATGGGGGCGATAGTGCCAGTGTTTGTGCGGTGATGATGGGGACGGTAGTGGCGGTGTTTGTGCGGTGATGATGGGGGCAGTAGTGCCGGTGTTTGTGCGGTGATGATGGGGTTTCTCTCTCAGCATTTAAAAAAAAGAAACAAATCCGTTTTTTTTTACCAGATCCGTCGCATCAAATTTTACACAATCTGAGATGGATCCGTTGCATCAGGCACAAACCTGATTGTGCCTGATTGGAAAAAACTGATGTGTGAACTTAGCCTAAGATCTGCACTGTGACATGGGCTGTGACACATTTTAATGACATGCCTTGTGCTACACATAACACTGTGGGGCTTATTAAATAATGGCAGAGGCTGAAGACTAGAAGATAGAGGAGCAGAGCAGAAGACCAGCCTTGCTGGGGAGATACAGTATGAGAAGGGCCAAAAAGGAGCTAGTATAAGAAAATATTTGTAACCTCTTATTTTTTTATTGATTTTATACTGAATATATTTGATGCAAATTGAATTTCCTGGCCAGGGTACATCAACCATGAGTGGTAAATCAGATGGGGAAATGAGGGGGGGGGGGGGCAATTTATGCCACTGTCCTGCTGTCTGCCTGAAAGGTTTTTAAATATCAAGACTCCAAGTAGAGTCTCCAAAATGTTTTTTGTCTGTAGTGCCAGTGTTCTGGGAGTAAGAGGCCTACGCCTGTCACTCATGTATCTCTTGATTTTTAATATTTAAATGCCAGGCCACATTCTGTGTGTTGCATGGACCAAACGTCCCTGCTGTGCAAAGACATTATGAGGAAATGTGAGGTGGGCAAATTATGCTACTGTCCTTCTGTCTGCCTGAAGGGTTTTTAAATTTTAAGACTCCAAGATGGGTATCCAAGTTGTGTCTTGTCTATACTGGCAGGGGTATGGGAGCACCATCCCTACATCTGTCTCTCATCCACCTCTATATTTCCTATGTCAATAGTCTAGGAAGCTAATGGCTATGCCAAAACAGTGGTGCTGAACTGTAAAACATATTTTTGCTGTTTTGGAAGCTTTTTGCCCCTGAAAGGTATTTTCTCTGTTGCTTGTTTGGCCTCCAATTGAATCCAATGGGGTTTGAAAGCTTTGAACGTTCAGTTCGGTGTTCAGTTCGGTGAACAGCTCAACAAACATAGCGTTTGTTCGGTAAGGCTCGACGAACAAAACTTTGAATTGTTTGCTCATCTGTACATACAGTGCCACCTGCCCACGCTCTGCAACACAACAATACATATGTTAGCAAGGTTTTGTGAGCAGCAGAGGGCAGTAGTTGAATATTAGCTACAACATGTCCGTCGGTATTCCAGTTAGCCTCCTCTGACACTGCTGTATATACACAGGAGGTGCTGGGGGCTACAGTATATAAATCACAGGAGGAGATGGGGCCTACACATTTCTAAGGGTATACATGTTACTGATGTGCATATGTGCTGCCCCTGCAGAGGATCGAACCGCTCGGATCCGGGGGTGATGATTACTCGTAGCTTGAGGGTCTCCAGACCCAGGGGCTAGGGGCCACACTCAAATGGAAAAGGGGATTATTTACAGGGGAATTGGTATAGTTTGTGATGCCACCCATGGTGTACAGTAATTGGGAGTACCACCACTTCTGTTGGGAGTACCCGGGTGATGGAGTGGGGCAGCAATATGACGTTACCCTCCAGTGGTAGGGGTAGGCCCCGGGACTCTGGATGGTAAAGTGGGGTTGCAGTGTAGGGGGTCAGTCGGGTACTCACTCAGCAATGAAGCAGATGCTGACAAAGAGGGTAAACCAAGTCTCTGACTGCCGTTGCTTCTCGAGGGGAACTCGTCCGGGTCCCATCCCAAGCAGCACTGCCTGGTGGTCCGTAACCTGCCTCCTGGCACCAATTTAGATTGTCTGTTGTGGCCTGGTAGCTTGGAGCTTTCCGGGCCCCGCTCCCCACTGTGGCTAAGTGAAGGGGCCTGCTCTCAGGAACTCATGCTTGGGATTTCAGTGGACCGCTTGCTAGGAAAGCCCTATCGCCCTTATTGCGCTAGTGCCCCCGATCTCTGAGCTTCTTGGGAACAATTCATAAAGGCCCCGTCCTCCGCGGGGTCACCTGAAGCGTCGACCTGACCTAGGGTCTGTGTACACTGACGTGCCTTCCGTCCCGGACCGGTGATAGGACCAGGCTGCTGATCGTCCTCCTTGACGGGTTCCAGGCACCTAGCCTCAATCTCCTGCGACCGGGTGTCCGACTCTTTTAGGTCCAGATCACCATCTGTGACCTAGTCTGCTTCTTCCTTGGGAGCTACAACTCCCAGCTTCCTCAGAGCTCCTCACATCTCAACTCACTTGACACCTCCCACCTCCCTGTCTGACCCCTAGGTGGGCGGCCCTATTCCTGCTTAAGCAGCCCACTGGTATGCCTGACAGGTGTGGTGCAAGATGTATCTAGGATTTGTGAATGCTGGTGGAGGCAGTACTGCAGGTTAGGTTCCCAGAACCATGGGGTTTGAGTCCTGCACGGGAAGGGCAGATTGAACAGAACCCTGTGACAACCCGAATAGTCCAGGGTGGCACGCATACATATGACTGGGTTGGCATAACATTACTGGAGTGAGTGGCATAGTACTCTGCGAGGCCGCACATACGGTTCTGGGTGGCCGATATAGCTTTTGGGTGAGCCACACATACAGTTCTGGGCAGCTGCCCATGCAGCTCTGGGACGCATACACATTACTGGGGTGGGCGGCATAGAGCTTTAAGGGCCTCACACAAAGCTGTGGGCGGGCTCAGACAGTTCAGGGGGCAACACATACAGTTCTGGGGGGTTGTACATACAGCTCTGGGGGCATACACGTTTCTGGGGTGGGTGGCTTAGAGCTCTATAGGGCCATACATACAGCTCTTGGGGGCCCATACAGTTCTGGGGGGCTACACATACAGCTCTGTGAGGCTCTACATACAGTCAGGGCCAGAAATATTTGGACAGTGACACAAGTTTTGTCATTTTAGCTGTTTACAAAAACATGTTCAGAAATACAATTATATATATAATATGGGCTGAAAGTGCACACTCCCAGCTGCAATATGAGAGTTTTCACATCCAAATCGGAGAAAGGGTTTAGGAATCATAGCTCTGTAATGCATAGCCTCCTCTTTTTCAAGGGACCAAAAGTACTTGGACAAGGGACTCTAAGGGCTGCAATTAACTCTGAAGGCGTATCCCTCGTTAACCTGTAAGCAATGAAGTAGTTAAAATGTCTGGGGTTGATTACAGGTGTGTGGTTTTGCATTTGGAAGCTGTTGCTGTGACCAGACAACATGCGGTCTAAGGAACTCTCAATTGAGGTGAAGCAGAACATCCTGAGGATGAAAAAAAAGAAAAAATCCATCAGTGAGATAGCAGACATGCTTGGAGTAGCAAAATCAACAGTCGGGTACATTCTGAGAAAAAAGGAATTGACTGGTGAGCTTGGGAACTCAAAAAGGCCTGGGTGTCCACGGATGACAACAGTGGTGGATGATCACCGCATACTTTCTTTGGTGAAGAAGAACCCGTTCACAACATCAACTGAAGTCCAGAACACTCTCAGTGAAGTAGGTGTATCTGTCTCTAAGTCAACAGTAAAGAGAAGACTCCATGAAAGTAAATACAAAGGGTTCAAATCTAGATGCAAACCATTCATCAATTCCAAAAATAGACAGGCCAGAGTTAAATTTGCTGAAAAACACCTCATGAAGCCAGCTCAGTTCTGGAAAAGTATTCTATGGACAGATGAGACCAAGATCAACCTGTACCAGAATGATGGGAAGAAAAAAGTTTGGAGAAGAAAGGGAACGGCACATGATCCAAGGCACACCACATGATCTGTAAAACATGGTGGAGGCAACGTGATGGCATGGGCATGCATGGCTTTCAATGGCACTGGGTCACTTGTGTTTATTGATGACATAACAGCAGACAAGAGTAGCCGGATGAATTCTGAAGTGTACAGGGATATACTTTCAGCCCAGATTCAGCCAAATGCCGCAAAGTTGATCGGACGGCGCTTCATAGTACAGATAGACAATGACCCCAAGCATACAGCCAAAGCTACCCAGGAGTTCATGAGTGCTAAAAAGTGGAACATTCTGCAATGGCCAAGTCAATCACCAGATCTTAACCCAATTGAGCATGCATTTCACTTGCTCAAATCCAGACTTAAGACGGAAAGACCCACAAACAAGCAAGACCTGAAGGCTGCGGCTGTAAAGGCCTGGCAAAGCATTAAGAAGGAGGAAACCCAGCGTTTGGTGATGTCCATGGGTTCCAGACTTAAGGCAGTGATTGCCTCCAAAGGATTCGCAACAAAATATTGAAAATAAAAATATTTTGTTTGGGTTTGGTTTATTTGTCCAATTACTTTTGACCTCCTAAAATGTGGAGTGTTTGTAAAGAAATGTGTACAATTCCTACAATTTCTATCAGACATTTTTGTTCAAACCTTCAAATTAAACGTTACAATCTGCACTTGAATTCTGTTGTAGAGGTTTCATTTCAAATCCAATGTGGTGGCATGCAGAGCCCAACTCGCGAAAATTGTGTGACTGTCCAAATATTTCTGGACCTAACTGTACAATTCTGAGGAGTCGCACATACGAATCTCTTGGGCACACACATTACTGGGGTGGCAGGCATAGAGCTCTGTAGGGCCATACATACAGTGCTGGGGGGCCATACAGTTTTTGGAGGCCGTACATACGGCTCTGGGGTGGGGGCACATACAGCTCTGGGGTGGGAGCACAAAAAGCTCTGGCTGGGGCGGCAGCACATACAGGTCTGGCTGGGGTGGCAGCACATACAGCTCTGGCTGGGGTGGCAGCACATACAGCTCTGGATGGGGTGGCAGCACATACAGCTCTGTGGTGGCAGCACATACAGCTCTGGCTGGGGTGGCAGCACATACAGCTCTGGGGGGCAGGAAAGACAGCTCTGAAGGTTCCATACAGCTTGAGGGGGGCACCTATTGCTCTGAGAGGGCCCATACAGTTCAAGGAGGGTACCTACAGCTCTGGAAGGGCCCATACAGCACTGAGAAGGCTCATTCAGCTCAGGAGTGGCTGCACATACCGCTCAGAAGTGGGGGCCCATATAGCTCAGGGGGGCCCAAACAGCTCAGGGGGAGAGGCATATATAGCTCATGAGGGAGCCCTTACAGCTCAATATGAGTGGTCCATACAGATCAGGGGGTGTGGAGCATACAGCTCTGGTGGAGGAGGCCCATACAGCGCAGGAGGACACACACTGTGTTCAGTGTGCTAGGGGACGCTGGCCGCGCTGCGGCTCCTCTTCATCTGTGGGTCTGGAGCACACAACACGGTAGCTCCACCCACAGATGAACTTCGATGGAGGAGGAGCACGGAGCATTCAGCAGTCAATGATGTGTGCCATTAAAGGGCTGGCAGCCGCATTATCTAGGGAAGTACGTTTGCCGGTCCAAGCACTGCTATCCCCGAAACTCAGCCCGGGTCCCGCAGAAATGAAGCTTGTGAGCGGGTCCCTCTGGCTTTGATGCCCTGACAAGCAGCTCAAGTATTTTAGTGTTCGCCTATCACTAGTAAATTACTAAAACAGACAAATATTCAATAAGAGAAAATTGCATTTTTTTTAGGTCCTTGTTAGTGATGAGCGAGCATGCTTGTCACTACTCGGTACTCGCACGAGTATCGCTGTACTCGGGCTGCTCGGCGGGGACCAAGTAATCTCGCGATACTCGTGCTGTACTCGTGGTCTTCATTTCTGCATGTTGGCGCTCTTTTGAGAGCCAGCCCTCATGCAGGGATTGGCTGGCAGACCACTGCAATGCCACAGCCCTGTTAGTTGTGGAATTGCAGTGATTGGCCGGCCTGCACAGCGTGACCGAGCCTTTATATCGGCCGGCGCGCTGTGCTCTGCTCACAGCTATCCAGACAGTGAGTGCAGGGAGAGTGTCGCTGATTCAGGGAAAGCTTTGCGGCCCTTTATAGCTTTTTCAGTTGCAGGGCTGCAAACAGTGTGACCAAAAGTCCTTCTCAGGACTATTCTAGTTGTATACAGGCAGGCAGGGTATAGCCAGGTCGGAGTACAGTAGCAGAGTCCTTCTCAGGACTATTGTTGCTATATACAGGCAGGGTATAGCCAGGTCTGAATACAGGCTAGTGACCAAAAGAGTCCTTGTCAGGACTATTGTACCAGTATACAGGCAGGCAGGCAGGGTAGTGGTGACCGTATACCAGCCTTCATCATATCTGGGGCTGGTGTACACAGTGTAAAACAGTCCAGATAGTGTCTGACTTGTCTGTAATTGTCGCTCCCCAAAAAAACCTGTTAGGTTATTATTGCGTCCGTGCTTGGTTTTTAAAACCGCACGTGTGTGCCTGTTGGTGGCAGCGTACAGGTGCACTTGTGTGCAATTTCCACACACTTTGATATAACGCACAAGTAGTGAATATACACGTCAGCAGTGCACAGCATTGCAAAATGCGCAAGGGCATTGGCAAGGAACAAGGAAGTGGACGTGATGGTGGTGCAGGCAGAGGCCGAGGTCGTGGGCAAGCTCTAATTTCGCCACAACAAAGGGCCACATCTAGTCGCTCGCACGTCCTGTCCCAAATTCTTGGGGACCGCAGCAGTACACCGCTCTTGAACCAAGACCAGTGTCAACAGGTTGTTAGTTGGATAGCAGATAATGCTTCCAGTCAGATTGGCACCACCACAAACACTCTGTCTTCCACACGGTCAAGTGTCAGTAGCCGTGATACTGCACCGCACATTTCTGAACCTGATCCTCCTTCCTACCACCAGGCTGAGTACACGTCCTCCTCGGACATTAATGATCCCACACTTGGACACTCGGAAGAGCTGTTCACGTTTCCATTCACACATTCTGGCCTCTCGCCAGCTCATATTGAAGTGGGTCATGAGGAGATCGTCTGTACAGATGGCCAAATATTTGAGCAGCCACGTTCTCACGAAGTTGGCAACGTGTCTCAACAAGTGGTGGACGATGATGAGACACAATTGTCAGCAAGTCAGGAGGAGGAGCAGGGTGCGGAAGAGGAAGACGACGTGGTGGATGATCCAGTAACTGACCCAACCTGGCAGGAGGATATGCAGAGCGAGGACAGCAGTGCACAGGGGGAGGGAGGCGTAGCATCACAACAGGCAGTAAGAAGCAGGGTGGTGGCCCCAGGCAGAAGTCAGGCAACCGTTCCCCGGAACAACACGACGACACAAGGTGCCTGTACAAATGTTAGGTCTTCCCGAGTCTGGCAGTTTTTTAAGTTGGATCCAGATGATTCAAAAAAGGCCATTTGCAACACCTGCCGTGCCAGCATCAGCAGGGGTACCAAAACTAGCAGCCTGACCACCACCAGCATGATCAGGCACATGTCAGCCAAGCACCCGACTTTGTGGGAAGTACAACAGAGTCGAGGAGCAGTGCTTGCTGATGTCACTGCTACGTCTTCGCTGGTTGTGCATGCGAGCCAATCCTCTGTCCATGCTGCCTGCGAACAAGCCTCCTCCACTCCTGCACCTGCAGTTGCCTACGCAGAAAGAACACCATCATCAAGCACGTCCTTGTCCCAGCGCAGCGTTCAGTTATCCATTCAGCAAACCTTTGAACGCAGGCGCAAATACACTGCCAACACCCCACATGCCACAGTTCTAAATGCTAACATTTCGCGACTGCTTGCGCTGGAAATGTTGCCTTTTAGGCTGGTGGAGACTGAAGCATTCCGTGACCTGATGGCGGCAGCTGTCCCACGTTACTCGGTCCCCAGCCGCCACTATTTCTCCCGGTGTGCCGTCCCCGCGTTGCATAACCAGTGTCACAAAACATCACACGTGCCCTGAACAACGCTGTTTCACCCAAGGTCCACCTAACCACAGACACGTGGACAAGTGCTTGTGGGCAAGGCCGCTACATCTCGTTGACGGCACACTGGGTTAATATTGTGGAAGCTGGGACCCAGTCTGAGCGAGGGACGGAACACGTCCTTCCCACACCAAGGTTTGCAGGCCCTACCTCAGTCAGTGTTTCACCCACACTCTACAGCTCCGGAATGTCATGCTCTTCAGCCTCCTCCTCCTCCTGCGCATCCTCATCCACTGTGCCCTCCACACCAGTCACAAGCTGGAAGCACTGCAGCACTGCCTCGGCGAAGCGGCAACAGGCTGTGCTGAAGCTAATCTGCATAGGTGACAAACCCCACAATGCAGAAGAGCTGTGGACAGCTCTGAAACAGCAGGCAGATCACTGGCTCACACCTCTGAACCTAAAGCCAGGAAAGGTCGTGTGTGACAATGGCCGGAACCTGGTGGCGGCTTTGAGGCGAGGCCAGCTGACACATGTTCCATGCGTGGCCCATGTGCTCAACCTCGTGGTTCAGCGGTTTATAAAGTCATACCCAGAGCTGTCTGATCTACTGGTAAAAGTTCGCCGCCTGTCTGCACATTTTCGAAAGTCACCTACTGCTTCAGCCGGCCTTGCCGGCTTTCAGCGCCGTTTGCATCTTCCGGCTCACAGACTGGTGTGTGATGTCCCCACGCGTTGGAATTCAACTCTGCACATGTTGGTCAGGATATGTGAGCAGAAGAGGGCAGTTGTTGAGTACCTGCATCACCTAAGCCGTCGGGAAATGGGTCAAACTCCACACATAACACCTGAGGAGTGGAGATGGATGTCAGACCTATGTACCATCCTCCAAAACTTTGAGGACTCCACCAAGATGGTGAGTGGTGATGACGCCATTATTAGCGTCACCATACCGCTACTCTGCCTTCTAAAACGGTCTCTGCTGAAAAACAAACATGATGCATTGCAGGCGGAGCGCGATGAGTTGCAGCAAGAAACAGTAGTGGGTGTGGGTGATAACACACAGCCCAGCCTCGTCTCATCACAACGTGCAGTGGAGGACTATGACGAGGAGGAGGATGAAGACATGGAGCAACTCTCCGGCCAAATTGAGGATATGACATGCACACCAGTCATATCCTCGGTTCAGCGTGGCTGGCCAGAGGACAGGGTAGATGAGGAGGAGGAGGAGGAGGAGGAGGAGGACAGCATGTTCAGTCATCTTGTTGGTCAGGCTACTGAAGTCCTGGCTGTTAAGAGTCTGGCGCACATGGCTGACTTTATGGTAAGCTGCCTGTCTCGTGACCCTCGCGTTAAGAACATCTTGGCCGACAATCATTACTGGTTGGTAACACTGTTAGACCCACGCTACAAGGAGAACTTTTTGTCTCTTATTCCCGTGGAGGAGAGGTCAACCAAAATGCAGCAGTTTCGGAAGGCCATACTCACGGAAGTAGGCAAAGCATTCCCCTCACAAAACGCTAGCGGCATAGGTCATGAATCAGTGGACAACCGAGGCGTACAGCCGAGAGAGGCACAAGTCCAATCCGCCAGAGGTAGGGGAACAGTCTTTAAGATGTGGGACAGTTTTCTCAGCCCCTCACGTACCACAGCCCCTGAGGTGCGGGGTAGTGCCACAAGAAATCCTAAGTTTGCCCAGATGCTGAAGGAGTACCTTGCAGATCGAACAACAGTACTCCGACATTCCTCTGTGCCTTATAATTATTGGGTATCCAAGCTGGACACGTGGCATGAATTGGCTCTCTACGCCTTGGAAGTCCTGGCCTGCCCTGCTGCTAGCGTTTTGTCAGAGCGTGTTTTTAGTGCCGCAGGTGGAATCATTACAGATAAACGCACCCGCCTGTCAACTGAAAATGCTGACAGGCTGACTCTGATCAAGATGAACAAGGGTTGGATTGGGCCAGACTTCACCACACCACCAGCAAATGAGAGCGGAATTTAAAGTTTGCCATGTACCTCCACTTACCCATGGGTACACACTTCTGGACTTTGGATAATCGCTGGACTCCTCCTCCTTCTCCTCATGCGCCACCATGATGATGACCGTTACAAATTGCAATACTTAGGCCTTTGTTTCAGGTATACCCCCAGTGGTAAATTTTTTCGCCCATTCTTTGCAGAATGGACATTACAACGACAGGAGACCCGCTCCTTTGCAATGGGAACAATGTTTTGAGGCCCTCATGCACGTCTCTACCCAGGGACAACGTGGAGCCTCCCAATTTTTGGCTGCCCTGCCTAAGGGCTATACTATAATACACCCACTTCCTTAAAATGGACACTTAATGTTTTGAGGCCCTCATGCACGTCTCTACCCAGGGACAACGTGGAGCCTCCCAATTTTTGGCTGCCCTGCCTAAGGGCTATACTATAATACACCCACTTCCTTAAAATGGACACTTAATGTTTTGAGGCCCTCATGCACGTCTCTACCCAGGGACAACGTGGAGCCTCCCAATTTTTGGCTGCCCTGCCTAAGGGCTATACTATAATACACCCACTTCCTTAAAATGGACACTTAATGTTTTGAGGCCCTCATGCACGTCTCTACCCAGGGACAATGTGGAGCCTCCCAATTTTTGGCTGCCCTGGCAAAGGGCTATACTGAAATAGACCCACTTCCTTACAATGGGCACTTCAGGTTTAAAGGCCCTCATGCACGTCTCTACCCAGGGACAACGTGGAGCCTCCCAATTTTTGGCTGCCCTGCCTAAGGGCTATACTACAATAGACCCACTTCCTTCCAATGGGCACTTCAGGTTTACAGGCCCTCATGCACGTCTGTATGCAGGGGCATTGGTGAACCTCACAATTTTGGACTGCCCTGGCAAAGGAAAATACTACAAAGACTCACTTCCTCAAAATGGGCACATTAGACTCAAGAGGCCTTCATGTACGTCTCTTCTCAGGGACATCGGAGTGCCACACAATGTTTTCACGTAAAATCTTTCATGTATTAATCTCAAAAAGTAACATACACCAGCTCTATCTCACTATTGGGTATGTGCCCTTAACATTTCCGCCATGAAAAATCATTTTGGGGTCATTTTGGAAGGTTTTCTGGTGAGTCCGTAAAAATGGTGTAAAACGCGGACAAAATTGTTCACAGCTGTGACTTTTCAGTGATAAATGCTTCAAGGGGTCTTCCCCATGCTGTTGCCATGTCATTTGAGCACTCTTCTGAGACTTTTGTGACATTTTTAGGGTTTCTCCATGCTGCCGGGGGTTCATTTCACAAAAATACTCGGGTCTCCCATAGGATAACATTGGGCTCGTTGCTCGGCCCGAGTACACGAGTATCTTGGGATGCTCGGCCCGAGCTTCGAGCACCCGAGCTTTTTAGTACTCGCTCATCACTAGTCCTTGTTTAAAGATCCAGCTCACCCATGTCTGACATCACCGTGCTTCAGTCTCGGATATCGGCCCTACCCTGGCCGCACAGCAGTAAATGAATGCAGTACAGACAATGCACAGAGACGTTAATGCATTTCTGGCTTGACGCCCTTAATCATAACATCTAGTAAGTGTTACCAGTTCCACTATATACTCTCCTCTCCATTTGGAGCAATCAAGTGGAAATGGGAACATATGTGTCAGCAGGGAATGCTGAATAATACAGAAATTAGAGTGAAAAGGTGAAAAAATGAAATGATTTTTTTAGGTCTCCACAAAACCACAAAAAAAGGCAATAAGGCACAATCAAAATGTCATATCTTTCTCAAAATGGCATCAATAAAACCATTATTTTGCCTTCACACATCAAGCCATCACACAGCTTCATCAATGGAAAGATGAAATTAAAACATTTCACATCTCAGAAAACGGCATCACAATCCAAAAACATTTTTCTACAGATTTCAGATTTTTTTTACCAATTAAATAATAAAAACACTGAACATGTTTCATAATGTTGCCGTAATAAAACTGCGGAAGATATATATATATATATACATATATATATATATATATCTATATACAGTATGTTGTCACTTCAGGTCACTTTTTTTTACCACACAATATACGTCGTAACAATAATTGCCAAAAACAATGTCATAATTGCAGGGGTTCTTTTAGCTTCAGCACACTGGGAATCTTTTCGAAATTTTACGGTACTCTATGAGGTAAATTCAAAACTACAACTCCATCTGCAAAAAGTAAGGCCTTCTACAGTACATGTACATGGATAGAATAATAAAAAAAAGTTATGGCTCTTGGAAGGAGGGTAGGAAAAAATGAGAAAACGGAAATTGGTATGTTGTGAAGCAGTAAACGTTTTGATCAATTGTAGAAGCCCACTGCCACAACTTATGGATCTTTATGCTATTAGGTGTTGCTGGGCTCCTGAGTTCCTCTAATGTTGTAGCATTGCAGTCCTACACTACAGAAGTTACCATGAGGTGTCAGTAGGCTTATACACTTTCATCCAAATGTTAACTAAGAGTGTCATCTTTTTTTTTATTTTTAAGTTGTCACAATGCTGCAATGCAATGGTATATAATATAACCAGCTCTGTCCTTACCTATTGCACCATCACCCATTCCCTATAGACTGTGAGCCCTCGCGGGCAGGGTCCTCTCTCCTCCTATACCAGTCTGTTTTGTACTGTTAATGATTGTTGTATGTATACCCTCTTTCACTGTAAAGCGCCATGGAATAAATGGCGCTATAATAATAGATAATAATAACACATGTTTTTACATCTACTGTATACAAGCCATAAGAAAGGATAAAACAATAAATGATAATGAGAAGTAAAATAAGAGCATGGCAAAGGACTTTTTTTTTAAAGAAAATTAAGACAAAAATGTTATTACATTGTATCATTTAACATTTGGTTGGAAAAATATAGTAGATGATTGTGTGTATGTGTAAGAAGGACTTGTCACATCAAGATAAATGGAGGAATTTAAAAGGCTTGATCACTTGAATGGCATGAGCAGCTTTCACTGAAGACAACCATCACCTCCTGACCCCTGGCTTCAAATTTGTCATTTCAGTACAAGCCAGAAGAGCAGAAAGAGAAAAGAAAACAAATCCCATTTTAATAAGAATTGGTTTCATGTAGCGATCACTATTTTTAACCGTTTTCACTTTGAGAAACATATATTGTCAGACATGCCATTTAGGTGACTGTACTTATTACACCTGCCCATGTACTTAAGCTTTCAGCAATGGGATCTCCAGTCAGAGGTTTCATTGTAAAAATGTTTGATGTTTGGGAAAATTATTTAAAGCAAGGATTGCAAAAATGCTCTCTTGTGACAACAAAAATAATTTCTCAGTTGAAGAATATTGTGGCCTCTGCTGAAAAGGCAGAAGGAATATGCAAGATATTTTATTTTATCTCCTGTCAGGATTTCTTATTGTGTGCCAGCTCATTTTCTTACCCTGTCACATCCCTGTCAGATTCAATCAAATGATTTACCTGAATTATGCAGATACTGATTAGTTGTGTCCTGATCCATTCATTGTTCTCGTGTTGGGCATCTGATATTTTAGTCTTCACTTTTTTTACATTGTGTGATTTCAACACAACGAAGGTCAAGCCCTCTTGACCTTGGGGCTTGACTTCTGCCAAAGCCATCTGACAAATCCCTCAAGTCATCACAATAGCTGGTATAACTTTGGAGCTTCTGCATTCAACATTCAGAATCCTGTTATACTTCTAGAATCTAGTTATAAAAGGCCATATTAGAATATGATTTGTTATGGCAAATTACACTGGTATATGGTTTTACGTTTGGTTGTATAGTTTTTTGTCTGAAAATTGGGATATGTTAACATAAAAGTAGACAGATTGTTTGAATTTCCCTTAAAAAAAATTGATTTGTGGAGAATAAATTCATTGCAAATCACAATACTACCAAAACTTTAATTAAATTAAAAATAAATATATATATATATAGCACTCAGAGGCCTCCAGGGATAGTTTTAAACCCCTTTTGAGCACTTTAATGCAATCAAAGCATTGCTAATGTCAAAGTGACCTCAACTTATTTGGCTAGGAGAAAACAGTTGGTAACTAGGTGTAAGGGGTACTTTACACGTTACGACATCGCTAGCATCGGCTAGCGATGCCGAGCGTGATAGTACCCGCCCCGTCGCACATGCGATATGTGGTGATTGCTGCCGTAGCAAACATTATCACTACGGCAGCTTCACACACACATACCTGCTCGGCAACGTCGCTGTGACTGCCGAACTATTCCTCCTTCAAGGGGGAGGTGCGTTCGGCGTCACAGCGATGTCACCGCAACGTCACTAATCGGCCGGCCAATAGAAGCGGAGGGGCGGAGATGAGCGCGACATAACATCCCGCCCACCTTCTCCCTTCCACATTGCCGTCGGGACGCAGGTAAGGTGATGTTTGTCGCTCCTGCGGGTTTACACACAGCGATATGTCTGGCCGCAGGAGCGACAAACAACATCGTACCTGCGGTCGACCCGACATTATGAAAATGGAAGACACTACACAGATCACCGATTTTTGACGCTTTTGCAATCGTTTATCGGCGCATCTAGGATTTACACGTTGCGATGTCGTTACCGGTGCCGGATGTGCGTCACTAACGACGTGACCCCGACGATATTTCGGAAGCGATGTCATGTCCCTAGGCCCTCACTTACCCTGAACTCACCTTGGCTACTGAGCACTAGTCTCATTGCTACAATAATACAACACATGGTAAGAGAGACATAGAGAGGGAAAATATACAAAAAAAACAACACTCCAACTTTCTTCAATGCACAAAAACACGACCTCTGCAGTAGTCATGACTAGAGATGAGCAAACCTTTTCAGAAAAAGGTTTGCCAATTTCAAATTCGGTGTGAGCCTCAGCCCATTCATCTAAATGCCCATTTACACACAACGAAATAGCTAACGAGATATCGTCGGGGTCACGATGTTGGTGACGCACATCCGGCCTCGTTAGCGATGTCATTGTGTGTAATACCTTTTTGCAATCAGTAACAATCGCAAAAAGGTGTCAAATCGTACGTCGTTTACACGTCACTCATTTTTAAAAAATTGTTCCTCATTTGGAACGCATGTTGTTTGTCGTTCCTGTGGCAGCACACATTGCTATGTGTGACACCGCAGGAACGAGGAACAACATCGTACCTGCGGCAGCCGGCAATGAGGAATGAAGGAGGTGGGCAGGCTGTTCCGGCCGTTCATCTCCGCCCCTCCGCTTCTATTGGGAGGCCGCTTAGTGACGCCGCTGTGACGCTGAACAAACCTCCCCCTTAAAGGAGAGATTGTTCGGCGGCCACAGCGACGTTGGTGAACAGGTAATTGCGTGTGACGCTGCCATAGTGATATTGTTCGCTACGGCAGTGATCATCCCGTGACGTGCCACCGACGTGGCCTGATGCTATCGTTCGCGACATCGCTAGCGATGTCGCAGCGTGTAAAGCCCGCTTAGGGCTTGAACCCTGAATACGTCTCTCAAAAGTCAACAATGTTCTTGTCACACTGTACAAAGGGCAAGTAAGACGTAGTACAGCGTTTTCCCCACTAGATGGCAGCAGAGTAGTGAAGGAGATTCAAAGTAACACTGTAAAAGAAAGGCAGCTAAAGTAGCTTCAGCAAGCAGTTAACAGGCAAACCACCAGGGAAAAATAGAGTAGTAAAACAGTCAGGGTTTAGCAAGGAGAGACAAGTCACAGCAAAGGGAGGATAAAAATCAAGCCAGAAAACAGATCCAAGTTGGAAGCCAGGAGATCAGGTATGCAGAGGAATATACAAACAACAGAGATGAACACAAGGAGTCAGATCAAACAGGAATTCTCACCAGAGGAAGTCACAGGCTGCAGAGCAATACTATAACCAGCACAGGAATGCAGGTTCAGAGACCATATATACTGTAGTGTCTCCTGAAACCAGAATGAGGCTGATGGGAGTTAATCCCTGACATGACCAGGCCGGATCTGTGAAACTCTGTAGAGGAGAATACCGATCCTGGATCACGACAGTTCGGTTTTGTTAGGTAACTGTTCGGTTTGCAGAAACCATCCAGTCCCGGCCCCATCACAGCCATCTTAAGTATTGGTATGGCTGTGATTGGCTAGAGAAATCAATACAATCAGGCTCTCCTCCAAGCTCTCTTATTAAACTTTATGAATATGTCACAGGTAGGGGGGTGACTGACCACATCAGGGAAGACTGCCCGAGGCGCTCAGATCCGGGATCGTGGCTGAGGTTCGAGTGGCAGCCGGATCCGGGGCTTGTGCAGTGGCCCGTCACCCACAACAATAAAAAGGGTTATTTACAGGGGACGAGTTTGTCAGTGACGCTACCCGTGGGTTGCGGTAAGGGTTGGTGACACCGCCGCTGCCTTAGTATGGAACGCCCGGGGATGATGGAGCTGGGCAGCAAGGTGGAATCCCCTCAATGGGTAGGGGAAGTGTAGTCCCGGGGTCCAGAGGATGGTGCGGGATTGCAGGTGGCAGTCTTCACAAATGGACCAGATGGTACCGGTGTACTCACTGTGGTAATAAATCACACAAAGTCCATGTGGTAAACCAAGGCCGGATGCCGGGAGCCTCTGGAGGGGTGTGCTTGGTCCCACACACGGGTTGACAGGACAGGGGCCCTTCCTTCTGCACTTGTAGTTTCTTGTGTGTTGACTTAACCCGCATAAAACGGGAGAAATACGCTCCCCAGTGTCTTGTGTACTGTGGGAGCCGTTGCCTGCAAAATCTGACCCTTGGGATCTCTGTTGGATCCGCTACCAACTTATTCTTTTTCCTCATAAAGGTGACGGTGGGAGGTGAGGCATGGCTGCTCGTTGACCTCGATCCACTTTTTGATGTCAAGAGCAAACCACCCCCGCTCTCCACAATGCCTGGTGTAACTGACCATGTCTCCGGGTTTCAGATTCCGGTCTGGATGCCCAGTTGGCAAGTGAGGGGCTACATCCCTCCGAGACACGAAAATCTCTGCATCCAGTCCTGGTTCGTAGATGAACCCCCACCCCTTTTGGATGTCAAAGTGGCGGACTTGCCCTTGGTAGGTCGGGCCCGGACCCGGAAGGTGGCTTGCCGCAGACAGTCCTTCTCTTTGTAGGTGCGGGCCAGCACCTCAGCCTTGCGCTTCTCCCTGGCAGCTATCTCCTTGCGCAGCTGCTGCTGCCGCTCCCAGTACAGGGCACGGGTTCCATGCTCCGCCTCCTGCTCAGGAGCCAGGCCCACTCGGTACCGGCTACAAACGGCCTCACATACTGCCGTGGGCCCCACGATCAGTGGCCTGCTCCGTTTCCCTGCAGGTAAACGCTGGCTGCTCCTCAGCCAGGACGGGATGCTTGGGAGTGGCTGGCGCTGCCGCATGGGTAGACTTTGAGTCGGGTGCCACCTCCGTTGCAGCCGGGCTGATAGCCGGAAGTGTCGTCATCACCAATGCGGCCAGACTCGGGGCCGGGGAAGAAGCCATTGGGGTTGCGGCCTGGCTCGGGGCCAGATGAGATGTTATCGGGGTTGCAGCCTGGCTCGGGGCTGGGACAGGTGTCAAGGCGGTGGTGAGTGCAAGGCCCGAGGTCCCAGTTACTGGGCCCTCTTCCGCAGATGAGACGGATTCCGCTGCCACAAGCCGAGGTAAAGGGTCAGAGGGGACGTTGGCCGCGGACACGGGCGACGAGGGAGGCGACGTGGCGGACGGAGGGAGGCTGGACCCCTCAGCCAGGATGGACGGTTCCTGGGGAACATAGGGGCATGGGTCACTGCTTACCCGCTCCTCCGAGGCCATCTCCATCTCGCTCGCCCGGACAGCTGCAGCCAGGCCCTCCATCTCCGTCGTCCACCTCGCCAAGATGAAGTGGGCTTGGGCCTGGACCCTCCGGCACATCTTCTCCGTCTGTTCCTCAATCCACTCTGCGGTTCCGGGAATGGGACTCTCCGCACGCTGCTTGCCAGGCTGCTGGGACATCTTTCCGCGTTGGTGTGCAGGAACCGGTTTCTGCAGAGTCCTGGTGTCCCTGCACTTTATCTTCTCTGGTCACATGCCGCTTTTCTGCCCTCCCATTGTTTTTCCAGCAGCAGTTGCTCTGGAGATCTCCGGGTTCCACCGACGTTCTTAAGGGGCGGGGCTTCAGATTCGCGCTCTTTTCGGGGAAGAAAATGATGAGGTTGTTGTTTTTGGTGCCAAATATGGCGGGCAAGATGGCGGCAGTCCAAAATTTTAACGTTTCATAGTTTAACAGTCCAGGAAAGGCGCACTTCACCCAGTTTAGTGGATGGGGTAAGTATCTTGTTCGTGATGCCTTTTTCGCGGGCAAGGGGGTTATTTACAGGGGAAGAGTTTGTCAGTGACGCCACTCGTGGGTTGTGGTGAGGGTTAGTGACACCGCCGCTGCCTTGGTATGGGATGCCCGGGGCTGATGGAGCTGGACAGCAAGGTGTTATCCCCTCCATGAGTAGGGGAGGTGTAGTCCCGGGGCCCACAGGATGGTGCGGGATTGCAGGGGGCAGTCTTTACAAATGGACCGGATGGTACCGGTGTACTCACCGTGGTAATAAATCACACAAAGTCCAGGTGGTAAACCAAGGCCGGATGCCGGGAGCCTCTGGAGGGGTGTGCTTGGTCCCACACACGGTTTGACAGGGCAGGGGCACTTCCTCCTGCACTTGTAGTATCTTGTGTGTTGACTTAACCCACATAAAAAGGGAGAAATCCGCTCCCCAGTGTTTTCTGTACTGTGGGAGCCGTTGCCCGCAAAATCTGACCCTTGGGTTCTGGCAGACACCCTATCCCCCACGTTGGGCTTCCGTTTCGCTCTCTGGGCTACTTGTGGGACAAAGTCTGGAACCTTGTCCCCCTGCTGGCCAATCGGAAAGGTGCTTGAAGCGGTCCTTGTGCTGGGGTCCAGGTACCATGACTGTGCACGGCCTCCGGACCGGATTCCCGCTGTCGGCACTGGCGGGCTACAAGCCTGCTCCGGTCCACTTTAGGTTTCCCGAGACCGGATCTCCGTCACCTGTGGCCCTGCTCTGCCGTCTGCCAACTAGTCAGCTCCGGCAGTCCGGTAGTCCAGGGGCTGTAACCCCTGACCACCACTCCACTCCACACTCCTCTCACTTCCTCTCTTCAGAATAGACTACTGTGTTCCCCCCCCTGACACCTCAGGACCCCTAGGTGGGCGCTCCCATCCGCCTGGTCCCACCCACTGGTGTGTCCCTATTGTCCCGGGGGGATGACTAGGCATTTGTGGCTGGTGTTCCTATGTGTGGGGTGTTGGTGGAATCCCAAGGAGAAGGTGATTCCTGCAACCTGGAGGGGATACAGTCATCTGTGACTACCAGGTTTTGACAGGGCGTCACAAATATACAATGCTTTTCTAGCCCACCCTCTGTGTATACCAGCCTGTGTTTGGTTACTCAGGCAGTGAAGGTGGAGTGTGGTGCACGCCCACCAGAAGATATTGTCACATCATGGGTCAGCAGCATTTTGGTGTCAGACACAGGAGAAGTAGCAGCTTGCTTTCCTAATCACCTGATTTACACATGATTTATGCTGGAAGTGAGGCAGAGCTGGAGGACATCATGTGTGACTGCTGTGCGCCTGAAGCAGCGGGCATGGACAACGCATCCCCTACATATATAACATGGCGATGGTACAGCACCTAGTGCTGGGCCTTGTCTACAGCAAGGTCCGCATCCAGCCCTGGGACCGGATGGGAGAGGAGCTTCCTGAAACAGACGGTATCTGTGGGGACCAATTCACCCACCAAGGATGCCAGCAGGAGTAAAGCCCCCAATGACCTCCCTGAAATGCCCCCCTTGGAGCCGGTCTGTTGGAGCCAGCTGGAGATGGAAAATAGAAGTCCTCCCACCAGCCCAAATGACTTAGCCGTCCAGACCCACACCTGGCCTTGCAGTCCCCTAGAACCAGATACGTTGCAGTCCTCTGCCCCCTGTCTCTGGTTTCTCCCTGAAAATGGCCGAGACATTAGATGTGGTGGAGGAGAGGATGAGGGCAGATGCATTAGCCTGGGAGTGGCTGGTCAGTCCAAAGAGAGCCGACTTTGAAAATGGTTGTACCCAAGGTTAGGTTATCGACTTTAATCAGACCTGATATTTGGGGTTTATAGCAAAAGAAAAGACCAGATACCATATATGTTTGTGGCGCCCCTGACCTGGTCAGGCACCACTGAGTACTGCACCCATGCTGGGGGCAGTACAATACAGGTAATCCAGAAGGCTGACCGGGGTGTGGACACACGGAACACTAGTAACCAGGAGCACACACACAACTAGAGGGGACCCTTGAGCAGACTCAGGGAGGGGGCGTGTCCTTCGCCTCCCAGCTACTGGTGGGTGGTGTCACTGGGAAGAGGGGCGTGCAGAGGCAGGGAGTCAGTGAGAGGAAGTTGAGGTTGAGAAGTCGCGTCTGGAGGTCAGAGCAGTGAACAGAGCCCTTCCAGACGCTGCACCGTTCGTGGTTACTGACGGGGGAGAACGGTCACCTGGTAGTGCCACCCGAAATGCACCCAAGGCTGGTTTGCAAAGGGGTGGCTGAGTACCCGGACTGCCAGGCGAGGACCAGGACCAAAAAGGGGAGAACAGGCAGAAGCAACTTCCTTGGGTGACCCCGTAGGACTATAAGTCTGGATCACCACAAAAACACAAGGGCTAGGAAGGCGAGTAAGTAGCCACCCTCACAAGTCCGCCTGAAGGAATTTCTGGTTTCACCTGTTTATCACAGCTTCGCCCGGGTTACTCACCCCTGCCACCTGAAAGTAAGTAAAAACCCTGAAACACATTCTTGCTGTGCGTGTGAGTCATTCTGCGACCTATGGTTCCACACACCCAAACTGGGCCCTGGGGACAGCGTCACTCTTGGGAGACCACTACATCTAACTGCATTCAACATCAGCCCCAGGCATCCCCTAATCTGCAGTGGTGGTCACCCTGACCGCAATACCGAGAGTGGCGTCACGAATCCTATAGAATTTAACCTACCTGCGACCAGAAGGACCCAGGACGTGCCGTCCCTGAAGACCCTGAGATGACCTGAAGGTAACGGGGCACTGGGCAGCACAACTCCACTGGGCCATGGTAAAATGGGATACCCTCCACGCTCTCCTGCAGACCCTGTATGTGAGGGAAAGGGTGTCATTCATGTGCCTTTGGTGCCGCAAAGGGTAGTATGTGGTGGGAATAACCGGGCCCACCTAATGCCACATCCCCAAGGGGTGCCTGTGGCCTGGATCCCCATGTGGCCAAACAGGAATACCAGCAACCTGCCGCTCCTATCAGCACCATGCCCTATACTACCATAAATGTTACCGGGAACCAAAGGATTCAATTATTTTATACCGGCACCAATATTCAGAGAGGACAAAGGATTCCTAAGTAGTGATGGGCGGACCCGGACTGTAAAAGTCTAGATCTGCGCGATTTCAAAGGTGCCTGGTGCTGGACCTGGGCCCAGGATTCCGGCTGTTTGAGCCTGATCTGGCACTTGAGAAATTAAAAAAAGTAAAGGAAAAATATAGAAAATAAGAATGACATACTTACTGAAAATAGAATTCATACTTACCAAGATTCCAGCGCAGCTGTAAACTGCTCCCGCGTGGTTGTGCGCTGCTCCTGTGGCCTCCCTGGGTCACTCATCATTGCTCATAAATATGCACTGCTTTCCCTGCTTTCACCACCCACCGGCAGGCCTGTCATCTATGATTGGTTGCAGTGAGACGTGCCCCTAGCCCGTGTGACAGCGTCTGACTGCAACCACTCACACGCGCTGTCTGCGGGTCAGAATCATGATTCATGAACCAGGAGGCTCAGGATGAGGAAACATTGTGGGCGCAGCTCATCCGGAGGCTCCTACTTCATGAATCATGAACCAGGAGGGCTCAAGTAGAGAATAGGAGGAAACCGTGAACGCAGAGATCTGCTCTCCCCCCATCTCAATATGAAGGCAGCCTGTCAGATCCTCTTTGCCCTCCAGCAGCATTCACATCTGTATGTCAGAATTCCTGGCCTAATCAGCCCTGTGTAATGTTATTCACTAAAATGAATGCTTAGCAAAAAAGTATGAATAAAGTGAGCTGTTTCTATGGTAATTAGGCCCTTAACTAGTCGATAGGGCATGATGCCCCATATTAGACAGCCCTCTTTCCATGCTATCATACCCCTGTGGGGATAATAACATGATTTCCACTAGATGGCATCACTGTACATCCTGACGCACTGATCTTGATCAGAAGAACAGCTTCTGCACCCCCAATCATGCTCAGTGTGCTTCTCTGAAGCCATGATGTGTACACCTTACTTCAGATGAGGCTCTATGTGAGTGAACACAGCCGCACATAGGGGTGTCATAGCATGCAAAGTGGGCTGACAAGTCTGGGGAAACCATGCCCTATTGACTAGTCAAGGCTCTTGTGATGCCCTGGACCCCAGGGGTCACAGTATAACATCACACACCCACACCCCCTCCCCTGGTTAGGTGACATCAGTCAAACAAAATCCTTGTTGCCACCCTCCAGGCTTGATGTCCACACCAGGTGGGGCGGAGCCAGGCGGTTGACCCCACCCACCGAGGAGTTCACAGGCCTGGAGGCGGGAAAAAGTAGTTAGTTGAGTTGAGGAGTTGAGAGTGGAAGTGTTAGGAGTAAGAACTGTGTGTGTCTGGGTTGGAGCCTAGGCACGATCAGCAAGGTCGCAGATGGTGGTGGCCGTCTGCAGGAGTTGGTGGAGGTCAGCGGAACCATAGGACCGGGGTCGGGCGGTGGCCCGCCGGTACCGAACCGGGGAGCAGATTGAAGCCAAGCACCAAGGCAGGGTACTCAGACCCCGACTAGGCTAGTAGCCGCCGTAAAGGTCAAATTCTCTGATTGAGGTTTGGACCTCAGGGGTTCATTCCCAACCAAGTCCCGTCAGAAGGCAACAGCCCAACCCGTCCGGATATGAGCCACTGCCAAGGGCCAGAGATCCAAGGGCCAGCGCCTGCGGGCAAAACGGGCTCTCCCGACACGTACACGCCGGGGAGCGGACTACCCGTGGGAAGCCATAGGAGTCAAACACACATACAGGTGCAGGAAACGACAGCCACCATCAACCCGTCCAGGGAGAGTGAGAACACCACAGCCGGCTGCGGGCCCCTTCCATCCAGCCGTTTGGTTTACCAGAGACTCTGTCCTTCTGTGTCTGAGTGAGTACAACAGTGCCATCCGGCACCGCGCTGCACCGCAACGTTGCACCCGCGCCCACGCTGCCTCCCCTCACCGGCACCTGCACCTATACCCTCCTTCCTACCTCCCTACTCCCCAACCGAGGCCCCGAGACCAACAGCCCCTACCCACGGAGGGGTCAACACCTCAGCTGCTCTCCGCCATCGCTCCCAAGATTCCCTGTCACCAGCAGCGGTGGTGCCCACCATCACCACAACCCGTGGGTGGCATCACGACTGACATCCCACCACAAACCTCCCCTTTTCACTCGTGGGCGAGGAGGTGCTGCTCAAGCCCCCGGGTCCGGCCCCGTGCTCGAGCCACCGAGGAGCAGAAGCACCGGACCCGAGCGCCAGCGATTCCCAGGCGAGCGGCGTTCCCAACCCCTCCGCCCGCGACACTCTAATTAGCAAAAAAAAAAGCACACTTTATAAATATTTTTTTTTTCTTTTAAAACATTGATTTTTAGTGAATAACATTTTACAGGGCTGATAAAGCAGGGAATTTTGATATAAAGGTGTGAATGATGCTGGATGGCATAGAACACCTCACAGGTTCCCTTTAAATGAATTAGAAGGTGGGGAGGATGCTCAGTTCCTCATAGCTTCCTCTCCACAATTCATTGTATGGCCTCATAGCCTTCTGCCCTCGACAATATTACATGGCCCTTATAGTGTCCTCTCCACCTCACAAATAATATGGCCCTGGTTGTGTCTTGTCCTCCCCACCTCACAATTGATTATGAAGCTATCAAGGACTTATGATAAATTGTGGGGGGAGGACACATTACTGGGACTAAGGCTATGTGCGCATGTTGCGTAATTTCATGCGTTTACGCTGCATAGTGTACTGCAACGTAAATGCATGCGTCCTTTGTCCCCAGCACAATCTATGCAGATTGTGCATAATCCATCCGCATGTTGCGTTTGAGAGCACAGTGATTTGCATGCTGAAATTTTGATCCAAATCGCTGCACTCAAAAAAGTAGCATCACTTCTTTCGTGTGCTTTGGATGCTGCTCCCACTCTGTCTATGGGAGAGGCAGCATCCAGAGCGCATGAAATCGACATCTATTCTGCAGACACACTGCATCCATTACACAGTGTTTCTACAGCGATTTGAAGCGCACATGCACTGCCAAATCGCTGCAAATTTTTCAGCATGGACACTACGCAATGTGCGCACATAGCCTAAGGCTGTGTGCACATGTTTACGATTTTCGGCATAAAATTGTGTAGGAATGTAGCCTTATTATTAGGGCTGAGCGGACCCGGGCTGTTATAGTCCGGATCCGAGTGGTTTCAAAGATGCCTGGGTGTCGGACCGGGTGTACGATCCAGATTCGTCACTGCGGAAATTAAAGAAAAAAATAAAGAAAAAAAGAATTAAGCGAGCGCTTTATACTTAGGGAGACTTGTCATGGTGGCAAACTGCTTCCGGGTCGCGCATTCACTTCCTGTACTGCGCATTAGGCTCATTGCAAACACACAGGCTTCCGTGCTTTGCCAACCACCGTCCTGTCATCTGTGATTGGTTGTAGTCAGACGCGCCCCCAGCCTGTGACAGTGTTGCCTGCAGTCATTGCTCATTGCAGTTCAGTCATTGTCTGCGCTCACAGCCGGTGGCCGTATTCTATGACCGCTCGCTGTGAGATGTAGCAGAGCTGGAAGCGGCGTGTGACCTTGTGTGGATTATGCCGGACCTGGAGTGGTGTGTTGGGGTTTAATAAAGTAGTGAAAGAGGGTGTGTTTTTGTATTTTAATCCAAATAAAGAATTTTCTTTGTGTTTGTACTTATTTACTTTCATTTACAGGGTGTGATGCAGGTATCTCATAGACACCTGTGCCATCACTAACCTAGGATTTAGTAGCAGCTGTGTGCTGTTATTAACCCATGCTATTTTCCCGATTGCAACTGCACCTGGGCAACAGGAAGAGCCAGTAAAGCTGAGAATGCCAGCCCCCAGCTGGTTTTATCCTGGCAAGGTATCAAAATTGTAGGGTGGGGCGCACGTAATTTTTTCAAATTATTTATTTAAATAATAATTTAAAAAAAAGCTGCATGCAGTTTCTCTTGGGCCGGAGTCACACTTGCGAGGGACTAGCTCAAGTCTTTCGTCGCATTAACCGGCACAGCCGCACACTTTCTTAACAGGAGCAGGTCAGCCGTTGTGTTTCTATGTAGCTGAAAGCTCATATTTGGAGAGCGGCATTCCATGGTGATGTCATGCCAGATTCACACGAGTCTCGCAACGCATCACCCAGCACAGTTGCACACTCTCCTGACAGGAGCGGGTCGGCAGCATATGTTCTATGTACCTGCACGCTCCTGTAAGGAGAGTGTGGCGGGTGATGTGATGCAAGTCTCTCGCATGTGTGACTCTAGGCTTATTTTGATACACAGCACAGATAAAGCCCAACGGCTGCAGCCAACGGGTTTTATCTGTGCTGGCATGAGAATATGGGGGACCCTTCAACGATTGTTTTAGTTATTAATTTTTTTTTATACCAACATTACTGACCCACAGACACTTGCACTGCTTTCCCCGCCCACCGGCCGTCCTGGCTCCGGGCGCCTATGATTGGTTGCAGTCAGTTGACTCGCTGCCAGTCAGAGTGGGGGCGCTTCTAACTGCAACCAATTACACACGCCGGTTGGCAGACAAAGCAGTGAATATTCAATTGTTATCTCCAGAAGGGAAAGTGTGATCCAGAAGGAGTGTGCCACCATGACACAGCCTCGGTGAGTAGACCGCACGTGCTCCTACCCCGTATACCTACCACCACCGTTTTTAATGTAAGCGTAAGCCTTAATTACATGGTTTTCCCTTTTATTATGTATAACACTGTCCCTATTTACCATCCTCTCTAGTTATGTATGGCGCTGTCCTTTATTATACAGTGTGTCCACCCATATCCTGTCCACCGCCATTAACTTGAGAATGGCGACAGCAATAGGCATAGAAGTGGTGTCTAGGTATAGAAAAGTAACCATGCGTTACGCAATGAAGCCACCTATAGCGCCACCTGGAGGAAAACAACGGAGTTAGAATTTTTATTTCGAAAACGGAACGAGATAGAGAAAAAAAGTGAATTACAAAGTTGTAGGGCATCATCAATTCAATACGAATCGATAGCTTGCATACAGAAATGCTATGATATGAAACCCATGACCCCCCCAAAACATTGAATGCCGGTCACGTATATGGCGCTCATTTAACTTTGATGCTCAAAGTGGCATAGTCCATAGTGGACTCTTTAGGAAGTCCTGGTCTAGCATGATAGGTGTCTCATGCACATGGACTAATAAGCCTCTTGCTCCTACGACAAGCCTCCAAAAATTCCCTGATGAATCATTTATGAAGAAACGTGTCGGAAGGGAAGGAGAGTGTTGAGCAATTTGTGGATTTTGCCTTGGGCTGTTTAAAGATACTGTGGAATCATTCCATAATTTATGCCCCATCTATAAGGTAACATCCTTGCATGCTTCTGACAGTGAGGATCGGCCACAATATGACATCCCACTCCTGCCAGCTGTCTGTGTAACAATTTGAAGCAAAAACAGACAGATTGGTAATCTATATGATACTTTTAGGTTTATAACCAACAGTAAAGCTATCTAGATAAAACAAAATCTGACTGTGCACTGAACATGGTCTGACTAGCCCATAATCTCCTTAAAAAATACTCAAATTGTTCTTTTTGCGTCCATATTGTGGTATTTATTTCACGGGTGTAAATTAGGACCTTGAGTCTTTTTAAATTAATTTATTAAAAGTTATTTTTTACCAATTGCTAAAAGCAGACATTACACTACACTAACAGGTTAAGTGGAAAAAATTACTAGAGCGCTTCTTTAATATTTGCAGAAAAATCACAAAATCGCAAAATCGTCCGGTCGTGAAAGGGTTAAGCTAAACTGTGTGTGATTTTTGTAGGGGAACCGTCCCCTATATTCATGTTTATTTATTTAAATGGAAAAATCATTTAACCCGACAAAATAAACATTTTGCTTGGCATCGGGTGATTTGACAGCCTGTTTAGGTAGACCAATAATCAGTTTCTGATTATTGTCAAAATTGTAAATGGACCTGAAAGAGTAACTACACTTTTTGAGATATTTTTATGTTTTATGCCCAATAATTCTGAGCAAATTGGTCGGGAATCTGTTCCTCAAAAAACCCCAAACACAGCTGAAAAGTCTTCTTAGTAGAATGTACACAGCACAGACCGGATGGAGTTGAAAGTCATAGTCCTGTCTCCTAAGCTGTGCATTTCTAAGAGGTCTTTTGAACAATCTATGGGGGTCTCAGGACTCAGACTCACACCAATGTGTTTAGAATCAATGGGACCTAAAACATAGAATATATCGCGCAAAAGTTAAGATATTTTTTAAATATTTCATAGTGCTACTGACTGCACCTCATCAGTACTGCGATTCCTGTATGGTCCACCATCTGATGATGGCTGGTAACAACTCTTAAGGGTGCTTTACACGCTGCGACATCGCTAGTGATTGCTAGCGATGTCGAGCGCGATAGCACCCGCCCCTGTCATTCATGCAACATTTGGTGCTCGCTGCCGTAGCGAACATTATCGCTACGGCAGCGTCACACGCACATACCTTGTCAGCAACGTCGCTGTGACCACCGAACAATCACTCCTTCAAGGGGGAGGTGCTTTCAGCATCATAGCGACGTCACTGCAGCGTCACTAAGCGGCCGGCCAATAGGAGCAGAGGGGCGTAGATGAGCGTGACGTAACATCCCGCTCACCTCCTTCCTTCCGCATTGCCGGTGGATGCAGGTAAGGAGATGTTCGTCGTTCCTGCGGTGTCACACATAGCGATGTGTGATACCGCAGGAACGACAAACAACATCGTACCTGTGGCAGCAGTGATATTAAGGAAAGGAGCGACATGTCAACGATCACCATTTTTGAACGATTTTGCGATCGTCGATCGTCGCTCCTTGGTGTCACATGCTGCGATGTCGCTACCGGCGCCGGATGTGCGTCACTAACGATGTGACCCCGACGATATATCGGTAGCGATGTCGCAGCGTGTAAAGCACCCTTTAGTATCTCCTTACCATTGTTAAAGACATACTAGGAGTTGCAGTTTAATGCCATATAATTATATGTTAGGCTGGCTTTGGTTCTGGTGATGTAATCTTAAATTTAAGTTAGTTCTGGTGATGTAGTCATGAATTGAGGTTGGTTCTGGTGATGTAGTTGGGATTTGAGTTTGGTTCTGATGATTTAGCCTGGATTTGAGGTTGGTTCTGATGGTTTAGTAATGATTTGAGATTGATTCTGGTGATGTAGATGTAGCAATATTTAATTTATTAGACTTGATAGTAGATCATTATAGTGTCGGTGTGACAGACTAAAAATATAACTGTCTCAATGAGTCCATACATCAGCCAAACGAGTATTTGACTAAAACCCCCATACACTATAGACAGCTGTCCCATCATTCAGCTGACAGCTATTTCACCTGATTCACCCATTCACAAGAGTGCTCATTTTGTTGAGAGTTCTTGTGTTCTCTATGAGATAGACACTACTAGACATCTCTGGCGGTGTGCTCATCTCTTAGAGAAAAAAAGGATCCACAATCCAAAATTGGACATGCTAGATCCTCAAATCCCTGCCAATCAGACTGTCGGCCGATCCTGTCTATCTCCGTGTTTGGCCAACTGTAGTCTGCGTAAAAGTACCTTAACTACTATCTAAAGGGTATATGAACAGTTAAGGGGGCTTTACACGCTACGATATCGTTAATGTTTTGTCGTCGGGCTCAAGTTGTTAGTGATGCACATCCAGCGTCATTAACGATATCGCAGCGTGTGACACCGACCAGCGACCTTAAGCGACCTCAAAAATGGTGAAAATCGTTCACCATGGAGAGGTCGTCCCAAACTCAAAAATCGGTAAGGGTTGTTTATCTAGGTGGTTCATCGCTCATGGGGCAGCACACATCGCTATGTGTGACACCGCAGGAGCGAGGAACGTCTCCTTACCTGCCACCGGCCACAATGAGGAAGGAAGGAGGTGGACGAGATGTTACGTCCTGCTCATCTCCGCCCCTCCGCTTTGATTGGCCGGCCGCTTAGTGACGTTGCGGTGACATCGCTGTGATGCCGATCGTCCCTCCCCCTTGAAGGAGGGATTATTCGGCAGTCACAGCGACGCCGCCGACCAGGTAAGTATGTGTGACGCTGCCGTAGCGATAATGTTCGGTACGGCAGCGATCACAAACAATCGCATGCGCGATGGGGGCGGGTACTTACATGCTCGCTATTGCTACAAATTGCTAGCGATATCGCTACCATGTAAAGCCCCCTTTAGGGTATGTGCACACCATGGCCTTTACACATCTGTGAATCTATTGCGTTTTTCAGGGAAAGGACAAGTTAGAAAATGCTGGCATCTTTTTTTTTTTCTTTTTTTTTCTTCAAGTTGAAATTGTATTAAGTAATAGTCAGCAACTTCCTGGTGGTATAGCAGCATGAAAAATGGTTCAGTTACCTATTTTAACCACTTAGTATTAGAGATGAGCGAATCGGTCGCGGTTCGGCTCGAGGTCGGTTCGCCGAACGGGGGTCCCGTTCGAGTTCGGTTCGTCGAACGTTCGACGAACCAAACTCGAACCTATAGGCTATAATGGGAGGCAATCACAAACACATAAAAATGCATTATAAATGTACACAAACAGTTAATAAACATTGCCATAACACTTACCGGTCCTCGCGATCCCTTCTGCACTCTGTCTCCTGCCGCTATTCCATCCGATGATCGCTGAATCCTCCCGGTGACGGCACTGCCAGCAGAGATGCAGGACCTATCGTGACGTCAAAATAGCCATGTGACCAGTCACGTGGCTATTATCTCATTGGCTACAGACTGGTCACATGACTATGACGCGTCATGTAGGACCTGCGAGTGCATCTCTCCGGTACACGGTGCACATATGTGTATCGTCGTGTACCGGCAACATGCTCTAGCACACGGTCGACTCCCCGTTCCGTTAAGGACCGGCTGACACAGCCGGTCATTAACGGAGATCACCGTTGCCATAGCAACGCAGTTAGCGGTGACGTCACCGCTAACCGCGGCTCCGAGAGCACCGTTGCTATGGTAACGCGTCTGTCAGCGTTACCGCTGTTACCGCTGACAGCCAGCACTGATCACTCACGGAGTGAAGGCTGCACGCTGCTTCCCGATTGTAGTGAGGATTGTAGTGAGGATGAGGTTCCCCAGCCCCAAGTGATGAGCTGGTGAACCTCATCCTCACTACAATCATCACTACTACTACACTAGTGAGGATTGTAGTGAGGATGAGGTTCCCCAGCTCATCAAGTGATGAGCTGGGGAACCTCATCCTCACTACAATCGTCACCACTACTACACTAGAAAGAAAGAAGACAGAAGAGCAGGATCGTGGAGGGCTGACAGGGGGTAATAAAGATGGAGTCTCTAATTTGTCTGTGTATTTATTTCTATTAAAGTATTTTTTCTCTGTGTGGTGTTTTTTTTTAACCCTTTATTGGAGATTCTTAATGGCCGGGTCAAACGTGCCTGACATTAAGAATCTCTGGCTTAATACTGGCTAGTAAAACAAAGCCAGTATTAACTCATGATTACCCAACAAGCCACCCGGCTCCAGGGCTGTTGGAAGAGTTGGATACAGCGCCAGATGATGGCGCTTCTATGAGAGCGCCATTTTCTGGGACAGCTGCGGACTGAAATCCGCAGCAGAGGCGCCCAGAAACCTCGGGCTAACCTGTGCTGCGGATTCCAATCCCCAGCTGCCTAGTTGTACCCGGCTGGACACAAAAATTGGGCGAAGCCCACGTCATTTGTTTGTTAATTATTTCATGAAATAAGTGAAATAATTAAAAAAAAAACGGGCTTCCCTATATTTTTGGTTCCCAGCCGGGTACAAATAGGCAACTGGGGGTTGGAGGCAGCCCGTGGCTGCCTGCTGTACCTGGCTAGCATACAAAAATATGGCGAAGCCCACGTCATTTTTTTGGTGGGCAAAAAAATTCTGCATACAGTCCTGGATGGAGTATGCTGAGCCTTGTAGTTCTGCAGCTGCTGTCTGCTCTTCTCCATACAGACAGACAGCAGCTGCAGAACTACAAGGCTCAGCATACTCCATCCAGGACTGTATGCAGAAGTTTTTTGCCCCCTGAAAAAATTATGTGGGCTTTGCCATATTTTTGTATGCTAGCCAGGTACAGCAGGCAGGTACGGCTGCCCCCAACCCCCAGTTGCCTATTTGTACCCGGCTGGGAACCAAAAATAAAGGGAAGCCCTTTTTTTATTATTTCATGAATTTCATGAAATAATTAGAAAACAAATGACGTAGGCTTCGCCCCATGTTTGTGTCCAGCCAGGTACAACTAGGCAGCTGGGGATTGGAATCCGCAGCACAGGTTGGCCTGAGCTTTCTGGGCCCCACTGCTGCGAATTGCAGTCTGCAGCCGCCTCAGAAAATGGCATTTTCATAGAAGCGCCATCTTCTGGCGCTGTATCCAACTCTTCCAGCACCTGCCTGCTATATCTGGCTAGCATACAAAAATATGGCGAAGCTCACGTCCTTTTTTTGTAGTTTTTTGGCAAAAAAAATAAAAAATTCTTCCCTGGATTTTCCATTGCCAGTGAAGGTAACACCAAGCAGTGGGGGTTAGCAGCCAGTAGCTGCTTGGATTACCCTTAGCTAGCAATACAAAAAATGCAGCGGGAGCCCATATATATTTTTTTTAATTATTTATTTATATAACTAAAAATAAAATGGGCTTCCCTGTATTTTGATTGCTGGACATCACAGTGCTGTAAAAATAAATCTTTAAAAAAATGACGTAGCGCTCCGCGGTATTTTTGATTCTCAGCGCAGATAAAGCAGACAGCTATGGGTTGCCACCCCCATCTGCCTGCCGTTACCTTGGTTGGCAATCAAAATACAGGGAATCCCATTAATTTTTTCTATTTAAAAAATAGTTAAAAAAAAAAATGACGTTGGGTCCCCCCATTTTTGATAGCCAGCTAGGGTAAAGCAGACAGCTGTAGCCTGAAAACCACAGCTGGCAGCTTTACCGTGGTTGGGGATCCAATGTGGAGGTCCCCAAAGGCTCTTTTTTATAATTATTTTATAAATATTAATAATTACACAATAAAAGTAGGGTCCCCCCAAATTGGATCACCAGCCAAGGTAAAGCGGACAGCTGTGGTCTGGTATTCTCAGGGTGGGAAGGTCCATAGTTATTGGGCCTTCACAGCCTAACAATAGCAGGCCGCAGGCACCCCAGACGTGGCGCATCCACTAGATGCGCCAATCCTGGCGCTTCACCCCAGCTCATCCCGTGCCCTGGTGCAGTGGCAAACGGGGTAATAAATCGGGTTGATACTAGCTGTAAAGTAACCTGAGATCAAGCCCAGCAGTTTGTGATGTCATGGCGTCTATTAGATACCCAACATCATAAACTGTCAGTACTAACAAAAAAAAAAAATCGACAAAAGAAATTTATTTGAAAAAACAGTCCCCTAAACATTTCCTCTTTCACCAATTTATTGTAAGAAAAAAAATAAAGGGGTCCCACGACGACTCTGGACCGTCTAGAATATGGGGGGGGAGAAACTCAGGGAACGTATCCCCCATTTTCTAGGAGTGCGGACCCTTCATGTGAGGAGTGTGGGTGCAATGAATCTGCACTCACTCTTCTCGGGTCCACAGCAGCAGAGTCCATGTCGTAATGGTTGCTACCAAAGCTGCAATGCCCTGCTCTGCGAAGCTCTGCTCACTGGTATATAGGTGCTCAGAGGTAATAATAGATAAAATTAGTGAGTAACCTCGGCACTCTAAATCTCCCAGACTAAGTCAGTAAGTCACAACGGATAGTAATGCAAAATCACTCTTTATTGGTCCGTATTAAGAAAAAAAAAATTTTCATAAGCATATATGTTTTTGTCCAAAACAAGTTACAAATGACGTTTCGGCCTGAGCCTTTGTCAGATTGGACTTATCTGCATGTAATCATGAAAAATGACAATAATCAGTATCACATAAGAGTGAGAGAGCAATAACATAAACTCGAACAATGTAGAGGTACAATTGGGATGCAGCAAAAAAATTGCAACACAGCAAGAAATGAAACACATGATACAAATGTCATAATACAGTACAAGGACAATATAGTAATGACAAATATGGGGTCAGAGTAGGCTTAGGCAGCTCTGGTACGAAAAAGATGTCAATCATAAAGTAACATGTGCAGTAGGTGTAGAGCTACAGTATGCATGGCAGAGCTAATAGGTAGACCAACCATAGAAAAAGAACGGAGAAAAAGTGGAGAAAAAATGGAGAAAAAGATGGAGAAAAAGTGGAGAAAAAGGGGAGAAAAAGTGGAGAAAAATGGAGAAAAAGTGGAGAAAAAGTGGAGAAAAAAATGGAGAAAAAAATGGAGAAAAAGTGGAGAAAAAGTGGAGAAAAAGTGGAGAAAAAGTGGAGAAAAAAATGGAGAAAAAGTGGATAAAAAGTGGAGAATAAGTGGAGAAAAAGTGGAGAAAAAGTGGAGAAAAAAATGGAGAAAAAGTGGAGAAAAAGTGGAGAAAAAAATGGAGAAAAAGTGGAGAAAAAGTAGAGAAAAAATGGAGAAAAAGTGGAGAAAAAGTGGAGAAAAAATGGAGAAAAAAATGGAGAAAAAAATGGAGAAAAAGTGGAGAAAAAGTGGAGAAAAAGTGGAGGAAAAAGTGGAGAAAAAGTGGAGGAAAAAGTGGAGAAAAAGTGGAGAAAAAGTGGAGAATAAGTGGAGAAAAAGTGGAGAAAAAGTGGAGAAAAAAATGGAGAAAAAGTGGAGAAAAAGTAGAGAAAAAATGGAGAAAAAGTGGAGAAAAAGTGGAGAAAAAATGGAGAAAAAAATGGAGAAAAAAATGGAGAAAAAGTGGAGAAAAAGTGGAGAAAAAGTGGAGGAAAAAGTGGAGAAAAAGTGGAGGAAAAAGTGGAGAAAAAGTGGAGAAAAAGTGGAGAATAAGTGGAGAAAAAGTGGAGAAAAAGTGGAGAAAAAGTCAAGAAAAAGTGGAGAAAAAGTGGAGAGAAAGTGGAGAGAAAGTGGAGAAAAATATGGAGAATAAGTGGAGAAAAAATGGAGAAAAAAATGGAGAAAAAGTGGAGAAAGAGTGGAGAAAAAGTGGAGAAAAAATGGAGAAAAAGTGGAGGAAAAGTGGAGAAAAAATGGAGAATAAATGGAGAAAAAATGGAGAAAAAGTGGAGAAAAAGTGGAGGAAAAAGTGGAGAAAAAGAGGAGAAAAAGTGGAGAAAAAGTGGAGAAAAAAATGGAGAAAAAGTGGAGAAAAAGTGGAGAAAAAGTGGAGAAAAAATGGAGAAAAAAATGTAGAACAAGTGGAGAAAAAGTGGAGAAAAAGTGGAGAAAAAGTGGAGAATAAGTGGAGAAAAAAAGGAGAAAAAGTGGAGAAAAAGTGGAGAAAACGTGGGGAAAAAGTGGAGAAAAAGTGGAGAAAAAGATGGAGAAAAAGTGGAGAAAAAGTGGAGAAAAAAATGGAGAAAAAGTGGAGAAAAAGTGGAGAAAAAGTGGAGAAAAAATGGAGAAAAAGTGGAGAAAAAGTGGAGAAAAAATGGAGAAAAAATGGAGAAAAAGATGGAGAAAAAGTGGAGAAAAAAATGGAGAAAAAGTGGAGAAAAAGTGGAGAAAAAGTGGAGAAAAAGTGGAGAATAAGAGGAGAAAAAATGGAGAATAAGTGGAGAAAAAATGGAGAAAAAGTGGAGAAAAAGTGGAGAAAAAGTGGAGGAAAAAGTGGAGAAAAAAGTGGAGAAAAAGTGGAGGAAAAAGTGGAGAAAAAAGTGGAGAAAAAGAGGAGAAAAAGTGGAGAAAAAGTGGAGAAAAAAATGGAGAAAAAGTGGAGAAAAAGTGGAGAAAAAATGGAGATAAAAATGTAGAAAAAGTGGAGAAAAAGTGGAGAAAAAATGGAGAAAAAGTGGAGAAAAAGTGGAGCACCCTTTGGTGCCTTTCATGTGGCACTAAGGGGTGCTTAGCTTTGTATTTAGCCAAAAAAATGAAAAAAAAAATGACGTAGGGTTCCTCCTAGTTTTGTAGCCAGCTAGGGTAAAGCAGACGGCTGCAGCCTGCAGACCACAGCTGGCAACCTCACCTTGGCTGGTAATCCAAAACTGAGGGCACCCCACGCTGTTATTTTAAATTAAATAAATAATTTAAAAAAAAACACGTAGAGTTCCCCCAAAATTGGATCACCAGCCAAGGTAAAGCAGACAGCTGGGGCCTGATATTCTCAGACTAGGGAGGTCCATGGTTATTGGACTCTCCCCAGCCTAAAAATAGCAGGCCGCAGCTGCCCCAGAAGTGGCGCATCCATTAGATGCGCCAATCCTGGTGCTTCGCCCTAGCTCATCCCGCGCCCTGGTGCGGTGGCAAACGGGGTAATATATGGGGTTAATACCAGATGTGTAATGTCACCTGGCATCAAGCCCTGGGGTTGGTGAGGTCAGGCGTCTATCAGATACCCGACATCACCAACCCAGTCAGTAATAAAAAAAAATAGACGACAAACACATTTTTATTTGAAAAAACACTCCCCAAAACATTCCCTCTTTAACCAATTTATTAGAATGAAAAACAAATCCAGGTCTGGTGTAATCCAAGGGGTTGCCATGACGATCCACACTGTCCCAGTCAATGAAGAGCAGGATGTTCCCCATTGGCTGGGAGAGCAGTGCAGTGACCTGAGCTAACATCAATGGGTCAGCCCAGGTCACTGCAGGGCATGACAAGTGCTGCTGTCAGCGAGGTACATTACATGCGCTGATCTCCAGCACACTGACAGCCCCTGTCACTGAGTTCAATGACCGCCGCCTTCACAGCCAAGTATCGCGAGAGGCCCGTGACGTCACCGCTAGTCAGTCTCGGGTCGGAAGCGAGAGAAGGTGATGTGACAAGCGGCGGCCATGGAGGACAGTGACAGCGCTGAGGTCGGGATGGCGGGACTTCATCACCGCAGGTAAGCCGAGCGGGACCATGTGTGTGTGTGTGTGTGTGTGTGTGTGTGTGTGTGTGTGTGTGTGTGTGTGTGTACGTGTGTACAATACATGCCGCGGGCAGCAGGAGGCGGAGCGAGCTGAGCGGGGAAGTGTGGGCTTCCTGCACGTAACTAGGATAAACATCGGGTTACTAACCAAAGCGCTTTGGTTGGATACCCGATGTTTATCTTGGTTACCAGCTTCTGGCAGGCTGCCAGCGATGGCTCCTGCACACTGTAGCTGTAAAAAGCCTTGCTTTTTGCTGCTAGAACCGTTCTCGAACGTATCTAGAACTATCGAGCTTTTGCAAAAAGCTCGAGTTCTAGTTCGATCTCGAACAGCCCCCAAAATCACTCAAGCCTAGAACTGGAGAACCTCGAACCTCGAACCACGCTCAACTCTACTTAGTATCTTTGAAAACCTGAAGCTGTTAAAAGAAGCTAAAAAAAACCCTGAACATACTGTATGCGCAGTAAATGTAGATGTTCATTAATTTAGCACTTTTTCGAGTGTCTTACAGTGTAGATCAGCCTTAAATAGATGTCGTGTGCACATACTCATAGTTCCCCAGACCCAACAATGCAGACGAACTGAAGGCTTCTATCAAAGCAACCTGGGCTTCTATAACACCTCAACAGTGCCACGCCGCATTGATGTAGTAATTCATACAAAATGAGCCCCGACCAAGTATTGAGTGCATTTACTGTACAGACTTTTCAGTAGGCACCAACATTTCTGAATTTAAAATAATTTTTTCAGTTGGTCTTATATAATTTTCTAATTTTCTGAGATAATAACATTTGTCTTTTAATTGGCTGTAAGCCATAATCATCAACATTAACAGAAATAAACATTTGAAATATTGTAGATCACTCTGTGTGTAATGACTCTATATAATATATGCGTTTCCCTTTTTGTAAAGAATTACTGAAATAAATTAACTTTTTGATGATATTCTAATTTATTGAGATGCATTTGTATATGTGCATAGCAGTGTAGCTCTCTGTCCCTGTATTCTAGAGGAAAAATAAGAGTTTTCCTCTTCTTGTAAAATTACTAAAGCATAATAAAAATATATTTTTTTAACCCGCTTTTCTAAGAAAAATACATTACAAATTAGCAGATAACAGACATAGTGTATTTGATGTGCCTGTATGTGTAACAACACATGTGACGCCCTGGCCTATCAGATCATAACAGGGTATTGTGCAATCTGCCCTTCTGCACAGTATCCACCCTCCTTGGTTACGGGTCCTGGTCCTTTGGTGTTGCTAACAGCTTAGCCAATCAAAATCCTAGGAACACTTTATACTTTACCCACCAGACACACCATTGGGGGGCCTGAAGGGAATAGGGCTGCCCACATGGGGGGGGTTGGTGAGGGACAGGTGAGCAAAGTGACAGTTGAGCAAAAGTTGGAGTTGAGCTAAGGTAGAGAGGAGAGTGGAGCTGAAGTGACTCTCGTGTGGAGAGGTCATAGGAGGAGCAGGGCACCTGAGTACTAGGTGGCAGACGTTGGTCTGGGCCTGGTAGGAGCTGGAACCCCAGTCGCAGGGGATAGTGTCAGTGGGCACGGACAGCCGAGGAGGGCAACCAGTGGCCTTGAGCTATCACCGGGCAGGGACCAGGGCATGACGGGGTACGTGGACCCTAGGCCGGAAAGTAGCTTCACGCGTTCTGGTAATTTAACCAATGGGGGTGAAGACTTCAAGATTCATCCCCAACCCGCTCCAAAATCGGGGTACTAGCACACCGATGGGATAGGATTTTCCCAATACAGTCCAAAGAAATCCTACTCATAAACCCTGAGAGTAAGCTCACTCCATTAGCCATATGGGTGAGGGGACCCAAGGGTCCAACAGTGACGAAAGTGGCCAAGGACAGGGCCACAGGCTAACAGCGACACCAAGGGCACGGACCCAAGCGTGTTCCCTACAAGCTGCAGTGGTGCTCAGAATTCTTGTTTACAAGCTGTCGGTGTTGTTATTCCTGGACTGAGTGAGTACACTGAAAACCCCTGTTCCTATCTCCGCCAATCATCCAATGGGCCCCGGGACACAAACCCCCTACCCACGGAGGGGTTAAACATCAGGCTGCCCCATCACCGTCACCGAGCTCCCCAATGGCAGTGGTGGTCCCTCACATTACCACACACCGTGGGTGGCATCACGAACTTTCTATCTCCCTTGTACATATCCCCCTTCTCCTTTTAATTCGAATGTCCACGCAGACCCCCGGATCTGGAGACTCCTCAAGCCACCGCGGCTCCAGATCCGAGCGGCTCGGCCGCTGACGTGGGGGCAGTACACTTAAGGATCAGATTATTTTTTGGTGATCTGTAAATATGTTGCGGGCGGAGGAGGGGACGCTGCGCTCTCCCACTGCTCGGGTCCGGCTGCCGCTGCTGCTGTGGCCGCTGCTGCTGCTCGGTGGTGGCTCGAGCGGTGGGCCGGATCCCGGGGACTTGAGCGGCGCTCCTCACCCGTGAGTGAAAAGGGGGGTGATTGGTTGAGGGGGTTTTGATTATGGATGTTGTCCGTGACGCCACCCACGGTTGTGGTGATTTTGGTGACACCACCGCTGCTCTAGACGGGGATCCCGGGAGTGGTGACTGGGAGCAGTTTTGTTGTTAGTTCTCCCCTCCGTGGGTAGGGGGTTTGGTTGTCCCGGGGCCCGGTGATGGGGTAGGGATGGATGGCAGGCAGGTTACATGGCCTGGGGAGGTGCAGGGTCGCGGGGGCAGCGCTGTGCCACACGGCACGGTGGTACTCACTCAGCCCAATGATGAAGACACAGTTCTCAGTAAAACACACGGCTGGATGGACGGGTCCCACAGACGGCTGCGGTGTTGTTGCTCCCAGCAGGTTGGTGGCAACTGCCTTTCACTGCACCTAAGATGTCTGTACGGTTCCAATGGGTTCTCACCGGTAACCCGCTCCCCGGCTTGGATATTGGCCGGAGGAGCCCCTTTTGCCCGCAGGCGCTGGCCCTGAGAAACGGTTGCCTTGGCGGTGGCGGTGTCTCTCTCACTCGGTTGGACTGTTGCCTTCTGTCGGGACCTGACTGTTTGGAAACCCAGGAGGTCCCCTTCACTAACGGATTCGGCAAATTCACGGCGACTCCTAGCCTTGCCGGGGTCCGAAAAGCCCCTGCCAGATGGTGCCAGCTTCTCTTTGTGTACCGATCCGGTACCGCCGGGCCACCGCCCGTCCACGGTCCTCACGGTAGACTCCAATCGGCCACTCCTGCAGACGGTCACCACCGTCTGCCAACCTTGCTGCTCTGTCCGGGCCACACACCCGGACCAACTTCAGGCTGCTTAGCTGTCACTTTTCTCCTCTCTCAACACTTTTCCTCCTTCCACTTTTGCTGTCAAAACTAGACTCTGCTCTGCACTTAAGCTCTGCCTGAGCTAAACTGCCTGGTTTTCCCGCCTCCAGGACTGTAAACTCCTCGGTGGGTGGGGCCAACCGCCTGGCCCACCCCCTGGTGTGATCATCAGCCCCTGGAGGAAGGCAACAAGGGTTTTGTGTTCTGGCTTTGGTGTGCCTGCTGGGAGTGTGGGGTGTGTGGGTGTTGTGCTCTGTGGCCCCTGGCTTGTCCAGGGCGCCACATTCCCCCTTAGTTAAATGCAGACTGTCCGCGGGCTGCCCGTCCATCACCGGTTTTATTTTCACCAACTGAAAAAGATAGAAAACGGTAACAGACATACAATTATAATAACATCTTCCCACATCGGGAGGTACTCTTACTTAAACGTTACTAACGGTTGCAAACGGTTACGGCTTCCGCTCTCTCCCACCCAAGCAACCTGGCCCTGATGCTGCCCCTAAGCCACCAGGCAACACCCCTTGACCCCAGTCCTGCACAAGTTGCCCGAGCGGGTTCTGTCCTTTTCAGGGGACCCACGTCCATGGGGAACCCCTGGAACCCCCAGAGGATTGCCACCGGTTCCGGTGGTGGCTAGGCCCCAGCCTACTCCACTGCGGGCCCTTCCTCCAATCTGCCTCTCCGGAGGCGGTAACGGTTGGAGCTGTAACAAACATTTTTTATTTATATGCCACTAGTTTGTGGTTGCCCTGCAAGTTCTCGAGCCTGTTCATAAGTAGTTTCTTATGTAAAATGGTGAAGGGGGTCCCAACGGGGACCCGCTGCCGGCTACGACCGGTTCCAAATCACAGTTGACAATCAGGTAACTTTCTTCTGTTTCATTCACTTATCATTTTCAAACTTTAAAACAGTGGTGGTCCCAACGGGGACGGTGACAACAGCATTCCGCTGCCCTTACTCCGAGTCTTCGGTGTCTGCTGGGGGAGAGGGTGCGGCGGACACCCGGGCTTCCTGACTGTCCCTCAGCTTGGCATCCAGCGCAAACCACCCCCTCTCCCCACAGTGCTGGGTGTACTGCCCCAGGTCGCCCGGCAGCAGGTTACGGCCTGGGTGCTCTTCTGGCAGGTGGGCATTAACATCCCGCCGGGCTATGAATACTTCGGCCTCCATGCCCGGTTCATATATAAAGCCAAAACCCCGGCGGACATCAAACCGCCTCACCTGCCCTTCATACAGGGGGCCCCGGACACGGAAGGTCGCTTGTCTCAGGCTCTCTTTCTCCCGGATTGCACGGGCCACCAACTCCGCCTTCTTCCTTTCCCTCTCCTCGATTTCTGGGCCCAAAGGTTCCGGCTCCCTATCCCAGTACGGTGCTGCTGCGAGCGAGGGGCAAAGGGTCGGGCCCCGCGAGACCTGTTGAACACTGCCCACTGCTGGTGATCTGGGCGGAAGGTCCCGCGGTGACTTGGCCTTGGGTGCCGCCTTGCAGCGGCAACCCGGCGCAACCTCAGCCGAGGTGTGGGGGATGGGCACAGGGGCTTTCTTCCGCTGGGCCTTCGGCACGGAGCGGGCTGTCAGCTCCGGCTCGGGGAATCTCTCGGGGAATGCCTCCGGTTCGGGCTTCGGGGCTTTCCAAGGTAGCACCTCCGGTTGGCTACGGGCTCCGGCTACAGGTCGGTCCGCCTGGGCGGACATGCTGGGTATCGCTACCGGTTGCGGTGGTAGCGGGCCTAGTGGCGGGGTCACGGCAGCCGGGACGGGTGGCGAGGGAGGCAGTAGGGCGAGGGGGTTCAGACCGGGTCCCGCAGCCACGATGACCGGCCCACTAGGGGTACCGGGGCGTGGGTCACTCATTCTCCCTTCCGCAACTTCCTCCTCGCGTCTCCGCATGGTCGCTATGACCTCCGTTATGTCGGTCTCCCACTCCTCCAAGAGGAGCTGCATCTTGACCTGCAGCCTCTGATAGAGCTGCGCGGTCCAGATCTCCACCCACGCCGCTGTTCCAGGCGCGGGGGCCACGGTGCTTCGGGACGGCATGTACATCTTGCTGGCGGCCTCTCCCAGGAACAAGATGGCCGCAGGGTCCTGGCGTCCCTGCTTTTATAGCCGCGCTGACATGCGACCAGCCACCATTTCGTCCCCCTTAGCCTCTTTCCGGCTCCTCCTCTATCGGGGCGGGGTTTAGGCCTTCGCGCCTCCACTACTCGAGGAGACGCTCGAGTGGGAACTCGTCGCGCCCAAGATGGCGGCTTTTCAAATTTTCCGGCCGGACACCTGCGGCGGTCACACAAGGCGCACTTCCACCAACCGGTAGAACGGTAGGATCCTGTTCGTGACGCCAAGTTGTCGCGGGCGGAGGAGGGGACGCTGCGCTCTCCCACTGCTCGGGTCCGGCTGCCGCTGCTGCTGTGACCGCTGCTGCTGGGTGGTGGCTCGAGCGGTGGGCCGGATCCCGGGGACTCGAGTGGCGCTCCTCGCCCGTGAGTGAAAAGGGGGGTGATTGGTTGTGGGGGTTTTGATTATGGATATTGTCCGTGACGCCACCCACGGTTGTGGTGATTTTGGTGACACCACCGCTGTTCTAGACGGGGATCCCGGGAGCGGTGACTGGGAGCAGCTTTGTTGTTAGTTCTCCCCTCCGTGGGTAGGGGGTTTGGTTGTCCCGGGGCCCGGTGATGGGGTAGGGATGGATGGCAGGCGGGTTACGGGGCCTGGGGAGGTGCAGGGTCGCGGGGGCAGCGCTGTGCCGCACGGCACGGTGGTACTCACTCAGCCCAATGATGAAGACACAGTTCTCGGTAAAACACACGGCTGGATGGACGGGTCCCACAGACGGCTGCGGTGTTGTTGCTCCCAGCAGGTTGGTGGCAACTGCCTTTCCCTGCACCTAAGATGTCTGTACGGTTCCAATGGGTTCCCACCGGTAACCCGCTCCCCGGCTTGGATATTGGCCGGAGGAGCCCCTTTTGCCCGCAGGCGCTGGCCCTGAGAAATGGTTGCCTTGGCGGTGGTGGTGTCTCTCTCACTCGGTTGGACTGTTGCCTTCTGTCGGAACTTGACTGTTTGGAAACCCAGGAGGTCCCCTTCACTAACGGATTCGGCAAATTCACGGCGACTCCTAGCCTTGCCGGGGTCCGAAAAGCCCCTGCCAGATGGTGCCGGCTTCTCTTTGTGTACCGGTCCGGTACCGCCGGGCTACCGCCCGTCCACGGTCCTCACGGTAGACTCCAATCGGCCACTCCTGCAGACGGTCACCACCGTCTGCCAACCTTGCTGCTCTGTCCGGGCCACACACCCGGACCAACTTCAGGCTGCTTAGCTTTCACTTTTCTCCTCTCTCAACACTTTTCCTCCTTCCACTTTTGCTGTCAAAACTAGACTCTGCTCTGCACTCAAGCTCTGCCTGAGCTAAACTGCCTGGTTTTCCCGCCTCCAGGACTGTGAACTCCTCGGTGGGTGGGGCCAACCGCCTGGCCCACCCCCTGGTGTGATCATCAGCACCTGGAGGAAAGCAACAATGGTTTTGTGTTCTGGCTGTGGTGTGCCTGCTGGGAGTGTGGGGTGTGTGGGTGTTGTGCTCTGTGGCCCCTGGCTTGTCCAGAGCGCCACAAATACCCTAAACAAATAGCATGATTAAACTTTTTCCCCTATTAAGCCCATAAAAATATTTAATAAAAATGCTGAGGCCATGTTTGCATGTATTATAAGTTTTACTTTTCACTACTGCTTTTTATCTACAGGTATCAGCTCCACATGACACAATAACAATCACAATAACACATGGGAAAGTGACAAGGACATATACTCATGCGAAAACAAAAGAGCAGGACAAGGAAAAAGAGAAGGAGACACAGATATAGGCATGGCACACCCTTCTAAAATCATGTAAAACACCGCAAGGTGACTCCAAGCGGAGTCTCCCTTTTTTCCAAAAATTGGGCCACACACACACCCATCCCTTCAGTGGCAGCACTTATGCCCCAGTTGTACACTTCACAGCTGGATTTGCATCAAGCACATTCAAAAATACGCCATACTTAACCGTCCCCAGGATGACACCGGGGTAGGTAGCAAAGTCTTTCCTGATCCCAGCTCTGTGCATCTTGGATCATTTTTAAAAACAATGTAAGCAAGGGTTACTCCAAGCGGAGTCTCCCTTTTTTTCCAAAAAATGGGCCCCACACACACCCACCCTTCAGTGGCAGCACTTGTGCCCCAGTTGTACACTTCACAGCTAGATTTGCATCAAGCACATTCAAAAATACGCCATACTTAACCGTCCCCAGGATGACACCGGGGTAGGTAGCAAAGTCTTTCCTGATCCCAGCTCTGTGCATCTTGGATCATTTTTAAAAACACAGCAAGGGTTACTCCAAGAAGAGTCTCCTTTTTTCCAAAAATTGGGCCACACAGACACCCCATCAGTGGCAGCACTTGTGCCCTAGTTGTACACTTCACAGCTAGATTTGCATCAAGCACATTCCAAATCCACAAGCATTTACTCTCCCCAGGATGACACAGGGGTAGTAAATTCCTTGTGGATCCATGACTTGTTCATTTTGATGAACGTTAGTCTGTCCACATTGTCACTGGACAGACGCGTGCGCTTATCTGTCAGCACACACCCAGCAGCACTGAAGACACATTCAGAGACAACGCTGGCAGCTGGACACGACAAAATCTCCAAGGCGTAAGTGGAGAGCTCTGGCCATTTTTCAAGATTTGAAGCCCAAAATGAGCAAGGCTCCATTTGCAAAGTAATGGCATCGATGTTCATTTGGAGATACTCCTGTATCATCCTCTCCAGCCGTTGACTATGTGTCAGACTTGTTGTCTCTGGTGGCCTTGCAAAGGAGGGTCTAAAAAATTATGAAAAGATTCAATAAAATTGCTGTTACCAGCACCAGATACGGTGCTACTGGTACGGGTAGACTGTTGAAGATGACGAGACCGTCCCATGTTTGTCAAGTTACAACTGGGAGATTCACTCCCTGCACCTGCACGGTTGTTTGGTGGAAAAGCCGAGCTAAGATCGAGTAACAGCTTCTGCTGATACTCCTGCATACGTGCGTCCCTTTCTATGGCTGGAATTATGTCACAAAATTTGGACTTGTACCAGGGATCTAATAGTGTGGCAAGCCAGTAGTCATCATCACTTCTAATTTTGACAATACGAGGGTCATGTTAGAGGTAGTGCAGCAAGAAGGCACTCATGTGTCTTGCGCAGCCATGCGGACCAAGTCCACGCTGTGTGTGTGGCATAGAGGTGCTAACCGTTCTTTCTTCCTCTGACATCTCCCCCCAACCTCTTTCAACTGAAATTTGACCAAGGTCTCCCTCATCCGCTGAGTCTTCCATGTCCATGGACAGTTCGACCTCCATTTCGTCATGTTCTCCTGCACCTTCCTCAACATTTCGCCTGCTACCATGCGCCCTTGTTGATCCCTGTCCCCCATGGTCCCATGCCTGCCGCGTTGGTGATGATGAACGTCTGGACATTGGTGATGTTGTTGTGTCTTGCGCATATGAATCCTCCTGTAGTTCCTCCCCTTCCTGTTGTCCCACCCCCTAACTCCGAATAGTGTTTAGCGTGTGCTCCAGCATGTAAATGACTGGAATTGTCATGCTGATAATGGCATTGTCAGCGCTAAACATATTCGTCGCCATGTCGAAACTGTGCAGAAGGGTGCATAGGTCCTTGATCTGAGACCACTCCATCAGGGTGATCTGCCCCACCTCTGCATCTCGTTGGCCCAGGCTATACGTCATGACGTATTGCACCAGGGCTCGGCGGTGCTGCCACAGTCGCTGTAACATATGGAGAGTCGAATTCCAGCGTGTCGCCACATCGCATTTCAGGCGATGAACCGGTAGGCCGAAAGACATCTGGAGCGATACAAGTCGCTCAGCATCGGTGGTTGAACGGCGGAAGTGAGCAGACAGTTTTCGTGCCCTGTTCAGAAGGCCATCTAGGCGGGGATAGTGTGTTAAAAATTGCTGGACAACAAGGTTCAACACGTGAGCCATACAAGGCACGTGTGTCACCTTGCCCAGGCGAAGGGCCGCACCCAGGTTTGCAGCATTGTCGCACACGGCCTTACCAGGCTGCAGGTTGAGTGGAGACAACCATTTATTAAACTCAGTCTCCAGAGCTGCCCACAACTCATCCGCTGTGTGACTCCTATTTCCAAGACATGTCAAGCTAAAGACCGCCTGATGCCGTTGCGCTCTGCTGCCAGCATAGTAATGAGGGGTGCGTGATTCCTTCTGCGCAGTGAGAACACTGGTGGCCTGACCAGGCAGGCTTGGGGCGGAGGTGGAGGACCCAGATGAGGTGGAGGAGGCAGAAGCAGTGGCGGAACTTGGACAGACAGAGGATTGACACACAAGTCGTGGGGACGGCAAGACTTGTGCAGCAGACCCTTCACCATCTATCAACATAGTTACCCAGTGCCCAGTCAGCAACATGTAACGTCCCTGTCCATGCTTACTGGTCCAAGTATCGGTGGTGAAATGCACCCGTTCACACACAGAGTTTCTCAAGGAAGCGGTGATGTTGTGTGCGACATGCTGCTGTAGCGTGGGCACACCTTTCTTAGAGAAGTAGTGGCGACTGGGCATCTGGTACTGGGGCACAGCAACAGACATAAGGTCTCTAAAATCCTGTGTGTCCACCAGGCGGAAAGGCAGCATTTTGGTAGCATAGAGCTTACAGAGGGATAAAGTCAACCTCTTAGCTTTGTCATGGGTCGCAGGAAATGGCCTTTTATTTGTCCACATCTGAGGGACAGATATCTGGCTGCTGTGTGTAGACGGTGTTGAGTAGGGTGTCCCTGGAAAAATGCAGGTTTGTGAGGAAAGTGTAGGCATAGACATGATGTTACCTTCCTCCAACGTTGGTGCTATCGATGTCTGAGAGAGCTGTACACACGCACTTGTTTCCCCTTCCAAACCAACTGACGACCTACCAAGCAAACTGCCTGTTGCGGTTACAGTGGTGGAAGTTGTGCGTGGAAAACCAGGTGTGACAGCTGTCCCCACAGTCGTAGAAGATGAAGATCGCGCGGATGCACTGGAAGGGGCAGGCGGTGGATGGTTCGCTCCGCTAGGCCGCATTGCAGCACGGTGAGCGACCCACTGGGATATATGATATTTATTCATGTGACGATTCATGGAAGAAGTTGTCAAACTGCTGAGGTTTTGCCCTCTACTAACAGAATCACGACAAATTTTACAGATCACATAATTTGGGCGATCTTTTGCTATGTCAAAAAAGGACCAGGCTAGGCAAGGCTTAGAGGGCATGCGACCTGTTGGTCCACCCCGACTATTGCTCAGAGGCACAGTGGTGGCTGAGGATGCAGTTGTAGACGTGCTACCAGTACTCCGACTCTGTCCAGGAAGGCGCAAGGTAACTTCGTCGTCAGTTGCATCCTCCTCCACCATCTCTGTTGACCTCCTCGAGGGCCTGACTGTGGGTTGACAGTAGGTGGGATCTAGAACTTCCTCATCAATTGTTGTGTTTGCACTCCCCTCACCCTCAGACCGAGCCTCTTCCTGACGTGAACCAATATTTAAGTTGTCATCCCAATCTGGTATCTGCGTCTCATCGTCATCAGTATGTTCCTCATTGTCTATTACAACAGGTGTTTCAGTTTGTGAATAAGGGTCAACATTATGCTCAGAAACTTGGTCATCACGGCCTGAATCTGAGTCACAAAGGTTCTGGGCGTCACTGCAGACCATTTCCTGGTCTGTACTCACTGTAGCTTGGGAGCAGACCTCTGATTCCCAGGCTATAGTGTGACTGAACAGCTCTGCAGACTCAGCCATCTCAGTTCCACCATACTGTGCAGGGCGGATGGAGACTTCAGAACTGGGAGAAAGCAAGTGTGATTGGGATGACAACTCAGAGGACTGGTGTTTTTTGGATGCGGTAGTTGAGGTGGAGGCGAGGGCACTTGTTGGACCACTTGAGATCCATTCAAGCATTTTCTTTTTTTGGTCATCATCTACCTTTGTTCCAGTTGTTCGTGTCCGTAAAAAAGGGAGCACATCGGATTGTCCACGGTAAGTAGTAGACATCTTACTTTTGCTGGAAGATGGTCTATCTTCAGCAGATGTTAATGGAGCTTTGCCACCTTCCCCACGGACAAACCCTTTTTTTCCTTTTCCAACACGCCTCTTCCCCTTTCCACCAGCATCTGTCATTTTGCCACTCATTTTGATTGCGACAAGATTGTGCACTTAAAATGTGGTAGTAAAAATTGAGAGGTGGTGTAGATTGCAGCGGTGGTCTATCTTTATTAACAGCAGAATAAACAACAATAACTATCCCTGACAATGCAACTACGGCCCTTAACTAGCAGCATAGTTTGCTAGTATAATGGCTTAGTAACAATGAGTTTGAGTGTGCAATGCAGAGGTGCTGCACATAGGTTTGCACCAGTGGGACACTAATGGAAGTCCAACAGCCACTTTTAGGATGCCACTAAGTTTCCTCAGTGTTTGCGAATATAATGGCTTAGTAACAATGAGTTTGAGTGTGCAATGCAGAGGTGCTGCACATAGGTTTGCACCAGTGGGACACTGATGGAAGTCCAACAGCCACTTTTAGGATGCCACTAAGTTTACTCAGTGTTTGCTAGTATAATGGCTTAGTAACAATGAGTTTGAGTGTGCAATGCAGAGGTGCTGCACATAGGTTTGCACCAGTGGGACACTAATAGAAGTCCAACAGCCACTTTTAGGATGCCACTAAGTTTACTCAGTGTTTGCTAGTATAATGGCTTAGTAACAATGAGTTTGAGTGTGCAATGCAGTGGTGCTGCAAATAGCTTTGCACCAGTGGGACACTAATGGAAGTCCAACAGCCACTTTTAGGATGCCACTAAGTTTCCTCAGTGTTTGCGAATATAATGGCTTAGTAACAATGAGTTTGAGTGTGCAATGCAGAGGTGCTGCACATAGGTTTGCACCAGTGGGACACTGATGGAAGTCCAACAGCCACTTTTAGGATGCCACTAAGTTTACTCAGTGTTTGCTAGTATAATGGCTTAGTAACAATGAGTTTGAGTGTGCAATGCAGAGGTGCTGCACATAGGTTTGCACCAGTGGGACACTAATAGAAGTCCAACAGCCACTTTTAGGATGCCACTAAGTTTACTCAGTGTTTGCTAGTATAATGGCTTAGTAACAATGAGTTTGAGTGTGCAATGCAGTGGTGCTGCAAATAGCTTTGCACCAGTGGGACACTAATGGAAGTCCAACAGCCACTTTTAGGATGCCACTAAGTTTACTCAGAGTTTGCTAGTATAATGGCTTAGTAACAATGAGTTTGAGTGTGCAATGCAGAGGTGCTGCACATAGGTTTGCACCAGTGGGACACTAATGGAAGTCCAACAGCCACTTTTAGGATGCCACTAAGTTTCCTCAGTGTTTGCTAGTATAATGGCTTAGTAACAATGAGTTTGAGTGTGCAAAGGGCAGGAGGGTACAGTGGCAGGGTTGTGAGTCTGGGTAGAGGAAAGGAAGCCTCCCTTTCTATCCGTCCTAATGGGGAAATGCAGCGAGGAACTCCCTGACCTTAGCTACACAGACGCTGTCATCTTGTGTAGCTGTTAAAATCTGTTTTCACGGACCTGACTGTCACCTATGGCTCTGACCCTGCCGGTATTAGCCCTTACAAGGACTAATAGAAACTTCTATCCCTATTCTGTATAGCGCTGTGTATAGAGCATACACAGCAGTATCGGAGACAGGAGCTACACCAGCGGTGACTGACACCAAGACGCAGAAGGCAGACAGTGGCGTGCTGGAGGAAATTGTCCGTTTTTATAATGCATGGACATGTGACATGGACATCCTATCACACATGCCATTGCTTCTCTGGCTAAAAGTCCACTTAGCTGTTTGTGTGTCTGGGATTGGCTGACATGCTGGCCCGCCCCACTACACGCGCGCGCTTGGGGAAGGAAGACAAGGAAAAAAAACAAAATGGCGATCGCCATTATCCAAACAGCAGTGATCTGAATGCGCTGTTCCCGCACACTATAAGCTGAAATTTCATAATAGTGTGAGTCACAGAGTGACTTACACTATTACAGCGGAAAGTCAGCTAGTAATTAGCTTGTCTTTTTGCTGCTAGAACCGTTCTCGAACGTATCTAGAACTATCGAGCTTTAGCAAAAAGCTCGAGTTCTAGTTCGATCTAGAACAGCCCCCAAAATCACTCGAGCCGCGAACTGGAGAACTTCAAACCGCGAACCGCGCTCAACTCTAGTCATGACCAAGCAGTATGAGTGTCCTGAGGCAGAATACCCAATCTGTACATAGTCAATCATCAAGATTTCTAGGGGTGCAGACATGAAGATGGCATGGATAGGGGCCCGTTGTTCAATCCTCAAGCTTGGCACTTCAGACATGCCTCAGTTACCATAACTCCCAAGTCAGGGCAATATACTAGCCATTGGAGCCACTTGTAGTTCTTATCGCTCCCAAAATGTGCGCCCTTTTCATGGGCTTCTCGGGCGGCCTCTGGTCCCAAAGACATAGGAATAACAATCTGTTGTCGGTACTGCAACTCAGACTTTAAGTACACAGTCCAACACAGGACGTCCTGGATAACATTTAGCTTATCCTATTGCCTCAGCAACTTCTGGACTTCTGTGGTCAGGCAGGCCCTCTCTTCCGGCCGTGGCCAGACTTTGGTCCGTACCCACTCTTTCACTCTCCGTAGGTCTGGACAGCCATCCTGGACTCTCCCCCAATCATCCAAAGTCTTTTCCATCACAATTGACATCCCAGAAGCCACCCCACTTGAATGTGCCAAGTTCCGGAATAGAGGTAATCGACCGAGATTCGGTGTTTCAGTGTCCTCTAGCTCCTCATCGGCATTCTGGGTGGGCAATCCTACAGGAACTCGGGAGAGTGCATCAGCATTGCTATTCTCCCTTCCTGACCGAAATTGGATGCGGTATTGGTACTTGGAAAGGTGAGCCATCCACCTCTGTTCAAGAGTTCCTAGTTTGGTGTTCACTAAGTGTGCTAATGGGTTATTATCGGTCATTACAGTCACTTCGGCACCCGTCAGATACTCAGCAAACCTTTCTGTCATAGCCCATACCAGTGCCAAAAGCTTCAACTTAAAGGAACTATAGTTGTCGGGGTTGCGCTCTGACTCCCTCAGAGACCTATTGCCATAAGCAATTACTCTCTCACGTCCATCTTGAATTTGTGATAGTACTTCCCCCAGACCATGTAAACTTCCATCAGTATATAACAAGAATGGAGCATTGAACCGCGCATTGGCCAAAACCGGGGCATGCGTCAAAGCCTTTTTTCAGAGGAGGTGTGATGGTGCGGGGGTGCTTTGCTGGTGACACTGTTGGGGATTTATTCAAAATTGAAGACATACAGAGCCAGCATGCCTACCACAGGATCTTGCAGCGGCATGCTATTCCATCCGGTTTGCGTTTAGTTGCACCATCATTTATTTTTCAACAGGGCAATGACCCCAAACACACCTCCAGGCTGTGTAAGGGCTATTTGACTAAGAAGGAGAGTGATGGGGTGCTGGCCTGGCCTTCACAGTCAATAGACTTGAACCCAATCGAGATGGTTTGGGGTGAGCTTGACCACAGGGTGAAGGCAAAAGGGCAAATAAATGCTAAGCATCTCTGGGAACTCCATCAAGACTGTTGGAAGACCATTTCCGGTGACTACTTTTTGAAGCTCATCAAGAGAATGCCAAGAGTGTGCAAAGCAGTAATCAAAGCAAAAGGTGGCTACTTTGAAGAACCTAGAATATAACACATATTTTCAGTTGTTTCACACTTTTTTAAGTATTTCATTCCACATGTTTTAATTCATAGTTTTGATGCCTTCAATGTGAATCTACAATTTTTAGAGTCATGGATATAAAGAAAACTCTTTGAATGAGAAGGTGTGTCCAATCTTGTGGTCTGTACTGTATATATATTTATATTTATGATAATATGTACATTTTATTATGCAAATTCATACCTTCACCGAATATGTATTTTTCACTTCATATGTGTCTTGTTGAATGATTAGATTCACATGTTTATGCTCACATACCTTTCGTTTGTTCTATTTATTATTCCTGGTACTGCCTGTCATATTATGTGCTCTTTATTGTGTTCCATACTGGGGAGCGTACACTGGGAATAAGCAAGCATCGTCTATTCAGGTGGTGTTTCCTGCTGTGAAAACCATGTATGTCACATTGTTGGTATTCATTCCATGATGGGGGTGTACATGCTAGGCACACGTGTGCATCATCAATGGGGGTGAAGTTTCACCCCCACTCTAACAATGGATAACTTTTGTATTTTTTCTTAAAAAAGAACTTCAAAAGGGTTGGATAAAGTTCTAGAAGATCTCATACTTTATTACATGTCTCCTCATGGCAATTGGAAGCTTTGTAGTACATTCAAATCTAGTCTTCGAGATAATTTTGGCAAAGCTGACAAATTTAGATTTCAAAAATTGTGCTCATCTCTACGAGATAGGATAAATTCAAAATGTACTCTTTTCTTGCTCCACACAGGTGTAGAACAAGGTGAAAATACTGCAAGAGTTTGTATTTAAGGCTATGAAGGCACGTCAAGTATTTGGTTGTAGAAATTTCTGCACCAAATCTGTATCTCTTGGCAGAAAAACATAAGTTTTCAGTGTTTTTGACAAGTTTTTTGCTGCATTTGGATGCTTTTTAATTAATTTTTCAATGAATTTTCTAATAATTCTGGGGTAGAAAATACTGCAAGAAAGTTGAAAGAATTGACTTGCTGCAAATTTTGTTTCTGAACCAAATATGCAAGGGAAAAAAAAAACAACATATGCACAAAACTTCAGCATTCTCATTGACTTTACTGGCGTAAGGATTTGCATGCAGTTCTACAACAAAACTGCACTAAAAATGCATCAAAACCCTTGTGCACATACCCTAATTGTTTTTTTTTATCAAATAATTTATTAATATTTTACATTTTCACTTTTTTATTTTTTTTTTACACCCAGGAAATCGCATGCATTATGATTGCTTTAAATGTAATGTTAGGTATTCACATTGTCACTACATTATTAAAATTTCTCTATTAATACTTTAATCTAATGACATAATATTCCATAGGAGATTTTTATGAAGGAATATAAATACAATATTTGCAAACAAGTTATGAAAAGAGAGAATACAAGTTAAGAGAATAAATGTTTTATCTACTTTCTGAATTTGCAGACTGTTCATTATATATCTTGGCACAACCTGCATTAAATGTACTCTGGAGCTTGTACTTGACAGTTAGGGGTGCTTTACACGCTGCGACATCGCTACCGATATATCGTCGGGGTCACGTCGTAAGTGACGTACAACCAGCGCCGGTAGCGACATCGCAGGGTGTAACACTAATGAGCGATGAACAACGATCACAAAATCGTTCCAAAACAGTGATCGTTGACATGTCGTTCATTTCCTTAATATCGCTGCAGCCACCGATACAATGTTGTTCGTCGTTCCTGCGGCACCACACATCGCTATGTGTGACACCGCGGGAGCAACAAACAACTCCTTACCTGCGTCCACCGGCAATGCGGAAGGAAGGAGGTGGGCGGGATGTTACGTCACGCTCATCTCCGCCCCTCCGCTTTAATTGGCCGGCCGCTTAGTGACGTTGCGGTGACATCGCTGTGATGCCGAACGTCCCTCCCCCTTGAAGGAGGGATTGTTCGGCAGTCACAGCGATGCCGCCGACCAGGTAAGGATGTGTGACGCTGCCGTAGCGATAATGTTCGGTACGGCATCTCATCTCCGCCCCTCCGCTTCTATTGGCCGGCCGCTTAGTGACGCTGCAGTGACGTCGCTATGACGCCGAACGCACCTCCCCCTCGAAGGAGGGATTGTTCGGCGGTCACAGCGACGTTGCTGACAAGGTATGTGCGTGTGACGGTGCTGTAGCGATAATGTTCGCTACATCAGCGAGCACCAAATGTCGCATGAATGACAGGGGCAGGTGCTATCACGCTCGACATCGCTAGCAATCGCTAGCGATGTCGCAGCGTGTAAAGCACCCTTTAGAATTACACATTTATGGCAGTGTGCAAACAATTTATCGGACATGTGGTGAAATGTGATTGACAGCTATGAAAGCAGAATACCTTGATCAAAGCCATTTATACTGCGAGATGCAGCAGTCAATAGTGATTTCTGCATGTCAGTAGGGTCTGTCCAGCTGATTGTCTCAAACCGTGGCAGTTCAAATATTTCAAATTTGGTGCAAATTGTTGCATTTTAGGTAACATCTTTTGTGTCAATAAAACATGTCCTCTTTTTGACTGCGGTGGAAAACGTATATAAGACCCATAATAAGGTGTTAGGCATGTACCATTTATTTGCCATGCTTATACAGAAATTGCTCCAGAAATAAATGGACATTTTACTTAGAAAACTCCCTCCATATGTATAAAAAAGTAAGTAAAAAATAAAGCATTTAAAAAATAGGAAAAAAATATACTGACATCCCAACCCAACATGATCCTTGTTAATAAAATACAATGCTATGCATCCACAATATCACAACAGAAAAAGAATCCTTTAGGCCACATGCACACATTGAGTATTTGGCAATTTTTCTTACCTGCGTATTTATAAGCCAAACCCAATTGTGGAATAGTCAGAGGAAAAGTATAAGGCTGTGACCACACGAGCACTACTGCGACTGCATCGCATGACACTCGGCTCCCGCTCTGCTGGAGTGTAAGCCAAGTGTAATGCCACTGTGATCACAGCCGCGGAGGACAGGGCGGGTGCTGAGGAGGAGAGGGGGGGATTAATCTCCCTATCTCCTCCATTGTCAGCTGATGCGTATATCGCACTGCACTCCACTGTAATGCGAGTGCAGTGCGATGTTTCTCTGGTACCCATAGACTTGTATGGGTGCGAGAAAAAACAAATCGAATTCTACCCACAGCATGCTGCGATTGTTTTTACAGTCAGATTAGGGAGGAGAAAAAAATTGCACATGGGTATGGCTCCATAGAGTAACATTGGTCCGAATGAAATGCGATTTTTTTTTTTTTTTTAGCGCATTCCTCTTGCTCCGTTTTACTCGCTGTGTGTCCTTAGCCTAATAGAAACACAAGCACCTCTTCTGCAATTTATACCCACTCCTGATTATGGATTCCAAATACTGAAGGGAAAAAAAGCACCAAATACTCAACATGTGCACGTGGACTTACGCTTCAAAAACAGAAAAAAAAAATAGAGAAATACACTTTTTTTCTAGCGTTAAAAATGATAAAATCATGAAATCCTTTGTATAACAAATTATTTCTATCCTAGAACAAGAATATACATTAAAGACAATATTTGTCTCTCTAGTCATTAAAAGGAAAAAATACCATGGTGCTGAGTTTGTTAATCCATACAGTTTAATAACTGATATATTATCAGCTGTTTGTATCAGTATTTGGTAAATTACATTCTTCGAAAGGGAAACACACATAGGAACTTTCCCATGTAAATTCACTAGACCACGTAGTCTTATTTGCTTATAAAATACTCCCCGAGGCCTAATACCCTGGTTACATTAAACTTCAGAGTTCCTTTTCAGTGCACGTGAATGCATTTTCTCAGCAAATAGAAGCCATGGGAACTCCGTGAAGTAAAAGGTCTAGCTCACTTTCATACATTTCCATTCTTTTTCCAGCAGCTATTTATTTGTAGTTAAAATGTACATACATGTTCAAACACAAGCTAAATGCAGGCAACAGGATCAAGTTAAAGCGCACCAATCAGTAGGATTTTCATATATAACCTAAAACCAGTGCTAAGCACTCACTGAGCACAGCACTGCAGTGAGGTCACAGCGACAGCAGTGGACGCGCCGAGGAGACCGGAACAGTGGGGGAACGACGACAAGTGAGTATTAATCACTGTATGCTACATGCTACATGCTTTTTTGCACTCATGAACTCCTGGGTAGCTTTGGCTGTATGCTTGGGGTCATTGTCCATCTGTACTATGAAGCGCCGTCCAATCAACTTTGCGGCATTTGGCTGAATCTGGGCTGAAAGTATATCCCGGTACACTTCAGAATTCATCCGGCTACTCTTGTCTGCTGTTATGTCATCAATAAACACAAGTGACCCAGTGCCATTGAAAGCCATGCATGCCCATGCCATCACGTTGCCTCCACCATGTTTTACAGATCATGTGGTGTGCCTTGGATCATGTGCCGTTCCCTTTCTTCTCCAAACTTTTTTCTTCCCATCATTCTGGTACAGGTTGATCTTGGTCTCATCTGTCCATAGAATACTTTTCCAGAACTGAGCTGGCTTCATGAGGTGTTTTTCAGCAAATTTAACTCTGGCCTGTCTATTTTTGGAATTGATGAATGGTTTGCATCTAGATTTGAACCCTTTGTATTTACTTTCATGGAGTCTTCTCTTTACTGTTGACTTAGAGACAGATACACCTACTTCACTGAGAGTGTTCTGGACTTCAGTTGATGTTGTGAACGGGTTCTTCTTCACCAAAGAAAGTATGCGGCGATCATCCACCACTGTTGTCATCCGGGAACGCCCAGGCCTTTTTGAGTTCCCAAGCTCACCAGTCAATTCCTTTTTTCTCAGAATGTACCCGACTGTTGATTTTGCTACTCCAAGCATGTCTGCTATCTCTCTGATGGATTTTTTCTTTTTTTTCAGCCTCAGGATGTTCTGCTTCACCTCAATTGAGAGTTCCTTAGACCGCATGTTGTCTGGTCACAGCAACAGCTTCCAAATGCAAAACCACACACCTGTAATCAACCCCAGACCTTTTAACTACTTCATTGATTACAGGTTAACGAGGGAGACGCCTTCAGAGTTAATTTCAGCCCTTAGAGTCCCTTGTCCAATTACTTTTGGTCCCTTGAAAAAGAGGAGTCTATGCATTACAGAGCTATGATTCCTAAACCCTTTCTCCGATTTGGATGTGAAAACTCTCATATTGCAGCTGAGAGTGTGCACTTTCAGCCCATATTATATATATAATTGTATTTCTGAACATGGTTTTTGTAAACAGCTAAAATAACAAAACTTGTGTCACTGTCCAAATATTTCTGGACCTAACTGTAGGTTGATTAGCCGTACTGGTACAATACTTCTGGCAGCTTTTACCAGGGGCTGTCCTTCAATCTGGATGGAGTCAAGAAGAGCTACATAGTCCTCGTTGTCAATTCCTGGTCGAGCTCGACACCAGACTAGAGTCTTGCCGTTGGCTGACAGGGTAACTGGTTGTGCGTCGGTGATACGCACACGGCAGATCTCACCTTTATTGTTGGCAAACGTCTGTTGGGCACAAAGCACTTTGATAGTCCACTGAACAGCTTGCTTGTAAGGGGGAGAAGCAGAAGGGAGAGAAGCATGCAAGGCAGCGAGCAATTCAGTAAACACATGGCGAATGACATTCATGCCTAACACTACTGTTGTTGTATCTCCCTCAGCCTCAGTAACAATTACACCTTGACCTGGTAACTTGCGATCACCAATTTGGATTGTGGGTTCCCAGTAGCCTAGCTGGGAAATAGGTTGACCATTACTTGCAATTAAGTCTAACTTTGCTTTACTCACTGGATTCAGGAGATCAAAGTCCCAATTCTTTTCAAAGGCTTGTCGCTCAATTGTGGTGACTTGTGAACCAGTGTCCACTAAAGCTTCTAGAGGTATACCATTGATCCATATGGTTATATATGGGCATTTGGAGATGAACCGGGAAATCCATTGTGATTGTTCCTTTGGGCCCTTGGATTCACCTCCTGAGGGGCGGCCCTTGGCCTCGGGGGTGGCCCGTTTAACTTATAACATTGATACTTGTAGTGTCCAAGACATTCACAGTAAGTACAGTACACACAATCACCAGATAGTGGCCTTCCAGGAGGGGGCCTATCAGGACTCGGCCTACTAGAACATGGCTCTGGGGACAATGTCCGGTTTATAGATGATTCACATGATGCAAAGGGTTGGCCTTTTAGCTCCTTTAAGGCTTGGCATACAGATTCAAGGACTTGGACAAGTGCAGCCATGATAGGAGGTGCATGAATGAGAGTAGGGGCTTGCACAGACTGTGTGGCCTGCATAAGGGAAACAGGACAAAGAGGAGATACAGTAGAAATTCCAGCAGCAAGGTCTGAGGAATGAGGCGCAAGAGCATAGCTGGTGCAAGGTGAGTCAGTACTCACTACTCGCAGGGCTAGAGCTTTAAAGTCTAAAAGTCATGTTTGGATTTTGTGCTGCTAGCATGTGGAGTTGATTTTGTACTAGCCTGGAGTCCAAACCTTCCATGAATCTGTCAGTGATTATGTTTTCTGCAGCAGCAGGATCTATAGTGTCTATTTGCTGTAAAGCCCTGTAGGCAGACTGAAGGGCTAGTGCATAGTCCCTAAGAGTCTCACCTGGTCCCTGACATCTGTTGTAAAATTTGAGACGAACCTCGGTGGATGATTGGCGTTCAAATTCTTTTCTCAAGCGGGTGAGGATCTGTTCTACATTGGTTTTCTCGGTAGATGGCCAGGAACGGACTTCCTCAGCAGCTGGTCCATCAAGCTGTCCCAGGAGAAGTTGTACCTGCTGATGGGGAGAAAGTGAAAAAAGCTCAAGAGTATACATCATCTTTTCTTTGAACCCAACAAATGTAGGAGGATCTCCTCTGTTGCTTGGGAGACTAGAGGTTTCAATGAAGAATGGCATGCCGGTAGCCATGACAGGGGCTGGAACTGGGTTGGCGGCATTAGCCCATTCCACTGGAGCACTAGCTGATGATGATGATGATACAGAGTTAATAGACTCGGCCTGGTTATTATGAAGAGGTTCAGACATTTTGGTGATGATGCAAGTACTGTCTCTTTAAGAATAATGACGACACTATAGCTTTAAGGGATGCACTATTTTGCACCAACAAGGTCTCTGAGATGGAAGGCTCCCCCTCTTGAATATAGCACTGCTGTGAATGAGGATTTGCACTTATTTGAGTAACTTGAAAGGCAGGAGAGTAGAAGAGCTTATGCAGGTGCTGTTAATCCCAGCATATAACAGGAAACAGTGTTTGGCAGTATTCACTGGCAATATAGAGGTTAATGAGCAATGCTGAGACTTGTAGTGCAGTAAGAGAAGATAGGCACAGAGGAATGATCATGTTTGTGACGCCAAATTCAACCTTTGTAAGGGCCCAGGGACAGAGGACCTCAAATGTTCTATATGTCACAGTTTCTGTTCTGATTGCAGGGGCCGTGTTCCCTGGGTGGTCTACAAGGCCCTGATGTTCCCTGCTATCCACCCCCACACACTATCCACGGCTGATGGACAGTCCACAGACACGGTCTTGGGGATAACAGTTGCTTTAATATAGCAGGAACAAAGCAAATCAATATGGATTGTATGTTTCAGTCTTTTGTGGGTAGGCCACGGCAAATACAGCTTGGACTTGAATGCTGAAGTGCAGTTATGGTTCTGGAGCTTTTAAGAGCACGATTTGTTTCAGATTTAATACTTCTATGCTTTTAGAAGCAGGTTCAGAGTCTCTTGGAGCTTAGAGGGTAGATATGATAATAGATTGTACAGAACTGGAGTCCTGGGGTTAATTTCACTGCTAGTTCAGACACGTGCAGTACTTGAAAGCAAATGTAGAAAGTTGCCCAGCGCGCTACGGGGACCAGATGGCTGGTGCGTGGACAATGGCATGCAAGCCACTAATATTGCAGTGGGGCGGGAGACCCTCAACCTTCCCCAATCTGCATGCAGTAGGGTCTGGTATATAATTAGTATGCCCAACTGTCTCAAGAGATGCACAGTGTATATCTGGCCAGTGAGGATTCAGGATAGGAAGCCCTCAGTATATTGGCTGTAAAAGTCAGTAAATGGTGAAATTCTAGGCCTCGGGCCTAGTAGGAGTTTTGTGGTGAAGAGAAACTCCACATAATGTCTGCCCTCAGGGAGACTCAGCCAGAATCAGAACATTCCAGTTCTTTCTAGACAGAGGCTGGAGAATAGCTCCACCTATTGAGCCATCTGACCAAGAACTAGCCAATAAGATAACACCCAATGCACACTTCAGATTCTTACAGTTTTCACCAGTAGATGGTGCTAGAACACAACAAATGAAAAATGCTTTACTTATAACATATAACATAATATTACATATAAGCGAATGTACTTAAAGAAACAGACACAATCTGGACTGGGCCACTACATCTCCAGTTTGTTTTTTTGCATACTTTCTCACATTAAGGCTGGAGTCACACTTGCGATTAACTCGCACGAGTGCAATGCGAGAAAATCTTGCATTGCACTCGGACCAATGTTAATCAATGATGCAGCTCTGATCTGCTATCTTTTTCAGTCCAAATTGGACTGAGAAAAAAATCGCAGCATGCTGCGTTTTGGTGAGTTTCACGTGCGAGTCACTCCAATGAAAGTCTATGGGTGCATGAAAAAAAACGGATGTCACACGGACGACACACACACCATCCTAGTGACATGTGTTGTTCTAAATACATTTACCGCATGTTGCAGAAAACACTGGAAATGAGTGAGGTCTGTCGATGTCGATCAATCTCTATCTCTGTCAGTTGGTCTCTCTCTCTCTGTCTGTCGGTCTCTCTCTCTCTCTGTCGGTCTCTCTGTCGGTCTATCCCTCTTCCCCCCTCTCTCATACTCACTGATTACGGGCACGGCGCTGCACAGCGGTCACACTGTGGCGGCTTCTCTTTTGAAAAAGCCGGCCGCTCATTATTCCATCACGTATTCACTGATTTCCCCGCCCACCGGCACCTATGATTGGTTGCAGTCAGACACGCCCCCACGTTGAGTGACCGCTGTCTCACTGCAACCAATCACAGCTGCCAGTGGGCGGGTCTATATCGTGCAGTAAAATAAATAAATAAATAATTAAAAAAAACCGGCGCGCGGTTCCCCCAATTTTCATACCAGCCAGGGTAAAGCCATACGGCTGGAGACTGGTATTGTCAGGATGGTGAGCGTCACATTATAGGGAGCCCCCCACCCTAACAATGTCAGCAGGCAGCCGCCCGGAATTGCCGCATCCATTAGATGCGACAGCCCCGGGACTGTACCCGGCTCATCCCGAATTGCCCTGGTGCGGTGGCAATCGAGGTAATAAGAAGTTAATGGCAGCAGCCCATAGCTGCCACTAAGTCCTAGGTTAATCATGGTAGGCGTATCGCCGAAATACCTTCCATGATTAACCTGTAAAATAAAGAAAATAAAGGCATACACCAAAAAATCATTTATTTGAAATAAATAACAAAAAAACCCCCTCTTTCACCACTTTATTAAACCCACAAATATCCCTCCAGGTCCGATGTAATCCACAAAGGTCCCACGACCCTTTCAGCTCTGCTACATCAGAAGCTGACAGAGAGCGGTCACAGACCATGACCGCTCTCTGTGAGCTCCCTGCAGCTACTGAAATGAGTCGTGCTATCAGCGATGACGTCACTCAGGTTACCCGCGGCCACAGATCTCAGCGGGAGGACTTCTGCTGTGGCCGTGGGTAACCTCAGTGACGGCACCGCTGATCGCGCAGGTCACTTAAGTCACTCAGGGGATTTGCGGTCACCGGTGAGACCTTCAAGGGTGAACAAAAATCAGGCCATGACACACAGACAGAGCTGCGGGATGACAATGAAGTCGGGTGAAGTTCATCCGACTTGATTCTGATCCCGCGGCTCTGTCTGTGTCTGCTGTCAGCGGCCATGTAGCAGAGCTGAATGGCAGATGACATAGCTGCTGAGAATAAAAACGGATCCCATACGGATCACACACGGATTGCACATGGACTACATTCATGAGAAAAATCACAGAATTGCATTGCAGTTGCATTGTTCACGGATCAACACTCGGACAGAGCTCATGCTACTTTCTAGCATGAGACTCGGTCCGATTTTACACTCGCAAGTGTGATTCCAGCCTTAGCTAACCACACTTGACATACATTTTCGCATCCAGCTTACTCCACTCCTCATACATCTTATCCCAAAAAGATCACTAGTTTGAACCCGTTTCAAAAAAGGTTTTTATTTTAATCTATTTTTTATTTTATTATTTTCAGTTCCTCATTTTTCATCATTTATCATTTTATTTCACTCAATTCATGTATCTATGAATTTATTTTTCTCACTACTATACAGTGCCTACAAGTAGTATTCAACCCCCTGCAGATTTAGCAGGTTTACACATTCGGAATTAACTTGGCATTGTGACATTTGGACTGTAGATCAGCCTGGAAGTGTGAAATGCACTGCAGCAAAAAAGAATGTTATTTCTTTTTTTTTTTTTTTTTTTAAATTGTGAAAAGTTTATTCAGAGTGTCATTTATTATTCAACCCCTCAATCCACCAGAATTCTGTTTGGTTCCCCTAAAGTATTAAGAAGTATTTCAGGCACAAAGAACAATGAGATTCACATGTTTGGATTAATTATCTCTTTTTCCAGCCTTTTCTGACTAATTAAGACCCTCCCCAAACTTGTGAACAGCACTCATACTTGGTCAACATGGGAAAGACAAATGAGCATCCCAAGGCCATCAGAGACAAGATCGTGGAGGGTCACAAGGCTGGCAAGGGGTATAAAACCCTTTCCAAGGAGTTGGGCCTACCTGTCTCCACTGTTGGGAGCATCATCCGGAAGTGGAAGGCTTATGGAACTACTGTTAGCCTTCCATGGCCTGGACAGCCTTTGAAAGTTTCCACCCGTGCCGAGGCCAGGCTTGTCCGAACAGTCAAGGCTAACCCAAGGACAACAATGAAGGAGCTCCGGGAAGATCTCATGGCAGTGGGGACATTGGTTTCAGTCAATACCATAAGTAACGTACTCCACCGCAATGGTCTCCGTTCCAGACGAGCCCGTAAGGTACCTTTATTTCAAAGCATCATGTCAAGGCTCGTCTACAGTTTGCTCATGATCACTTGGAGGACTCTGAGACAGACTGGTTCAAGGTTCTCTGGTCTGATGAGACCAAGATCGAGATTTTTGGTGCCAACCACACACGTGACGTTTGGAGACTGGATGGCACTGCATACGACCCCAAGAATACCATCCCTACATTCAAGCATGGTGGTGGCAGCATCATGCTGTGGGGCTGTTTCTCAGCCAAGGGGCCTGGCCATCTGGTCCGCATCCATGGGAAGATGGATAGCACGGCCTACCTGGAGATTTTGGCCAAGAACCTCCGCTCCTCCATCAAGGATCTTAAGATGGGTCATCATTTCATCTTCCAACAAGACAACGACCCAAAGCACACAGCCAAGAAAACCAAGGCCTGGTTCAAGAGGGAAAAAATCAAGGTGTTGCAGTGCCTAGTCAGTCACCTGACCTTAACCCAATTGAAAACTTGTGGAAGGAGCTCAAGATTAAAGTCCACATGAGACACCCAAAGAACCTAGATAACTTGGAGAAGATCTGCATGGAGGAGTGGGCCAAGATAACTCCAGAGACCTGTGCCGGCCTGATCAGGTCTTATAAAAGACGATTATTAGCTGTAATTGCAAACAAGGGTTATTCCACAAAATATTAAACCTAGGGGTTGAATAATAATTGACCCACACTTTAATGTTGAAAATTTATTAAAATTTAACTGAGCAACATAACTTGTTGGTTTGTAAGATTTATGCATCTGTTAATAAATCCTGCTCTTGTTTGAAGTTTGCAGGCTCTAACTTATTTGCATCTTATCAAACCTGCTAAATCTGCAGGGGGTTGAATGCTACTTGTAGGCACTGTATATGTAAAGAAATATATATATAAATATATATATATATATATTTTTTTTTTCTGTAACACGTTTATTTTTTTGACCTTTGACATTTCATGTGGTTTTTGGAGCTCAAAATTAAATGGTACACCTTCATAAGCTGGATGTCACTGCATTGCTTTATTTTGGTGATTTCTTGATGAAGAATAGCAGATTTGAAACACGTTGAATAAAACCTCACCGTACCATCAGATAATCCTAAACCTTAAGTTTAAAGTCTCCCACAACAGTGAAGACTGAGCACGACTGGTGTACACTCTGCATATGGAGCAGCAGCACATGTTTAAGCATATCGAATGTTTGATATGACACAACCTGTATAGGTGAACACACCATTGTTATTACCATTTTCATTGTATACTGTATAAGACCATATTGCACCCTATCATTCCCCAGAGCTTCTTCTCTGTAAAATTATTTTTTATAATTTTTAAAATTATTATTGAGTGTTTATGACATTGCAAGCTTAACCCCTTAAAGGGAACTTTTCACCACTTTTTTGACGTATAAGCTGCGGCCGCCACCACCAGGCTCTTATATACAGCATTCTAACATGCTGTATTTACTGTAAGAGCCCAGGCCACTGTGAGAACATGAAAAACATTTTATAGTACTTACCTAATGGTCGCTCGGATGGCCAGATGGGCGTCTCCGTTGTCCGTTGTCTTCTTTCGGCTATTTTCGTCCTCCTTCTTCTCTAGCCGCGGTGCATGACGCGTCCGACGTCATCCACACTCGCCGGCATTTAGATCCTAAGCAGGGCAGATCAAAGTATTGTAGTGCGTCTGCGGAGGATCGGCGAGTGTGTATGACATAGGACGCCTCATGCACACAGGAGTCAGAAGGAGGACGAAGATGGACGAAAGAGGAGGCGCCGGCCCTGAAGAACGGAGACGCCCATATGGCTAACCGAGCGACCGTTAGGTAACTATTATAAAGTGTTTTTTATGTTCTCATAGCTGCCTGAGCTCTTATATACAGCATGTTAGAATGCTGTATATAAGAGCCCTATGGTGTTGGCCGCAGCTTATAGGCCAAAAAAGTGGTGACGGGTTCCCTTTAAGGATGAAGCCAATTTTGACCTTAATGACCAGACCAAATTTTAGAAATCTGACATCTGTCACTTTATGAGGTAACAACTCTGGAACGCTTCAATGGATCACGGTAATTCTGCGACTGCTTTTTCATGACATATTGTACTTCATGATAGTGGTAAGTTTAGGACAATAATTTTTGATTTAATTTGAGAAAAAATTGGACATTTGGCAAAAAGTTTGAAAATTTTGCAATTTTCAAACTTTTAATTTTTATACCCTTAAAGCAGAGAGTTATATCGCACAAAATAGTTAATAAATTACATTTCCCACATGTCTACTTTACATCAGCGCAATTTCTGAAACAAAATTTTGGGTTAGAAAGGTTCAAAATTAATCAGCAGCAATTTTTCAACAACATTTACAAAATCATTTTTTTAGGACCACACCATATTTTAAGTGACTTTGAGAGACCTAAGTGACAAAAAATACCCCAAAATGTCACCATTATAATAACTGCAGACCTTAAAGGACTCAAAATCTTACCCATGAAGTTTATTAACCCTTCATATGCTTCACAAGAACAAAAGTGACGTGGAATGAAAAAAAACAAAAATGATCATTTTACCTAAAAATGTTGTTCTAACCTTAATTTACTGTATTTATTTATAGAAGAAATAACACAACAAAATTACACCAAAATTTGTTACCCAGTTTCTTCTAAGAGCGCTGATACCCCACATGTGGTCAGAAACCTCTGTTTCGATAAATGGGAGGGCTTGGAACAGAAGGAGCAATATTTGAATTTTGGAAAGCAAATTTGGCTGAAATAAATTGCGTGCACCAGGTTGCATTTTCAGGGCCAATAAGGTACCTAGATAGCAGAAACCCCCCACAAGTGACCTCATTTTGGAAACTAAACCCCTTAAGGATTTTATTCAGGAGTATAGTGAGCATTTTGAACCCACAGGTACTTCATATAATTTGATAACATTGTTGCTTTGTCCACTGTGTGCAACCTAGTCAAGAAGTTTACATCCATGGCTCTGTAGCTAACCTCCTTGGACATGGATGGCAGAGAAAATTGATGAAAGGTTGCAACGCAGGATAGTCTGCATAGTGGATAAGTAACCCCAGTCAAGATCCAAAGACATTCAAGCTGTCCTAAAGGCTCAGGGTACAGCAATGTCAGCATGAACTATCCATCCTTTGAATGAAATGAAGTGCTATGGCAGGAGATGCAGGAGGACCCCACTGCTGACAATGAGACGTAAAATAGCTAGATTGCAGTTAGATAAAATGTACTTGAGTTATCTAAAATCCTTATGGGAAAGTGTTCCTTTTAATGCTGCAGTGATGCTTTAAATCTAGGTCCCCTCTCCCCATACTTATACTCTCCCTCCGGCGTTTTCCTCTTCCACTCCAGCTGATGTCAGGAAGTGTGTGACCTTACAGCTGCTCCAGTATTTCAAGGAGTGTGTCAGAGGTCACAACTCAATGAAAGTCTATGAGAGCCTCATTCTGGCTATCACAGACATGCAGTGAGAGCTTGGGATATAACTTCTAATTTCCAGCCACTTAGAAGTTGTAGTCACAAGATGGCTCTGTGGGTGAACATGGCAGAGGGTAAGTATAAGACAGGGGGCAGGGTACTTAGACTAAAGGATGCTTTACACGCAGTGACATCGCTAGTGATGTCGCTTGTTAAAGCACCCGCCCCCGTCGTTTGTGCATTACGGGCAAATCACTGCCCGTGGTGCACAATATCGCTAGTACCAGTCACAAGAACTTACCTGCCTAATGATGTCGCTGTGGCCGGCAAACTGCCTCTTTTCTAAGGGAGCGGTTTGTGCGGTGTGACAGCGACGTCACACGGCAGGCGTCCAATAGAAGTGGAGGGGTGGAGAGCAGCCGAATGAAAGTCACACCCACCTCGTTGCTGGAGGACGCAGGTACGGTGCTTGCCGTCCCTGGGGTGTCACACGTAGCGATGTGTGCTGCCTGAGGAACGACGAACAACCTGCGTCCTGCACCATCAATGATATTTGGGATTTGAACGTGTCAATGATCAACGATTAGGTGAGTATTTTTGATCGTTAGCGGTCGCTTGTACGTGTCACACGCAACGACATCGCTAACGAGGATGTGCGTCACAAATTCATTGACCCCAGCGACATCTCATTAGTTATGTCATTGCGTGTAAAGCTCCCTTAAGGCCCCTTTCACACGTCAGTGATTCTGGTACGTTTGTGCTTTTTTTTAAACGTACCAGAATCACTGACATACGCATGGGTCTGCTCACACGTCAGTGATTTGTCACTGCACGTGTCTCCGTGCAGCGTAACCGCGTGTGCGTGATTGCTGCACGGAGACATGTCCATTTTTTTCTGGCATCACTGATGTTCCACGGACCACGCAGTGGTGTGGTCCGTGAAACACGTGCCAGAGAAAAACGTGCTTTTAAAATAATAAACATTTTAACTCACCCGGCGTCCAGCGATGTCCTCTGCAGCCCGTTCTCCCTGCTCCTTCTGAGCCGGCTGATTACTGTCGCACATATTCATGATGCGCGACACAGCCGACCTGGAAGCAGCTCCTGCAGGGGTCACCGCCGGCCGAATGCTGCGTCGCGGGAGGATTCAGCACCATGGACAGCGGGAGCGGGCACAGGTGAGTGAATCTCTAAGTGCAATCATGGGCCACGGAGAACGGAGCCCGGATTGCACTTAGACAACCCACGTGTGCCGTGATTTTCGGCACACACAGGGACATGTGCGTGTTTTACACACCAGTGAAAAAGTCACTGTTTTTCACTGACGTGGGAAACGGGCCTAAGGCTGAGGACATATTAGAGTATAGCATCTGAGAGAATCAGAGGCCATATGATAACGACACAATTCAAACTTTGCTGCAAGAGTTAGAGAAGAATTAATCTCTCCATCTTCTCCATTGCTTGACTCAATGTTTATCAGTCTGCACTCGGATGACATCCTAGTGCAGTCTCATGTTTCACATGCACCCATAGACTTGTAATCGTGCTATAGCATAGAATTAACTCTTTGCTCTGCCTAAACAAATATTGGACTGAAAATTTGAAAAGATTTATAATAAATTTAAAAAAAAAATTTAAAATATTTTTTAAGTCCGAAATATTAAGCTCCTTCCGCTGGATTTTGCGTTGCTGGTTTTTCCATTTTGTAAATACGGGACTCTCACTCCATCTCCATGTGGTCTGAGGACAAGCTACATCCATTACATTTTCTGGGCTTAAAAAGACACAATTACCGGTAAGTTGACATTTTCTTTTTTGTTTTTCTATTGCAATTTTTCATAGACTTGTATAGGTGCACGTGATCTGAGTTACACAACCAGTCACAGCATGCAGCATTTTTTTCCCATAATATAACATTGGAGCAAGTGTATGCAATAAAACATCAGATAGTGCTTGTCCGTGTTATACAGTGTTGTGAGTGAGCCCTTAAAGCACAACTCCAGAGGTGGGGAAAAAAAGAAAATGCTGGAGTGGTGCTTTAACCCCTTAACGACCGCCGATACGCCTTTTAACGGCGGTAATTAAGGGTACTTCTTCCGATCCGCCGCTTTTTAACGGCGGTCGGAAAAAAGGGTCTAGCGCCCCCCAGTGTCAGAAAATTTCCGGGGTCTCAGCTGCCGGGGGTAGCTGAGACCCTGGAGATCATGATTCTGGCCGGTTTTTCCGGTCCCCGCTCACCTGATGACCGGTATACACCGTATACCGATGATCAGGTTGCAGTAAATGACCGCGCCGGTAAAAAATCATTTATCTCCCATCTGGCATAAACAAACATGTCAGATGGGAGATAAATCTTTTTCCCGGTTCCCTCCGGTCCCCTCGGTATCCCCAAAGTGCCCCCCCGACCCCCAACCCCCTCCCGAAAATCCAAGATGGCCGCGCGCACCGCCGATCACAGCAGCGCGCCGGTCGCATTTACACTGTTCCTATGGTTTCTGTCGTATGTGCCATAACACATACGAAAGAAACCTGCTCCCTAGGCCCTGCCGGATCCCCCCCGGTGTTCCCCGGTGTCATACATACCTGTCGGAGCGCTGATCCCCCGCGGCCCCCTCCTCCGGCTCCTTCTCAGCAGACGCCGGTCACATGTGCAGAGCAGCTGACAGCTTCCTGTGTTCAGGACGCTGGCTGCTGCTGCTGCTCGGCACTGTGTGTGCAGCTGTGACCCGGGGAGAGTGGGTGCAGATTCTTTGCACCCACTCTCCTCAAATGGAGGGTCTGCCCTCCTAGAAAATGGGGGATACGTTCCCTGAACGTGTCCCCCATATTCTAGAAGGTCCAGAGTCGACGTGGGACGTCCAAATGGATTACAGTGGATTTTTTTTTTCTTTTCTTTTCAATAAATTGGTCAATCAGGGAATGTTTTGGCGAGTGTTTTTTCAAATAAATTTTTTTTTGTTGTCAATTTTTTTTTTTTATTACTGTCAATTAGTTATGTCGGGTATCTGATAGACGCCGTGACATAACTAATTGCTGGGCTTGATGCCAGGTGACATTACACACCTGGTATCAACCCCATTTATTACCCCGTTTGCCAACGCACCAGGGCGCGGGATGAGCTGGGGCGAAGCGCCAGAATTGGCGCATCTAATGGATGCGCTGTGAAGATGTAATTTACCCTCTCACTGTATATGCTGTGATACTATGTCATGATATGTATATTTCCCTGGTTGTATTAGTTGTAATTCATGTATTTTCTTGGGGGAGCTACTGGTCTCAATGTGTCTCTCTCATACAATTGTAGTCTTGGCATCTAATGTGATTATGTAAATAGCCTGTCCTCTTCTTTCCAGAGTTGTGTATCTAATCTGTAATTGCATTGGCCAGTGAAGGAATAGTCATTGTTCTTTACAGCAGGGGATCCCTTCATCTACTGTGGCTGGCAGACATATTGGAGCCCTGTGATGGACCAAACCATTGATGATAGGATGTGTGACCCCTACCCCCTGAACAAACATGGTGGGCTGGTCAAGCAGCACAGACAATGCATTTCCCTTTTTGTAACTTCAGAGTGAGCTGAAACTTGAAGAGAGCAGGAGCCCCAGCCTGGGTGGCTGTGGACACGGACGGAGCTAGGCCTGTGTGGCGGCCCGTGGGATTGTGTGGAACTCTTTGGACTACTGTAAAGACGATTGCTTTGTTATCCGGTCCGAGGATTGTCGGGAAGGGCCCCCGAATCTGTTTTATGTGGACTAATCGTGTGCTGTTCCTGTATTCCTGTTAATAAACCTGTTGGATCGTTCCTCGGCCTCGTCCATCCTTTGCTCTCTTGTACACCCCCGTCACAAACTGGTTGGCAGCGCTGGGATTAGAGCAGAAGGAATGGAAGACAACGGCCCATTAACATCTGGAATCAGAACCTCAGAGTACAAGAACTGGACTGTGGTGAGCCTACAAACAATGGCCCGTGAATTAGGAGTCGGTTACAAAGGACTCTCTAAGGAGCAACTAATTGAGGCATTGGAAAACGCTTGCCTGCAAGATGGCACCGAGGAACAATTTCCACAGCAAAGGGAGGAAAGACGGGAGTTGGAGGTAAATACCCAAAAAAGTCAATGGATTGTGTGGTATGAGGAGGAAATGGCACTGCTTGGAGATGAGGCCACCATAGAAGATAAGAGGGAGGCCATGCGTGGAGCTAAAGAGAAGGAGCGCAGGATGGAGGAGATGGCACTTCTGGATAAGGAGCTCGCTGTGGAAGCCGCGAGAGGTTCCAGACAGACTGTAACCCCAGCACCCATCATGAGGGAACTTCCCAGGGTGTCTCGCAAAGACTTTAAGCCGTTTAATGAGGCTGCAGGCGACATTGAGGGCTTCTTCCAGGACTTTGAGCATCAGTGTCGATTAATGGAAGTCCCGGACAGGGAGCGTGTCCGGCATCTGGTTGGGCTCCTAGAGGGGGGAGCTGCTGAAGCCTATAGAGCTATGGACCCTCGGTGGAACTGTGAGTATGCGGATATTAAACAGACTATTCTAGAACATTATGCTGTGACCCCAGACACTTACAGGACTCAGTTCCGTGCTTTAGCCTGTGATGGGGAAGTGTCTTTTAAGATATATGCTCATAGACTCAAACAAATATGTAATCGCTGGCTGGAGGCAGAGGAGGCCTTATCTTGGGAGACCTTCCTGCAGGTCATCCTAAAAGAACAATTCTTTGCCCAGTGCCCCGCTGAGATCCGGGAATGGGTGCGTGAGAGAAAACCAGCGACAGTGGAGGAAGCTGCTGCTCTCGCTGATGAGGCTCTCACCATCAAGCCTCAGTGGAGGGTTCTGTTGGAGGATGGAGAGACGCCTAACAGCTCCACAACACCGGATGCCCCCAGTTATTCTGTCCCCATTGTTCCCCGTTCCTCTAAGCCACCACATGTTGATACCCGTGTTAATGTGCCTCCAGTTGCTTCTACTGCACTTTCTGGAATACGCCGGGGAGCGGAAGTAACAGAGCGCAGGTGTTATGTTTGTAGGCATCCCGGGCATTTGCAGGCCTCATGCCCAGCCAGGCCATGGAGGAATCATCCTCAAACCCCTACAGCACCTTCAGGTGGGAGCCGGCCTCCAAGTTCCCCTACCCCTTACCCAAGAGGACGCCTTGGATGGAGGGAGACCCAGCTCAGATGCTATCAATGTGGACAGCCAGGGCATCGGCAAGTCTCCTGCCCAGCTGTTCAAATGAGGACTGATCCTGCACCCAATCGGATTGTTAATTATTTACAGCCCAGTGCCATGGAGGAAGATGTGGCACCGTTATGTGAGGACTGGCCTAGTGACTCAGCCCCCCATGTTGCACCACCAGGAGTTTACGGGGTGCGACCCGCAGTTATGACGACTTCTGCTCATCGAGGTAAGCACTTGCAGGAGGTTGTGCTGGATGGACAGAGACTTGTTGGATTTTGTGACTCGGGTGCTTTCCTCACACTGGCTGATCCCCGAGTGGTTCGGCCTGAGGCAATCCATAGAGGACCTGGGATTGTTATTGAACTGGCTGGTGGACAATGGAGGACTATTCCCACAGCCACTGTGGATCTGAACTTTGGTTTTGGGGTCAGGCGATGTGTGGTTGGGGTGATGGGTGGTCTGCCTGCAGCTGTTCTCCTGGGCAATGATGTGGGAGAGCTACGATGCCAATTCGTGGCTGCATGAAGCCACATGTAAGTAACGCTCTGCCTGTGTGTACTTAACCAGTGACCTGTAGAGGTCCCTAGTACGTACACAAGTTGGGAGGGGGAGGGATTGTGAAGATGTAATTTACCCTCTCACTGTATATGCTGTGATACTATGTCATGATATGTATATTTCCCTGGTTGTATTAGTTGTAATTCATGTATTTTCTTGGGGGAGCTACTGGTCTCAATGTGTCTCTCTCATACAATTGTAGTCTTGGCATCTAATGTGATTATGTAAATAGCCTGTCCTCTTCTTTCCAGAGTTGTGTATCTAATCTGTAATTGCATTGGCCAGTGAAGGAATAGTCATTGTTCTTTACAGCAGGGGATCCCTTCATCTACTGTGGCTGGCAGACATATTGGAGCCCTGTGATGGACCAAACCATTGATGATAGGATGTGTGACCCCTACCCCCTGAACAAACATGGTGGGCTGGTCAAGCAGCACAGACAATGCATTTCCCTTTTTGTAACTTCAGAGTGAGCTGAAACTTGAAGAGAGCAGGAGCCCCAGCCTGGGTGGCTGTGGACACGGACGGAGCTAGGCCTGTGTGGCGGCCCGTGGGATTGTGTGGAACTCTTTGGACTACTGTAAGGACGATTGCTTTGTTATCCGGTCCGAGGATTGTCGGGAAGGGCCCCCAAATCTGTTTTATGTGGACTAATCGTGTGCTGTTCCTGTATTCCTGTTAATAAACTTGTTGGATCGTTCCTCGGCCTCGTCCATCCTTTGCTCTCTTGTACACCCCCGTCACATGCGCCACTTCTGGGGCGGCTGCGGCCTGCTATTTTTAGGCTGGGAAGAGTCCAATAACCATGGCTCTTCCCACCCTGAGAATACCAGACCCCAGCTGTCAGCTTCACCTTGGCTGGTGATCTAATTTGGGGGGACCCTATGTTTGTTTGTTTTTTTTAATTATTTATTTATAAATAATTAAAAAAAAAAAACAGCTTGGGGAGCCCTCCAAATTGATCACCAGACAAGATGAAGCTGTCAGCTGTGGTTTGCAGGCTACAGCTGTCTGCTTTACCCTAGCTGGCTATCAAAAATAGGGGGGACCCCACGTCATTTATTTTAATTATTTTTTTTTTCTTTTTGGGCTAAATACAAGGCTAGGCACCCTTTAGTGCCACATGAAAGGCACTAAAGGGCGCCAGCTTAGAATATGCAGGGGGGTGGGACGTTATATATGTTTGACATCTATCCATTCATCCATTGTAGCATTTTAGGCTATGTGCCCACAATCAGGGTTTGCAGCATTTTGGGCGCAGATTGTTTTCCCTGCGTCCATAACGCTGCGTTGTGCAGTAGAAGCACAGTTGAAGGATTTTTAGAAATCCCGTGCCCACTGTGCTTCTTTTCTCCGCAGCATAAACCGACCTGTGGCGCAGCTTCCCGAGCCTCAGCATGTCAATTTATGCTGCGGAGATGAGTGTGCTCTGCAGGTAGCATAGAGCTCCACAGCAGCCTGAACCCAAATCGTGGGCATGGGCAGCTGCGTTCTCCCATGGACAACACTCACATCTCTGCAGGAAGGCTGACACTGTGTACTGGACGTCGTGTCGCTGGATCATGGCCACATAGCCTAAAAGAGAGAAATTTGTTGCTACAGCAACATTTTTGTGAAGTACCTGTGGATTCAAAATGCTTACTATACTCCTTAATAAAATCCTTGAGGGGTCCAGTTTCCAAAATGGAGTCACTTGTGGGGGGGTTTCTAATGTATAGGTACCCAACAGGCCCTGCGAATGTGACATGGTGCGCGCAATTTATTTCAACTTTTCCAAAATTCAAATGGTGCTCCTTCCATTCCAAGCCCTGCCATATATCCAAACAGAGGTTTTTGGCCACATATGGGGTATCCCTGCGATCACAAGAAATTGGATAACAACCTGTGGGGTCCAATTTTTGTTGTTGCCTCTTGAAAAAGTGAGAAATGTGATGCTAAAGAAACATTTTTGTGAAAAAAATGAAAATTTTCAATATGGCAACCTAAGCTTATCAAATTCTGTGAAGTATTCGTGGATTCAAAATGTTCAATATACACCTAGATAAAAGCCTTGAGGTTTCTTGATTCCAGAATGGGGTCACTTGTGGGGGCCTCCACTGTTTAGGCACTTTAGGGGCTTTCCAAATGCGACATAGCGTCCACTAATTATTCCAGCCAAATGTTCAGTCAAATTGCACTCCTTCCCTTCCAAGACCTGCCGTGTGCCCAAACAGTTGATTTCCACCACATATAAGATATCACCAAACTCAGGAGAAATTGCAGAATACATTTCATGGTGATTTTTTTCCTGTTACCCTTGTGAAAAAAAAAGCTACCTGGTTGAAGTAACAATTTTGTGGTAAAATTTTATTTTTTTATTTTCATGGCTCAACGTTATAAACTTCTGTGAAACACCTGGGGGTTCAGGGTACTCACCAAACATCTAGATAAATTCCTTGAGAGGCCTAGTTTCCAATATGTGGTAACTTGTGGTGGTTTTTTGCTGTTTACGTACCTTAGTGGTCCTCCAAATGCAACATGGTGCCCGCAATCTTTTTCAGCCAAATTTCCTTTCCAAAATTCAAATATTGCTCCTTTCGTTCCAAGCCCTCCCATTTGTCCAAACAAAGGTTTCAGACTACATGTGAGGTATCACCGCGCTCATAAAAAAGTGGGTAACAAACATTTGGGTCAAATTTTTGGAATTACCTCTTGAAAAAGTGAGAGAATTGATGCTAAAGCAACATTTTTGAGAAAAAAATTACAATTTTCAATATGACAAAGTAACGTTATCAAAATCTGTGAAGTACCTGTGGGTCCAAAATGCTCAGTATACCCCTCGATAGAAGCCTTAAGGGGTCTAGTTTCCAAAATGGGGTCACTTGAGGGGGGTTCCTGCTGTTTAGGTACCTTAGGGGATCTGTAAAAGCAACATGGTGCCCGCAATCTGTTTCAGCCAACTTTGCTTTCCAAAATTCAAATATTGCTCCTTTCATTCCGAGCTCTCCCATTTAAGCAAACAAAGGTTTCTGACCACATGTGGGGTATCGGCGCGCTCATAAGAAAGTGGGTAACAAAGTGTGAGGTCCAATTTTTGGTGTTACCTCTTGAAAAAGTAAGAAAATTAGTGCTAAAGTAACATTTTTAGGTAAAATGTTAATTTTTATTTTTTTTCATTCCATATTACTTTAGTTCCTGTGAAGCACCTGAAGGGTTAATAAACTTCTTGAATGTGGTTTTGAGTACCTTGAGGGGTGCAGGTTTTAGAATGGTGTCACTTTTGGGTATTTTCTGTCACCTAGGCCTCTCAAAGTCACATCAAATGGGATGTGGTCCCTAAAAAATTGGTTTTGTAAATTTTGTTGAAAAAATGGGAAATTGCTGATGAACTTTGAACCCTTCTAACTTCCTAACCCCAAAAAATTTTGTTTCAAAAATTGCGCTGATCTAAAGTAGACAAGTGGGAAATGTTATTTATTAACTATTTTGTGTGACATAACTCTTCGGTTTATGGGCATAAAAATTAAAAGTTTGAAACTTGCAAAATTTTTAATTTTTTTCTCAAATTTCAGATTTTTTCACAAATAAAATAAAAAAATATCATCCTAAATTTACCTCTAACATGAAGCCCAATATGTCACGAAAAAACAATCTCAGAATCACCGGGATCCATTGAAGCGTTCCAGAGTTATAGCCTTATAAAGTGACACTGGTCAAAATTGCAAAAAATGGCCTGGGCATTAAGTACAAATCTGGCTTCGTCCTTAAGGGGTTAAGAAGATTCAAATGTGAAAAATAAAACTATTATCAGCCTTTTAGTAAATAAAGACAAAAAGCAGAATTATAAAAAAAGAAGAAAGAACTGGATGGATTGGGACTTTAAAATAAGACTATAGGGTTATAGTACTGTAAAATCTCAAGTCATCCCATTAATTTAAATCCTAATCATCCAACTGAAGATTAGCATACAATTTTAAATGTGCTACTCTATTGTAATCTTGGAGGGAGTAATATATTATCCTAGAGGTAACAGCAGTTAAACACAGTTGACAAATGCTACATGTACTTATATAAATAACTATCTAGTGTTATTTTTACCTGAGCCTTCTATCGTTTTACTGCAACTTTGTGGCATAACAGTCCTCTTGTTTCCATTTATCTCCGTTTATTGATGTCCCTTTTGGTGTCAGTACAGGCAATCAATTTCTCTGTCACTTTGGAAGCTAAAGGAAATGTTAAGTGAAGTTATGGGAGATAGTGTGATACTGTGAATGTCAGCTTTCTCTTGAGCTAACTTTCCCAATCACATATTGGCACTGAAACTCATAAATCTTGTGAGTGACCCCAATGAACTCTAGAGTTTAGCCCTCACTAACAATGTTCTTGCCTCTGGTTAGTTTTATCAGCCTCTCCACTGACAAGTAAAAAGTTCACCAAATGTACAAACCAGATATACATATATCACGCTTAACCAAATCGTAGAATGAAAGGCAGCGAGAAGGAAACATTGACTGTCACTTTAGTGTTCTGCTTAAGAGCCAGTCCATTAATTATCACACTTTTCTTTTTTGGCATGAAAAGAATTTAACTGTGGCAGAATTAAGCATTTAACTTTTATCAAAAATGTGTCCTTTATAAATCATATAATTTGCACTTTTTCCAGTTTTATAAATGATGCTAATTAGTAAGAAGTGATAGATTATAAAGGAGCTGAAGTACTAATATTTTGGTAATAATTCCAAAATTCCATACCAAATTAGAAGAAATCAAAGACAATACAGTGTCTCTCATTAAATCTTCTTATCCTAAAGTCTTTCATGTTTCACCTTGATTTGGATAATCATACTAACAATCCATACTATGATATTAATTTCAGCTTGACCAGCCAACCACCTAATGTGTAGGATGGCCCACCAACCTCCAACAGCAAAACTACTTTGAATTCCAATTCCCATTCTTTTAGTTCTTTTGTGTCATAAGCCACCAACAGAAGTGCCTTGATCAGAGCTTTCGCCCATCTCTCAAATGACAACACAATCTGCAACTCAAAGCATTGGGGTTGGAAAAGATAGCTGTATGGGCATCTTAAAATGTATTAATGAAGCTAAAGATGCATGATTATCAGCTTTTCTAATTAAATGGCAAACAAATTCTAAGGGCGGCTTTGCACGTTGCAACATCGCACGTGCGATGTCGGTGGGGTCAAATCGAAAGTGACGCACATCCAGCGTCACTTTCGACATCGTAGTGTGTAAATCCTAGATTATACGATTAACGAGCGCAAAAGCGTCATTATCGTATCATCGGTGTATTCTCCGACATTTCCATAATGCCGGTGCAGAGACAGGTACGATGTAGTTCCTCGTTCCTGCGGCAGCACACATCGCTGTGTGTAAAGCCGCAGGAGCGAGGAACATCTCCTACCTGCCTCCCGGCTGCAATGAGAAGGAAGCAGGTGGGCGGGATGTTTACATCCTGCTCATCTCCGCCCCTCCGCCGCTATTGGCCACCTGCCGTGTGATGTCGCTATGACGCTGCATGACCCGCCCCCTTAGGAAGGAGGCGGGTCGCCGGCCAGAGCGACGGTCACAGGGCAGGTGAGTGCATGTGAAGCTGGCGTAGCTATAATGTTCGCTACGCCAGCTATCACAAGATATCGTACGTGCGATGGGGCGGGGACTATCGCGTGCGACATCGCAGCATCGGCTTGCGATGTCGCAACGTGCAAAGCCCGCCTTAGTCCATAAGGTACAACTGTTTGTGTTTTTTTATCTCAGAATTATTTCATTTCTTGCCCCTCAATTTTCTTTTAGAAGTGTTATTAGATTAGATAAGGATCAGGAAACATCTGCCTTCTTGTGGAGGCTGCATTTAGTACTATATAACTTATGTGCAGGTGTGGCACAGTTTCTGGAAAAGAGCAGCAATATTTTTTACCTCAGATAACCCCTTTAAACTCTTTTACTTTCTTCATCACAATATACAATATATAGGGAGAAAAAAAACAGTTGTATTGAAGGGAAAAGGAAAAAGGTTAACCTGCGCTGCTATGTGGGATAAGAAGATGTTCTTCAGTGATTTTAAGTCCTGAAGAAGGAGTTTCAATACTCTGAAACACTTAATAAATCACAATTTTGTCTTCGAGTAATGATCTTCTTATCCCACACGGCAGAACAGGTTAACCCTTTTCTCTCTCCCTTACATACATATGGGTCTTTGATATGCCCAAAGTAAACCATACTGTACACCTCACAATTAAATATTGAAAATATAACTATATCAGAAAAAATAAGAAGCACATAATGGGAAATCCAGTCAAATGTGGGGTTTTTATCGCTTTGTAGTAAATAAATGTAAATGTGAGAGGATTGCATATATTGCATATAGTTAGGTTTGTGATCATAGACCACCAATGGTTGCTAGAGAAAGGCTTCAAAAATGTTTAACCACTTTGGCGCTTCTTGGATTTCTGTAACTGAGAATATGACACCACATACTTAGCAAATGTCTATTTATATTGATTTCAATGTGCTTACAATGTTGTGTCAGATTTCTAGTAACAGGAATCTGATCACTGCCAAAAGGGTTTAGGTATTATATAGAGTCCTTTCATTCTGAAAGTCAGAGGTGGTTTTTTTACTCTGCACAACAATGACATATTATTTGATAGATTTTCCTATCTCACACACATAATGGAGACTTTTGTTTAAATATACAAATAATCCGTACTAGTGATGGATGAGCATGCTTAGCACCACTCAATACTCGATCGAGTATCCTGGTACTCGGGCGCCATGCTCGAGGCCTGGCCACGCATGTTTTACAGCTGACTTTTAGCCATTAAATATATGACAATTGCCTGCCAATCACGGTAATGCTGTAGCCATGTTTGCTACTGCATTACTGTAATTAGCTGGACACATTGAGTTTACTGATCTATATAAGACCCGGTGACACAATACTCGGCACACTGTACCCGAAAATAGTGTAGGGAAAAGTTTCTGCTGGAGAAGGGACAGTATATTTTAAGGTCACAGTACCTGCTGGTACTGTATTACTAACAGTCCTTTTCAGGGCTAATTCAAATTGCTTTTATTCTCTACTAATACCGCTCTGAGCTGTAATTAGTGTAGGGTTAGTTTCTGAAGTAAGTATATTCTATTTAGACAGGGTTCCTTGCGTTACAGACCTTGCTGCCACATACAAGCAACAATCCTTTTCTGAATGAATTTACATACATTTTACTCTCTAATATTCTTGCCCTTTTCTGAGTACATAATTTAAAATATGTAATCCTTGTGGTAAGGGACATGTAAGAGGATATCCCCCTGATGGTGGTTCTAGGTGAGCTTGCTGCAGGAGCACATGAAACACACTTACCATCTAGACCTAGCTTCCTATCTCACTTTGCAGGGGAATGCGGGACATCAATATTGAAGCCAGAACAGTGCGAGCAGGTTGTGGGTTGCATGATAGAAAATGCTTCCAGTCTGTTTACCGGCTCCACCCTGTATTCCACATGGTCCACTCTGACTAGTCAAGAGTCTGGACAACAGAATTTTCACCCTGACCCTTAATCCTCCCAAAATAGCGAGTCTCAATAGACAAGTGACCCAATACTTGGACACTCTGAGATTTATGGCTTTCCATTTATGGCATTTTTTGCTCTCTAACCATACAGGTTTCAACGGGGATATCAGGACAGTGTGTGCAGTCGTGCCCAAATATTTGAGCAGCCACAGTCAGTAGAAGCCTACAGTGTGGAATGACAATTTCTATCTAAAGAGGTGGATGATGATGAGGAGACAAAGTTGCCATCAAGTCATGTCAAATCAACAAGTAAGGAGGAGGACCAAAGTGAGGAAGTGGAAGAGGAGGTGGTGGATGATGAAGTTACTGACACAACTTGGCAAGGTGGAATGCAGGGCAAAACAGCAGTGTACAGTAGGAGAGATCTCCAGAACTGCAAAAGGTATGAAAGACAGTGAGGTGGACAGAGGGAGAAGGTGAGTAACTTTTTCAATGACAACCCACACACTGCCAGATCCTAGATCAAGGGTTATGTTTTCACCAGTCTGGTGGTGGGGGGGGGTGTTATGGAGACTGCAGAAGACAAAAAAAAACTGGCATTTGCAACCTGTGCCTTACCAAGCTCAGTAAGGGTCAGACCACTTCCAGCCTGACTACCACCAGCATGCTAACGTGCATGCCTTCCAAGCACTCAACAAGGTCGGCCTAATGCCTGGATCCACTGATTGTGTTTGCCAATCCTCTGTCCAGGATACATGGGTTGATGCCTCCTGCCCTACAACTGTTGGTGCACTTTTTCAACCATCAGCAACCACATCCACTTCCTTTTCTTAGAGCAGCGTTCAGCTAACTCTTCCCCAGGCCTTGGAATGCAAGAGGAAATACGCATCCACCCTCCCACATACCCAAACACTTAACAGCCACATCTTCAGACTGCTTGCATTGGAAATTTTGTAGTTTAGTCTTGTGGACACTGAGGCTTTCTGCAATCTGATGGAGGCAGCCATCCCTCGGTACCAGCCACTACTACTTCTCCTGGTATGCTGTCACCGCCTTACACAATCACATGTCCTATAATATCACCCGTGTCCTCACCAATGCAGTTACAAGGAAGGTTTCCTTAACCACCAACACATAGACAAGTGCTTGTGGCCAGGGACACTACATTTCCCTGACAGCACACTTAGTGAACATGGTGGAGGTTGGGACCCAGTCAGGGCCTCGAATGGCAAGCATGCTTCCGATACCGAGTTTCAGGCCCTAGTTCCATTAGGGTTTCCCCTACCTCCTTCACCAATTTCTGCATCCCCTTCTTCCTTCATCTGGAAAGAATGTATCACAGCCTCAGTGAAGCGGCAACAGGCTATGCTGAAATCAAGTTCTTTGGGTGACAAAGCCCACCTCCACAAAGGCTTTGAAAGGTCTAGCAGACCAGACAGATCTTTGGCTTTCACTGCTGAACCTTTAACCAGGCATAATCATGTGTCATAATGGATATAACCTGGTGGTGGCTCTGAATCTTGGTAAGCTGCCACACATACAATGTCTGGCCCACATGCCCAACTTAGTGGTTCAGTGCTCTCTGAAAACCTACCCAAATTTACCTACTTGTTAAGCTATGCCTCGTGTGCTCCCTTTCCTGCAAGTCAGCTGCAGCTGCCACCCATTTGGCACTGCTGCAGCAGTGCTTGCAAGTGCAAGCTCACTGACTGATTTGTGACCTACACGCACACTGGAACTCATCATTGCATATGTTGGAAAGGCTTTGTAAGCAGCAGAAAGCAGTAGTCGAATACATGCCCATCAGTATTATAGTCAGCCTCCACAAATAAAAACTGATAAGTGGCCATGGATGTCTGTGTGAGTCTCAAAAACTTTGAGTAATCAACCAAGATGGTTAGCAGTGATGATGCCATAATCAGTGTAACCATCCTGCTTCTGTGTCTGCTCCAACGCTCTCTGCTCATAATTAAATAGAAAGCTTTGCATGCTAACCAGGGGAATATAGAGGAAGAAACTTCACAGTGTGATTCTAACCAGCCTCATGCCATCTTCTCAGAGCACCTTGGGTGATAATTAGGAGCAGGACGCTGAAGAGGAGGAGAAACAGGAGATGGTTGCCTGCACTACAGAAGGTACTACCGACACCAGCTTCATGATGTATGTTCAGCATGGATGACATGAAGAGGAGGATCAGCAATAGGAAAAGGAGGAGGAGGTGGAAGACATGGAGTGTCATCCTCCATGTGGGAAAAGGGAAGTCTTTCCTCTGTGGAGCCTGCCCTACATGGCTGACTTTTTTATTCTGCTGCCTCTCCAGTGACCCTCATGTTATATTCATTTTGGCCAACATCGATTACTAGTTGTTCACTCTTCTCGACCCATGCTACAAAAGTAACTTTCCATGGCTCCTTCCTGCGGTGGAGAGGGTTACTAAAATGGTGAAGAATTGGTAAAAAAATTCCCATCTGACAACGCTGGTGGTAGAGGTAATAGTTCCTTGAGCAACCAAGGAAGAGAGATGAGGGAGACACTTAACAAGTCCATCAGAGACAGGGGAAAACTATCAAAGATCTGAGACAGTTTCATTAGACCCTTCCATCACCCAGGCCTTGATGAATAGAGAACTCTGACAAGGTGAGAAACATTTTGGAAGATGGTGATGGAGTACTATGCTGACCGTACCACCATCCACCAGGATTCCTCTGAGCTGTACAACCTTTGGATATCAAAGACGGACACATGGCATAAACTGTCCCTCTACACCTTGGAGGTGCTGGCCAGCCCTACAGCTAGTGTGGAGCCTCTGCGGCTTCAGGCGCCACAGGGTACTGCACCTCACCCGAGGTGCAGTATTCATCTCGGATATGGAGGAGGTTATCACCGGTAAACCACCACCAACCCACTCATCCAACAGATAATACGGGAGCTCTTTCACTGGGACTGGGCTAGGGTAGGTGCCGGGGTGGCCATCATGAGCTATGGGATCTCTTGCCCACTAGTTCAGCAACCCGGGAGGTTGGGCACCAATAGGGGAAGTTAGGAGCCATTTCACACACAACTCAGTAAAGCAGTTAGCACCAGGGAGCGTCCGCGCTAGGTCGGACTCAGGAACAGACAAGCAAGCAAAGACAAGAATAGCTAGGGGCCCGCGGGCTGGAGCTGGAGGCTCGACCCAGGTTACTAGGAAGAAAGGAGATCCCAGGGTTCACGGGGAGTGTAGCAGGCACCTGTAACCCCTTCCAGAGCCCAGGACCTGGGATGGAGGGAAACCATCAGAAGGAGATGTACAGAAGGAAACGCCGGCCTTGAACTCCAAAGTATTCGGGATCTGCTGAGGCCCATCACAGCGGGACATGGCACTCCAAGGGCAAAGTGACTTTAGTGAGTAAAAAGAACTTAAACTGCGCCATCCATGTTGTCCCATCATTACCGGTGCCCTCACCATCGCGCCCCTGAGCCATAGGCGACTGCTCCTCCCAACATCCTCCATGAGCTCTAAGGCCCTGGGCCTGAGAAATCTGTATGATCCGAGCTGCGTTATCATCCGCCCCAGAGAAGACTCCCCGCAGCGGCGGCTAATACTGGCCGCACACCACAGGTGGCGTCACGAATAGAAACTCTACATCTCCATTCCCCCATCTTTATTGATACCGCTGGGTTCACAGCACCGGGCAGGCCACCGTGGCGTCCCAGAAGAACCACGGCCCAGTGACATGTAACCCCTCGACCCCGTGAGCGTTTCACTAGTGTTTTGTCTGAGTGGGATTTTAGTGCTGCAGGGGCCATAATAATTGAAAGGCCAACTGACAGTGCTGACAGGCTCACTCTTATCAAAATGAACAAGGCCTAGATTAGCTCAGGCTTTTGAACCCCACCAAATGACAGAAGCAGAACATAAAGAAAACTAAAATGTTCCTTTTTTTGTGTTGTATTCAAATGAACCCCTCATCAAAAGAAGGGTATACAGTTCTTGTTTTCATCCTCTTACTTGTCCTTCTTCTCGTCCTTCTCCTCCACCATATCAAGAGGGTCATGATGCAATCCTTGGTCTTAATTTTTCCAGGGTGAGTATGATGCACTACTACACACACAATTTTTAAAGGCCTACCTCTAATAATTTCTTACATACATATATACAATTAGGTCCATATATATATACTAGAAGGTGGCCCGATTCTACGCATCGGGTATTCTAGAATTTACGTATTGTATAGTTAATGTATGATTTTTGTTTTATATATATATATATATATATATAGATGTTGTTGTGTGTAGTTACCAAGTTTTTGTGTAGGGCGCTGTACATGTTCTGGGTGTTGTCTGGGTGTGGCGGGGGGTGAGAGCGGTGTTGTTTTTGTGTTGAGTTGTGTGTGTTGCGTTGTTTGTGGAGCGCTGTGTGTCTGTAGCGTTGTGTGTGTGTGTGTGTTGCACGGTTTGTGTGGGTGTGGGGTGTGTGTGTGTTTTGGTGGGAGGTATGTTTTGTGCAATGTGTGTGTTGTGCGGCATGTGCGTATATTTGTGTGTGCCGCGATGTTTGTGTGTTGGGTGTTGTGTGTGTGCGGCGTTGTCTGTGTGTGTGGGTGTCTGTGTAGGGCGGTGTTTGTGGTTCCCAGTGTGTGTGTAGTGTGTTGTGCAGTGCGTGTGTGGCGGTGTGTGTGTTTTGGGGGGAGGTGTGCACCCCCCATCGTGCTCCATCCCCCATGCTGCGCACCCCCCATCGTGCTCCATCCCCGATGCTGCGCATCCCCCATCGTGCTCCATCCCCCATGCTGCACACCCCCCATCGTGCTCCACCCCCCATGCTGCGCACCCTCCATCGTGCTCCATCACCCATGCTGCGCACCCCCATCGTGCTCCATCCCCCATGCTGCGCACCACCCATCGTGCTCCATCCACCATGCTGCGCACACCCCATCGTGCTCCATCCCCCATGCTGCACACCCCCCATCATGCTCCATCCCCCATGCTGCGCACCCCCCATCATGCTCCATCCCCCATGCTGCGCACTCCCAATCGTGCTCCATTCCTCATGCTGCGCACCCCCATGGTGCTCCATCCCCCATGCTGTGCACCCCCATCGTGCTCCATCCCCCATGCTGCGCACCCCCTATCGTGCTCCATCCCCCATGCTGCACACTCCCCATTGTGCTCCATCCCCCATGCTGCGCATTCCCCATCGTGCTCCATCACCCATGCTGCGCACTCCCAAACGTGCTCCATCCCCATGCTGCGCAGTCCCCATTGTGCTCCATCCCCCATGCTGCGCACTCCCCATCGTGCTCCATCCCCCATGCTGCGCATTCCCCATCGTGCTCCATCCCCCATGCTGCGCACTCCCAAACGTGCTCCATCCCCCATGCTGCGCACTCCCCATCGTGCTCCATCCCCCATGCTGCGCACTCCCAAACGTGCTCCATCCCCTATGCTGCGCACTCCCAAACGTGCTCCATCCCCCATGCTGCGCACTCCCAAACGTGCTCCATCCCCCATGCTGCGCACTCCCCATTGTGCTCCACCCCCCATGCTGCGCATTCCCCATCGTGCTCCATCCCCCATGCTGCGCACTCCCCATCGTGCTCCATCCCCCCATGCTGCGCATTCCCCATCGTGTTCCATCCCCTATGCTGCACACTCCCCATCGTGCTCCATCCCCCATGCTGCGCACTCCCAAACGTGCTCCATCCCCCATGCTGCGCACTCCCCATCGTGCTCCATCCCCCATGCTGCGCACTCCCAAACGTGCTCCATCCCCTATGCTGCGCACTCCCAAACGTGCTCCATCCCCCATGCTGCGCACTCCCAAACGTGCTCCATCCCCCATGCTGCGCACTCCCCATTGTGCTCCACCCCCCATGCTGCGCATTCCCCATCGTGCTCCATCCCCCATGCTGCGCACTCCCCATCGTGCTCCATCCCCCATGCTGTGCACCCCCATCGTGCTCCATCCCCCATGCTGCGCACCCCCCATCGTGCTCCATCCCCCATGCTGCGCACACCCCATCGTTCTCCATCCCCCATGCTGCGCACCCCCCATCGTGCTCCATCCCCCATGCTGCACACTCCCCATTGTGCTCCATCCCCCATGCTGTGCATTCCCCATCGTGCTCCATCACCCATGCTGCGCACTCCCAAACGTGCTCCATCCCCATGCTGCGCAGTCCCCATTGTGCTCCATCCCCCATGCTGCGCACTCCCCATCGTGCTCCATCCCCCATGCTGCACACTCCCAAACGTGCTCCATCCCCCATGCTGCGCACTCCCAAACGTGCTCCATCCCCATGCTGCGCACTCCCAAACGTGCTCCATCCCCCATGCTGCGCACTCCCCATTGTGCTCCACCCCCCATGCTGCGCATTCCCCATCGTGCTCCATCCCCCATGCTGCGCACTCCCCATCGTGCTCCATCCCCCCATGCTGCGCATTCCCCATCGTGTTCCATCCCCTATGCTGCACACTCCCCATCGTGCTCCATCCCCCATGCTGCGCACTCCCCATCGTACTCCATCCCCCATGCTGCGCACCCCCCATCGTGCTCCATCCCCCATGCTGCGCACTCCCCTTTGTGCTCCATCCCCCATGCTGCACACCCCCCATCGTGCTCCATCCCCCATGCTGTGCACCCCCCATCGTGCTCCACAGTCACACATCAAACAGTATACACGCACACATCTGATCGCATACACTCACACCCCACTTCTGCCTGTGCCCTCCGGTGGGAGGTCCCAGCAGCTGTGCTGCACGCCGTGCTCCTCTGCTTTCTACCGACACGCACACACCCGATCGCATACACGCACACACCCGATCGCATACACGCACACACCTGATCGCATACACGCACACACACACTGACGATATCGCACATACGCGCTCACACACTCACAACATCTGGAGATACCACATGCTTCTGGCCATGTGATCCTCCGGCAGGTCCTGGAAGATCACTGCACGCACAGGATCGCCGCCGAAAAGCAAGCGATATCATGGGATGTTGTGAGTGTGTGGATGCGATCTGATGTGTGTGTGAGGTGTGTGAGAGTGAGTGTGATCTGATGTGTGTGTGTGTATGTGTGTGTGTGTTCTTATGTGTGTGTATGTGTGTGTGTGTTCCGCCGCTGCAGGACCTTGATACGCTCACCTGGGAACCGGTGTATGCTGGTAACCATGCTAGACAATATTACATGGTTTCCAGTGTACCCCGCCCCCCGCTCGCACAGGAGCCCACACCAGCGTACGCCGTCAACCCCAGCAATGCGAGAGTATGTGTCGGCTGGGTTGTCGGCGTACGCTGATGTGGGCTCCCGGGGGTACAGCACTCACCTGGGAGTCGGGTCTCCGTGTCGTTTCGGGGAATGCGTGCAGGGGGCGGGGCCAGAGCGAGCGTGCAATGCGTGAGGGGGGCGGGGCATAGCCGAGTTGCTAATGCGTGATTGTGCAGTGGCGAGAGGCCAATCCGTGGGGGGCAGAGCCTGGGCGAGCGGCCAATCCGTGCAGGGGGGGCAGAGCCGAGGCAAACGGCCAATCCGTGCGGGGGGAGGAGCCGAGGCGAGCGGCCAATCCGCTGTTTGTCACCGTAAGGACACAGTTTTGGAGCAAGACAGACAGACAGACAGACAGAATAAGGCAATTATATATATAGATATATTTGGACAGAGACATTTTGTAATTTTCTTTGTTCTTTACATTACCACAATGAATTTTGAACCAAACAATTCAAATGCAGTGGAGGTTAAAACTTTCAGTTTTATTTCAGTAGGTTGAACAAAATGATTGCATAAAAAACTAAAGCAATTTTTAAACTTAATCTTTCATTTCAGGGGCTTAAAAGCAATTGGACAAATCACATTTTTATTGTTCCAGGCATCCAGTCTGTAACAGCAGTCTAGTCTGTACCAGCAGTCTAGTCTGTGCCAGCAGTCTAGTCTGTTTCAGCAGTCCAGTCTGTACTAGCCGTCCAGTCTGGAGATGACATTTTGAGCAATATCATTTGTTATTTACATGTGACTTTTTATCAAGTTCTGTTCTACTTTTTTTGTCAGCTGTATGATAAAAAGATATAGTTTTTGCTACTCTTTTTTATTTTTTTACTGTCTTCACTGAAAGGGTTAGCTAGTGTTATAATTTTATTGGGTTGTTGTGGATACGGGGGTGCCAAATATGTGTACTTTTTTGTTTTTGTCTACATAAATATGCATATTTACTGGAATTTTTTTCATTTTTTTGTTCATTATTTTTTAAATTATTTTTACATTATTTTTTTTTACTTTTTTTTAAATAGTGTTTATATGGGAAATTATCTTTTATTGTTCTGATTTAATGTATTGCAATGCACCAGCATTCCAATATATTAGATCTGTCAGTTCAGTACTGACATAAGCCTCTGTGATCATGCTTCTGGCATGATCTCAGAGGCTTTCCATAGCTCGGTGACCGTTAGGTCGTCATGACGACATCAGGTCACTATGGCAATAATCTGGCCCTCATGATGACATCGCGAGTGCAATGATCAGAAGGGAGAGGTAGCGCACTCCCTCTCTTAAGCCCTCAAATGCAGTGATCGATGTTGATCTTGGAATTTAGGGAGTTGAACAGCCAAAGATGGCACAGGGGCCAACCTGGCTGTGACAGCTGAGGCTTGGCTGTCAGGGAAGCCAAAGTCCCAGTGGTGATTGCTTGAGCACAACTCTTCTGCCTGCACAATCGCCAAGGTACTTCCAAGATCAGAAAGTCCCTGATAAGGAGGATGTAGCCAGTACGTCTAAGGTTGAGTAGGGGTTAAAAGTTATTCCATTCTTCTGATAATTTTTTCCCCCAAAATAGCTGAACCCTACCCATTTACCTGCAGCCCATCAATACTGTAGAGCCTGTAGCCAAAAGAGAAGTCTGCTATGTTCTACATCAAAGCAAACTCTTCCTTCCTGCACCAATTTCTAAGTCACTTATTTATGTCCCTAAACTCTCGCTGTGTTTCTAGTAATGCATGTTGCAGCGGCAGTACACTGATGAGCAAAAAGGTAACAATGTTTTGAACTTTGATTTTCTGGCTTCATATCTCAGTATCCCGTACAGTTTTAACCATGAGACTACCATCACTTCATTGACATTCATCTTGGCTACCTCAAACATAAACTTAAATTGCAGCTATTTAGCATATGATTCGTTATGCAGAATAATGTCATGTAACTGCATTGTTACTGTTTTGCTTTTGGTGGTGTAAAAATATTTTTCTTCTTCTTTATTACAAATTACAACCTCTTCTCACATTCCCTAATAGCTCAGTGTGTTATCAGGTTAATTCCCAAGTGAAAGGTCACTGGTTTAAATCAAGGAGCAGCCATGAAAAAGATTTCCCAAGAAAAGAGAACCAGCATCATCCAGCTCATTGATAGCCGTCTCTCAGTCACAAAAATTGACAAACTGCATCATGTTAGTGCCATGATAGTTGAAAGGATATGAAATTAAGTCTGTCCAATCATTCAAAAGCCAAGAGATGGACATCCAGGCAAAATATCAGAGTCAATAAGTTGGCTCATCACAAGTATAGATGAACGAACTTGTTCAAAAAAGTTTCACCAATTTCAAATTTGGTACGAGCCTTGGCTTATTCAGCTCGGGCTCAGATTCACAAGCAATTTTTTTAAAAATCGGCAAAGATGGATTTTGTTCGGTAACTGTTCGCAGTTACACATTGTTTTCTTCTACCTTATTTTCACTTTGGCTCTGAGTGTGTGGACCTGTTTGATGAGGGGACAGGGTGAAGAGAAGTCAGACTGCTTTTTTGTTTTCTTAGCTTTATATGCTAATCAGGGTACAGAAAACATCCAAAACATTCAGACACAAGGGCTTGTGTCTTTGGCTACCTAAGTCACATGACCATCTCCATATAAAGTGTGGACATGCAGAGTCGGCACCATTTTGTGATTGCTAAAGGAAACAAGAAAAAGAAAGTGCACTAACTGCACCAGAGCTCTCAATAAAACTCAAAACATCAGAAGTGCATGCAAACACAAAAGGGAATAGTTGGGCCTTTCTACCTCATACACCCATGGGTTTTGTGCTGCTTGATTAACACTGCTTGCATTTCAGGGCCTTCGTGATCTCCTTTTTATATGGTAGTATTTCACTCCATTGTATGTTTATTCAGTGGATCATTGTTAGGCCCGTTTCACATGTCAGTGAAAAACACAGACTTTTTCACTGGCGTGTAAAACACGCACATGTCCCTGCGTGTGCCGTGATTCACGGCACACGTGGGTTGTCTAAGTGCAATCCGGGCTCCGTTCTCCGTGGCCCATGATTGCACTTAGAATACAACTCACCTGTGCGTGCTCCCGCTGTCCTTGGTGCTGATCGCTCCCGCGGTGCAGCATCCGGCCGACGGTGACCCCCGCAGCAGCTGCTTCCGGGTCGGCTGTGTCGCGCATAATGAATATGCGCAACAATAATGAGCCGGCTCAGAAGCAGCAGGGAGAACGGGCTGCAGAGGATATCGCTGGACGCCGGGTGAGTAAAAATGATTTTTATTTTAAAAGCACGTTTTTTTCTGGCACGTGTTTCACGGACCACACCACTGCGTGGTCCGTGGGACATCAGTGATGCCAGAAAAAAATGGACATGTCTCCGTGCAGCAATCACGCACACGCGGGTACGCCGCACGGAGACACGTGCAGTGAAAAAGTAAAAAATCACTGACGTGTGAGCAGACCCATTCATTATAATGGGTCTGCGTATGTCAGTGATTCTGGTACGTTTAAAAAAAAGCACAAACGTCCCAGAATCACTGACGTGTGAAAGGGGCCTTAGATTGCCTTCCATAATATATAATGTTAGCAGCTTTCTGTGTGCAATTTGGCACTATTGGGTGTAATGTACTGGATACCTTGGTATGTTTTGGGTTCTGTTGTTTGTAAGACTATGTGCGCACGCTGCGTATTTCAATGCGTTTACGCAGCGCTTTGCACTGCAGCGTAAATACATGCGTTCAGCGTCCCCAGCAAAGTCTTTGTAAATTGTGCAAATTCCATGTGCACGTTGCGTTTTAGAACGCAGCGATTTGCATGCTGAAATATGTGGCCAAATTGCTGCATTCAAAAAAGCACCATGTCACTTATTTTGTGCGTTTTGGATGCATTTTCCAAACATTGAAATCGATGTCAATCTCTCTCTCTCTCTCTGTCGGTCAGTCTCTCTCTCTCTCTCTGTCGATGTCGGTCTCTCTCTGTCTGTCGGTGTCTCTCTCCCTGTCAGTTGGTCAGTCGGTCTCTCTCTCTGTCGGTCAGTCGGTCTCTCCCTCTCTCTTTCATACTCACCAATCACCGGCGCAGCGCTGCACAGCTGTCACACTCTCTGGCAGCTTCTCCTGCTTTTGAAAATTCCAGCCACTTATTATTCCATCTCATATTCACTGCTTCCCCCGCCCACCGGCGCCTATGATTGGTTGCATTCAGATGAACCCCCATGCTGAGTGACAGCTGTCTCACTGCAACCAATTACAGCCACCGGTGGGCGGGTCTATATCGTGCAGTAAAATAAATAAATAAATAATTAAAAAAAAAACGACGTGCGTTCTCCCCCAATTTTGATACCAGCCAAGGTAAAGCCACACGGCTGAAGGCTGGTATTCTCATGATGGGGAACCCTACGTTATGGGGAGCTCTCCAGCCCAAAAACATCAGCCAGCAGCCTCCCGGAATTGCCGCATCCATTGGATGCGACAGTCCTGGGACTCTACCCGGCTCATCCCGAATTGCCCTGGTGCGGTGGCAATTGGGGTAATAAGAAGTTAATGGCAGCCCATAGCCGTCACTTAGTCCAAGGTTAATCATGGCAGGCATCTATGAGACACCCCCCTTGATTAAAAAGTAAGTTAAAGAAAATAAACACATACACCCAAAAAATCCTATATTTGGAATAAAAGAAAAATAAAATCAACCTGTTTCACCACTTTATTAAAATCCCCAAACACCCCTCCAAGTCCAAAGTAATCCACACGAGGTCCCACGATGCATCCAGCTCTGCTACATTGGAAGCTGACAGGAGCGGCCATAGAGCACGAATGCTCTATGTTAGCTCCACGCAGCAACTGAAGTGAGTCGTACTGTCAGCGATGACGTCACTCAGGTTACCCGCGGCCACCGCTGGATCCTCCAACTGTCTCATGTGGAGGACTACATCTGTGGCTTTGGCACCTGAGTGACAGCACCGATGATCGCGCGGCTCACTTCAGTCACTTAGGTGACTCGTGGGCGGCCATAGCTGGAGTCCTCCAACTGTGACAGCAAGTCGCCCAAGTGACTGAAGTGAGCCCTGCGATCAGCGGTGCCCTCACTCAGGTGATTTGTGGTGATTGGGCGGAGAACTCCAGCTGGTCGCGGGTAACCTGAGTGATGGCACCGCTGATCATGCGGCTCACTTCAGTTACTCAGGGGATTTTCGGTCACTGGTGAGTCCTTCACCGGTGACCGCAAATCAGGCCGCGGTACACAGAAAAAGCCGTGCGATGACAATGAAGTCGGGTGAAGTTCATCCGAGTTCATTCTGATCGCGCGGCTCTGTCTAGCAGCCAGCTAGACAGAGCGTTTCCACTCGCCTCTATGGGGATGTAGCAGAGCCGAGTGGGAACACACTGTCAAAAATGCATCAATTCTGCATTCAAAATGCATTCAAAATGCATCCAAAACGCAGTGTTTTGGATGCGTTTTGAAACGCACATGCAGTGACAAAATGCTGCAGAAAATTTGTCACGGCAGAATGCAACGTGGGCACATACCCTAATTGTTTTTGGTGCATTATTCTAATAAATACTCTTCCCTTTTGTGTTTGTATGTACTTTTGATGTTTTGAGTTTTATTGAGAGCTCCGGTGCAGTTAGTGCACTTCCTTTTTCTTGCTTCCTTCATCAATTTTTGTGCATGCACGGAGCTGTTCCTATTTTATGGTGGTGCCTTTTCTCCCCTGTTTCTATCAATTTTGTGATACAGATTAGGTATGGTGCTGCTGCCTCTGCTGCTGGCCAGTTAGTTTAGGTAGTGGGTTTAATTTTAGTTGAGATAGTTAGGAGGGTGATAGTGTGGTAAAGGGAAGTTCAGGGGCGTGCAGTGTAGGAAACGTTGTGTGCCACATTTCATTATCTAGTGATTGCTAATTGTGTGGTCCTTCCAAACAGTGCCATTTCAGCATCTAAATAGTGCAAAATCTGTTCGACAGCTCCAAGTTGCTATTTCAGCATCTAAAAAGTGAAAAATCTGTTCAACAGCTCCAAATTTCTATATCATGCATCTTAATAGTGCAAAATCTGTTCTCCAGCCCCAAATTGCTATTTCAACATCTAAATCAGTGTTTCTCAACTCCAGTCCTCAAGACCCACCAACAGATCATGTTTTCATGTTTTCCTCAATGTTATACAGGGAATAATTCCATCACCTGTGCAACATTAAGGAAATCCTGAAAACCTGATTGAGGAAAACCTGAAAACATGATCTGTTGGTGGGTCTTGAGGACTGGAGTTGAGAAACACTGATCTAAATAGAGAAAAATCTGTTCTCCAGCTCCAAATTACTATTTCAGCATCTAAATAGTGCCAAATCTGTGGTCCAGCTCAAAATTGATATTTCAGCATCTAAATAGGGATTGTTAATTTAGTGACAGATTACTGACAGGTATGGGACTAAGATTGTGAAACAGCTGGTTAAAAGAGGGAAAGGGTACATCAAACATGTAGTAGTAAAAGGAGTAGTAGGAAATCCCAAAGTCTTTGTGGAACGTGGAATAGGCATGCTGTTCGAGGTGTATGTGTGGGGTAGATGCTAATGTTCCTGAAAGCTCTAATAAGCAAACAGTGGCTGGACCTATCCAAAGACAAATGAAGACTTCTGTTACTGAACCTCCTACTCCACTCCCTTTTTTGTCAGGCGCACAGCACCATGACTTGTAGATGAAGGCCAGAAAGAGCATGTGCTACAGTGGATGGCAAGTGCTGTATCACATGGCCATGTCACTACTCTCCAACCACTCAGCTGACTGTGGTAAATACAGATTGGTGAGTCTTCAGAGCTTTTCACACATTCTATTCTGTGGACATCAGAGGTCTGCCCCAAAGATTCACAGGCTCAATAGGAGGAAAGCATGTGCACCGATGCCCAAAATGTTTGTGAGTTGGATCCGGGGTGATTGAAGTTGTGTCTGAGCAGAATCCAAACCCCCAAGACCAAATTTTAACCCCTGGAGGTGGAAGTGATGATGATGAGACTCAGATACCTGAGGCACACGCATACTGTACTGTGCAGTCAGGGCTGCAAGACGAGGGTGGCTCTCAGGGCAAGGGATGGGGCAACAGACATGATGATGATGAGGTTGTAGGTCCCACTTGGTGTGTACCCTGATGCATGCAGCTGAGTGGCTCAGCAGAGGAGGTGTTTGAGGAGGAAGAGGAAGATGAGGAGGTGACGTTGCTGCTTCCTGCACAAACACATAATGATGCAACCACGACACGCACTGAATCCTCAGCCACAACGCTGGCTGTGGCCAGCAGCAGTCGTGGGTCTGCAGTTCACATGGGCAGCAAGGGTTGACTAGCCTGTAGCCTTTTTTGATACCACAAACGATGATTCAACTTATGTTATCTGACAACTTTGTAAAAAATGACTCACTATACGCAGAAATTCCAACAATTTGACTACCACATGCATGAACTGGCACATGAGCAAACAACATGCGTTATTCTGGGAATCTTACTGCCCTAAAACGTTGCCTACCAAGCTTCTCCAACCACAGGCCAACACACCAACTACATCTGTTGCTTCTTCCTCCTCCATCACCATGGCAAGTGTTCTCACACAGGTCTGTGGATGCAGAGCCTCAACTTGTTTTCCCATTACAGTTGGGTTGAATGTGAAACCGTCAGCTGCTATGGAAGTGGACATGCCTGGTGTTTTTGAACAATCTTAGACACCGATCACATTACATTTTTCTCAAACCACCATAACATCTCCACATACACCTCCGTCACAGTCCATCAGTTTGTTGTGTACACTCTACTCCACCCTTACTCACCACAGCAGACAGCCCTTGGTCCCTCAATTGTAGTCATGTAAAAGATTATTTCCTCCTACACATAACAAAGCTAAGAGCTTGAACTTCACTTTATCTAAACTGTTGGCCACGGAAATGTTACCTTTACGCCTGGTGGATACAGACGGTTTCAGAAACTTGATGGTGGTGGCAGTGCCCCAGCACCAGTTGCCTAGTTACCATTACTTCTCTAATAAAGCTGTGCCTGTGCTACACCAGCATGTCGCAGACAACATCACCCATTCCTTGAAAACTACTGTGCTCACAGGGTGCATTTCACCACTGACACCTGGATGAACAAGCATGACCAGGGGTGTTACATCTCGTTGCCTGGACACTGGGTGACTCTGGTGGCTGCAGGGACAGGTAGGTAAGGGACTGCTCCACAAGTCTTGAAATCCCCAAGGCTTGCGGGACAACTCTCTGTATCTACCACTTACTCGACAGGCATTCTCAGCCCTTCCCATATTGTAATACGTGTTCCAAAAGTGCAGAGAGAATCCCCTCCATCTCTGTACAGTTCAGCCAGGGCTCACCGCAATCAGGCAGTGTTGAAATGAAAATGCATTGGAGAACACAGTCATACAGTTGAAGCATTGTGGACAGCTATCCATGCCAAGTTTCAGCAATGGCTGTCTACACTGAACCTGGAGCCAGGGAAGGACGTGTGCGATAACGGTGAGAACCTGGTGGCAGTCCTACACCGGGACAACATCACACACATGCCTTGCATGGCTCACGTCCTCAACCTGGTAGAACAGCTATTTCTAGGCCATTAACCTGGCCTAGATGCATTGCTGAAGAAGGCATGGTCGCTGTATGCTCACTTACACCATTCGCACCTCATGGCTAATTGACTTGCATCGCTATAGAGGTCTTTCAGCCTACTAGTTAACCAGTTGTTAAGCAAAGTGCCAACATAGTGGAATTTCCCTCTGCACATGTTGCAGTGACTGTGGCAGCAGCGATGAGCCATGGTGAAGTATGTCATGATGCATAGCCTGGGCCAACTGTCACAGTTGTCTACCTGCTATTTTGAGGCTAGTGACAGCCTTAGGACTGGAGCCTCTCATCTCCATCTAGTCTCCTCATTTAAATGAAGTTTCCTTTCCTTTGGTATCTCCTGAGTTAATGTCAATTTTTGTTGCAAGCAGCTCATAGAAGTGCTGGTTAGCTGTAGCTGCTTTGACCTCATGCTCATTTAAATTTAAATAGTGGATTTTTCCCAGCAGTCCTTGCTGTTGTTAGAATTCTTTTTACTCTGGCCATCCTGGTGGAAGGAACTTTCCTGTGGAAATCCATCATCTACTTTGAAGTCTGTCTGCTGCTATGAAGTTTGGTGTTTGTATCCTTCTGTTTAACCCATTGTCTGCCTTTCCTTTCCCTCTGTGTTTATTAGTGCACTAGTGCGACTAGTGTCTGCCGCTGGCCATTTCCCTAGCCAGGGTGTTTGCAGGGCTAGAGAGTGATTAGGTATCCGGCTCAGTGATGGGTTGAAACACCCCTTATAGGGACACTAGGGAGCTTAGGTAACAGCTTTAGGTGAGTTCAGGAGATGTCCCCTCACCCCTCTCCCTAGCCACAAGGCCCACTGTTGTTAAAGTGTCACCGGTGTGCCCCCTTTGTTTGTGGTGTTTTTTAGCACATCAGAAGCCAGTTGGTCTGAACGTGTGTGCCACGTGGTACATACAGACTTCTCCTTCTCCATGTGTGACACTGATGCAGTCAAGTCAGGGGGTATATCATGCTTGCACAGTAGGCCCAGATGAAGGACCTCTGCACCTTTCTGCAGAGTTTTAAAATGGCTACTAAGATGATTAGCGCTGACGATGCTGGCATCATCATCCCTATTCCAGTCATCTACTGTATATGCTGGAGCACACTTTGAATAGTCTATGGGAGGAGGTAGTTGTCCAAGAGATAGAGGAGAGCAGAAGAGAATGTAGAAGGAAGACCAACATTTCTACGGTCCAGACTGTCGTCGCAGAGACAGGTGGCATGGGAGGGTGAAGTACAATGATCGAGAAGGGCTCATGGTACCAGACAAACTATTAGTGAAGGTGCAGGAGCCAAGGTACAAATAGAGAAGGACGAGGAGAAAGAGGTACTGGACATGCAACAGTCAGGATATGAAGAAGATATTGATCCCCTTTCTGTTGTCATGTCAATCAAACAGTGTTTACTCTTATATTTACAATTTGGCTTTTTTATATGTGGGAAGCACCTAATATTCCTCCTATTCCCCCTTTTGCTTCCTCCCTGTCTGGTGCATGGCCCATGCCTCACAGCTGAAAAGACAATATGGGTACTGTGGGGAAAATGATGCAACTGTTCTGGTATCTGCCTCTAATTTTTGGAACTGTGAAGACTCCAAGTTGGGTGTCCAAGTTGTGTCTTGTCTGTAGTTGCAGGGGTCTCAGGGGAAAAGGCCTACTCCTGTCTCTCATCCAACTTCTCATTTGAAAGCTGTAAATTCTACACCAGACCCTGTCTGGTGCATGGCCCATGCCTCAATGTTGGCTCAAAATACTATGGGTACTGTGGGGCAATTGATGCCACTGTCCTAGTGTCTGCCCCTAATTTTTTTAAATTAGGAGACTTGTGTGTCCAAGTTGTGTCTTGTCTGTATTGGCTGGAGTCTCAGAGTAACAGGCCTACTTCTGTTGCTCATCCACCTCTTCCTTTGAAAACTGTATATTCTGGGCCAGACCCTGTCTGGTGCATGGCTCATACTTCACTGCTGGGCCAAAACACTATGGGTACACTGAGGCAATGGAGGCCACTGTCCTTGTGTCTGCCCCTAATTTTGGGAAGTAAAAATGGTGACTCCTAGTTGGGTGTTATTGTTGTATGTTGCATGGCTCCACTGTAAAACGGATTGAGCTGTTTTGGCAGCTTTTGGCTCCCCTAAAGGTGTTGTCTATGCTTTGTCTCATTGGATTCAATGGGGTTCGGATTTGTTGGCCAACTGTTCGTTGAGCCGTTCTGCGAATACAGGTGAAATTGACGAATACGAACAAAACCGAACCTTGGGAGGTTCACTCATCTCTAATCACAAGGTCTATCAGTTCTGGTGCGATAAATATGGCAGTGAAGTAGGCACATATGCTTTATAATAGGGAGATCACAGACATCCATACAAGCACTGTGCATGCACGCTACAAAAATCTGGAATGGTGGCCCGAAAAATGGTTAAGGTGCCTCAACTTCAATATCGTCATAAGAAGGGTTGTTCGCGTTTGCAAAAAAGTACATAAAGTGGAGAGTAGAATATTGGAAATGGAAAATAGCAATAAGACAAAAGTCAATAAACTAGGACCTAATGAGTGCAAATGGGTCTGGAAGTAACAAGCAAAAAAGGACTAACGGCTAGAGATGAGCGATGTTCAAGGTTTGCCAATTTCATTGTTCAAGTGATTTTGAGCGGTGCTCGAGATCGAACACGAACTCGAGCTTTTTGCTAAAAGCTCGACAGTTCGAGATACGTTCGAGAACGGTTCGATCACCATAAACGTGGCTTTTCACAGTAAGGCTATGTGCACACGTTGCTGTCTGCATGTGTCCTGCGTCCCGAGCACAATCCCTCTCCCTTTCCTACTCACCGATCACGGGCGCCTCGCTCCACGTCTGTCACAAATCTGCAGTGTCTTTTCCTCTTTAGAAAATGGCTGCCACTTCATTAGTTAATTAATTATTATTTATTTATAAAGTTAAAGTAAAGAAACACACACAGGGAAAAATCCTTTATTTGGAATAAAAGACAAAAAACACCTCATTTACCTCTTTATTAATCCCAAAATATCCAGGTCCGACATAATCCACACGACACTGTCAGCTCTGCTACAGAACACGAGTGCTGTGTCTCCACTCCACGTAGCACATGAAGAGAATCGCCTGTCACCTCAGACTTCACTCTGCTTTGCAGAGCTCAAGATAACGAAATCAGCCTGTCAGCGCTCGCTTAATAAGCATAACTTCATGAGTTAAAATCCTGGCTGTGTCGTAATTTTTTTTTTTTAAATTAATTAATAATTATTCTTTATTTATAATTAATTATGCAATATTATTATTTTAATTATGCACAGAGGGGAGTAGCCGGACATCATCTATCAAGGTCTGTGTCTTTTCCCATCTATGTTTGTCTGTCTCTCTGGTTGTTTTTCTTTCTTTCTTTCTTGCTCTTTCTTTCTTGCTCTTTCTTTCTTGCTCTTTCTTTCTTTCTTTCTTGCTCTTTCTTTCTTGCTCTTTCTTTCTTTCTTGCTCTTTCTTTCTTTCTTGCTCTTTCTTTCTTTCTTGCTCTTTCTTTCTTTCTCTTTCTTTCTTGCTCTCTCTTTCTTTCTTGCTCTTTCTTTCTTGCTCTTTCTTTCGTGCTCTTTATTTCTTTCTTGCTCTTTCTTGCTCCTTCTTTCTTTCTTGCCCTTTCTTTCTTGCTCTTTCTTTCTTGCTCTTTATTTCTTTCTTGCTCTTTCTTGCTCCTTCTTTCTTTCTTACCCTTTCTTTCTTGCTCTTTCTTTCTTGCTATTTCTTTCTTGCTCTTTCTTTCTTGCTCTTTCTTTTTTTCTTTCTTCCTCTTTCTTTCTTGCTCTTTCTTTCTTGCTCTTTCTTTCCCGCCCTTTCTTTCTTTCTTGCCCGTTCTTTCTTTCTTGCTCTTTCTTTCTTGCTCTTTCTTTCTTGCTCTTTCTTTCTTGCTCTTTCTTTCTTGCTCTTTCTTTCTTGCTCTTTCTTTCTTGCTCTTTATTTATTTATTGCTCTTTCTTGCTCCTTCTTTCTTTCTTGCTCTTTCTTTCTTCCTTGCTTTCTCTTTCTTTCTTTCTCTTTCCTTCTTGCTCCTTTCTTTCTTGCTCTTTCTTTCTCTGCTCCTTTTTTCTTTCTTGCTCTTTCTTTCTTGCTCTTTCTTCCTTTCTTGCTCTTTCTTGCTCTTTCTTCCTTTCTTGCTCTTTCTTTCTTGCTCTTTCTTTCTTGCTCTTTCTTTCTTGCTCTTTCTTTTTTTCTTTCTTCCTCTTTCTTTCTTTCTTGCTCTTTCTTTCTTTCTTGCTCTTTCTTTCTCGCCCTTTCTTTCTTGCCCTTTCTTTCTTGCTCTTTCTTTCTTTCTTGCTCTTTCTTTCTTGCTCTTTCTTTCTTGCTCTTTATTTCTTTCTTGCTATTTCTTGCTCCTTCTTTCTTTCTTGCCCTTTCTTTCTTTCTTGCTCTTTCTTTCTTTCTTTCTTGCTCTTTCTTTCTTTCTTTCTTGCTCTCTTTCTTTCTTGCTCTTTCTTTCTCGCCCTTTCTTTCTTTCTTGCCCTTTCTTTCTTTCTTGCCCTTTCTTTCTTTCTTGCTCTTTCTTTCTTTCTTGCTCTTTCTTTCTTGCTCTTTCTTTCTTGCTCTTTCTTTCTTGCTCTTTATTTCTTTCTTGCTCTTTCTTGCTCCTTCTTCCTTTCTTGCTCTTTCTTTCTTTCTTGCTCTTTCTGTCCTTCTTTCTTGCTCTTTCTTTCTTTCTTGCTTTTTCTTTCTTGCTCTTTTTTTCTTTCTTGCTCTTTCTTTCTTTCTCTTTCTTTCTCTTTCCTTCTTGCTCCTTTCTTTCTTGCTCTTTCTTTCTTTCTCTGCTCTTTTTTTCTTTCTTGCTCTTTCTTTCTTGCTCTTTCTTCCTTTCTTGCTCTTTCTTGCTCTTTCTTCCTTTCTTGCTCTTTCTTTCTTGCTCTTTCTTTCTTGCTCTTTCTTTCTTGCTCTTTCTTTTTTTCTTTCTTCCTCTTTCTTTCTTTCTTGCTCTTTCTTTCTTTCTTGTTCTTTCTTGCCCTTTCTTTCTTTCTTTCTTGCTCTTTGTTTCTTGCTCTTTTTTTCTTTCTTGCTCTTTCTTTCTTTCTTTCTTGCTCTTTCTTTCTTTCTTTCTTGCTCTTTCTTTCTCGCCCTTTCTTTCTTTCTTGCCCTTTCTTTCTTTCTTGCCCTTTCTTTCTTTCTTGCTCTTTCTTTCTTGCTCTTTCTTTCTTTCTTGCTCTTTCTTTCTTGCTCTTTCTTTCTTGCTCTTTATTTCTTTCTTGCTCTTTCTTGCTCCTTCTTCCTTTCTTGCTCTTTATTTCTTTCTTGCTCTTTCTGTCCTTCTTTCTTGCTCCTTCTTTCTTTCTTGCTTTTTCTTTCTTGCTCTTTTTTTCTTTCTTGCTCTTTCTTTCTTTCTCTTTCTTTCTTTCTCTTTCCTTTTTGCTCCTTTCTTTCTTGCTCTTTCTTTCTTTCTCTGCTCTTTTTTTTCTTTCTTGCTCTTTCTTCCTTTCTTGCTCTTTCTTGCTCTTTCTTCCTTTCTTGCTCTTTCTTTCTTGCTCTTTCTTTCTTGCTCTTTCTTTCTTGCTCTTTCTTTTTTTCTTTCTTCCTCTTTCTTTCTTTCTTGCTCTTTCTTTCTTTCTTGCTCTTTCTTGCCCTTTCTTTCTTTCTTTCTTTCTTGCTCTTTGTTTCTTGCTCTTTTTTTCTTTCTTGCTCTTTCTTTCTTGCTCTTTCTTTCTTGCTCTTTCTTTCTTGCTCTTTCTTTCTTTCTTGCTCTTTCTTGCTCTTTCTTTCTTGCTCTCTTTCTTGCTCTTTCTTTCTTGCTCTTTCTTTCTCCTTTCTTTCTTGTTCTTTCCTTCTTGCTCTCTCTTTCCTTCTTGCTCTCTCTTTCCTTCTTGCACTCTCTTTCCTTCTTGCTCGCTCTCTCTCTTTCTCTCTCTCTCTTTCTCTCTCCGTCGGACAGGAGTCTTCTCTGTCCGTCGGACAGGAGTCTGCACAGAAGTGTGTAGATTTTTGGTGATTTTTTTCGCACTGATGCATCAGCTGATTGTATGAAAGCCGTTTATACAATCAGCTGCTGTGTCATGTGATTCAGGCTCTTGAACCTGACACATCATCTGATCGCTTTTCCTTCCAGCAAACCGATCAGATAATATTGGATCCGGATTGGACGGTGCGGGACCCTTGACCCAGGATTACTGCGGAGGGGGTTTCTTTATTTCAATAAAGATGGAGTCACTAATTGTGTTGTGTTTTATTTATAATAAAACTATTTTTCTATGTGTTGTGTTTTTTTTTATCTGTACTAGAAATTCATGGTGGCCATGTCTAATATTGGCGTGACACCATGAATTTCGGGCTGAGGGCCAGTTGATAATATACAGCTAGCCCCAACCCCATTATTACCCAGTGAGCCACCCGTCACCAGGGCAGCTGGAAGAGTTGGATACAGCATCAGAAGATGGCGCATCTATGAAAGCGCCCTTTTCTGGGGCAGCTGCGGACTGCAATTCGCAGCAGAGGGACCCAGAAAACTCAGGCCAACCTGTGCTGTGAATTCCAATCCCCAGCTGCCTAGTTGTACCTGGCTGGACACAAAAATATGGCGAAGCCCACGTCATTTGCTTTTTAATTATTTCATGTAATAAGTGAAATAATTAAAAAAACGGGCTTCCCTATATTTTTAGTTCCCAGCCCAGTGCAAATAGGCAGCTGGGGGTTGGGGCAGCCCATAGGTGCCTGCTGTACCTGGCTAGCATACAAAAACATGGCGAAGCCCACGTCATTTGTTTTTTAATTATTTCATGAAATTCATGAAATAATAAAAAAAAGGGCTTCCCTATATTTTTGGTTCCCAGCCAGGTAAAAATAAGCAGCTGGGGGTTGGGGGCAGCCCATAGGTGCCTGCTGTACCTGGCTAGTATTCAAAAATATGGCGAAGCCCACATCATTTGTTTTTTAATTATTTCATGAAATTCATGAAATAATTTATAAAAAAATGGCTTCCCTATATTTTTTGTTCCCAGCCGGGTACAAATAGGCAGCTGGGGGTTGGGGCAGCACGTAGGTGCCTGCTGTACCTGGCTAGCATACAAAAATATGGCGAAGCCCACATAATTTTTTGCGGGGGCACAAAACTCCTGCATACAGTCCTGGATGGAGTATGCTGAGCCTTGTAGTTCTGCAGCTGCTGTCTGTCTGTATGGAGGAGAGCAGACAGCAGCTGCAGAACTACAAGGCTCAGCATACTCCATCCAGGACTGTATGCAGGAGTTTTTTGCCCACCAAAAAAATGACATGAGCTTCGTCATATTTTTATATGCTAGCCAGGTACAGCAGGCAGGTACGCCTGCCCCCAACCCCCAGCTGCCTATTTGTACCCGTCTGGGAACAAAAAAAAAAGGGAAGCCCTTTTTTTAATTATTTCATGAATTTCATGAAATATTTAAAAAAAAAATTGACATGAGCTTCGCCCCATTTTTATGTCCAGCCAGGTACAACTAGGCAGATGGGGATTGGAATCCCCAGCACAGGTTAGCCCGAGCTTTCTGGGCCCCTCTGCTGCAATTGCAATCCACAGCTGCCCCAGAAAATGGCGCTTTCATAGAAGCGCCATCATCTGGCGCTGTATCCAACTCTTCCAACAGCCCTGGAGCCGGGTGGCTTGCTGGGTAATTATGAATTAATGCTAGCTTTGTTTTACTACCTAGTATTAAGTCAGAGATTCTTAATGTCAGGCAAGTTTAACCCAGCCATTAAGAATCTCCAATAAAGGGTTAAAAAAAGACACCACACAGAGAAAAAATACTTTAATAGAAATAAATACACAGACACACTTAGAGACTCCATGTTTATTACTATTATGTTTACCCTGTCAGCCCTCCACAATCCTGCTCTTCTATCTAATTTCTCCTTCAACCCATGCAGCTCTGCTACATCAGCAGCGTTGCATGGGAGGAAGACGCTGCTCTTCCCGTGCAGTCTTTTCACTCCGTGAGTGACCAGAAGCTGCTGCCTGTAAGCGGTGATGTCACCGCTGACAGGCGCGTTGCTAAAGCAACAGTGATCTCCGTTATTGACCGAATGTGGCAGCCGGTGAATAGCGGAACGTGGAAGCAGAACGGGGAGTCGACCGTGTGCCAGAGCATGTCGCCGATACACGGAGATACACAAACGATCACCACGTACTGGAGAGATGCACTGACAGGTCCTAGCATGACGTCAAAGCCATGTGACCAGTCTGTAGCCAATGAGATAATAGACACGTGACTGATCACATGGCTATTTTGACGTAACGATAGTTCCTATGCTGGTGCTGGTTACCAGGAGGACGCACCGATTATCGGAAGGAAAAGCGGCGGGAGACAGAGTGCAGGACGCATCGCGGGGACAGGTAAGTGTTATGGCAGTGTTTATTAACTGTATGTATACATTTATAAATTTATAAAGTGTTTTTATGTGTTTGCCTCCCATTGGTTTCTATGGGGTTCGAGAGGTTCGTCGAATGGCTCACTGAATCAAACTCGAACGCGGCCTCCGTTCGGCGAACCGAGTCGAAGTAGAGCCTCTAGAGGTTTGCTCATCTCTACTAACGGGTCAATAAATTGAAGAAACTATCAAGTTCAGTGGAAGAGGCCTGATAATATTGGGTTATTTCACAGCCAAAAACATTGGATATTTAACCAGGGTTGTTGGTAGTCTCTATGCTGAGCTATATCGAAGTGTCCTACAAGACGATTTACTTCCTACACTCGAGTACTATGGGCATAAAAAGGACAACACTATGTTCTAATAGTACAACAACCCAAAGGATACATTGAGATTGGCAAAAAAAATGGTTCAATGATAATGAAGAAGAGATGCTGGATTGGCCCCCATGTTTCCCAGACCTCAACCCAATCGAACACTTGTGGGTGGAGTTGAAGAGAAAGCTGTATACACATCCAAGTGAGTCAAACAGTATACACCAACATTAGGAACGGGTAGAAGAGATATTGGATCAGATTTTGATCGAGACATGCTTGAATCTAATCCAGCGCATGGCCAGAAGGATTTAGCCAGTGTTGACAGCCAAAGTGGATTTACAAAATTCTAACAAAATAATAAAAATCTAAATTTCGGGGCAAAACAATAACAATGTAGTCACATGACAATCTGAATAATTAATCATATGCTATATAGTTGCAAGTTAAATTTATGCATAAGATAGCCATGATGAATGTCTATAAAATGAAGATAGTCTCACGTTTGAAGCTGTAGTGGATGGTGAGATAGGGAGCCTGAAAGTCAAAAGTTTAAAACATTGTTACCCTTTTGCTCAACAGTGTATTTCTGAAAACACCACTTTGAGGACCTGAACTTCAACTTCTCCCCTATTTGCCTGTAATTGTTTTTAAAGGACCTTCCACCTCCCTTTAACTTTATTATTGCTACCAATGTGCCCCATGACTACTGGGGTTTTCCAGCCTCACCCAGATATCTGTCTGATCCGCAATATGCAGAACCCGAGCACCTTGAAGACAACTCACAGTTTGGCGTTCACAGTCTCAGAGTGAGATGACCTGTCTGTCTAATTATACGACTAGTCCCCAACCACGAACATCTCTCTGGCCTTTGCTGCACTCCATTTTCCTTCTTTCCTGAAGCAGTCATTTTCCTGGTTGCAGGGAGCAACATCTTGATGTAATGATCCTCGTCCTGGACCTGCATCCCTGCATCACTAATATCAGACAAATAGGCATATTTACTAGGTTGTGCCATATCAGCACTAGGCTCCCTGAAACGTTTCCTCCTATCCTTTTTTCTAACTGCTACCCAACTTTCTTATTCTCAGTCCTGAAATTTCCCACCTCCACCCTCCTCCATGTCACTGGCCCCAGCAAGAGCCGCTCAGTGAGCTTTAAATGCCTCTCAAGGTTTGCAATACTCCTGATTGTTGGAAGCTATACATTTAGGTTCATTACCTGGACTTCCAAATATGTAACACACTGAGATTGTGTGCAGATATATCCACCCTAAGGCCCCCTTCACACGTCAGTGAACAACACACAAGTTTTTCACGGCGTAAATCACTCTGTGTTCTGTGATTTTGGCACACGTGTGATCTCCGTGTGCTATCCGTGATAATACATGGAGATCAGGCACTTATACTCACCTGTCCATGCTCCTGGTATCTATGGTGCTGATTTCTGCCGAGATGCTGTGTCCGGCTGCTGCTGTCTCACCGCCGCTGTTGCTTCCGAGTCAGCTGTGCAGTGAATACAGTATGTATGAGCATAATTAGCTTGGCTGGAAGCAGAGACAGCAGCGGCTGAAGACAGCATCGCTGGAGACGGGTGAGTTTAAAAAGCTTTTTATTTTAAATGTACGTGTTTTTTCCTAGTACGTGTTTCACGGATCACACCACTGTGTGGTCCATGTGACGCTGAAGAAAAACAGACATATCTCTGTGGGGAGCACACGGACAAGCGTGTTCGCCACACGGAAACACGTCAGTGAGAAATCACTGATCAGTGTGCAGACCCATTGATTTTAATGGGTCTGCATATGTCCATGATTCTGAACCTATATAAACTGCAACATAGATATCAGAATCTCTGACGTGTAAATGGGTGCTAAAGCGGCTGTTGAAGACATGCATATATCTCACAAAATGCACACCTGTTAGCATTGTCCATGGAGCATATTCTAAATGGGGATTAACCGAAAAGATTAACAATTAAGAAATCGCATTTTTATAACCATTTCATCCCACTTGGATTTTTTTCTTCTATTTTTACATACATTGCATGGCAAAATGAATGGTGTCATTCAAAAGTAAAAATGATAGAAATAGAGTGAATGTAATGCAATGTGTTTTTTATTTCATGATAATACACATATAATCCTTACACAAAAGTGAAATTTCACCAACATTCTGAAATGAAAGAAAAAAAAAAAAAGGTGTCTGATCCTCCAGTTTATAGGTAAAAGCTAAAGGTTGCTGGTGCCAGATGTTTCCCCAAATTAGTTTGTGCTGCTTTACATGGCCATGTACCTGTTATGCATTTTTGACCTTGCAATCAAACTGGAATTAAACTGGCTCAACAACTGCCCTCGGTGACCTGCTATTGACTGCGTGAACTTCTACTCTAGGGTCATTTGGGGCCCAGAATAAGAGGTCAAAAACTGGTCAGCATTCTGCAGCCCTGGTATGAAAGACTTTACTGCTGTGATTTATTCAATTTGTACAGACAGGTTAAAGAGACCTTAAAACACAGCACAATGTTCAGCTTACACTCCATGCTCTATTCACTTGAAAAATACATTTTGTCTGACCAGTTAAGTCCCTAGTGGGTAACTTAACATTTTCCTATTCTTTTTATTAACCCTTCCAGAACTACTTGCAATTTTTTGGCTCCACTTGAACTGAAAATCAGTGTATATATAATTTTAAAATAAAAGAATCTGAGTGATTAACAGTAATCAGTAACTTGCAGCAGGTCACATCTGACCAATGACAACAACTGGATGGAGTTTTTATGTTCTCCTTGTGACTTTTTATGGGATATACTTGGTAATTCCACTTTCCGCCTGAACTCTAAAAATAAGGATCATTGGTTTATTTGCTTTTGTTAATTAACGTTAATATGTTTGTCTGTGTCATAGAAATATTATAGAATATTTCACTTCTTTGCTTTAAAAAACTCATGTGTTGTTTTTGCAGAATGTTTTGGGTCATTGTGCATTTTTACAGTGAAGCACCATCCAATTAACCTTGGTTTAATCTGAGCAGAGAGCTATGAATACTTCAGAATTTATCCACATGCTTCTGTCTTCAGTCACATCAGCAGTAAACATTATCCCCTTCACTACCTGACATATACTTACATCATAGGTAGTGTTCCATTCTTTGATTTTGACTTGCATGCCAAGCTTGCCTATTTCTCTGCACATGTCAGCTGATCTGATGAGCTGACGTGCCTTTAATAGCCATAGGTAGATCGAAGATGCACTCGCGGCTTTTAACCAGTTAAATCCTACTGTTAATCTCTGAGAGCGGGATTTAATACGTGCCAGCAGAGGGATTTAACGGACATCTGATCTATCAAACTATAAAAGTATATTATTCTGATTGGTAAACACCATAACAAAAAAAAATAACACCAGAATTACATTTTTTGGGTGGCCGCAAAATCGCAATAAAATACAATAAGAGACTTACAAAATATCACATCTACCCAAAAATGGTATAATTAAAAAAGTCAGCTTAGGGCACAAACAAAAAGCCATCACTGAGCTCCAGAACCCAAAAAATAAAAATATTATAGCACTCGGAAAATGGCACCAAAAGCGACGTTTTTTTTTATCCCAAATGTCTGAATTTTTTTCCATTACTTATATTGAAAGAAAACTGTACATGTGAGGTATCTAATCATACTGACTTGGAGAATTATATTGCTAAGTCAGTTAACCATATACTGAACATAGTAAATAAAAAAAACAATTGGGGATTTTTTCCCCTATTTTCCCGTACACTATATGGTAAAATGAATTGTTTCCTTCAAAAGTACAATTGATGAAAATATAAAAGAGTTGTGGCTCTTGAAAAAAGGGGAGGCAAAAATGAAAACACAAAAATGGAAAATCACCGGATGGTGAAGGGGCTAATGACCCAGTGCCATAGGAAGCAATGCATTCCCATGCCATCATGAAGTCTTTTCTTTATGGTAGACTTAAGCCCCCATCACATTTAGTGACTTACCAGCAATCCCGAAAACGATGCAAACTGATAAGGATCGCTAGTAAGTCGCAGGGAGGTTGCTAGTGAGATGTCACACAGTCAGACCTTACCAACAACTCAGTAACGATACAGGTCGCAGTAGCGACCTGTATAACGATCTCTGCTGTCATTGGGACCTTGTCACACAGTGTCAAACATAGCGATGCGTTCTGCCCAGCAGGACATCGCCCTTGAAGAAAATGGTCCAGGACATTAAGCAACGACTGGCGACCTCACAGCAGGGGCCAAGTCGTTGCTGGATGTCACACACAGCGACATAACTAGCAAGATCGCTGTTGCGTCACAAAAAACGTGACTCAGCAGCGATGTCGCTAGCGATGTCGCTTAGTGAGACGTGGCCTTTAGGGTGCCATCACATGCTACGATATATCGGGCGATATATCGTCGGGGTCATGGATTCTGTGACACATATCCGGCATTGTTAGAGATATCGTAGCGTGTGACAGCTATGAACGACTGTGAATGAGCAAAAATACTCAATTTATCGTTGCTCGTTGACACGTTGTTCATTTTCATAATGTCGTTCCTTCTTCTGCGCGCCGGTTGTTCATCATTCCCGAGGCAGCACGCATCGCTCCGTGTGATACCCCGGGAACAACGAACATAGCTTACCTGCATCCCGCTGGCAATGCGGAAAGAAGGAGGTGGGCGGGATGTTACGTCACGCTCATCTCTGCCCCTCCGCTTCTATTGGGCGGCCGCTGTGTGACGTTGCTGTGTTGCTGACCGTCCCTCCCCCATCAGGAAGAGGATGTTTTCCGCCCACAGCAAGGTCGTTCGGGAGGTAAGTACGTGTGATGGGGGTTTAACGACTTTGTGCGACACGGGCAATGAATTGCCCGTGATGCACAAACGACGGGGGCTTGTGCGATCGCTCATGCAATCGCACGATAAATCGTCTCGTGTAACGCTGCCCTTAGATACTGAAACATCTACTTACTGGAGAGTGTTCATCATCTGGCTGGATGTTGTGAAGGGATTCTTTTCACCATGAAAAGCATTATGTAATTATTATTATTATTATTATTACTACTATTATTATTATTATAAAATTATGTTTTCCATGGTGTTTTACATGTGAAAAGGAGTATACATAATAAAGCAAGTATAATAATCATGAACAATAATACAAGGACTGGTACAGGAGGAGAAAGGACCCTGCCCGCGAGGAATTACAGTCTACAGGGGATGGATGAGGATAGAGTAGGTGAGGGTAGAGCTGGTCCTGCAGCATTATAGTGGACTGAGGGTTACTTTGGGTTGTAGAGGTGTAAAGCTGATTCCAGGTGTGGCATTTGAATTTGGAAGCTGTTGCTATGAACCCACAACATGCAGTCAAACGAGCTCTCAATGGAAGAGAAACATCATTTGGCTGAAAAAGCAAAAAAGTCCATCAGAAATGAAGCAGAAATTTTAGGAATGGACAAATCAACAGTTTGGTATATTCAGCAAAAAAAAACGCACTGGTGAGCTTAGGGAAATCAAAAAATCCTGGAAGGCAACAGAAGACAAGACAATAGTGATGGATCCACAACCTGTCTCCTCCATACAACTGTGACCTAGTCTCCCAGTACTTACTTGCACGCAACCTACGATTCTCACAAAATCTCCTTCTTTCCTCCCCTCTTATTTCCTCTTCCCACAATTGGATACAAGATTTCTCCCGTGCATCCCCCATACTCTGGAACTCTCCGTCCCAACACATCAAACTTTCGCACACCTTGGAAAGCTTCAAAAGGAAACTGAAGACCCAACTCTTCCGAAAAGCCTACAACCTGCAGTAACCCTCAGTCCACTATAGAGCAACATGACCATCTCTGCCCTCACCTTCTGTGTTCTCTCCCATCCCCTGTAAAATGTGAGCCCTCGTGGACAGAGTACTCTGTTCTCCTGTACCTATCTGTACCCCGTATTATTCAAGACTATTGCAATTTGTCCCTATTATGTGTAGCCCTTTTTACATGTAAAGCGCCATGGAATAAATGACGCTATAATAAAAAATAATAATAATAATAAAAAGATGTACATGTGGCCTTTGGTTACTTTTCCGCAATGAGCATCTGGTGAGTTTTCAGTGTTGCTGATGATGTAAGTTAGGTTACTTGCATTTCTTTTGTTGCTTTTTTGTGTGCGTTTTTTTTACATTTGCTTTTATCGTATTTTTGACACTGAAGCTTTTGTCTTTTGCTAGTATGTCATGTTATAAATAAAGCAGCTTTGCTTTTTATACTTACTGGTTATTGCCAAAACGTTATTTGTGTATAATATGAAGTTTTATTGTGTTTCAGCAAAGGAAACGTACTACCTCTTTCATATGTCCCTGAAAAACACGCACGTTTTTCACGGACGTGTCAGAGGTGCGTATTTCCCTCAGTGTGCTGTGTGCATGGCCTACGTGTGTTCTCTGTGTGTTATCCATGATAACACACGGAGAACGGGAACTTTCTACTCACCTGTCCCTGGCGTCACTGTCCGTGGAGCTGACCTTCAGTCTCCGGTCCTGCAGACGCTGCTGCTGCTTCCGGCCGCAGTGAAGTGAATATGCAATGAGCATAATGAGCAGCGGTCGGCAGCAAGTGACAGCAGCGGCAGAGACAGCAGGGCTGGAGAAGGTGAGTAAAGTTTTTTTTTTTTTTCTCGCAGACACATGTCTTTTCTCCGGCGCGTGTTACACAGGACACATCCGTGTGGTCTGTGTGTGTTACGTGTGACACATTTGCGTTCTGTGTGACACCCGTGATGCCAGAGAAAAACTGACATGTCGGCGTGAGAAACACACAGACACACGTAAGTACGGAACGGACACACGTTCCGTTCTAAAATACTTATGTGTGTCCAAAACATTAGGAATACATAGGTCCACGTGTGTATGTGTCTCCGGTACATGAGAAAAGTGCCAAACACGTACCAGAGGCACGTACATGTGAAAGAGGCCTAAAAATGCATGTGTGTTTTTTTGCCTGTGTATTTTCTGCATCTTTGAAAAAAATCTACATACAAAAAAACTCAGCGTACAAGAGAAATTGAAATGTTGCAGATTTGAAACGCATCGTAGGTCAGTTTAAATGGAGTAAAAAGAAAAAACACAATGGGCATGCGATTTCTATAAGGGCTCTTTCAGACGTTCGTGCAGCACGGTCCATGCTGTCACGCTTACTAGTTACTTATGAAGTTCATGATGTAATATATAATAAATAAACAAATTAAAATCCCTTGAAAAAAGTCCAGAACCCTTCAAAAAGTTTTCAAACTTCACAATTGGAATTTCAGAGTGCTGCCTCACTTTAGTTTTATGGACTTATCAACTAAGAATTTATAACCTTTAAGCGGGCTTTACACGCTACGATATTTCTAGCAATTGCTAGTGATTCGTACGCAAAGGCACCCGCCCCCGTCGTGCATGCGATATCGTGTGATCGCTGCCGCAGCGAACATTATCGCTACGGCAGCGTCACACGCACTTACCTGGTCGGCGTCGTCGCTGTGACTGCCGAACAATCCCTCCCTCAAGGGGGAGGTGCGTTCGGTGTCACGGCGACGTCACTAAGCGGCCGGCCAATCAAAGCGGAGGGGCGGAGATGAGTGGGACGAACATCCCGCCCACCTGCTTCCTTCCTCATTGCGGGCGGGACGCATGAAAGGTGAGGTTCCTCGCTCCTGTGGTGTCACACACAGCAATGTGTGCTGCCGCAGCAACGAGGAACAACATCTATAAACAACCATTAACAATTTTTGGTTTTATGACGAGCTCTCCATGGTGAACGATTTTCACCACTTTGGAGGACGTTTAAGGTCGCTGATAAGTGTCACACGCTGCGATATCGTTAATGACGCTGGATGTGTGTCACAAATAACGTGACCCCGACAATAAATCATTAACGATATCGTAGCTTGTAAAGCCCCCTTTATTGTAAGGCTTGTACCCATATAAAGTGGAATCTTTTGCTGCTCTGTTTTTTTTTTTTATTAATCTACTTATGGATGATTATACCAACCTGATAACAGAAACAAGTACATTTTTCTGACTTTATTTTATTGACAAACAAGTAAAATGTAAAAAAAAAGTGTTGTCTATATTGTTTTTCCCAGTTGTCAGCTGCTCTAATCTCAGTCATTGTAGTGAACTCTGCCATATTGCTCCGTGACATAGCAGATATTGTACAGACTCGCTCACTTCAAAGCTCCTGCAGCCAGGTGTTTCTTAAATAAATGGTTTCAATTAGTCTGCTTGACATAGCAGTCATCATCAATAACTCAGCTCACAGGATAAAAACAGTTACATTATAATTAGAGAGCAGGCTAAGAATAATTTTCCAGCAAAGATTCACCCATATATATATAAACTGCATGTCCTTTTAGTAGCAATCTTCAATTATTAACCAATAATTAGTCTTAATTGGAACATTGTGTAACACATTATCATTACATAATAGTTAAAGATGATGATGTTGAATTGAATGTTCTCCTGCATTTGTAAATAGTGAAATATCAAATAATATGTATTCCGATTTCAGGATAGGATATGGCCGTATTGAAATAAGTCTTTAAAAATTTGTCTTTGAGTCAAAGAAATGATATTTTGCCAATGCATTCAATAAGCAAAATTATTTGCAAAACTGGAATAAATTAACAATAGAACCAAGGTGTAAAATATATAACATATGAATATTATGTAATCTATATATCTAGATACTACTACCTCGTTTAGCAAAAAGATACTTTAGGTTATGCCTTTGTCCCTATCTAATTTGTTAGAAAACTGCTGGAGAAATCTAATAATCAATAAAGGTGTGTATAAAATGTTAGCTGCCTAATATCTCTACTAAAGATGAGAACATTGTTTTCACCAATTTTTTTTCAAATAATTAAATCAAGGCAAATAAATCTGCATGAATCTCAATACTGAAATGTTTGTAATTGTTGGGAAAATAGACATATAGAAAACTAAAGACAACCTTGCTGACCTTAGGAGCTTACACTCTGTAGGAGAAAGAACCCTCTTATCATGGGAACTTACACTCTACAGAATTGAGAGAGATGAAACCAAATGAAGAAACCAAACAAAGGGTCAATAAATAATGTTATCTTTATTAATTATATAAAAAATATGTATAAATTCATAAAAAAACACCAACCAATTGGCTGGAATGATGGGGGCATCCCAAAAGAGAAAAGACCTGCATGTGCACAGAAACAGTTTGCAAAATAGAATATAATATTAAATACTTGACTTGCTAAGTGCAAAACATAAATATGCAAAAAGTACCAGGCACTACAAAAAAATTAAAATTAAAATTGAAACAGACTACATAAAGTGTCTCCTGCCAAGAAGTAGTGTGTAATCACTTTTGGTCAATATACGTACAAGATAAATTTTCCACCATAATATATTACAATGATGGGGACCATGGAACCACAAGGTAGTGGTAGAAGGCCCGGGTACACTGTGCACCAAAGAGACCTAAATACATGTAGTTACAAGTAAGTGACCACATGGGGTTGCAGGCACATAACATAACATAATAAAATGCTATACTAATCACGGAAGATGGGTAATGGCTGAAAACAGGCCATACAATCAGGTAAATAAGGAAGATACATCAGAAAAAAACATATATATTTACCAAAGTGTAGCAGGAGCACCAGGCCAAGAAATGTGACACCTTCCTCAACACGTGCGTTTCGGCGCTACCTTCATCAGGGAGTATTGAGAGAGAGAACTCTGCTAGTCATAGGAACTTATACCGCTAACCATAAGAGCTTACACACTACAGTGACTTTGGAGATGAAAAAGGACTCTGTGGTACAAACTGCTCTACTGGTAACCACTAATCTCTGATGGCCAAGGTACTGACCACCACTGTACACTACTGTAATCTGCAAGAGCTTAAAACTGCAGGGCATCATTGGGAAGCTGGTGCAAAAGACATTAGCTTGCTATCTGATTATTCAGCAGTGTGGGAAATAGTGTCAGTCATTTTTTTATTTGCAGATTTACCATAAACACATGCTGTACATCATTTGCAATTTAATTTACCAGAAGCAAAAAAATCTCAGTTTGAAATTTGCATGAAGATTTCAAAGTTTAGCAGAAGAATGAAGAATCAAATTTGAGTTGAATGTCTTGAAATTTGCCGTTTCATCCAAATTCATACATTATATTCAATTTGTGGTTTGCAAAAAAAAATTGTTCAAATACAAAATACGGATTTCCTGGTTTGGTGAGTTGCCTGGATAAGATCCAACTCCGTAGTACAAACGAAACAAAGAATCCGACACTAAAATTTTGCATGAGTGAGTAGAGATGAGCCAGCCTCTAAAGGTTCGAGTTCAGTTCGGTTCGTCGAACGGAGGCCCCGTTCGAGTTCGGTTCGGTGAACCGTTCGACAATCCTCTCGAACCCCATTGAAAACAATGGGAGGCAAACACAAACACATAAAAACACATTATAAATGTACACATACAGTTAATAAACATTGCCATTACGCTTACAGGTCCCCGCCACGCATCCTGCACTCTGTCTCCCGCCGCTTATCCTTCCGATAATCGCTGCGTCCTCCCGGTAACCAGCACTGATGATAGGACCTTCTGTGATGTCAAAAAAAGCATGTGAACACTCACGTGTCTATTATCTCATTGGCCACAGACTGGTCACATGGCTAGACGTCATTGCTAGGTCCTGTCAGTGCATCTGTCTGGTACGCGGTGCTCGTTTGTGCATCCCCGTGTACCGGCAAGATGCTCTGGCACATGGTCGGCTACTCGCTCTGCTTCCTCGTTCCGTTAGTCATCGGCTGCCACAGCCGGTCAATAATGGAGATCACCGTTGCTATAGCATGGCGCCAGTCAGCGGTGATGTCACTGCTTACAGCCTGCAGCCTCTGCTATTCACTGACTGATATAGACTGCACGGGAAGAAGCAGCGTCTTCCTCCCATGCAGCGCTCTCTGATGTAGCAGTGCTGCATGGGTTGAAGGAGAAAGAAGACTGAAGACCATGGATCGTGGAGGGATGCGAGGGAGTAATGAACATGGAGTCTCTAAGTGCGTCTGTGTATTTATTTCTATTAAAGTATTTTTTCTCTGTGTAGTGTATTTTTTTTAACCCCATTTTAACGCTTTATTGGAGATTCTTAATGGCCGGGTCAAACTTGCCTGACATTAAGAATCTCTGACTTAATACTAGCTAGTAAAGCAAAGCTAGTATTAACTCATCATTAGCCAGCAAGCCACCCATCACCAGGGCAGCTGGAAGAGTTGGATACAGCGCCAGATGATGGCGCTTCTATGAAAGCGCCATTTTCTGGGGTGGCTGCGGACTGCAATTCGCAGGAGAGGGGCACAGAAAGCTCCGGCTAACCTGTGCTGGAGATTCCAAGCCCCAGCTGCCTAGTTGTACCTGGCTAGACACAAAAATGGGGCGAAGCTCATGTCGATTTTTTTTTTTAATTATTTCATGAAATTCAAAAGAACTACAAGGCTCAGCATACTCCATCCAGGAGTGTTTGCAGGAGTTTTTTGGCCCCCCAAAAAATTATGTGGGCTTCGCCATGTTTTTGTATGCTAGCCAGGTACAGCAGGCACCTACGGGCTGCCCCCCACCCCCAGCTGCTTATTTGTACCCGGCTGGGAACCAAAAATATAGGGAAGCCCTTTTTTTATTAATTATTTCATGAATTTTAGGAAATAATTAAAAAAAAAAAATGACGTGGGCGTCACCCAATTTTTGTGTCCAGCCAGGTACAACTAGGCAGCTGGGGATTGGAATCCACAGCTAAGGGTGCCCAAGCTTTCTGTGCACCCATGCTGCGAATTGCAGTCCTCAGCCGCCCCAGAAAATGGCGCTTTCATAGAAGCGCCATCTTCTGGCGCTGTATCCAACTCTTCCAGCTACCCCGGTGACGGGTGGCTCACTGGGTAATAATGGGGTTAGGGCTAGCTGTATATTATCAACTGGCCATAAGCCCGAAATTCATGGTGTCACGCCAATATTGGACATGGTCACCATGAATTTCTAGTACAGATAAAAACAAACACCACACAGAAAAATATTTTTATTAGAAATAAAACACAACACAATTAGTGACTCCATTTTTATTGAAATAAAGAACCCCCCTCTACAGTAATCCTGGGTCAAGGGTCCCGCGCCGTCCAATCCGGATCCAATATCATCTGATCGGTTTGCTGGAAGGCAAAGCGATCAGATGATGTGTCAAGTTCAAGGGCCTGAATCACATGACACTGGCAGCTGATTGTATAAATGGCTTTTATACAATCAGCTGATGCATCAGTGCAAAAAAGAAAAAACATACTACACACTTCAGTGCAGATTCCTATCCGACAGCATCAGCTGATAGTTTAGCCGGCCGGGCGGTAAAAAACCGGCCACACCGCTCGACTTATAGTGTCAGCTGATTCCGTCAGGTGACCGCATCAGCTGATCATCGCCAGGTCCGAGAAAGAGAGAGAGAAAGAAGAGAGAGAGAAGATAGAGAAAAGATAGTGAGAAGAGAGAGAAGAGAGAGAGAGAGGAGAGAAGAGAGAGAGGGAAAAAGAGAGGAGAGAGAGGGAGGGAGAGAAAGAGAGAACAAGAGAGAAGAGAGAGAAAGAGAGAGGAGAGAAGAGAGAGAGGAGAGAGAAGAGAGAGGAGAGAGAAGAGAGAGAAGAAGAGATAAGAGAGAGGAGAGATAGGAGATAGAGAGAAGAGAGAGAGAAGAGAGAGAGGGAAAAAGAGAGACTAAGAAAAAGAGTGAGAGAAAAAGAGAGAGAGAGAAGAGAGGAGAGAGAGGGAGAGAGAGAGAGAAAGACAGAGAAAGAGAGAGAAAGAGAGAAAAAGAGAGAGAGAAAAAAGAGAGGAGAGGAGAGAGAGGGAAAAAGAGAGAGAGGGAGAGAGAGAGAGAGAAAGAGAGAGAAAGAGAGAGAAATGAGAGAGAAAAAGAGAGAGGAGAAAGAGGAAAGAGAGAGAGAAAAAGAGTGGAGAGAGAGAAAAAGAGAGAGAGGAGAGAGAGAGGGAGAGAGAGAGAGGGAGAGAGAGAAAGAGAGAAAAAGAGAGAGAGATAAAGAGAGAGAAAGAGAGAAAAAGAGAGAGAGAGAAAAAGAGAGAGGAGAGAGAGAGAGGAGGGAGAGGAGAGAGGGAGAGAGAGAGAAAAAGAGAGAGAAAGAGAGAGAGAGAAAAAGAAAGAGAGACAGAGGGAGAGAGAGAGACAAGAGAGAGAGGAGAGAGCAATGCAGCCTCATTCTGTGAACTGCTCTGATTTTGGAGGTGTGTCCCGCGGCTCACAACTGATGTCCGGCTAATCCCCTCAGTGCATAATTAAATTGAATTATAATTATAAATATATAATAATTATAATTTAAAATTAAAAATAAAAAAATTAAAAAAAAAAAATCCTCTACTGGGACGACCGGGACTAGAACTCATAAAGCTGCGCTTCTTAAGCGAGTGCTCTATCGACTGAGCTACTGCCACTAATAATAATGATAGGCAGATTTGTTCATCTTGACGTCTGCATTGCAGAATGAAGTCTCTGGTGACAGCGCGATTCACATCATTGCTACTTGGAGAGGACACAGCGCGATCGTGTTCTACGGTGCTGCTGCATCTTCATGTAGCAGAGCTGACAGTGTCGTGTGGATTACGTCGGACCTGGATGTGTATTTGGGGATTAATAAACTGGTAAAAGAGGGGTTTTTTTGTCTTTTATTCCAAATAAAGGATTTTTCGCTGTGTTTATTTACTTTCACTTACAGTTCAATCATGGAAGGTGTCTTGGGGAGACGCCTGGCATGATTAAACTCATTATTACCCGATTGTCACCGCACCAGGGCATTTCGGGATGAGCTGGGTGGAGTCCCGGGACTGACGCATGTAATGGATGCGGCAATTCCGGGCCGGCTGCTGGGTGATATTGTTAGGCTGGAGGGCTCCCCATACCGTGGCGCTCCCCATCCTGACAATACCAGCATCCAGCCGTGTGGCTTTGTCCTGGCTGGTATCAAATATGGGGGGAACCGCATTTTTTTTCTTTATTATTATTTATTTATTTTACTGCACGATATAAACCCGCCTGTCGGCAGCTGTGATTGGTTGCAGTGAGACAGCTGTCACTCATCGTGGGGGCGTGTCTGACTGCAACCAATCATGGGCGCCGATGTGCGGGGAAAGCACAGAATACCTGATTGAATAATGAAGCGGCAGCCATTTTCTAAAGAGGAAAAGACGCCGCAGATTTGTGACAGCCGTGCAGCGAGACGCCCGTGATCGGTGGGTAAGAAAGAGAGAGTGATTGTGCTGGGGACGCTGGACGCATGCATATAGCAACGTGTGCACATAGCCTTACTGTGAAAAGCCACGTTTTTGTTGATCGAACCGTTCTCAAACCTATCTCGAACTGTCAAGCTTTTAGCAAAAAGCTCAAGTTCGAGCTCGAACACCCCCCAAAATCACTCGAACATGAAATTGGCGAACTTCGAACATCGCTCAACTCTATGAGTGAGTCAATAAATGTGGCAAAAAATGGTGTACAACAACGGGACGTTTCAGTTTCTAAGAAACCTTCCTTAAATGTACACTGTCAGGAAAGTTAGGCAAGGAATAGACTACTGTGGGAAAGCAATTTAACCCAATAGTAGAGCACCAGCACTACTAGCGATTAGATCACTTTCCCACAGCGCTCTCTCCTGTACCCAGCGTGCCATCTGGACCGCACTGCATCCAGCCCTGGGTCACTCCCACTGACCTGCAGTAGTCTATGGGAGTGACTGTCGGGGAGTGGAGCTTGCACAAGTGCACACTCTGACCAAGAACGTCATACCCTGGGGGTTGCTGGGAGGAAGGATGCTGCTTCTGCCAGTGTTGGTGTCATTCAGGGACCCAGGGACGCCAGGTCCCCTGGTGTGAACTGTTGCCAGCAGATACGGGATGCTGTATCCTTTGACACAGTCAGATGGTGGGAGGTTCCCTCCGTTACACTCTCCTCCTCTCCTGATGTTTTGTGGACAGAGGGTGGGAAATGGGCATTGCCTCAGAAAGTCACATGAATTCTAGGAGGCAGATTCAAACCTGCAATCTGCCTTCCTTAGTTGCTGATTAATTCAGTTGTGTGGGGTGGTTTGGCTGGTTTCGCTTATGCTGGTGCTCTGAGGTTTTCCTCATGCATCTAATGCTATAGGGTACAGCTTTATCTTTGTTATAGCTGGGTTCATCTTCCGCTTTAGTTACTGCTGTTTATCAGCCTTTGATTATATTTAGATGGGTTCAGCTCCCTTTTGGTTTCTGCTGTGGAATGAGCCTTATGTTTTGTGTCTATTTTCATTTAGCTATTTTCTTGGTGTGATTGTCCCACCTGCATCTCTGTGCCTGGTCGCCAGTCACTGTACTTTTTGCTGCCTGAGTAGGACTCTATTAAAGTGCCCCCTCACCAGGACCAGCAGGTGGGTGAAGGAAATCCCCGGACCTTAATGGTGTGCGGCAGTGCAAAGGTTAGTGTCAAGTGCAACTGACAGAGTGCGCTTGCTAGCGTGCAACCAGAACTTTTAAAAGGGGATATAATCTGCTTTTCAGCTCACTGTAGCCTTAGCCCCCTGATGAAGCCAGTCATGGCAAAACATATCAGGGAGGCTATTAGCTGAATGTTTTTAGACAGGCAGTGTAGAGCCATACTATCCTCATAAGAAATTGTAGGATTCTTATCCAATAACTTGGTGCCGGTCCATGTCCGGACACCTATAAGGAAAGAAATTGGTCACCCTACAGGACAAATTTTAATGTGGTCCTTTGATTGTCTGAATTAATAAAATTTAGTTATACATATTAGGTCTTTAGTTGGGTTACCTCTTGTTGCCCCCTGGGCAAATTGTGTTTTCCTAGCATACAACCGACACATTGCACTTGCTAGCGTGCAGCAGGTCTGGTCCCATCATCTCGCATTACACTATCAGTATGTCTTTGGAGTGTGGGAGGAAACTGGAGAACCTGGAGGAAACTCATACAAACACGAGGAGAACATACAAATTCCTTGCAGATGCTTGTAGACTGTCAACCCTCGTGGGCAGGGACCTCTCTCCTCCTGTACCTGTCTGTGCCTTGTATTGTTTATGAATATTGTTCTTGTCCCTATTATGTGTATACCCCTTTCACATGTAAGACGCCATGGAATAAATGGCGCTATAATAAATAATAATAATAATAATAATGATGTCCTTGGTGGGATTTGAACCCAAACACCAGTGTTTCAAGTCTTTGACTTTTCCATCAAGATGTTGCAATTTTAATGTTGAGTGTACAGGTAAAATATATCTTTGTACCGTGTTAGCCAGTAGAGATAAAAAATTGTTTAAAAGAACTGAAGTCCTCAGTGGTTGATACATTTTAATGGCTAACTGAAAAGATGGTAATAATAGCAAGCTTTCGAGACTACTCAGGTCTCTTCATCAGGCATGGTAACCATGCCTGATGAAGAGACCTGAGTAGTCTCGAAAGCTTGCTATTATTACCATCTTTTCAGTTAGCCATTAAAATGTATCAACCACTGAGGACTTCAGTTCTTTTAAACAATTTTTTAATGTTGAGTGTAGTAATTTATTGCATTGTAGATGACTATGCCCGTTTTTTCTAAGCTCTGCTAACTTTTTAAGTGTGGGTTAAGATCAGTGCATACTTGCACCAAATTTTGTGAGATTTTCGCACCAGAACACTGGAATAGAGGGAATTACAGTATAGTGTTTTGCTTAGAGTCTTCCTTTAAAACTATTAAAATGTCAGTAAAGTTAACATTTTCTTCCATACTAACTGTATTAGGATCTGTGAAAATCCAAAGTTATTTTAGCACTTGCTGAGGTAGACTTTAGTAGTCCGATAACTTCATTCACTCCCTGTAGTTACGCTTCCAGTGAGCCTTCCAGACATGATTTAAACGCTATTTGCCCGCAGATTAACACTATATCTGCAGGTTGTGTTTTAGGAGGTGACAGGTTCCCTTTAAATACACAAAATCTTCCCTACACTTTCACTAGAAGAATTTCTATTAGAAATATACAACAGATTCCTTGTCTAATTACAACCTTGGTGATCTGGTTACTGTACATCTATTTATTTATTTATTAAGGTACGTATTTTTGCTTCTAGTACTTCTATGTATAATTGAAATGCTGACATAACAATACTTAATTTTTGTTTTACATTTTGAGTTAAATGTATCCATGTGTAACTTACATTTTTTAAAACATTTTGGACTACAGCATGCCTGTGGCTAAGTCCCAAATTGATGCACTGATTCAGCCTCATACAAAAGCAGAAGGTTGTTAATGGATTTAAATGTATTTTATTTGTCTACTGTATATAGGGTATTCATTTTGTTGAATACCATATATGCTATTTATTTACAAAAGGACCATATTTATTAATAACTATATCATTCCTCTAGCTGTAAACTGTTTACTTCTTGTAATACATTATTGAAAAAAATCTGAACGCCTGAATGACCGATACTGGTGAAGAACCAATTATATAACATTAAAGGAATTGTCCTGTACTTTTTTATTGATTGCCTTTACTGAGGAAAGGTCATCAGTCTCAGATTAGTGGGGTTGCCATACCCAGCACACCAGACGATAAGCTCTTCTTGGTATCAGTGCCAACTGCAAGGCTATCTGCATACATTGCCTTTTTTTGAGACCACAAAGATAAAACAAGAAAGCCAGCACTAAATGTGCACTACAGCACTAAAAATTCCAAACTGTACTTATTATTAAAATTTGAGATTTTTGGCAAAAAATTGCAATTTCTTGAGCTACCCGCCACGTCACGGAAAATTTCTTTGGGGCAGTCCTACTCTAAATATTTTTATATAAAATGTGCCATACGGCCTCACATGTGAAAAAGTAGAACTGTTCTTAGCAGCACTTACTTGGTGTTTTTCAATCCCGTACCCATGACTGAATCATGGCTGTGGGCAGCATTTGCTTGGACGTGTTCCATCCAGTTTGGAATTTTTAGTGCAGTAGTACACATTTAGTGCTGGCTTTCTTGTTTTTTTCTCATTGAATTGGTCGGTGGCTGACCCCCACCTTGCCGTGCACCCCAATTTGGGTTGTATTCCACCTGTCTTGATTTTGCCAATTGGTGGCTGTTCACATTCAGCCATCAGGCCCTGTCCACAGGCTATTTATTTCAAGCAGCATTTACTTGGACCTGTCCCGCCCACAGCCATGATTCAGTCATGGGTACGGGACTGAAAAACACCAAGTAATTGCTGCTAAGAACAGTTCTACTTTTCATATGTGAGGCCGTATGGCATATTTTATATAAAAATATTTTAGAGTAGGACTGCCCCAATGAGATTTGCCGTGACGGGGCGAGGTAGCTGAAGAAATTGCAATTTTTTGCAAAATATCTCAAATTTGAATAATAATTACAGTTTGGAATTTTTAGTGCTGGCTATCTTGTTTTTTTTCAGTGACCACAAAGATGCAGCCTTAATGTACGCTTTTGGCAGCAAAAAATGCACAAAAACGCACCCACGTCAAAAACGCTGCGTTTTTTGTTGCGTTTTTGGCTGCGTTTTGCTGCATTTTTGTTCCTGCATTTTTCGAAAGCATTGTCTATTGTAAAAATGCACAAAAACGCAAGAATTAATGAATAACGTGTTAAAAAATGCAACGTGCGCACATAGCCCAAAGTGGCCACAGCAAAGTACTGCAGATCCAACCCAATTCAAATGAATAGCCATGGATGTGCAGTGCCTCACATCAGCCACTATAAAGTGGACTGAGCTGTATAGTTCTGATGTGAATGCAGAGAGATGATATCACTCTGCCGTGCCGATCACATGATCGGCTGCAAGAACCAGGAAGTAAGGAAGCCGGAGCTCAACTGCGAGGAGGGAGACAGAGGAGGGACAGCGCTGAGGAGGTAAGGAAAGAGTGTTTTATTTTATTATGGGCAGCAGCATGGGGGCATATCTAACACAGGGGAGATGTGCCATCTATAGGGGCCATGGGCAGCTGTATGGGGGGCATATCTAACACAGGGGAGATGTGCCATCTATAGGGCCCATGGGCAGCTGTATGGGGGCCATATCTAACAGGGGAGATGTGCCATCTATAGGGGCCATGGGCAGCTGTATGGGGGCCATATCAAACACAGGGGAGATGTCCTATCTATAGGGGCCATGGGCAGCTGTATGGGGGCCATATCAAACACAGGGGAGATGTGCCACCTATAGTGGCCATGGGCAGCTGTATGGGGGCCATATCAAACACAGGGGAGATGTGCCATCTATAGGGGCCATGGGCAGCACAGGGGGACGTGTCGCAGCACAAGGGGGCTATATTCAATATAAGGGGGCCATATCCAGATTAAGGGGGGCTAATTTTAGGATAGGGGCTATAAGGGACATATACCCTATATGATTTGTTAGATGGACACTGGCATTATAAGATGGACCCCATTTAACATTAAAGAAAAAAATCTCTTTTCCTTCACCAAATTTGGGGGTGCGTCTTATAATCAGGTGCGTCTTATAAAGCGAAAAACACGGTATGTAACTATCTTTTGAAAGTGGATCTTTTGAAATTCGAATTTGCCAACTGTGCCAAATTTTCTTCAAAATTTCAATTTGCGGTGAATAAGTTTACTCAGATTTCAATACTGGAAGGCTTATAGATATATGTGAGAGGCTCTGCAACATGCAATCCAGTATTTGTAAGTATGAAACTCTTCTTTATTCAAATATTATGATTGGCATTCATTAAAGATTTCCCCTGACCGAACTTCTATTTTTTGCTGGATGCTAAAACTGCTCATGTGTAATTTTAAGGTCCTCTCTATACCTCTAAATTCCTTGAAGGGTGTAGTTTCTCAAATGGGGTCACTTGTTAGAGGTTTCCACTGTTTAGGCACAACAGAGGCTCTCCAAATGGAATATGGAGTCCACTATCCATTACAGCCAAATTTGCTTTCCAAAAGTCCAATGGTGTTCCTTCTCTTCTGAGCCCTCCTGTCCACCCAAACAGTAGATTTTTACCACACATGGGATATTGGCATACTCAGGAGTAATTGCACAACAAACTGTTTGGTGCATTTTCTTCTGTTACTTTTGTGAAAATGAAATATTTGGGACTAATCAATATTTTTGTATGAAAAAGTAAAATGTTCATTTTTTTCCCTTCCACGTTGCTTTAATTTGTGTGAAGCACATAATGGGTTAATAAACTTCTTGGATGTGGTTTTGAGAACTTTGAGGGGTGTCGCTTTTGGGTATTTTCTGAATTGGTTCTGTGAATGTTGTTGGAAAAAAGAGATATTGCTGATACATTTTTAACTCTTCTAACTTAATAACAAAAAAAAGTATGAAGCCCAAATCTGGATCTCATTTTCCAAATGTGGCCTTACAAGTGATTTATAGAGGGGTAACAATACATTGGGATCACAGGATCTAATCTCTCCTTTTATACACCCTAAGATCTTGTTTGCTTTTGCAGCTGCTGATTGACATTGAGTGCTGCTGTTCAGCTTACTTGTAAACAGAATCCCCAAATAATTCTCCAATTCTGTAGTCCCACGTTGACTTCCCTTTAATGTATATGCAGCTATAGGATTACTCTGTCCTAGGTGTATTACTTTACATTTATCAACATCAAATCTCATTTGCCAAGTGTCTGCCCATCAGACATCTTTTCCAGATCCTTATGTACTATCAAGGTCAGTTTTTAATATACTACATAGTTTGGTGTCAATCCCATCCACAAGATCATTAATAAAGAGATTAAAAAGAATTGGTCCTAGCACAGATCTCTGCGGTACCCCACTGCTGACTATAGCCCATTTAGAGAATGTACCATTTATAATTACTCTTTGTTCCTATCTTTTAGCCAATTATTTACCCAGTTGCATTGTGGTCCTGGGTTCAAATCCCACTCAAAGGCATTATCTGCAAGGAGTTTATATGTTCTCCCCATGTTTGTGTGAGTTTTTTCTGGGTACTCTGGTTTCCTTCCATACTCCAAAAACATACTGATGTATGACTACTCTTAAGGGGGCTTTACACGCTACGATATCGTTAATGGTTTGTCGTCGGGGTCAAGTTGTTAGTGACGCACATCCGGCGTCATTAACGATATCGCAGCGTGTGACACTGACCAGCGACCTTAAGCGACCTCAAAAATTGTGAAAATCGTTCACCATGGAGAGGTCGTCCCAAACTCAAAAATCGGTAAGGGTTGTTTATCCAGGTGGTTCATCGCTCATGCGGCACTGTTGGCTAAGTGTTCTCGAACCTGTATATCTGAAATTATCTCTGTTCTATTTGACAGGACCAAATTCAGCAAATTATCTAACTTGGTCAGTTCATCTGCCAACTGAGAGAGGTAATTGTCTTGAATTGTAGATATGAACTTACCGCTTTCAGCACAACTCGAAGATTCTATGTCCCACTGAATGTCTAGATAGTTGAAATCCCCCATATTAAGGACCTGATTATTATTATTATTATTATTATTATTATTATTATTATTATTATTAGTATTATTATTATTATTATTTTCTGCCTTTTCATTTTGTTGCAGCATTTCATCCTCTACCTGTATGTTAGGAGGCTTATAGCAAACTCCATTTAGCAGATTTCCATTATTGCCCTGCCCATGTGCCATTCCCGCATGAGCCATCCATTCTCCTGGCCTCATTTGCCTGAGCCTGCAGTTTATATTATGCTGGCTCTGGCCTATATTATGTTGTTACTCTAAAACATGATATTCTACCTCTTTATTGTGGGGTTATATTATGATTACCTGCATGAACAAATGTATGCTTAGCTCATTATTTAATATGCTATCTGCTGGAATACACCCCACCAAAAAGATTTTCACTGTTTTTGTTTTATGGGCACTTGATCGCAATTTTTTTTTCTGCTATGTACCATGCGAGTGTTCCCAGTGCTAATATCGTAATGTTGACCTTAAATTTGTTTTATATTATGCATAAAGAGTCGGACTGGGGTGTGAGGGGCCCACCAGGGAAATTGCCTCTAGGGGCCTGCACTATATCTACCGTAAACGTTTTTATTACTTGATCATTTTCGGCTTCTCTCAGTATAACGTGAGCCTATTTACAAACTATACAGTGCGCAGAAGAGACCTGTCCTGTGCCCTGCATATAGCACAGGATTTCTTGTAGCATCTTATTTATTGTAGTTAATAATGGAATCTGTTATTTACAGTCAGTTGCAGTTTTTCTTACACACGGACGTTCCTTGTCCTCGGTAACCACCGAGTCCATCAGCCAAATAATATTCAAACAGAAGCAAAATGTTATCTAGCATCTTCACATGGAAAGATTACTAACATTAATCCACCAATGCCGCCATCTATCTGGGAAATCCCCTATAAGGCCCCCTTCACACGTCCGTGATACACGTGCGTGTTTGGTCCGTTTCCGTATATACCGGAGACACGGCCAAACGTGCACCAATGTTAATCTATGATTGTGGTCACACGTCCGTTATTTCATTATGTCCGTGTGTGCGTGTCCGTGATCCGTATGTGTTTGCGTTTTGCACGGATGCATGTCCGTTATCTGCACGGAGCACGCACACGTGGACACAATGAAAGTCTATGGGTATGTGCACACACGTTAGTAAACACGTATGCATCTACCTATAGTCCGTGTCCGTTTGGTGTTTTTATTTCTAGTGATGTCGGCTATTCTTTCTATTTCTGTGTATGTCGGTCAATCTCCCTGAGTCCGTCGGTCGGTCTCTCTGTCTCTCTGTCGGTCTCTCTGTCTGTCTGTCCCTCTCTCACAGTCTGTCGGTCAGTTTCCCCCCCTCTCTCATACTTACCGTTCCCCAATCTCCGGCGCAGCGCTGCACGGCATTCACACTGCTGCGGCGGCTTTTACTATTTTGAAAAAGCCGGCCGCTCATTAAACAATCTCCTATTCCCTGCTTTCCCCGCCCACCGGCGCCTATGATTGGTTGCAGTGAGACACGCCCCCACACTGAGTGACAGGTGTCACACTGCACCCAATCACAGCAGCCGGTGGGCGTGTCTATACTGTGCAGTAAAATAAATAAATAAATAATTAAAAAAAAACGGCGTGCGGTTCCCCCCAATTTTAATGCCAGCCAGATAAAGCCATACGGCTGAAGGCTGGTATTCTCAGGATGGGGAGCTCCACGTTATGGGGAGCCCCCCACCCTAACAATATCAGTCAGCAGCTGCCCAGATTTGCCGCATACATTATATGCGACAGTTCTGGCGCTGTACCCGGCTCTTCCCGATTTGCCCTGGTGCTTTGGCAAATCGGGGTAATAAGGAGTTATTGGCAGCCCATAGCTGCCAATAAGTCCTAGATTAATCATGTCAGGCGTCTATGAGACACCCTCCATGATTAATCTGTAAATTACAGTAAATAAACACACACACACCAGAAAAAATCCTTTATTAGAAATAAAAAGCACACACATATACCCTGGTTCACCACTTTAATCAGCCCCAAAAAGCCCTCCATGTCCGGCGTACTCCAGGATGGTCCAGCGTCGCATACAGCGCTGCTGCATGGAGGTGACAGGAGCTGCAGAAGACACCGCCGCTCCGGTCACCTCCACGCAGCTAATGAAGACAGCCGTGCGATCAGCTGAGCTGTCACTGAGGTTGCCCGCTGTCACTGGATCCAGTGACAGCGGGTAACCTCAGTGACAGCTCAGCTGATCGCACGGCTGTCTTCATTAGCTGCGTGGAGGTGACCGGAGCGGCGGTGTCTTCTGCAGCTCCTGTCACCTCCATGCAGCAGCGCTGGATGCGACGCTGGACCATCCTGGAGTACGCCGGACATGGAGGGCTTTTTGGGGCTGATTAAAGTGGTGAACCAGGGTATATGTGTGTGCTTTTTATTTCTAATAAAGGATTTTTTCTGGTGTGTGTGTGTTTATTTACTGTAATTTACAGATTAATCATGGAGGGTGTCTCATAGACGCCTGACATGATTAATCTAGGACTTATTGGCAGCTATGGGCTGCCAATAACTCCTTATTACCCCGATTTGCCAAAGCACCAGGGCAAATCGGGAAGAGCCGGGTACAGCCCCAGAACTGTCGCATATAATGTATGCGGCAAATCTGGGCAGCTGCTGACTGATATTGTTAGGGTGGGGGGCTCCCCATAACGTGGAGCTCCCCATCCTGAGAATACCAGCCTTCAGCCGTATGGCTTTATCTGGCTGGCATTAAAATTGGGGGGAACCGCACGCCGTTTTTTTTTAATTATTTATTTATTTATTTTACTGCACAGTATAGACACGCCCACCGGCTGCTGTGATTGGGTGCAGTGTGACACCTGTCACTCAGTGTGGGGGCGTGTCTCACTGCAACCAATCATAGGCGCCGGTGGGCGGGGAAAGCAGGGAATAGGAGATTGTTTAATGAGCGGCCGGCTTTTTCAAAATAGTAAAAGCCGCCGCAGCAGTGTGAATGCCGTGCAGGGCCGCGCCGGGGATCGAGGAACGGTGAGTATGAGAGAGGGGGGGAAACTTCAGTCACTCGGGGGATTAGCGGTCACCGGTGAATCCTTCACAGGTGACCGCTAATCAGTACTCGACACAGACAGATCCGCGGTATGAGGATGAAGTCGGGTGAAGTTCACCCGAGTTCATTCTCATTGCGCAACTCTGTCTGCTGTCAGCCGACATTTATAAACGACATTGTGCATCACACACACGGACATTACACACGGACATTACACGTACACATACACGTTAAATCCACACGCACACACGGACGTTCTGCACACAAACACGACTAGCATACGCAATTCACACAGGTGCCACACGGATCATAAAAACGGACACAAAAACGGGACACGGACCCGAAAAACGGCCCGTAACACACGTGCGTGTTTTTCACGGACGTGTGAAGGGGGCCTAAGGCTGTGTGCCCACGATCAGTGTTTGCAGCATGTTGGATGTAGCATGATTCAGCTGCATCCAAAACGCTGGGCTGTACAGTACAAACACAGTGGATGGATTTCTAGAAATCCCGTGCCCAATGTGATTCTTTTTTCCGCAGCAAACACTGATCTGCAGAGCGACTTTCCAGACCGCAGTATATCAATTGTTTGCTGTGGAATCGCATGCTCCTCCGTAGGGAGAACACAAGCGAGAGACCGCAGCACAGTGAACCCTGATCGTGGGTACAAGCAAGTGACTGACGGCCAGATCCTGGGAAGGTGGCGTACAGAAGGAAAATATCCACCCCACCAATGTCTAAAACCTCTTCCTCCATATGAGAGAAGTCTGCAGGAGCCTTTATCAGATGGTGCTTATCTACATGTTCTCTTACAACCACCCAAACTTCTATGTGATTCACATGAATATATAAAGATAAAAGCCGGAAATCTTTTCTATTGGAATACATGTACACTAATTCCTTCCAGCCAAAGGAAATCTAACCTACTCCCAGACTTCATCCTCTGGAAAATCTTGTATCATAAACTATTCTTGGTGGTACTCCTTCCATCCTGCTCCATTATTTTCTTCTCTTCTGAAACAGCCCTCTTGTGAAGCGACTGTACATGATAAAGTCCGTTGGGCCGAAACGTCCACCATCTTTTGTCGCCATCAAATAAATAATCACTTTTTTGCAAAGAAAAAAACTTTTTGTCTTCAATTTATCAACAAGAGAGTGCAGTGTCCATTATATAATACGTTCTGGGACTATTGACCCCACAGTAGCACCTCTAATGAAACCATACTTCAGCTGAGTGCACACCAATACCCTATAACACTGACTCTAGGGGTACAGAATAATGACACTGACACTGGGGGTACAGGATAATGACACTGACACTGGGGATACAGGATAATGACACTGACACTAGGGGTACAGGATAATGACACTGACACTGGAGGTACAGGATATCCTGGGGTTACAGGATAATGACAATGACACTGGGGGTACAAGATAATGACACTGGGGTTTCTGGATACTGACACTGGGGGTACAGGATAATGACACTGACACTGGGGTTACAGGATACTGACGCTTGATACTCGGTACAGGATAAAACACTTGGTGTACAGGATAATTACTCTGGACACTCGGTTCTTTTCCTCAGAACCCAGCTTTTCTATGTTCTGTCTTCAGCACCTAACTGAAGGGATATCATGGGATATCAGAGAATGGGAAAGCTGGGAACTGGGGACCTGAGGACAAGATGGATATCAGAACACTGAAAGGCTGGGTGATGAGGAAAAAAGCCTTTATCTCTCAGCTCAGCACCCAGCTTTCCCAATCCCATCCCATGCTCTGACTGCTGCAATCCCTCTTTCCCTAATCCCTACTGATATATGGTTACTGTATGGACTGCACTCATGTCACGCAGCAGGGACTGGTGCACACACCCTGCACCCCCTAAATCCCATACACCCTGCACCCCCCAAATCACACACACCAAGCACCCTCATGCCCTGCATATCTCAGACAGACTGGCTGTACCCCATATTATCCCTCTCTCAAACACACTAAAACCCCATATACCACACACACAGTATCCCTTAAAACCCCTGCGTCACAGTGTAGACCCCTCATATGCCACTCACCCTGCACCACTTCCCCTATCATTCCTCATTATCGTGCTCACATCTTTACTCGGTTGGCAGCTCCTGCCTTGCTCCTCCCACACGGTCACATGAGCATGACATCCCCGCAGATGCTGCTGATCCACCACTGAATGCATCTTCTACTTCTTGGAAGCAGCTTATGCTCTGCCCCTGCCGCGCTGCAGCTCATAAGCTCCGGGGCCCCCCCTCCAGGTCAGGACCACCCCTCCCCCCTCTCTAGCTACTGGCACTGTCATAATCTGACTGCTACATAGAGTGTCATCACCTGTGGCGGCGGCCTGACGGTCTAAGGAGCCGCGGCTGCAGGTCATGTTAATACACCTGGCGGGTTCCCCTGCAGGCTGCCGGAGACAGCTTAGTTTGAAACAAAGGTCGGAGCATACCGGCACGCCAGACCGACGCTGGCTATACCTGATCTAGTTATCAAAAAAAGAGGGACTCCACGCCTCTGGGTAAAGAGCCCGCCCCGCACACACCCCTGGTCCCCGCACTTCCATTCCGGGGCCCCTGCTCGCCCCCTGGGCCCCCGCATTTTATACTCACGTGCTGTTGCTCCTGCAGCCTGGCCTGGGGTGACGCCGGGTCCGTCCTCTGCAGCGCGATGCTGCTGGCACCCACACAGGAAGGAAGCAGTCATCGCTCTGAGACTGCCTCCTCCTGCAGTCTCGCTGTGCAGAGGAGTCAGAGCGGCACTGATAGTGACAGTAGGCAGAGCAGGGAGATCGCTCTCCCTGCTTGCCACTGCAGAGGGAATGGGATTGTCACTAATCATATCGGCAATGTGCAGATATGATTAGTGAAATTACCGGCCTGGGGGCCTCTCTCACATATCCATAGGGGCCCAGGGGGGGTAGGGGGAGGGGTATAGGGCCTGTGGCCATCAATAGCAGGGGCCCACCGGGGGTTCACCCGACCCCTGGTGGGCCAGTCCGACTCTGATGACATACATAGAAAACCATGCTGTTGGTTTTTGCTAATTTCTGTGGATCATCCACGTAGTAAAGCAATTTCGGACTTCCTTTCTCAGCGTTTTTGGTGGCCGAGGTTGCATCAGGATGTGATTGTCTATGTGTCCACTTGGAGTACTGGCGCCTGTTCCAAGGTGATGCATACTCACTGTCTGGATCTCTCCTACCTTTGGCTATCCCTAGTAGACCATGGATGCGTTCATCTATGGACTTCATGATTGATCTACTGTCAACTGAAGGGGAGAGGGTTATTTTGGTACTTGTGGATAATTTCAGTAAAATGGTACATTTCATTGCATTACCAGAACTGCCGAATTACCGAATACCAAGACTCTGGCTCGGGTGTTCACGGAGACAAAAATGATGGGAACAACTCCAATCTGAGATGCCGTCAACTATAAATTATCTGCATGTAAATGTTTATTTTTGATGCTGCCTGCATCTCATCAATACTGTGATTCCTTTATGGTCCACAGTCAGAAGATGACTGATAGCAACATCTCCCAGTATCTCCTTATCATTGCTAATGGCATTCTGGGAATTGCATATTCAAGTAATACTAATATATATGGGGCTGACCTGACATTACAATTCATCTCTGTACTAAGGTTGGTGCTGTCTACATGTACTGGCTGTGGTTGCGTGGTTGTTGCGCCATACTCATACAGTGATGTACTGATAGTGTACTGTTTGTGTGTGTGTGTGTGTGTGTGTGTGTGTGTATATATATGTATATGTTTGTATATAAATGTCTGTCTATACATTTGTGCTGAAGGCACACAGGACATGTAAGATTCCTAATTCATAAAGTGGTGTGAGCCTTTTAATGAATTGGGTGAATGTTACTAAAATGGCTTCATTTATTAAGAGTGGTATGCACAGCTCAAGTCTTAATGAATCAGGACTATTTGTTCTTGGCAGCACATCACCCGGTGTAAACAGAAGACATGATTCCAAAACATGATCTGTAAGGACCAGAATGATCTATTAGTGATCATTCTAACCCCATTGCTCTTTGTCAACCTGTGAGGTGGCCTGTCAGATGACAATACTATAGTCAATCAGGTTCTGTCCCCACTTAAAGGTGATTGAAGGCGCGCAGTTGTGGAATGGCGTGAGAATCTTACCTTCGTTTTTCCTATAGGTGAGGCAGACATGACCAGAGCACTCCAGAGTTAAACATGCACATGCTGAGATAAAACAATGGTGATTTATTTTCTCCGAAAGTTAAGGACATGCAGGAGTACAGTGATCCAAGTACCTGGCATTGTGGTTATCTTGAGATGCTTGTTTCTCGAGCCACTAAGGTCAGAAGACTTTGCTTCCAGCAGCTCCAATAAGGGGTGTTATTCTCACGATCTCTGGCTGGTAACTGAACATGCCAGGAAGTGATGTAAGAGGAGCAGCAGACACTCCCATGGGCTGGACGAAAAGAAACAGAGGAACTGAAAGGTTTGACCAGTAGATGTTAGCAGAGACAATCATGGAAAACATTAAATAACAGTTTTAACTAAAACAGGTAGGAACAGCACACTCCCCGTCTGAATTCACTTTGGGAATTTCACTATTGAGTCCATAATATAATCTGAAAGGAAAGGCACGTTAAATGCAAAAACAAACTCAATTGAGTCCAAAACAAGAAGGATAGCTCAAAGTTCAGGTCCGGTAGCGTTCATCCCGTAGGGACGCTCTCTATGGGCAACAGCAGAACAAGTTCGTGGCTTGGCCTTGCAAAGGTCTTTGTCTCACCTTTCCTGATGACCTTTAGCTCCACCTTCCGAACATTGCCGTCCTGGCTAGGCAGTATCCTAGTAATCAGTCCCATAGGCCAGTCAGTCCTTTCTGTGGTCTGGTCTTTCATGAGGACTAGGTCTCCTTCTTTGAGGTTCGGCTTGGGATGTCGCCACTTCTTTCTTCCTTGAAGAATGGTGAGGTATTCCTTCCTCCATTGTTTACAGAAATAGTCAGCCAAGTATTGAACCCGTTTCCAGTGTTTTTGATATGTGTTCGCGTGGGTGAACTCTCCGCTGGGCATTACCGCGTTGTCAGTTTTTTGGGTAATAAGAATAGTAGGAGTCAATATGGTTGGTGTTTCTGGATCCATGGTCACTGGCACAAGGGGTCTTGAATTAATAATAGCTGAGACTTCAGCTAAAAGAGTGACTAGAGTCTCATGTGTGAGTCTTGAGGAATTGACGTCCATTAGCATGGAGTTCAAGATATTGCGTGAAATCCCGATCATCCTCTCCCAGGAGCCTCTCATGTGAGAACTGTGAGGGGGATTGAAGATCCAGGTGCAACCTTTCTCTGCTAGCTAATCTTGGATAGGCTTGGTGTCGATGTTCAGTTCTCTACATGCAACGACGAAGTTGCTTCCACGGTCAGACCTCAGCTGTTTCACTGGTCCTCTGATGGCAAGGAACCTTTTCAAGGTGTTGATTAGGCAGGAGGTATCCATGGACTCTAACACCTCAATGTAAACGGCTCGAACACTCATGCAGGTGAATATCACAGCCACCGCTTACTGTTTGCTTGGCCGCCGCGAGTTCTGCGTGTGGACACCATCCATGGTCCGAAAATGTCTAGGCCCACGTAGGTGAAAGGTGGCTCTGTAGAAAATCTGTCTGTAGGCAAGTCAGCCATTTGTTGGTACAGTTGTTTTCCTCTCGCTTTATGACAGTGCACACAATCGTGTAGTATTTGTGCTACACGTCTCTTCATCTCACTAATCCAGAGGCCTGCAGACCGTAAAGCGCCCTCTGTAATTTGCCTGCCTTGGTGTTCAGTCTTTTCATTGTGGTGTCGGATCAGCAAGACTGTAACATGGTGTTTGTTGGGAATGATGGGAGGATTTTGTTCTGCAACTCCAAGGTGAGCCTGGTTCAAACGACCACCAACTCTCAGTAAGCCGAAACTGTCGATAACTGGGTTTAAATTGGTGAGAGGGCTTCTTAATGGAATCTGCTGTTTGTTGTATAAACACTTCCATTCGTTGGTTGGTTCACTCTGTTGGAGGTGGCGTATTATAAGGGACTCGCTATGGGAGATGTCCTCAGCAGAAAGGGGTTTGTGCAGACATGCCAGCGATGAAAGTCTTTGTTTTTAAGGTCCATACGATAGCATCTGGCGATATGCACTAACCTTGCGAAAGTCCTTACAAGCCTCATCCAGCTGGGGAAACTTTCAAAACTTTGGCAACTGAGATTGGAAGTTTTTTTCTGCACTGGTGGCCAGGGTATTGACTTCAGCTCGGACATCTGGATCGTTGTCTGGAACTAGGATGCTGAAGGCTTCCTGGACACCTTCTTCTGACTGTCTCAGCAGGAACTCTGGACCTGTAAGCCAAGAAGAGTTAGCAAAAGAACTTATAGACATAGGTCTAGTGGTGTGATCTGCTGGATTCAGTTAGGTTGGTACATGTTCTGCTAGGTTGTTGCAGACTTCCTTATCCATAAAGGCGACGCTGTATTCTCTCATTTCAGGCTTGCTGTTCATGTAACGCTGAAGAGAGTTACACCTAGTCTGAGCTTGATCTCGGTTGTCTGGGAGTCTTACCCTGGTAGATCGGAAGGGTAATGGAGAGACCCAGTGGTCGGTTTTGTCTTTAGAAAACTCACAGTCTATTATTTCGATGAATTCTCTGTCCTCTACTGACAAGGCTACTTTATCGTCGTCCTTGGTTGTGAGAAAGACTGATCTTCCCAAGTTGTCGATATGCAGAGAAGAAGCGATGTCAGGTAGCTGTATTGTGTCTAGAGACTTCTCTTTCACTCCATAGTGATGAGGACATGGCTTTAAGCAGGTTGTGCGCACATCTCCATGCATGTAAGTCTTGAAGTAATCATTTTCTGATCGATCAACGCACACATTTCCTATGACTATCCATCCCAAGTCCAGTCTCTGAGAATATGGTGCATAGTCAGACCCATTACACTGTTGTCGAACCTTGTGTACCCTAAGATTGTCTCTGCCTAGCAGGAGTAGAATCTCTGCATTATTGTCCAAAGGTGGGATAACACTAGTGAGGTGTCTCAGGTGTGGTTGATGAAATGCAGCTTCTGGGGTAGGAATTTCATTCCTGTGGCTGGGTATTTGGTCACATTCAGCGAGCGTTGGTAGAGGTATTTCAGTCTTGCCATTGATAGAAGCAATGAATCCCTGGGCTCTTCTGCCGCTAGTCTCTATGCGATAAGGGGTGTTATTCTCACGATCTCTGGCTGGTAACTGAACATGCCAGGAAGTGATGTAAGAGGAGCAGCAGACACTCCCATGGGCTGGACGAAAAGAAACAGAGGAGCCGAAAGGTCTGACCAGTAGATTGCAGCAGAGACAACCATGAAAAATATTAAATAACAGTTTTAACTAAAACAAGTAGGAACAGCACAGATCATGCTTATTTAAAGGTCTCAAATCGGCTCCTGTAAATACAACTTAAATGTCTGTGAGTGATGGTGCAATATGTTAGTAGTTGGGGCCCCACTTTTAAATTTTGCCAAGGGCCCCAGTTTATGTAAAACATGCCCTGCACAGAAGACATTACCACAATTTACCCTCGCTTTGTTTTGCCCTACAACTTGCACCCATGACCCTATTTCTTCACATCTCCTTCAGTCCCTTTCTCAAGCTGTCACTGCCCATCTAACTACAGTGCTGGCCAAAAGTATTGGCACCCCTGCAATTCTGTCAGATAATACTCAGTTTATTCTTGAAAATGATTGCAATCACAAATTCTTTGGTATTATTATCTTCATTTATTTTGCTTGCAATGAAAAAACACAAAAAAGAATGAAACAAAAATCAAATCATTGATCATTTCACACAAAACTCCAAAAATGGGCCAGACAAACGTATTGGTACCCTTAGCCTAATACTTAGTTGCACATCCTTTAGCCAAAATAACTGCGAACAACCGCTTCCGGTAACCATCAATGAGTTTCTTACATTGCTCTCTTGGGATTTTAGACCATTCTTCTTTGGCAAAGTGCTCCAGGTCCCTGAGATTTGAAAGGTGCCTTCTCCAAACTGCCATTTTGAGATCTCTCCACAGGTGTTCTATGGGATTCAGGTCTGGACTCATTGCTGGCCACTTTAGTAGTCTTCAGTGCTTTTTCTCAAACCATTTTCTAGTGCTTTTTGAAGTGTGTTTTGGGTCATTTTCCTGCTGGAAGACCCATGACCTCTGAGGGAGACCCAGCTTTCTCACACTGGGCCCTACATTATGCTGCAAAATTTGCTGGTAGTCTTCAGACTTCATAATGCCATGCACACAGTCAAGCAGTCCAGTGCTGGAGGCAGCAAAGCAACCCCCAAAACATCAGGGAACCTCCGCCATGTTTGACTGTAGGGACCGTGTTCTTTTCTTTGAATGCCTCTTTTTTTTCTGTAAACTCTATGTTGATGGCTTTTCAAAAACAGCTCTACTTTTGTCTCATCTGACCAGAGAACATTCTTACAAAACGTTTTAGGCTTTCTCAGGTAAGTTTTGACAAAGTCCAGCCTGGCTTTTTTATGTCTCGGGGTAAGAAGTGGGGTCTTCCTGGGTATCCTACCATACAGTCCCTTTTCATTCAGACGCCGACGGATAGTATGGGTTGACACTGTTGTACCCTCGGACTGGAGGGCAGCTTGAACTTGTTTGGATGTTAATCGAGGTTCTTTTCCACCATCCGCACAATCTTGCGTTGAAATCTCTCGTCAATTTTTCTTTTCCTTTCACATCTAGGGAGGTTAGCCACAGTGCACCGTAGACACAGGAACTTTCAGGTCTTTGGAGATGGACTTGTAGCCTTGAGATTGCTCATGCTTCCTCACAATTTGGATTCTCAAGTCCTCAGACAGTTCTTTCGTCTTCTTTCTTTTCTCCATGCTCAATGTGGTACACACAAGGACACAGGACAGAGGTTAAGTCAACTTTAATCCATGTCAACTGGCTGCAAGTGTGAGTTAGTTATTGCCAACACCTGTTAGGTGCCACAGGTAAGTTACAGGTGTTGTTAATACACAAGAGAAGAAAAGAGAAGCATCACATGATTTTTCAAACAGTGCCAATACTTTTGTCCACCCCCTTTTTTATGTTTGGTGTGGAATTATATCCAATTTGGCTTTATGACAATTTTTTTTATTTTTTTTCATTGAAGACAAATTAAATGAAGATAATAATAATAATACCAAAGAATTTGTGATTGCAATCATTTTCAAGAATAAACTGAGTATTATCTGACAGAATTGCAGGGGTGCCAATACTTTTGGCCAGCACTGTAAAATATATATGCCATCATACCTCCTTTCCTAAAAGAAAATCCCTCGACCAGAACAGTTTTGCAAACTTACAGATCTGGCTCTAATAACCACCCCATTTTTAAAGTCCAGGAATGCTTTGTCTACTTTTCTGGTTCTTTTATCCCTCATAAAACTCTCTTTTTCTACAATCTGGTTTCTGCTTTGCAGACTCTACTGAAACTTCCCTTAATAAAAGTCACCTTTTCATTATGCGTTACTGAAGAAGCTGCTTTCACTTGGTTCATCTCCAATCTCTCAGACAGCTACTGCAATGCACCATTTACTGGCTCTTCTTCCCCTCCTATTTTCCTTACTATTGGTGTTCCTCAAAGGTAAGTCCTAGGATCCCAACTCTAATCGGGAAGAGGCGGGAAAAGTGCAAGAATGAGCACATCTAATGGATGCACCTATTCTGGGGCAGCTGCAAGCTGGTATTTTTAGGCTGGAAAAATCCCAATAACCATGGCCCTTCCCACCCTTGTAATACCAGCCCCCAGCTGTCTACCTTACCTTTGCTGGTCATAAAAAATGGGGGAGGGACCTCAAATCATGTTTTTCATTTAATTATTTATTTGACTAAGTAGCTATTTATCTATCTATCTATTTACCTATCTATATCTCGCTATCTATCTATCTATCATTGTACATCTCATCACATTAAAAAAATAATTTCACTGTCATATCTTTTTTTCTGGTACATGTCACATGGATGGGTACATGTGTACATGTTTCATCCTCACTGCCGGTAAAAATATGGACATGTTTCAGTGTGGATCACAGGTATAGACGGTCCGTGTGAAAACACAAAGGTGTGAAAATCCCCATGGATTTTAATGAGTATGCAAGTGAACGTGTAAGGGACCTAAGATAGCTTTTCCTACCTGTTGCCAGATTTTATACTTTGGCAATTGCTAATTCCATAAGAAAAGAAAGAATGCTTGGAGATATGAGCAGAGAAAATGTAGTTAAAAAATATAAGAAACTGCTGCATAATGGGAATCTGTGATAGATACAAGTTTCTGGACATTATTATATAACACTACATAGTAACATTACAGTATTGAAACCGCTATAGACTGACTTGAAAAGAAGCATTTTATTTCTTTGTGTATGATTTTTTTCAGTTCCATAAAGCCAAAAAAACACCTTGTAGATTGTACTGTTACAAGAACTAAGGCCAAGGCTTCGACAACCTGTGATGACATTTTGTCTCTGATCTGGATGGCCTTATCATCTTTTTAATGATGTGCTGGCAGCATAGAAAGCAGCGCTGAGGGATATGTAACCTGTGATTATTTGGGTAGAATCAAACTTTTGTCAGTAAAACCATGGTACGAGAGATGTGGAGATGGGCAGTACAATGTTACTTTAAGGGAGTAAAATGTCAGGCCTTTTGTTTGACGAGAAAAAAAATGAATTTGTACATTTCCAGTATTGTCAGTTCTACACTTTGTTACCCCAAAAAAATGACTTCATTGTATTTGAATTGTCTTCAAATTGTAAATATATCTGTATGTGACCACAATAATATAGTGAACTACATGAATTCATTCCTATACGTCCCCTGAAGAAGAGGTGAAATGCGCGTAGGGACTGGTGGGGTATCTGGACTTGCTGCAATTGGTCAGTATTGTGCTGTGGTTGTGATCATATGACTATTTTTTCACGGGCTTTATATACAGGGCCATGTTATACTATTGACATGCAGTTGGGTGTTCAGTGTTGGTAGCCTAGAGGCTGGGTTTACTACTAATAGGTGGTAATGGGAAATTACAACATGCATTGATATTTACTTGATATTTATTCTATTTTGATGTACCTTATCCCAAAACCTATGCTATTGACCTATAATCTTATGCTGACCCTAATACTGTATGTATATTGATGTTAACTGATCGCAACTGGTGTAAAATAAAATAAATTGCATGCAATTCTGTTAACCCCTTGAGGACGCTTTGCTGAGGCAATTTTAAATGCATAAACAATAAAATTTTATTTTATTTAAGAAATATACCACAAGTTCGCTTGTTTATTATGAATTCATTCCTATCAGATGAAATATTAACTGTACATTTGGATTAGACATTTTACATTACGTCTTCTTAGCATTCTAAAATTTAGATAAATAGGCTTTCATAGCAAACGGACCACCAAACTGTAGCTTGATGTGAGCATTAGATCCTAGAGTTTGCGTCTAATTTTCTGTAGGACTAAATGTACATTGCCCACAGTGCCAGATTATACCCTGTGGAGGCCTGTAGGCAGTCAAAATCTTGGGACTCCTCCAACAAATTATTTCCTTATCCTTTTTTAGATTTACTAACAAAAATGTTAATACACCAATTAGATTTTATTAAACATAACACAAATTAAGATGATGACACTTTATTATAACTCAGAAAAGGTAATTAACTAACGTCGACTTCGAATGTCGGCCTATATACAGTGTGTCCACCCTTATCCTGTCCACTGTAATTGATGATGCCCTACAATTTTTTAATTCACTTTTTTTCTCTATCTCGTTCCGTTTTCAAGATAAAAATGCTAACTCTGTTGTTTTCCACCAGGTGGCGCAATAGGTGGTTTCATTGCATAGCGCATGGCTGCTTTACTATACCTAGACAACACGTCTATGCCTATAGCTGCCGCCGTTCTCAAGTTAATGGCGGTGGACAAGATATGGGTGGACACACTGTATTCATCTGCATTACAGAAGCTTCTAAATGTTCTTTTATGATTTGTAGTCAATGAGACATTGCAGCCACTTATCTCTGCTCCAATCCCAAGCCCCCAAAATCTCTCAGTTACCACACTTAATAGATGACCCTCCTCTACTACTTGTGAACTCTTGAATATACCCAACAACAGCCGAAACATCATTTCACTGTCACTTAATGTAGTGTTCCGATCAGAACTCCATTTCTCTTGCTGGTCTCCAATGCCAGGTGGCTGGATCAGCACACGGATTTTAAATTGCCTTGACTATCAAAACACATTGATTGTCATCCATTGCGCGGAGAACCAAAAAGTAGCAGGATCAATAATCCAGTTCTGACTATGCCTAATTGGTAATCTGGCAATGCCTGAACAAACGACAAGTAGCATGAATTAGATCCTGACTGGATGATTGCAGCTGGAGGGTCATCTATTTAATTCTCTGAAGTGCTCCAGGGTTTCAGAGAACATATACATTAAAGATCTATTATGAGAGACTATTCAATCACCTCTAGCAGAGCTGGGAAGAGACAGCTGGAAGCATTGCCAAAATGGTCTAGTCTTCAAAAATAATAGAGACAAAAAAGTGGCATGGCTCAGAAAATGTTTAATAAAGCTTACTTTTATTAGTTCATTAACAATAAAGATTCAAAAAAATACAGTCTCATCTTCACTTATTGTCCCTGGCTGGATCTTTAAAGTTTATGTACTATGAAACGCTGAAATATTTCAAAGAGGCATATACCTCACTGCATTTGTGTAGCCAAGATCTGATTCATTTTACCCACTGTTTGGGTAATATGAACTAAGTGACAGGTTTAAAGCCATTTTTACACATTGAACATTTGATCACTTTTTTGCATCAGTATTTGAAAGCCATAACCAGTAGTGGGTGCAAATTGCAGAAGTGGTGAAATATTTCTAGTATACTTTTCCTCTGATATTGCTGAGAGGCACTTTCAGGTCAGGAAATCACAGTACCCCCCTTATACCCCCCATTTTTCTGGGAATCTCTTAAGGAGAAGAGGAGTATGGATATTCTCCTCGGACACCAATGACCTCTCCTCAGGAACAAAACCCTTCCAGTCTATAAGGAAGAGGGTTTTACCTTGTACCTTTTTTACAGCAGGGATGGATTTTAGCTCCAAGATATCTTCATCACTGACCAGTGGAGGCAAGGTACCTGGATCCCTGAAGCAGTGGCTTATAATGACAGATAAGATGAGACACATGAAACGAGTTGGAAATATGCAATGAGGCTGAGAGTTTCAACTTGTAGGACACATCATTGGTCCATTGGGGTACCTCAAAGAAACCAAGAAAATGGGGACCCAACTTGTAGATGGCAGTTTGAGGTGGACATATCTAGAAGAGAGCCAAACCTTGTGTCCAGAATGAAGGAGGATCAATGCGTCTCTTGTCAGCATGTCTCTTTATACAGATGGAGGACCGCTCCAGGGAAGATTTGGTTTCTGCCCAAATCTCAGAGAAACCCTTGAACAGAACGTTGATCATTGGGGTACCATAGGAACTGCAATTTTGGGATGCTATCCATGCACTATACGGAACAGAGTTAGCAGAAGATTCACTCATGCGGTTATTGAAAGAGAATTCCGCCCATGGAAGAAGCTTGACTCAATCACTGTGATGCTCATTGACAAAATGCCAGAAGAAATTCGTAAGGATTTAGTTGACCCTCTCCACTTGATCGTTGGACTGTGGATTGTTGGCCAACAAGAAGTCCAAGATGATATCGAGCAGCTTACAGGTAGCTCTCCAGAGCTGAGATTTGAACTGGACATCTCTGTCAGACACAATGGGGACAGGAAGACTGCGCAGGCAGAAGACGTGCTGGATGAAGTGCTCAGCGAGCATAGGAACAGAAGATAGACCAGACAATGGAGTAAAATGGGCCATATTAGAAAATATGTTTGCCACTACCCAGATGACGGTGCAGCCAGAGGGCTTTGACAGGTCGGTGATAAAGTCCATCAATATATACTGCCAACAAGTGGATGGTACTGGTAGGGGTGCTAGTCATCCAGCAGGAAGTTTCTTAGGGGTCTTGTTGTGGGCATATGAAGGATGGACCGAAACAAACTTCACCACATCTTGAAGCAGCATAGGTCACCAATAATGCCGACAGATCAGCAGAATGACTTATTCTGTCCAGCGTGGCCGGCCAAATTGGAGGAATGACCCCACTGAAGAACATGTTTCCTGTCTGCTTCAACAACAAACATCTTCCCGGAAGGAACTCAAGGCATGTCTACTGGAGCCACCGTGAGCATCTTGGAAGGTTCGATAAATGAGTTGAGGCTCTTCCTCTTAATCAGCCGACAGAAAGAATCTAGAAAGTGCATCTGCCTTGACATTCTTCTTAGTCATAGTCATGTGCATGTTCAGGAAGAAATCAAAGCAGGCGAACAACAGTGACCAATGGGCTTGGTGCAGATTAAGCCTCTTAGCCGACTGTAGATAAGCCAACATTTTTTTGGTCAGTATAGATTATGACTGGAAGTACTACTCCCTCCAATAGGTATCACCATTCCCACAGGGCCATCTTAAATGCCAAGAGTTCTTAGTTGCTAATCGAGTAGTAGTGCTCAGACAGAGAGAAGGCCCTGGAAAAGAAACCACATGTTACTGTGTTACTGGTAGAAAATTTCTGTGTGTGAACTGACCCCGGAGAAAAAAGTATCCACTTCCAGAAGGAACTGCTTGTTATTCTCCGGTGAATACAGCACCGGAGACAAAGAGAAAGCAAGCTTGAATGCAACAAGTGCACTCTCTGCTTCTGGAGTCCAGACCACATTGCGGATCAGGGCCATGATGGGAAGAATCTTGGATTAAAATTGCACGATGAACTGGGGATATTAGTTGGCCAATCCATGGAACTGCTGGATTGCCTTTACTCCGTCAGGATCGGGCCACTTCAGCACCACCAATACCTTGTCTGGGTTCATCTTCAGGCCAGTGTCCGAGATTATGTAACCCAAGAACGGCAGGGAAAACATTCAAAGAGGCACTTTACAAATTTAGCATATAGATGAAAACCCTTAGTTTCTGTAGTACTTGTACAACATTCCTCCTGTGTGTTGGTAGATCAGGAGAGAACGCCAGGATGTCATATAGGTACACCACACCACTACACACAAATAGAGCAGGTCTTGAAATATATCATTGACCAATTCCAGGAAGACCACCGGTGCATTGCTGAGACCAAAAGGCATTACCAGATATTTATAATGGCCATCATGAGTAATAAAGACATTCGTCATCAGAACATATCTGGACAAGGTTGTACGCACCATGGTGGTTGAGCTTCAATAAAATTCTGGAACTACAGAGATGGTCGAACAATTCCAGTATAAGCGGCAGCAAGTACTTGTTCTTTCATGATTTGGTTAAGACTTCTGTAGTCAACACATGGCCAAAGGGAAACATCCTTTTTCTTTACAAAGAAGAATCCAGATCCCATGGAGAGGGGGGCATTTGGATGAATCCTGCGGGGAGGAGTGGAACCAGGAAGGAGGTTGATAGGACAATCATATGGCCTATGTAGTGGCAGAGTCTCAGCTTCATTTTTGTCAAAAACATCTGCATAGGACTAGTGGGTGGATGGCAGACCCAAAAGATTTGAGAATCTCACAGGTGGCTGAGCACTCACAGGTGGCTGAGTAGGTTGAACACAAATGAGACATTTTTCATGGCAGAAGTAACCCAAAGCACATCTCTAGATCTTAAGTCTCAAACCGGTTCACGCCTCCAAAGCCATGGTAGGCCTAATAACAGTGGATGTGACATATCTGGTAGCATGTAGAAAGCGATTCTCTCCATGTGCAGGATTCCCACCCAAAGGTCAACTTTCCTGGTGACAAACTGGAATGCCTCAGACAGGGGCATTCCATCTATGGATAACACTGCAAAGGGACATTGGAGCTTATGAACGGGAAGCCCATACCGATCCACAATGGCCTGCTGTATGCTGTATAAAGTTTGTTGCCGAAGTCCAGAGTCCAGTAAGGCTGACTCAGTTAATTTGCCACTCATTACAGACTTGTGTGTATATATATATATATATATATATATATATATATATATATATAAAAGAGAGGACTTGCTATCACCTAGGGTAGTATCTCCTACAAGCCCTAGGCTTGATAGTTTCCCAGCTTTTTTGTAGAGAAGCGAATCATGTGTGCAGGAGTTCCTCAGCGGAGGATCCCCTCTCCAGTGGGACAAATCTCTTAGTGGAGCTTTGCGGGATGCACTTGATCCACCTCCACCTTGGAAGGAGGCACGGAAACTGCAGGTCATGGCATGATGGGTGTCTGGGATGAAGAACCAGGCACAACAATCTTTTCACTCGGTTCGCTTCTCTGGATCGTTTTTGAAACCTGAGGTTTATGTGGATAGCCAGTGATACCAGGTCATCAAGAGAAGAAGGCATATCTCGACCAATAAGCTCATTCTAAGGGGTACTTTGCATGCTGCGACATTGCTAGCCGATGATAGCGATGCCGAGCGCAATAGTACCCGCCCCCGTCGCACATGCGATATCTTGTGATAGCTTCCGTAGTGAACATTATCGCTACGGCAGCTTCACACGCACTTACCTGCCCTGCGACGTCGCTCTGGCCGGCGACCCACCTCCTTCCTAAGGGGGCAGGTCGTGCGGCGTCACAGCAACGTCACTCGGCAGGCGGCCAATAGAAGCGGAGGGGCAGAGATGAGCGGGATGTAAACATCCCGCCCACCTCCTTCCTTCCGCATAGCCGCTGGAGGCAGGTAAGGAGATGTTCCTCGCTCCTGCGGCTTCACACACAGCAATGTGTGCTGCCGCAGGAAAGAGGAACAACATCGTACCTGTTGCTGCGGCGATATTATGGAAATGTCCGACACTACCTGTCACCGATTTACGACGCTTTTGCGATCGTTTATCGTCGCATCTAGGCTTTACACGTTGCGACGTTGTTACCGGCGCCAGATGTTCGTTACTTTCGATTTGACCCCGGCGATATCGCAGTAGCGATGTCACAACGTGCAAAGTACCCCTTAATCCTACCGGACAATCCTTCCCAGAATGTAGCTACCAGTGTTTTGTTATTCAAGCCCATTCTGAGATACCTCCCTTTACCAATCTAGGGCTTAGTGGCAGCTGTGAGCTGCAATTAACCCCTAATCTCCCCGATTGCCACTGCACCAGGGCAATCAGGATGAGCCAGGTAAAGTGCTGAGATTATCGCATCTAAAGGAATGCGACAACTCTGGGAAGATGGAGGCTGCTATTTTTAGACTGAGGGGGCTATAACCATGGGCCTCTCCAGCCTAAGAATATCAGCCCCCCAGCTGTCGACTTTATCATGGTTGGGCATCAAAATTGGTGGGGACCACATGCTGTTTTTTCAATTATTTATTTTCTTTCTTTTTTTTAAATGCCACATGGGCTCTCTTTTATTTTGATACACAGCGAAGATAACCACATGGCTGGAAGGTATAGCCTGTAGCCGTATGCTTAATCTGTGCTGTGATGAGGGGACCCTATTCCATTTTTTTTATTTGTTTATTTTTACACCATGATAGGTCCACACAGAGCATGTGTGATTACAAGCAGTCAAACATTCTGTCACACAGACTGGGTGCACTGTCTGACTACAAGCAATCACAGATGCTGGTGGGTGGGGGAAACAATGCATGTGCATGAGGTTAATGAGTGGCCCAGGAAGTAGTGGTACAGTCATGCGGGAGACTTGGTAAGTATAACATGCCTGTTCTGTCCCTACTTTCATTCTTTTTGCTTTCATTTTTTTTCCAATTACCCGAGTGACCAGATCCGAATAATTACCCGGAGTTTCCTGAGAACTCCAGGCCCAGTGCACATGTACTAAGCGAACCTGCGCGGATCTGAACTTTTACTGTCCAGGTCCACCCATTACCAATAATACTATAATGATATTTATTCACTTATATAACACAATAAATTCCTTAGCACTTTAAATACATCAGCAACAGGGTCCCCATTGGGGCCCACAGTCTAAATTATCTATCAGTATGGCTTTGGAAAGAAATCAGAGCATCCAGAGAAAACCTATTCAAGAGCATACAAATTAGTTGCTGATGTTGTCCTTGGTGGGACTTGAACCCAGGACTCCAGCGCTGCTAGACTGCAGTGCTAAGCACTGAGCCACCATGCCACTTAGATGTCTGTCTGGTTGTCTTTCTGTCTGTCTTTCTGTCTAACTAGCTTTCTGTAATTTTAATTTCAATGTGATAGACTAAGATGGCAATCTATAAATGTAATATTTTACTCAAATTGCCTCATCTGTCATGTGGTTTATGGCAGCAGACAACAAGCAGCCATGGCGTGAATCAGCTCCAATGACGGATCAAAGCCCATGTGAGTAGACAGGCACATGGGTAGAAGCTGAAGTCTTAGCCCTTGTACACTTAACACAATTCTTGTGATTGACATATTCTTGGAACATATCCAGAGACCTTGATCACAGGATGAACTTTTCTTGACTTTGTGAAACATTAACATCCAGTGCACCCAGGGACATGGGCATGCATATAAATTTGTGGCACAAGTCTGTCTGTGTATTTTTTTAATGACTGGCTTTAAATATGCCCTGACAACACAATCCAGTTGTTCGAGACTTTGCTGGTAACAGCTGAATCTCTATTATATCATTTGCTTTAAACATTTTTAATGCTTTCATGAACTCATTTGTTGCAGCGTCTACATTAGTTGTTTTCCTTACAATAAAACCTAAGAAGGAGCAGTAACTGCCAAATATCTGTTCTTCGCAAGCTCGGGGAAACATTTAAGAGCAATTAACAAGGTGACCTACAATTATCCGTTAATATTATATCTTCTTAAGCGTTGTGTTAATTGATGTGTAAGTTCAGTAACAGTTCACGTAGGAGGTCTGTGAAGTGTGAGGTCTTTTCATATATTAGAACAGATGCTGTATAGTTTAATGAAAGTCAACTTTATATATAGTCATTAGAAGTGATGTCTGTAAATCTCCAGAAAATATATTCATTTCTTCCCTTTCTACATTGTTGAAAGCGAACAAAAAACTCAAAATGTTTTTGTCTGAGGCTGCATTTACATTGCGATTAGAGCGTGTCTTTGTTGGGAAAAATTCTTGACCGATGTCCCTGACATGGGCAACTATGGAGGCGAAAATTACCACGAGCCTTACGATGTGGTGAAGCAGAGCATGATTCCATATTTTGAGATGTAAAGCAAAAGCTCCTTGATATAATCCTAAGTGTGTACTTAAAATGACCAACTAAATAAGCTTTGCATTCCTACAGTACATACCAAAAAAAAGTATAAAATGTATATCAGCTAGATGGATGCCAGAAGGACAAGGCTCTATCTTTAAAGGTCATGTGGTCAACTTTCACGGGTCAAAAAAATTCTCTTACACAATTGAAAAGTCACAGCTAGTTCTCCTTGGAGAAGATCTGTAATATATAGTATTATAAAGCATTTGCATGTTTGGTTCAGTTATTATTAACAAGGTTTCCATCAGTCAAGAAACATAACACCGACTGGCATTTTGTACAACAAGAATGTAATCATTTGATTATAAAGCAATAGAGACAAATAACCTGATTCTTAATCAAATCAAGCCTATCATTCAACTTTTATCAAAATGGAAAATACGTATGTTTTGTTCAAGTCGTGGAACATAATACATTGACAATGTTGATTGCATGATGGGAAGATAACCAGTGACTTAATTAATTGATTTAATCAATCACAGAAATGATAAAAATGTCCAAATCCCCAAGCGCAAAACAGAAGATTCTAGGGAAACAATATTCATATGACATACCAATCTTACAAGAAAACGGACATAAGTTTAACAGATCGGAAAAAGATGCCGGAAACAATTCCACGACATGGAAGATCTTATTTATTTGTTATTTATTTATTATTATGCTTACTTATATAGCACCATCAAATTGTTCAGCGCTTTACAGACGTGATCATCACTGTGCTCATCAGGTCTTACAATCTAAATTTCCTATCAGTATGTCTTGGAGTGTGGGAGGAAATCAAAGTACCATAAAGAAACCCACGCAATTACTGGAAGAACATAAAAACTGCTGTAGATGTTGTCCTTGGCAAGATTTGAACCCAGGACCCCAGTTAGCAAGGCTACAGTGCTAACTACTTTCACTTCTACTATCCCAAATGAAAGCTTTCCACCCATTTCCAAAGGGTAACGTCTCTCCTTGACAGTGTCATGCCTGGGTCGATATTGACTCTTAGGATTGTTACTTCTAGTATTTGGCACTATAGTTCAAGTCCTTTTCCTCTCAGCTTCACACTGGTTACTGGCCAGCATCCGAAGGCTCTTTATGGGTGGAGCTAGCACTTCCTCTCTATTTCCATGTATAATTTTTCCAACTGTTGTCTTTTTTTTGTCAGTGCCAACTGTTCCCTCTATAGCAACAGAATGAACAGCAGGTTCTCATCGTCTTCAGGCATCCATACTTTATATCAAGTAGTTGAGCTATCTGAGGTTCTAAGAGCATGCAGCAGAAATTCAATATTGTTAATTATTTAGCAAGGATTTGAGTTAGCTATACTGCATTATCAATAAGTGTGATCCAAAAGACATAGCAGATCAAAGTTACAATGATTAAAATAACAGAATATAAATAATGGTCATCAATGTCACTTTCATTTTCTGTGTAAAGTGAGGATAAATCTATCAGGTGTGAACCTAAAAATGTCACATTTCATGGAGAGTGGCTTGCACTGAGGCTTTGTAACTATCTCTTAAATCTTTTAATCTGAATTTAATACTAGGACTGTGCTGGTTTGTTTTTATATATATACTGTATTTTATATATATATATATATATATATATATATATATATATATATATATATATATATATACCTAGTAATTTCAAGGAGCCCAGCTCCTGACCTCCTCTCTCTTTGACCTCCAATACTATTCTCCGTCTGACACCAACTGAACTGCTCCTGACACTCCTGACCCCCCTTAACCAACCCCCCAAGTGGGCGGCCCTATTCAACTCGGGCCGTCCACTGGTGTGTCTGGTGGGTGTGGTGCAGATTGCTCCTAGGATTTTGATCAGCTGGTCTTTGGCAACAGCATTTGGTTAGGGACCAGAGGAGGAGGTAGATATTGCACAGAAGGGCAGACTGCACAATACCCTGTCACGACCTGATAGGCCAGGGCGTGTTTTATCTAGAGGGTTAGGCTTCTTGCTGGATAAAAAATTTGATGTGTTTCAAACGATTTTAGATATAAACAAATTGGCCAGAAGCCTCACCCTCAGATGTCACTTCAGTAAAAATAATGACAATGATAATTGGAATGGTATTACAGTTGGTCCTGATTCTACTGTTAATACGCTTGTTACCGATAATGCAACTGATACTACTACTAATACTCATGTTACTGATAATGCAACTGATGCTATATGTGAACCTGCTTTTTGTGATGTCATACAAACTATTAATGATAATGGTGTTTCTGGACATGAAGGTATATATGATTTTCAAGAGCTGACACATCTGTGCTCTCTGAGACAATTAGAATCAGAAAATATTGACTGCAAGGTCACGCTAAATACATTTTTTCCTAAACCTAACCCAAAGTTTATCCGTTAAAGTCACGACCTGTAGTTCTGGACCAATTCCAGGATCTCATTGAAAAGGAGCTCCTTGAATTGGATCTTAGATCCAGTAATAAATGCAGTAATCTGAATGTCTCTGAGAGGAAAGCGGTGGATGCATTGAAAGAAAATAAAAATCTAATTGTAAGATCTGCTGACAAGGGAGGAGGGGTAGTGGTTCTGGATGTGGAGCTATATTTACAAGAAAACCAGAAAATGTTAAATAATAGCGATATATATATATACCTTTACATGGAGATCCCACCCCAGACTTCAAAGTGGGTTTATTGAAATTACTTGAGGAGGGTGTTCACCTAGGAGCGATTGAAGAGGATTTACAAAAATATCTATATGTGGAACATCCCATAGTGCCAATATATCATGCATTACCAAAAATCCATAAAAATAAATTCCCTCCACCATTTAGACCGATCATTGCAGGAATTGGGTCAATAACTGAAAAGTTGGGAGCTTGGTTGCATTTTTACCTACAACCTTTGGTTCAAGATCTGCCTGGCTATATTCGTGACACTAAAGCGGTAATTAATGGTATGAACAATGTGGCATGGCAAAAAGATTATATATCGTTAACCTGCGATATAGAGAGCCTTTATCCCTCTCTCCCGCATAATATTATAGCGAATAGTTTGACATATTTTTTACAGAAATATAGTTCTTATACTCCAGAAATGAAAGAGTTTTTATTCTTATCAACAGAATTTTTACTCAAACATAATTTTTTTGAGTTTAATAAAAAATTCTTTTTACAAAGACAGGGAGTTAGCATGGGGAGGAAATTTTACCCCTCATTAGCTAACCTGGTAGTCGCAGTCTGGGAAGAAAATCATATTTTCTGTGAGTCAAATCCATTTAAAGACAATATAATAATTTACGGTCGTTACATAGACGATTTGATAATTATATGGAGAGAAGGAATTTTTCAGCCAGAGCAACTTATCACATATATGAATAATAATATATATAATCTAAAATTTACATCTAATACTCATAAATCCAAAATTAATTTTCTAGATATTAAACTGATAGGCCATGTGTACAATGGTTCAATTGAGATGAGTCCATATAGAAAGCCAACTGATAACTCCATCCTACATGCCAGCTCCTACCACCCTCCGCATGTGGTAGGTAATATTCCCACAGGTGAACTAATCAGAATTCGTAGAAATTGTAGTGACCATATAAATTTCATTTAGCAAAAATATAAAAAAAGATATAGTTTTTAATAGACTTCAGAATAGGGGTTATCCTAGATGGACTTTGGACAAAGCAGAAAAATTCATTGAGAATACAAATAGATAGGATTTATTGGTGGATAATGAAAGAAAAAACTCTAATAAACGAAATTCATATACAACTTCATCAATAGTTTTCACTACAAAATTTAGTCCTCAATATAAAGACATAATCCAGATTATAAAAAAATATATCCCACTTTTGAATCAAAACCCAATTTTAGCTACTACACTTAAAGAAAGTTCTATTAAATTTGCACCTAAACGGGCTACAACATTGGGAAATATTTTTTGTCCAAGTCATTACAAAAACCCTACTAGTCTGAATAATATCTGGCTCACACAAAGAGGCTTTTTTAGGTGTGGTCACTACCCATGCAAAGTATGCCAGTATGTAGTGTAGCGGGGTGGGGGTCCCCCAGGACTACAAAGACGCAGTGACCCAAATAGTCCGATCCAAACAGCTTTATTGTCCTTGCCGTACAGGTAAAGTCACCCGGAACACAGCCGAGTTATGCACCGTCCATACGGGTCCCCGTCACACAGGCACCCCTTGCCGTAGGAGACGGTCTTACGATGCCCCGTTCGGCTGTTCCAGGAGGATCCACAGACTTATAATCACTCCACGCAGGCCTGGAGCTTTTCCAGGCTTCCGGCTCTGCAGCTTACAGAGCAGACTCTATTACAAGTTCATAGTGGAAGTTTAACCACTTTCCCCACTCTCTGGCACCTGCTAGCAGACACCTCTAGCTGAGGTTCCTTCTCGGCCCCAGGGCCCTCTGCTGACCCCTGGGTCTGTGTCTCCTCCAGGAGAGGTTCGGCCCTACAGCCCTGGTCTGGCTGCACTCACCTCAGTCTCGTCTCAGACTTAATATTGGAGCCCTGTGCTCAGCCTCCACACATGTTGCTCCATGCAGAGCTCTCGGCTCTGCTCTCACTCTCTAGAACACACACTGCCAGTCTCCAAAATCAAACTGGCCACACCCACAGGTGGAGGTCTGTGATTCTCAGCCCTGCACAGCACCCTGGGATTATTAAAGGGAACCTGACCCTTATATGTAGCAAGAAGCCTTTGTGGACTACAAGTCCCATAGCAACCTCTTCCGTTTAGATATCGCAGGTACCTTCTCCACTGTGACATATAGCGACCATTTACCACATTGGTGGTCGCTACCTCACAGTAGTGAAGAAAGATTCCTTTAGTTCCTTTTCTACTAAAACTTGCTATCAAATTAATAAATATATGAATTGCAATAGTGAAGGGGTCATATATTTGATTGATTGCATTGTTTGCTGTAAACAATGTGTGGGTTGCACAATAGGGCCACTAAAAATTCGGATTAGGCGCCATATTTCTGACATGAACAAAATAAATCTGTGCGGCTCTTCTGCGGTTACTAAACATTTTGCGATGTGCTATGGTGGTAATTTGAAAGGTTTCCGTTTTAGAGCCATAGAAAAGGTCAATAAATTAGAGAGGGGGGGGAGATTTCCAGAGGAAAGTTTTTAACCGTGAATCCTTCTGGATATTTAAATTAAATACTAGGACTCCTGCAGGGCTCAACATACGCCAAGATATGATCATGCAATATAACTGAGAAAAATTATTATTCATATGGAACTATTTTTACATGCAAAGAGGAAAACATTTTTTTTTTCTTTTTTGTATGTTTTTAAACCTTATAGTGTTCTTTCTCTATTTCCCTGCTGCAGGTATCCAACACATGTAGAGTAATTAATGATGTAATCAACTAATTGATTGTGGTTTGTATCACTAGCAAAAGGGAAGACTGTTTGTATTATATATAGAGGTATTGTACTAGTTGTTATATATCCATGAATAAGAACTAACGACACTGCGTTATGTTGAAACGCGTTGGATGAACTGTGCCTTGTGGATGCTGTCTATCCATTTTTAAAGTGATGAAATAAAGGAAAGTTTTTAATTCATCTGCCTGTGATCCATTGGATTTCGTTACCTTGTATCTGATAAATCTATCATGTGTGAACCTAAAAATGTCACTTTTCATGGAGAGTGGCTTGCACTGAGGCTTTGTAACTATCTCTTAAATCTTTTAATCTAAATTTAATACTAGGACTGTGCTGGTTTGTTTTTACATATACTGTATTTTATATATATATATATATATATATATATATATATATATATATATATATATATATAAACCTAGTACATCCAAGGAGCCCAGCTCCTGACCTCCTCTCTCTTTGACCTCCAATACTATTCTCCGTCTGACACCAACTGAACTGCTCCTGACACTCCTGATCCCCCCTTAACCAACCCCCCAAGTGGGCGACCCTATTCAACTCGGGCAGATTGTTCCTAGGATTTTGATTAGCTGGTCTTTGGCAACACCATTTGGTTAGGGACCCGTAACCAAGGAGGAGGTAGATATTGCACAGAAGGGCAGATTGCACAATACCCTATCACGACCTGATAGGTAAGGGCGTCACACTAGGACTTTTACACTGGACTTTCACTAAAGTGGCATTGTTTGGATTGTGGGTCCTGTTTTTCCAGCACTGAAAGGCCATTTATATTCTCTGTTTGTGGCTTGCTTTATGGAGTTTTAATAAAGCAGCCTGGATATTTAATTTAAATCACTGTGCCTACCTCAAATGCTGCCGTGTGAGCTGAGATCCCTATAGTGTTTACATCCAGCCACCGCCAGAGCTTATAATAGCTGATCAGTGAGGATGCTAGGTTTTGTACTCTCACCCATCTGATATTGATGACCTTTCCTAGGCATGGGTCATCAATAATTTGTGACCGGAATACCCCTTTAAGAACTGTCTTTGCAGAACAGGGCAAAAATGATACTGCCAACTGTGTCTAAACATCTCAACAACTCTCCTATCTTATGCTATAAGAAGTATGCAGGGTAAGGACTGCCAAAAGAATTCATTTAAATATTATCTTCGAAAATGTGATTTGCAAGGTTTAGTATAATATAAAAAGAGAATTTAGCATATGAACAGGTTGCATGTATTACCTGTTCTGGTCAATGTGTTTACATCCTGCTGATGCCAGAATTTATAACAGCTGTTCTGTGAGGGTGCCATGTGTCTGATATTGATGACCTTGTACCTAAGGAACACTAAATATATCAAGCATCAGGAGGATAGACTTTCAGGAAAAACCTTTTACATTTAGTATTCAGACACCTGGAAATTCTAATGATGCAGCATAGCGTACATCAAAAACAGCACTTGAGTGAAATATGGAGGGACCATATTGGTTGGAAATAATTTTCTGTACTTTCGTTCTTCAAAATTACTTGCTGATTCTATATTCAATGATTTCATATCATTTATTGGAAACTAGCATTGGTTTGGATTGTGAAGATTAAATTAATTAATTAATGATTAATTAATTTAATGAATTTTAAGCAAAAGATTAGGTGTCCCAAAAAAAGGACATTGGTAGATAATAGGTTAAAAGGGTTGTCCAGTCACAAGATATTTATTACCTGTATGGGTCTGACTCTGGGCACCCATACTGGTCAGATGTTATAACCTTTGGTGGCGGCTTGACATAAACACGTTAAGGATTCACCACAGGTTTTCAAAAGAGATTGAGATCTGGGCAATTTCCTTGCCATCTAAGATTTTAATGTTTTCTTCATCAAGCTACTTTATCATCACTTTTGCCCTGTGACATGGTGCTCCATAAGGCTGGAAAAGATGTTGTCCATCACTGGGAGAAGTTACTATTATAATAAGTTAAGTGTAAGGGGCATTTTGCACACTACAACATCGCAAGCCGATGCTTGCGATGCCGAGCGCGATGGTCCCCGCCCCCGTCGCAGCTGCGATATCATGGTGATAGCTGGCGTAGCGAACATTATCGCTACGGCAGCTTCACATGCACTCACCTGCCCTCCGACGTCGCTCTGGCCAGCGACCCACTTCCTTATTAAGGGGGCAGGTCGTGCGGCGTCATAGTGACGCCACATGGCAGACGGCCAATAGTAGCGGAGGGGCGGAGATGAGCGGGACGTAAACATCCCGCCCACCTCCTTCCTTCCGCATAGCTGGCGTGAGCCGCAGGACACAGGTAGGAGATGTTCCTCGCTCCTTCATACACATACGATGTGTGCTGCCGCAGGAACGAGGAACAACATCGTAATATTGGTCCTTCCGAAATTCTGGAAATGACCGGTGCTACACCGATCATACGATTTCGACGCTTTTGTGCTCGTTAATCATATCAAAAAGGCTTTACACACTACGATATCGCCTGCAACGCTGGATGTGCGTCACTTTCAATTTGACCCCACCGACATCGCACCTGTGATGTCGTAGTGTGCAAAGTACCCCTAAGGGGCACTTTGCACACTGCGACATCGCAGGCCGATGCTGCGATGCCGAGCGCGATAGTGTCCGCCCCCGTCGCAACTGCGATATCCTTGTGATAGCTTCCGTAGCGAACATTATCGCTACGGCAGCTTCACATGGACTAACCTGTCCTGCGACCGTCGCTCTGGCTGGTGACCCGCCTCCTTATTAAGGGGGCAGGTCGTGCGGCGTCACTGCGACGTCACACGGCAGGCGGCCAATAGGAGCGGAGGGGAGGAGATGAGCGGGATGTAAACATTCCGCCCACTTCCTTCCGCATATCCTACGGAAGCCGCAGTGACGCCGGTAGGAGATGTTCCTCGCTCCTGCGGCTTCACACAGGAGCGAGGAACAACATCGGACTGCTGCGTCAGCGTAATCATGGATTACGCCGACGCTGCACCGATAATACGATTACGACGCTTTTGCGCTCGTTAATCGTATCATCGAGCCTTTACACACTACGATGTTGCATGCGATGCCGGAAGTGCGTCATTTTCAATTTGACCCCACCGACATCGCACCTGCGATGTCGTAGTGTGCAAAGCCCGCCTAAGGCTATGTGTGCATTAGAAAATGGACTTTTGTTAAGAAATATCCGCACCCTCTGGCAGAATACCGCACTCACGGCAAAAAGCTTGGTAAAACCGCACCCGCGTTTTTGCCATGATTTGCCGCGTTTTTTGCTGCATTTTTTCCGGGGTTTTTCTGTGAGTTGGTCCATTCGTTTTTTTGCCATTATCTATGGCAAAAACCTCAGGTACCTGCAGAAAAGATGTGACATGCTGATTAATTCCACAGCAGAAATTCCGTGGGTAAATTCGCTGGTATAAAAAAAACGCAGTGTGTGCACAGCATTTTTTTTATACCCATAGGTATTGCTGGGGAATGACTGTAGAAACGTTGGACACATTTTCTGCAGCAAATCTGCGGCAAATGCGAGGTAAAATCCGCGGTAAATCTGCAAATAGGGGGAAACGTGTCGAGGTGTAAGGTGTAAACTGTATCTTGGGATTGTGAAGCTATCAATCAAGCACAGTGTGTCTAACCATTACCAAAAGGAACCTTGGACATATCACACTTTTGAAAGCAACTGCTTTTGTGAAGAAGGACATTTATAAAGTACTTCTCTTCAGGATAATCTCCAGTGGATATGTGATAACTAATTCATCTATCAAGAATTCCTATTAAGGAATAAGTTATGATTATTGGACTTCTTACCTTATATCATTTATATAATTTATGACATATATGTGTTGGATTGTTTTGCTATGGAAATTTTTCTAAAGTAACAGTTCAGATGATGTTTTTTGCTGATACTAAGTCACTGTTCTGTAGGGATTGACCCCTTTCTTGCACTCCATGGTATTGGGGGTGATATCTGGCTATTAGGGGTCATAACTATTGGTCAATACCAGGGTAGGGGTTTGGATCTGGACATGGAGACGAAATAATTTTTTGTTTCCATGGTCAGCTCGTCTACCAAAAATTGGCAGTGAATATAGTAGGGGTTTGGAGGGTTAATACTATGAGTATCAGTATGAGTTATACACAAACCCCTTGATGGATATAATATCTGCATTTTTCCTTCTTATCCTTCTGAGACATTTACTTCATAATTTTTGGAGGAGGATACATTTTTGCTGTGTTTGTTGGATTGTCAAAAGGAAAAGCAAATATTGTGCATTGCTATATATTTATCCCCTAATTGATTGAACCCAGTTGAGACATTGAATGTATTTATGTCTGTGAGTCAATTTTAGCTTTGTTATAATAAAGGTCATGTTTTATAAATTTGGGGTTAAAATACTTTTTTGAAATAATTTTTGACCCCCTTTACATATCTATTTGTATATGAAAAGAAAAAAAAATAAACCTGCAAATAGCCTTAAAATGTTATTACATTAGAGAAAAGATCAAACTTAGTGTGTTAGAGAAGGAAGCAGTTTTGGAATAAATCTGTGCTAATCACATCGCATTTAGATGTAATTTTTTGCCAGACGATGCAGATTTGGTGCAGGAATTTGGTATATAAATTTCAGCAACAAATCTGCATCTCCTGGCAAAATATCGCATAAAAACTGCACTAAGGGGTACTTTGCACACTATGACATTGCAGGTGCGATGTCAGTGGGGTCAAATCGAAAGTGACGCACATCCGGCGTCGCTGTCGACATTGGAGTATGTGAATCCTTTTTACTACGATTAATGAGCGCAAAAGCGTCGAAATCGTATGATCTGTGTAGCATCGGTCATTTCCATAATTTCGGAAGGACCGATGTTACGATGTTGTTCCTCGTTCCTGCGGCAGCACACATTGCTGTGTGTGAAGCCGCAGGAGCGAGGAACAATGCCTTACCTGCGTCCCGGCTGCAATGAGGAAGGAAGGAGGTGGGCGGGATGTTTACGTCCCGCTCATCTCCGCCCCCCTGCTTCTATTGGCCGCCTTCCGTGTGACGTCGCTGTGACACCGCACGACCCGCCCCCCTAGGAAGGAGGCGGTTCGCCGGCCAGAGCGACATCCAGGGCAGGTAAGTGCATGTGAAGCTGCCATAGCAATAATGTTCGCTACGGCAGCTGTCACAAGATATCGCAGCTGCGACGCTGGCAGGGACTATCGTGCTCAGCATCGCTACGATCGCCTTGCGATGTCGTAGTGTGCAAAGTACCCCTAAGTGTTTATGCTTTTTCTTTTTTTTTTTTTTTGCCAGGAGATGCACTATTGCTGCATGAATTTGGTGTATAAATTTCAGCATCACATCTGCATCTCTTGGCAAAAAAAAAATGTGGTTTCTGCCAGGAGATGCAGTTCTCATTGAACTGAATGACTTCACCTCTTAATGAGGTCACCTGAGGTTAGTTTACCTGTGATCACAGGTGGGGTACCATGGGAATCTCTGTAACCGCAGATAAACTGAGTTATGTCACCGCGCACAGCTGCAGCTCAGCCATTCTTTGCCAGTCTTTGCAAAAAATTACATTATGTGAGCAAGGATGGTTGACCTTAGGGAGATCAACATCCACCACTGCGGAGACACCATCACGTGTTTCTCAACGCAGTGATTCTAGAGCAATGCCCCCTGGGAAATATTCAAAGCAAAAAGGCCTGCGGAGACACCATCACATGTTTCTCAACGCTGGCAGGAAACTAGCCAGGTCTTTCACCGGGAAGGAACAACCACGGGAAGGGCAGTCTCCAGTCAAGGAGACCACCTATGCCAAACATGGTATCCATCCACAGACAGCCGTTTCGGGGTATTTGCCCCTCATCAGTGTGGAGTAGGAATCTGGCTAGTGGGAGCATTGCCTAGTAAAAGACTATGTGAGCAAGGATGGTTGACCTTATGGAGATCAACATCCACCACTGCGGAGACACCATCACGTGTTTCTCAACGCAGTGATTCTAGAGCAATGCCCCCTGGGAAATATTCAAAGCAAGAAGGCCTGCGGAGACACCATCACATGTTTCTCAACGCTGGTAGGAAACTAGCCAGGTCTTTCACCGGGAAGGAACAACCACGGGAAGGGCAGTCTCCAGTCAAGGAGACCACCTATGCCAAACATGGTATCCATCCACAGACAGCCGTTTCGGGGTATTTGCCCCTCATCAGTGTGGAGTAGGAATCTGGCTAGTGGGAGCATTGCCTAGTGATGGATACCATGTTTGGCATAGGTGGTCTCCTTGACTGGAGACTGCCCTTCCCGTGGTTGTTGCTTCCCGGTGAAAGACCTAGCTAGTTTCCTGCCAGCGTTGAGAAACATGTGATGGTGTCTCCGCAGGCCTTCTTGCTTTGAATATTTCCCAGGGGGCATTGCTCTAGAATCACTGCGTTGAGAAACACGTGATGGTGTCTCCGCAGTGGTGGATGTTGATCTCCCTAAGGTCAACCATCCTTGCTCACATAGTCTTTACTAGGCAATGCTCCCACTAGCCAGATTCCTACTCCACACTGATGAGGGGCAAATACCCCGAAACGTCTGTCTGTGGATGGATACCATGTTTGGCATAGGTGGTCTCCTTGACTGGAGACTGCCCTTCCCGTGGTTGTTCCTTCCCGGTGAAAGACCTGGCTAGTTTCCTGCCAGCATTGAGAAACATGTGATGGTGTCTCCGCAGGCCTTCTTGCTTTGAATATTTCCCAGGGGGCATTGCTCTAGAATCACTGCGTTGAGAAACACGTGATGGTGTCTCCGCAGTGGTGGATGTTGATCTCCCTAAGGTCAACCATCCTTGCTCACATAGTCTTTTACTAGGCAATGTTCCCACTAGCTAGATTCCTACTCCACGCTGATGAGGGGCAAATACCCCGAAACGGCTGTCTGTGGATGGATACCATGTTTGGCATAGGTGGTCTCCTTGACTGGAGACTGCCCTTCCCGTGGTTGTTCCTTCCCAGTGAAAGACCTGGCTAGTTTCCTGCCAGCATTGAGAAACATGTGATGGTGTCTCCGCAGGCCTTCTTGCTTTGAATATTTCCCAGGAGGCATTGCTCTAGAATCACTGCGTTGAGAAACACGTGATGGTGTCTCCGCAGTGGTGGATGTTGATCTCCCTAAGGTCAACCATCCTTGCTCACATAGTCTTTTACTAGGCAATGCTCCCACTAGCCAGATTCCTACTCCACGCTGATGAGGGGCAAATACCCCAAAACGGCTGTCTGTGGATGGATACCATGTTTGGCATAGGTGGTCTCCTTGACTGGAGACTGCCCTTCCCGTGGTTGTTCCTTCCCGGTGAAAGACCTGGCTAGTTTCCTGCCAGCGTTGAGAAACATGTGATGGTGTCTCCGCAGGCCTTCTTGCTTTGCAAAAATTACATAAAGGAAAATGGGCTGCTGCAAAAGTTTGGGTACTCATGGAGATTTCTGTGCTCAGATAAATTTAACCAAGGTTTCAGACCTTAATTAACCTGTGGGCATTATGATTATTGATGGCTGGACTTGCAGACACTCAGGATTAGTGGGTCAAACCTGTTTGTGTTTTTTTTGTTTGTTTTTTTAAAAAAAGAAAAACAAAATAGTTTGGGCCCGTAATTTCTAGCTTGACGCCGGTCTCTCTCTAAGTCTATGGGGAACAAATCAGTCACTTAAAAATAGTGGTAGAATGGGATTGAGGAACTGGAGCAAGCAATTTATACTTACAGCTTCATCAGGAGACTACTAACGCAACTTCTGGGGCTGCTCAGTATCCCTGATATACAGTGCATCTCCTGTCCACCAGCAGTCCCAACGTGTCTCATTGGTTGAAGTCAGATGCAACCAAACCCAGTGTGACAGCGTGTCTGACTGCTTTCAATCAGAGATGCTGTTTGTATGTCTATATTGGTGTAAAAATAAATAAATAAACAAATAAATACAAAATTGGCATAAGATTCCCCATATTATGATACCCAGTATAAGTAAAGCAAATGGCTATGGGCTGCAGCCCCCAGCCGTGTGCTTATCTTAGCTGTGTATCAAAAAGAGAGGGACTACATGCGGCCTTTTTAAGTAATTTAAATAATTTTAAAAAACGGCGTGTGGTTACCCCTAATTTTGATACCCAGCCATAATGAAGCCAATAGCTGGGGGCTGGTATTCCCAGGCTGGGAAGCCCCATGCTTATTGGCTCCCCAGCCTAAAAATTGCAGCCTGCAGCTGCCCAGGATGGTCCCATCCATTAGATGTGACAATCCCTAAACTTTACCTTGCTCATCCTGATTGCCCTGGTGCGGTGGCAATCTGGGTAATAAGGGGTTAATAACAGCTCACAGCTGTCACTAAGCCCTAGATTAGTAATGGGGAGGGTCTATGACAAGTAAAAAAAAGAAATAATCATAAACCCTTGACTAAGTTTCCTTGGCTAAGTTCCGGCTGTGTCGCCTCCAGCAGAAGGATTAAAAAATGGAGACTTATTGTTCACATTTTTTCAGATGGGTCACTGACACCAGAAGGAATGACCAAGCTCTTAGAAGCCAATTTTGTCATGGACATTTAGAAAGATTGTACATGATATAAGACTGAGGGTAGGACCCCTGCATTTTGAAGTTACTTCCTATTATATTCTGGAGGGCTTTTTCACCCCTATTGTACTGAGCCTACCCTGGTTGCTGAAACATAATCCAGTAGTGGATTGGCAATCCAGGGAAATTGTGGAGTATCTTGATAATTTCCTGAACACTTCTCAAACTTCTGTTCAGTATTTTTAGACTCCTGCAATTAAGAGACAATTGGTCACATGACTGGGAATTCATGGAAGGTTCTTAAACAATCAGAACCTGGGAATACAACTGCTGGGGTCCCATAGAGAGTGGGGCACTGATAATTTGCGAAGTTTGACTCCCCCTAACGCTGCCCTGACTGTAACTATTGCTTCTTTTTGGAGTAGGTCTTATATTTCAAGCACACAGCAAAAAACCTGTAAAATCATGCTAGGGCTTATGTTTGGGATAGGTATTATTTTCGGGGAGACATGGTAGGTACTAACCATGCAGAGTGCCCAAACTTTTGCATAGGCCCATTTTCCTTTTTATTCATTTTGAAATGTAAAACTTGAATATAGATTTTTTGCCTAAAATACAAATGAAATGTGTCATATTTAACTCTACCTTTAAAGATAATTTAACCTCCAACTTGCTTAGCTGTTCACAATAATGATCATTCTGACCAGTTGTTCCCAAACTTTTGCATGACACTGTATAGGTGTGATGAATGTTTCTTGATATTATATTATTATTCAATTATGTTAAGGGTGTGTTGCTTTGTACTTCAAGGATAATAAAGGAAATGTCAAAGAAAATACACAGAAAACATTACTATTCCCTTGACACCTATACTACAGAGTGCAATGCTGAAAATAAACTAAATATAATAGGCAGGTCGTCTTTTAAGTATATAAGAAGGAATCCAGATGCCTAGTTCACATGGGGAACAATAAATACTGACAACTCTCTATGACTTCAACTTAGATAAGGAAAACTATCAGTATAATCAACATAAGTGAGAAGTAACGAACAAGCCTACTTGTAAAACATGTAACGTTAATTGATGTAGATGTTAATACTAAACAGTAAAGATATCACTCAGTCCATAATCCCATCTAGGTGTTTATTCACACATGGCAGATTTGTCGCAGACATTTTTGTGCTATCTTTTGAATGTGAATGGAACTTGCTGAAATTTTTGTATTTCCCCTGCAAATGGCACCATTCACAAAAACTGATTTTCACAAATATCTGCAATAAATCTGCTCTGTGAATATTCCCGAATGTTTGTGTCTTTGAGTTTTTAAATTATGCTCTAAAAAAAAGTTTGAATCAACATCAGAGAACACATTAAAACTGCTTTTAACTTGGTTTGTATAAAGCATCTGTTATAGGAAATCATATTAAAAAAGCAATGCATTAATAATAGCCATTGAAAATGTATCATCCCTGAGAAGTCGATTGCACTCCCACTGAAAAAATATGGCAGAATGGGAAGTGTTTCCGTCTGAGACTTGAAATGAGATAGAGCTGAACTTGTAATAGTAAATACACCAGCATCATTGATCAGGTTTGAGAGATCTTTTTACTTATGTATACAGTTTGTATTATATAATCTGATGACAAATTTTCTTTAAAGATGACCTTTATGATATATTTGCATTAATTTAAAGATTGTGCTTAAAGCACATCTGCATACATTTTTTACTTTGAAACTGGATTTGAACTTATTTTTTGATTTTTTTTTACATTTTTTAAAACTTTTTTTATATTTTTTTTTAATAGTCGACTAATGAATTATAAGGCTGAGCAGTCTGATCGCTGATTTCATTTCTGCTGATCAGAGCTGCCCAGCTCTGATCAACAGAAATACAGCATTTCTGTTGGAGCTGCTGCTCTTTTGGCTCTAACAGGAACTATGTCAGGAGTCCTCACATGACTTGTCGCTACCATGGCAACCATTGGCTCCCCATGATTGCATCGCGGGGCCTCCGATAGCGGCGAGGAAAGGTGATTTCCCCACCATAAGCATTTAAATTACGCTGTCTCATTTTAACAACGCAACCTAAGGGGTTAACAGGTGTGGGTGGATCTGTGATCCACTTGTGCCTGTAAGCCACATGTCTGCTGTTCAAATCAGTAGACATGTGCAGGGATCGCTGCCGGCTCACTGCAGCAGCTGGCAGTGATTACCCTTTCATGCTTTAGTATGTACTGGCACGTCCTCTGTTGTGCAGAGGTTAAAGTAGATTTGTTTCTGAAATGACACAGCATTTCAAAATCAAACATACCTAGCACAGCAATCATACAGCTAGTGTCTGCCTGATACATGCTTCTTGTTGATCTAGCCGCAAGTATCGACTGTCAAGTACCATTTAAATATTACACAAAAAGACTGACTGTACTCACCAAACTGACATGTGAACAGGTGCATAACTGAACATGACATAAAATACAAAAAAAGACAGTTTGCGCTCTGATAATGCTAAAGTATGGAAACCATGAATGTGTGAAAATGGACCTGCATTACTGCTAAGGAAAATCTAAGAAAAATGAGATATTTAGCATATATAATTGGCCATTTGTATATCTGCCCAGTTGCCACGTCACGGCATATCTCGTAACTGGGTACCTACACTATGCTGAAGCCTGCCTCTGGGTTAAAAACCTCCTGTGAATGGGCATTTAAATGTTATATACTGTACATATGTTGTGGCCGCAATTCATCAAAACAATTTTGACAGACTTTTGCTGTTTTCACGTCACTTTTTCCCAATAACTACTATAATCGGCAAGGATGTGGTGGGACAGGGGCGCGGCAGGAATGTGATACTACAGCTTTTCTAATTCATGATGAGCTGTGGTGTTTCCTACACTAGATATGTTACTTGATTAATGTTTATGGAATGGTGCATGGAAGCACACATCACTCATCAGACACAGCAGATCCATTAAGATGTGTGCAATCTTCATGAATCAGGAGCATTTGACTCCACCATGCCCCACATCAAGACCGGAGAGAAAATTGCCAGTCTTGAAGTATCAGGATCTTTATGTTATCTTCCATAACTATAATCTCTATCTAATGCCCATACATGAGTGATAATGGCATGAAAAGCTCAGTTTCCAATGCAATTCTTGTTGATCAAAAATCTTGGAAACTAATTGAACCCCATAACAAGCCAAAATAATGGTTCAGATTAAACATCTCTGTGGTATGTAAATGGTTAATCATGAATCTGGTAATTAAATACATATTGTATAAAGTCATTTAGATATCTCAGTGTAAGTGACCTCTTTGTTTCAATTTCTATTATTATAATTGCGAAGCTAAAACATTTACATTTATAAATTGTGACGCTAGTATTCTAGGGATTATGCTAACAGTATGTGTTGTATATTCACATTTGCATCACATGAGTAATAACATTCAAATGTATTCATAAGAAACAACAAATTAATATACAGTTAAACAAGATGTATAAATAATTAAAAAGTAATAGAAAAGAAAACCAGAGATAAAACCATTCAGGGTTGTTATATAGGAAAATAATTCTGTTAACTCTAGGATAATTCAGCTTTTTTGTTTAATTTAGCCAAATGAATTTGACCAAATAATATATATTTAATTCTGATATCATATGGATAGCCCTGAAGTCAAAGAACCTCTTAAGGATCGTACTAAGATGATTATAGAAGGCCTGAGTGCCAGAGAAAAATATGCTACCATTGCAACAAAACTGTCATCTTTTTAAAGGAAATATTTTTTCTATACAGAGATTTGATGTTGTCAAAATATTAAAATATTAAAAAAACATTCAGTTCAGTACATCTGGGCATATCCTAAAGATGTGGTGTAACACCATGCATGTAACATATAGAATGCAGGTAGCGTTTGAAACCCATAGGTGGATACTATTTACAGCAACAAAATACATTTTTAAAATTTGCCTTTTAGGCCTCTTTCACACGTCAATGAAAACCACATGTTTTCACTGACATCTGAAAGGTGTGTATGTCCGTCTGTGTGCTGTGATTTTGGCTCACGTGTGATCTCCGTGTGCTATCTGTGATAATACATGGAGATCAGGCACTTATACTCACCTGTCCACGCCGCTACTCTCCGTGGTGCTGATATCTCCTGCGATACTGTGTCTGGCCGCCGCTGTCTCCCCTCTGCAGCTACTTCCGGGTCGACAGTGTAGTGCATATGTATGAGTATAATTAGCCGGCCTGGAAGCAGGAAAAAGCAGCGGCTGAAGACAGAATAGCTGGAGATGGGTGAGTTTAAAAAGCTTTTTATTTTAAATGTATGTGATTTTTCTTGTACGTGTTTCACGGATCATAGCTCTGTGTGGTCCGTGGGACATCAGTGAAGCCAGAAAAAACGGACTTGTCTCCATTCGTAACACATGGACACGCATATACGCCGCGCGGAAATACATTAGTGAAAAGTCACTGATGTGTGCGCAGACCCATTAATTTTAATGGTCTGCGTAAGTCCGTGATTCTGGTACGTACATAAACAGCAACATACGTTCCAGAATCACTGACATATGAAGGGGCCTAAAGAAGAGAATTAGTTTTAACTTTGGATCAGGCTGGATAATCATATTTTCCAGTATCTACATTTGTCTAGCAAGAGAAAGTGGATGAGTTGCTATTTCTTATTTATATCTACAGTTAGTTCTAGAAATATTTGTACAGTGACACAAGTTTTGGCATTTTAGATGTTTACACATATATATTCATGATACAGTTATATAATCAATATGGGCTTAAAATTCAGAATATCAGCTTCATTTTAAGGGTATATTCACATCCCAATTGTAGTAAGGGTTTAGGAATTACAGTTCTTAATTCTGTAGCTGCCTCTATTTCAAGGGACCAAAATTAATTGGACAATTATCTTAAAATCTCTTTAATGGGCTTCAAATCGTCAAGGAAAAAAATAAGCATGAGATTTCAGAAGTTTTATTCACTTTGCTAGTACAGTAAATCGTTGCATTTTATTTCAGTGGCAAAAATGTGTGGAATAAAAATGGGGGAAAAACAAAGTGTATGATCTATTCTGGAAAAACAAAGAACAACATCCTCTCATTATTCTGAGATCACGTGGGGTGCAGATTGGGGATTGTGTGGGTAGCAGATTGTGGGATTGTGTGGGGTGCTGATAGATGCTTGTAGGGAACTTAGCTTCTGAATAAAATGCACCCTCAATCTTTCTCCCTCTCAGTGTAAAGGCCCCGTCACACTAAGCAACATCGCTAGCAACATCGCTGCTAACGAACAACTTTTGTGACGTTGCTAGCGATGTTGCTGTGTGTGACATCCAGCAACAACCTGGCCCCTGCTGTGAGGTCGTTGGTTTTTGCTGAATGTCCTGGGCCATTTTTTAGTTGTTGCTGTCCCGCTGTGAAGCACAGATCGCTGTGTGTGACAGCGAGACAGCAACAACTAAATGTGCAGGTGTGTCGCCCTGGGCAAGCCAGGGGACACAGGTCACACACCACCACACCCTACATCCCAGGTAGGCACATCTAAGCTGAACCAAAAATCCTTGTTGCCTTCCTCCAGAGGCTGATGATTCACACCAGGAGGTGGGCCAGGCGGTTGGCTCCGCCCACCAAGGAGATCACAGCTCTGGAGGCGGGAGAAACCAGGCAGTCCAGTGAGGGACATGAGAGAGTAAACAGCAGTTAAGCCCAGGCAGGGCAAGAGTGAAGTCTAGCTGAGGGCTAGAGAGGAGTAAACAACTAAGTGAAAGTAGAAAAGTGGAAAAGGAAGGAAAGCCTGAAGGTCCAGCTTTGTGTAGGGCCAGATCAGCAAGGTCAGCGACGGCGGTGACTGTCCGGAGTGGGACCGTTTGGAAGTTCCTGGAAGGACCCCGTTGGCTGTGTGCCCGGTGGTCTGGAGCAGTGTTCCGAAAGACAGTCAGCACCAGGGCAGGGGCCTCTCAGACCCCGGCAAGGCTAGGAGTCGCCAAATTTGCCGAATCCGTCAGCGAAGGGGACGTAGACCCCCCCAGCAACCAAGTCCCGGTTGAAGGCAACAGCTCAACCTGAAGCAGAGAGACATCGCCACCGCCAAGGCACCAGTTTCTCAGGGCCAGCGCCTGCGGGCAAAGTGTAGAGCTCCTCCGGCCCAGATTGTAGTCGGGGAGCGGGTAACCGGAGGGAATCCACCGCTACCACAAGTCAACCATAGGTGCAAGGAAGAGGGACATCACCGTCACCTACTGGGAGTGCAGGTGCAGCCGTCTGTGGGACCGTCCTACCAGCCGTTTGGTTTACCGTACAAACTGTGTCCGTGTCTCAGGCTGAGTGAGTACCACAGTGCCGCAAGGCACAGCGCTGCCCCCGCGTCCCTGCGCCCACCAGGCCCCGCACCTCACAAACCATCACCGGGCCCCGGGATCACCAACCCCTGCCCACGGAGGGGCAACACAACACCTGGCTGCTCCGCATCACCATCCCCGGGACCCCCGCATTGAGCAGCGGTGGTGAAATCACCACAACCGTGGGTGGCGTTACGAACTATAACAATCCCCACACCCAACTAACCCCTTTCACTCACGGGCGAGGAGTGCCGCTCGAGAAACCCCCGGGATCCGGCCTACGGCTCGAGCCACCACTGAGCAGTGGCCGCCGGACCCGAGCAGAATGGGGCGAGCGCGGTGTGCTGACACCCTCCTCCCCGCCCGCGACAACTTGGCGTCACGAACAGGATCTTACCGCTCTGCCGTCTGGTAGAGGTGCGCCTTGTTACTGCCGGAGGTATCCGGCAGAAAAATTGCAGAAGCCGCCATCTTTGGCGCGAAAAGTTCCCGCTCGAGCGTCTTCTCGAGCAGTAGAGGCGCGAAGGCCAAGACCCCGCCCCGAGAGAGGAGGGGCCGGAAAGAGCTAAGGGGGACGCGATGGCGGCTGGCCGCATGTAGCTGCGGCTATAAAAGCAGGGACGCCAGGACCCTGCAAACATACCGTTCCTGGAAGAAAGAGAGAAAGTCACCATGTGGATGCCGTCCCGAAACACCGTGGCCCCCGCGCCGGGAACCGCAGCGTGGGTGGAAATCCGGACCGTGCAGCTCCACCTAAGGCTGCAGGTCAAGATGCAGCTCCTCTTGGAGGAGTGGGAGACCGACATGGCGGACGTTATAGCCACCGTGCGGAGACGCGAGGAGGAAGCGGAGGAAGGGAGGGTGAATGACCCACGCCCCTATGTCCCGGAGGGACCGGTCGCTGCGGCTGAGGGACCCGGTCCAAGCCCTCTCCCCCCGTTGCCTCCCTCGCCACCCGTCTCGGAGGCCGTGACCCCGCCACTAGGCCCGCTACCACCGCAACCGGTAGCGATACCCAGCCCGTCCGCCCCAGCGGACCGACCTGTAGCTGGAGCCCGTAGCAAACCGGAGGTGTTGCCATGCAAGGCCCCGAAGATTGTGCCAGAGACAGTCCCCGAGCAGTTTCCTGAGCCGGAGCCGATGACCCGCTCCGAGCCGAAGGCCCAGCTGCGGAAAGCCCCTGTGCCCATCCCCCACACCTCGGCTGAGGTGGCGCCGGGTTGTTGCTGCAGGGCAGCGCCCAAGGCCATGACACCGCGGGATACGCCGCCCACCTTCCTGACAATGGGTAACGTTCTGGATGTCCCGCGGGGCCCGACCCGTGCGCCGGAGCTGGCAGCAGCGCCATATTGGGAAAGGGAGCCGACAAAGCTGGGCCTGGAGATCGCGGAGAGGGAGAGAAGGAAAGCCGAGCTGGTGGCCCGAGCCATTCGGGAAAAAGAAAATCTGCGGCAAGCGACCTTCCGTGTCCGGGGCCCGTTGTACGAGGGGCAGGTGAGGCGGTTTGATGTCCGCCGGGGCTACGGGTTTATATATGAACCGAGCCTGGAGGCCGAAGTGTTTGTAGCCCGGCGGGACGTGAATGCCCACCTGCCCGAGGAGCATCCTGGCCGAAACCTCCTACCGGGAGACATGGTGCGGTACACCCGACACTGCGGAGAGAGGGGGTGGTTTGCCCTGGATTTAAAGCTCAGCAGCAGCAAAGAGAGCAAGGTGAGCCCTGCACCCCCTCCCTCAGATGAAGCAGCAGAGGGACCGGAGTAGGGCAGCGGAGCACCGTTGTCCAGTCCCCGTTGGGACCACCACTGAGTTGTGTGTTGAAAAGTGTTGAAAGTTTGAAAAATGAAGAATGATAATTACCGAGTTTTCACCAGATTGTCTGTTGTGATTGAACCGGCCGGAGCCGGCACCGTTGTCCCCGTGGGGACCGTTTAAAAATGCATGGGAACTATCCATGGACAAGCCCGTGAACTTGCAGGGCAACCACAGACGTTAGTGGCTTGTAAATATGTTGGTTACCGTTACCGTTTTCCGCAATGCCGCCTCCGGAGAGGCAGGTTGGAAGGAGGGCCCTCAGCAGAGCAGGCTGGGGCCCAGCCACCAAAGGAACCGGTGGCTACCCTCTGGAGGGCAAGGACAGATCCCGCTCGGGTACCGTGTGCTGGACTGTGGGTCAAGGGGTGCTGCCTGGGCTTTAGGGGCAGCATCAGGGCCAGGTTACTTGGGTGGGAGAGAGCGGAAACCGTAACCGTAAACCGATGCAACGTTAAAGTAAATGTGCCTCCCGTTTTGGGAAGAGTTATTGAAAATGTATTTATGTGTTATTTACCTTGTTATCCCTTTTTACAGAAAAATAAAACCGGTGTAGGACGGAAGCCCGCGGACGGTCTGCATTTTGCTAAGGGGGAATGTGTCGCCCTGGGCAAGCCAGGGGACACAGGTCACACACCACCACACCCTACATCCCAGGTAGGCACATCTAAGCTGAACCAAAAATCCTTGTTGCCTTCATCCAGAGGCTGATGATTCACACCAGGGGGTGGGCCAGGCGGTTGGCTCCGCCCACCAAGGAGATCACAGCTCTGGAGGCGGGAGAAACCAGGCAGTCCAGTGAGGGACATGAGAGAGTAAACAGCAGTTAAGCCCAGGCAGGGCAAGAGTGAAGTCTAGCTGAGGGCTAGAGAGGAGTAAACAACTAAGTGAAAGTAGAAAAGTGGAAAAGGAAGGAAAGCCTGAAGGTCCAGCTTTGTGTAGGGCCAGATCAGCAAGGTCAGCGACGGCGGTGACTGTCCGGAGTGGGACCGTTTGGAAGTTCCTGGAAGGACCCCGTTGGCTGTGTGCCCGGTGGTCTGGAGCAGTGTTCCGAAAGACAGTCAGCACCAGGGCAGGGGCCTCTCGGACCCCGGCAAGGCTAGGAGTCGCCAAATTTGCCGAATCCGTCAGCGAAGGGGACGTAGACCCCCCCAGCAACCGAGTCCCGATTAAGGGCAAACTGTGTCCGTGTCTCAGGCTGAGTGAGTACCACAGTGCCGCAAGGCACAGCGCTGCCCCCGCGTCCCTGCGCCCACCAGGCCCCGCACCTCACAAACCATCACCGGGCCCCGGGATCACCAACCCCTGCCCACGGAGGGGCAACACAACACCTGGCTGCTTCGCATCACCATCCCCGGGACCCCCGCATTGAGCAGCGGTGGTGAAATCACCACAACCGTGGGTGGCGTCACGAACTATAACAATCCCCGCACCCAACTAACCCCTTTCACTCACGGGCGAGGAGTGCCGCTCGAGAAACCCCCGGGATCCGGCCTACGGCTCGAGCCACCACTGAGCAGCGGCCGCCGGACCCGAGCAGAAGGGGGCGAGCGCGGTGTGCTGACACCCTCCTCCCCGCCCGCGACACAGGCAGCAGGAGCCGGCTTCTGCGGAGGCTGGTAACCAATGTAAACATCGGGTAACCAAGAAGCCCTGTCCTTGGTTACCCGATATTTACCTTTGTTACCAGCCTCCGCCGCTCTCACTGTCAGTGCCGGCTCCTGCTCTGTGCACATGTAGCTGCAGCACACATCGGGTTAATTAACCCGATGTGTGCTGTACCTAGGAGAGCAAGGAGCCAGCGCTAAGCATTGTGCGCTGCTCCCTGCTCTGTGCACATGTAGCTGCAGCACACATCGGGTTAATTAACCCGATGTGTGCTGTAACTAGGAGAGCAAGGAGCCAGCGCTAAGCATTGTGCGCTGCTCCCTGCTCTGTGCACATGTAGCTGCAGCACACATCGGGTTAATTAACCCGATGTGTGCTGTAACTAGGAGAGCAAGGAGCCAGCGCTAAGCATTGTGCGCTGCTCCCTGCTCTGTGCACATTTAGCTGCAGCACACATCGGGTAATTAACCCGATGTGTGCTGTAACTAGGAGAGCAGGGAGCCAGCGCTCAGTGTGCGCTGCTCCCTGCTCTCTGCACGTGTAGCTCCGTGCGGTGGTAAACAAGGTAAATATCGGGTTGGTTACCCGATATTTACCTTAGTTACCAAGCGCAGCATCTTCCACGCGGCGCTGGGGGCTTGTCACTGGTTGCTGGTGAGCTCACCAGCAACTTGTGTAGCAACGCTCCAGCGATCCCTGCCAGGTCAGGTTGCTGGTGGGATTGCTGGAGCGTCGCAGTGTGACATCTCACCAGCAACCTTCTAGCAACTTACCAGCGATCCCTATCGTTGTTGGGATCGCTGGTAAGTTGCTTAGTGTGACTGGACCTTAAGCCATGGAGTGTGAACTATGTCCTTTATCTAATCCAGAAAACAAAGATACGTTCTCTAAGGTGAGAAAAGCAAATATAAATGATCCAAAAAGAACAGGCAAAAGCTTGGAACTGTAAGGGCATTGAATAATTTTGTATATTGTGGACTCACTCTTGAGCTTTTGGATTCAGTGGTGCTCTGTGTCATTCGAGTGCAGCTCTATATGCACCATGTGTCATGTAGACTTTGGTCTCTGTTCACACTGCAGAGTCTGACAGGCCATCTGGTGCTTCTGTGTTGGGTAAACAGAGCCAGGCGTTGACGAGTTTTGTACTCGCTGATGATCGGTCTGGCAGGAGTTAATTTCTGCTAGCCTGGGACTTGCTGCTGTGATCACAGGTTACTGAAGACTTATCACAGCTGCCTCTGCTCTTTAAAAGAGAGTGGATCCTGGTCCTCCATGCCAAATATAGCAAAAGTGATACTGGTCTTGGTTTTCGGTTATTCAGGTGCTGGAGCAGTTGTATTCAATCTTGGTGTATTGTGGAAATACCCTTGTCATTGTGTATTTCCTTCCTTTTTTTTAATTCCCCCTGTGCACATATTGTCTTTACCTCTGTGATTGACTGCTATAAGTGCGAGTTTTAGTTTCTCCATGTCTGTCTATTTGTGTGGGGATTTATCTATTCAGTCTAAGCCTCTTCCCAGTGTGGGGGTGAGGGGATATAAGAGCAGGGCTTCTCAGGAGTTAGGGTTATGCTGGGGGTCCAGACCTCACCAACATCAGGCGTACCTCTGGGATGTAGGGCAGTTAGGGGCTCCCCTCACCTGAGGGAAAGATCTGGAGTCCCGATTCCCAGTCACTCTGTTACTACCATGAAGTTTCAAGATATGTACAAGTCCAGAAAAGTAAGAACATTGGCACTCACTATCAAAACTTTATTTCAAAATCAATGTAAAAACATGCCTGCTATGGCGTTCTGTGAGGCGAAGGTAGATGGCTGTTTTGTGCTAGGGCAAGCGCTTCTATGTGCTCCACTAATTACCAAAGCTTGAGGGTAAGTCAATAATATACAAAGTTCTTCAATGCCCTGACAGTGGCAAAATATATTTCTTTTTTTTTAAGTGTATAAACAAGTCGTTATCAGGGAGTTCACAGATTTTTTTTTCCTATTAAGGACAAGTGCACATGTTGCACCCATGCTTCTTCAAGCGCCACAGGGTACTGCACCCCAAATAGGGTGTAGTACTCATCCTGGGTACGAGGAAGTTCGAAGCCAGTTTACACATACACCAACATACAGTCAGTGGGTTGCCCTCCCAATGGGGACCGGGCCAGGGTCGAATCACAATAGGGGGTCACTACAGCGGTGGGTTTACAGGACGCCACTGCACCAGGGCTTCCCAGATCCACTGGATTAGGGACTCAGGGTCAGGGAGAAGCAACCACTAGGGGGAGTTAGGAGCACAGTGGAAAGAGCACATTGACCTAGTGAGAGTAGTGAACCGGCTGGTGGCAGCAGCTGGGGGTAACAGCTCAGCACACACAACACAACTACAACAGAGAGTTCAGCTTCAAACACAGAACAGAGCGGACGTGCCGAGTCTGCAGCAAATAGCTATAAGATATATAATATATAAAATAATAATATAATAATATAATAGCTATAAGATCCGGGGTTGAGGACCAGCCCCATAATGAAACCGCGTCATCAGCATACAGAATGGGACACTTTACTGACACTGGGACCCTCAAGTGCTTCATGCCACGGGGGTCTGATACTTAGCGCATCAAAGGAGGAAAGGGTTCACAGGCTGATACACACACACACTGGACTTGACCTTTCATTTATCCGGGATCGGCTGGAGCCCATCGTAGCAAAGAATGGTACCCTGAGCAGTGCTTTAAAGACTTGTGAATAAAAACACCTGGAGCCGCAGCCCCTGTCTCTGCCTCTCCTGTCCCGCTCTTTGCAGGCTGACAGGCTGGAGTGGCACAAATGTTAAGCTCCGCCCCCAGATGCCAGCAGAGAGAAGAAATGAAACTAAAGATGACCAAAGGAGAGAGACGACCCTGGAGCTCCAAGGAGGTGGTCACACTTTAGCTTTATGCACCGAAGAGCTTCCAGGATGGCAGCGCCTGGCCGCCAAGGGGGCAAACCCGGACACCAAAGGATCTGGAGGCGGAGGTGCTGCACCTAACTCAGCGGCTAAGACAGCAGCAGTTGGATGCCATCATGGCATGGGAGGCTTCCATGATGAGCTCGGTGGCAGTGATGCGGGCCTACGCTAAACCGTGGCCATTACACCTGGAGGGAGAGCAAAGTGGAGGGGTGACAACTGACCTGGCTGCCACTGCCGAAAGTGATGCCGCCCAGGAACCACTGATTCGTCTGCCTGCTCCTGCCCTTGATCGGGAACTCTGTGACCCAACCCTGGACCCGGCCACCAACATCCTGGTAGCTGAAAACCCCGCTGCTTCCAACCCGGCAGCCAACGCCCAGGCCGATGCTGACCAGGTGGCAGAGGACGCGGTAGCTGATATCTCGGTGACCGATGATCCCGCCGCTTCCAACCCGGCAGCCAACGCCCAGGCCGACGATGACCAGAGTTTGTTAGATCAGATTGCTGACCCAGACCAGGATCCAGCTACTGCTCACCAGATAGCCACAGAACAGGCTGCCATCGACGAGACTGCCTTTTACGTTTCACGAGCATCGGTATCAGGGGGACCTGTTGCCACTGAATCGGGAGCGTGTGGAGAACCGGGAGCCGAAGCTCCAACCAGACAACCGGAGGACACCCACCCAGGACTGGTGTGGGAACAGTCCTATTCTGCCTCTTCTGCAGACCCAATGGAAGATTCCATGTTTGTGGACGCTGATGAGGAGTACCGTCAGGCCACCTTGATCCAGCTAGCCACTAAAGAAAGCAAGCGGCAGGCTCAGTTGGCCACAGTGGAACGCAGAAACTTGGCTAACAAGGAGTTTTTCCGGCAGGCCCATCTATCGACCAGTGGAGAGTTCCATAAAGGTACTGTCACCAAATTTGACCTCAGCAAGGGGTGGGGGTTCATCACTGAGTCGGGACTAGGGAGGGAGGTGTTTGTGTCCCGGCGAGATGTAGAAGCCCATCTTCCTGGGGTTCATTCTGGTAGGGACCTGTCCCCTAGTGACGGGCTAATCTACACTCAGCAGAAAGGGGAGCGGGGCTGGTTTGCCCTGGATGTGGGACTCTGTCGTCTGGACGTGGCAGCTGCAGTAACAGCACCCATACCAGTCGTGCAGCCAAAACCGTTACCTGTTGGGCCTAAAGAGCCTTGCAAAGAGGGGTATTGCCACAAAGCCACCCAAACCCCTAGGGAAAGTTACCTGAGACCGGCCGGTCAGGAACTCCCAGGCTCCCAGTAGAGTTTTGAGATGTTTATTGTGTGAAAATTATGAACAACCAGTCCACTGGACATTGTCTGGTCGGAATTTTACCTGTGAATAATTGCACCCGTTGTGCATCCTTCCAGAAATATTGTAATCTTGTCTTGGTCCTTTGGGACAACTGCAAAAGTGGTGCACCGCCTGGAGGCACATTGGACTCTAAAGTCATACGTTAATGACGGGTTATCCCTTAATGAAGGTGTGTTAATTCTCTGCTGAAAATGTAAAGAATGTTAAATAATGTACGAATGTAAATGATGTGTAAATATGCACTGCTAGAGTAATTTAAATACTGCCATGTTTATTACCATGCACAGAATGTATACTTCATGTGTGAATGTGTTGATAATGCTAGCATAAAACATACAGAGTTAACCTGTTTGCCATGCTCAAGATGCTGTGCCTCCCATAAAGGAAAGAAATAATGTTTTTGGTTTAATGCATAACAAAAATGCGGTGATCACTGTAAAATGTTGCAGCCCAGGAGTGCTGCCATTTGCCACCGAGGAATGTGGTGCCCCGGCGGCTTCAGGTGCCACAGGGTACTGTACCGCCATTAGGGTGTAGTCCTCATCCTAAGTCCGAGGAAGGTCGAGGCCGGTTTACACATACACCAACATACAGTCAGTGGGTTGCCCTCCCCAATGATGACCGGGCAAGGGTCGGATCACAGTAGGGCGTCACTACAACGGTGAGTTTACAGAATGCCACCGCACCAGGGCTCCCCAGATCCACTTAACTGGGAACTCAGGGTAAGGGAGAAGCAACCACCAGGGGGAGTTAGGAGCACAGTTGAAAGAGCATGTTGACGTAGTGAGAGTAGTGAACCGGCTGGTGGCAGCGGCTGGGGGTAACAGCGCAGAACATGCAACACAACTACAACAGAGAGTTCAGCTTCAGACACAGAGAAGAGCGGACGTGCCGTGCACAGCTCTGTGGGCCAAGGCATTCAACACATTCGCAGGGGAGAAGCAGGGCAGCTGCTTCCACAGGACTGGCGCTGTCGGGATACAGAATCCTAGGGCAGGCAAACTTTACGTTGTCTACTTAATCTGCAAGGGTAATGGCGGGGAATGGCTACGAAAAGCCACCAGACCCGTACCATGAGTCTGCAGCAAATAGCCCATAGGCCCCATAACAGAACCGGGCTATCAGCATACAGAATGGGACACTTTACTGATACCGGGACCCTCAAGTGCTTCACGCCACGGGGGTCCGATATTTAGCACATCAAAGGAGGAAAGGGCTCATAGGCTGCACTGGACTTGACCTTTCACGGATCCAAGATCAGCTGAAGCACATTGTGGCAGAGAATGGTACTCTGGGCAGTGCTTGAAAGACTTGTGAGTAAAAACACCTGGAACCACAGCCCCTGTCTCTGCCTTTCCATTACCGGCGCCCAGTGCCGCGGCACCAACGGGGACTACTATCACCCCCGCCATCCTCCCAGGGTAATCCCGCTCTGCCTGTGGGGAGCAACAACATCCTGGCTGCACCTGACATCTGCCCTAGTAAGAGACCCTGCAGCGGCGGTTCCCATCCCTGGCCGCATACCACAGATGGCGTGCCACATGTAGCATCACGATCTCTTAATAGACTTTCCTAACCCCCAACTACTACCTCCATCCTCTCTGCCACCCACCAATCCTCCCTCCTGTATACCTCGGGGCAATAGAACCGGGCCAGGCCACCCCGTGAAAACGCAGAGGATCTGCACCCCCAGCCTGGCGATGAGTAGGTTAAGACACCTGCCCGTGGGGTGCTACATACACGTTCACATTGACTAGTTAGTGAGATTTTTATACCAGAACCAGGAGTAGAACAATCAGTGGAAAAAGTATATCAGAAACATGACCACTTTTTCCACACTCTCCTTGTTTTGACTTACAAATAATGAGGTAAAAAAACTAACCAAATACTCAATGTGTACGCATGGCCTTACTCTTATATGATATTTTCTGGCTAGCTATGTATAGGGTATTTTAGTGGATATTACTTTTTAGAGCAGTGCAGATACTATAGAGTTTTTGAAAAAAACAACCAAAGCAAAAATATCACAAGTCCAAGATTATTTTATTATATGTAAAAAAAACAAACAAACAAATCATACAAGAACCAATGTGCCAAATAATTGGAATGATAAGGGAATATATAAAAGATGCGATGAGTATTTTATGCTTCAGTGTATGTCCATATCCATAACACGTAAACTGTCTCAAGGTATAGGTGCTGGTAATCAAGATGCCAGCACACCCAATGACATCATATTGCACATAACCAAGAAGATTCATTCATGAATAAATTAATGTAAATAGTACATTTAACAATATACAAAACATTACTTGCAGCAAAGAAGGGCAGAAGTTGTACATCACCCGGGCCAAAAACTACTGTAGTACTCTAGCAGGATGCAGCTAAGCCCCCACTAAGTGGAGGCATCACAGGTGCAGGAGGAGCAAATCACACACACACTTCCAAAAAATGGAGGGCGCTGGATGATAAAACTGCACACTGATGGCTTGCATAGAGCGCTGTTCACACATGCAGATGCACAGTCACAAGCCTGCAGCCTATTAGGTGACGCCCATACTATTAGATCAGGCAGGCTGCCAAGCCGTACTCCATCTGTGCACCATACAGGGACAGGAACTCTAATATGCAAGGCCTAACAGAAAGGGGCCTGGCTGCATCCTATACAAAAAAAATATGAGGTTGTAGTTGACGGAAGCCTACAACCTTCGTCACGGAAACCTCATGCTTGTAGGTCCCTACACTAAATATAAAAATAGCAACAAGAAGAGGAATAAATATTCTCCAATAATTAAGCATTACTTACAGCACAGAAGGGCAGCAGTTGTACATCGCCCAGGCCAACAACTAGTACTGTAGGAGGATGCAGCTAAGCCCCCCCTAACTGAAGTGTGTGTGTGTGATTTGCACCTCCTGCACCTGTGATGCCTCCACTTAGTGGGGGTTTCGCTGCATCCTGTTACAGTGCTAGTCTTTGGCCCAGGCGATATACAACTGCTGCCCTTCTTTGCTGTAAGTAATGCTTAATTTTTGGAGGATATTTATTCCTCTTTTTGTTGCTATTTTTAACAATATACAAAGAACAAGCATACTAGCCATATTAACATCAGAAAATGTGCAGGGGGCACTATATAACCATCAACCATGCCCCAATAAGATGTCATAAAGATGTATAGCTGATAGGTCCCATACAGAAAGGCAGAGAAAAAAATACAGCTATCATTAGTGAAGATGAGACCTCAAAGTATAAGTCATTATGCTAGTGAGGAATCAGGGGCAAAGAGATCTCACACTATACCTGGGAATACAGCAGACTAATATGTAGTGGATCACGGAGCAGCATGCTGTCGGTCTCAACACACTTATGATCTCCCTTTTGCCTTGGTTGTTTTTTGTCTGTCCCTCTTCAGCGATTGTCCATGTGTATATATAGAGTCCAATCCTCTATATGCATTTTATTATAGTAATATTAAAATTGGATAATACAGTAACATATTAACATCAGCTATGTACAGTATACAGCATATTTTCCCTGTTTACAATTATTTGTTCTAGAGTTTTTGAAAAGTAAGTACTTTTATCTAATAAATAGCTGCCATTAAAGCGTAGCTCCAATTTCAGGAAACTCTTTAGAATAAGATGCCACTTGTGTACATCAGGAATAACACTATTTCTGTACATTATATGCCTTGTGTTCTGCAGTTTGACCATTTACAGACTTTAACTCTAATCTTCTGTCCTCGCTGAGCTAGTGGGTGGGCACTAGCTGCTATGATTATTCATTTAAGAGGCATGTGGAGGAGAAGGAACTCCTAAGTGGATACTAAAATTATTTTTCTTATAAGATGTATTACAAAGTTTCTTATATTCGCTTAAGGCCGCTTTACACGCTACAATATATCTTACGATGTGTCGGCGGGGTCACGTCGTAAGTGACGCACATCTGGCATCGTAAGGTACATTGTAGCGTGTGACAGTTACGTGCGATTGAACGGTAAAACGTTCATCGCATACACGTCGTTCAGTTCCTAAATATTGAACGTTAGGTTGTTCATCGTACCCGGGGTAGCACACATCGCAGTGTGTGACACCTCGGGAACGATGAACAGATCTTACCTGTGTCCAGCAGCTCTCGCCAGCAATGCGGAAGGAAGGAGGTGGGCGGGATGTTTACGTCCCGCTCATCTCCGCCCCTCCGCTTCTATTGGTCGGCTGCCGCGTGACGACGCTGTGATGCCGAACGTCCCTCCCACTCCAGGAAGTGGACATTCGCCACCCACATCGAGGTCGTATGGAAGGGTAAGTACGTGTGACGGGGGGTTACTCATTTGTGCGACACGTTCAACAAATTGAACGTGCCACACATACGATGGGGGCGGTTACGATCGCATACGATATCGTATGCTGAATCGTAACATGTAAATCAGGCTTTACTATATTGGTTCATGCAATTTATTGAAACTACAATGTCTACTTAAACGCCTACTTTCTATACAAAATTAGATTCTGCAGCAGATAGGCTGTGCAAAGAAAGAGTCACAATAATAGTATAAATAATATTTCCCATTATTCACATACAAAATACAATATTGTACAAACCTGGACTCATTCATCTATAACATTTGCATTTATTTTCCAGATTGTGCCTTTTATTTTTTCATTCCCAACAATACTGCCTTGGTTGGTCTCTTCATAGGTACACCCTGTCACTTATATCCCCGGTGGTCTGTTTTCTTTATATTTATAATGTCTTTGTGGGAAACTAAAAACTTCTGGAAACGACAAATACTTGTGATGTTTTGTCATAAGCCTTTTCATGAAATGACATTCAGCAGTGTCACTTATCACTTTTAGCTATTTGAAACTGCAGGACCCTTGGGATTTTCAATTGACTGGGGATTGGTGTTGCTTTGAGGGTGAAGCATTGTAACCTCTTCAAAGATAAGACAGAAATGACCCTAAAGCCTTTTTACTATTTTTTGTGACAGCCAGATACAAGGTGACTACTTATGTGATGTGTGTCAAATGTAATGCTTTGTCATGATCAGTTATAAGATTTTGGTTTTCTAGGGCTAAGTCAGACAATTCTGAATATTCTTGTGAAGAATAATTTGGTTGCAACTTCGACGTATCATAATAAAAAATGCATTATTATTATTGTTGTAACAACTACAACTAAAAGAAAAATGCATAATAATAATGATATTAATAATAAAAAATAATTTCATCATTCATCTGTGTATTTGGCTACTTTCAGCATTTGACTGGTATTTCAGTACTACTCATGTTATGTTATTTCTGAAACACAACAGCCATATTTTTAAAATGTAGTAAAACTCCTGTAAAATAACAATACAAGCATGACTTACCTACTGCTGCCCCTGCTGCGGACATGTTGTTTCTTTTCAGCCTATGGCCTGTTTGTTAACAGGACTGCAGCAGTGCTGCCATTTCTTCTATGCATGACAGCTGCAGCTAATGACTGGATTTACCAGCCTTATGACATTTACTCAGCATGCTAAGATTGGCTGTAGGAGTGATGTGCTATAGACAAATAGTCACTTGTAACACCTTGTCTTAAAGAGTAGAGAGAGTTTAGCAACATGGAGAAAGTGAAGCAGCGTGTAGAGAGTGAAGCAGTGTGGATAGAGTGGAGCAGTGTGGAGAGAATGGAGAAGCATGGAGAGAGTGAAGCAGCGTGGAGAGAGTGGAGCAACGTGAAGAGAGTGGAACAGCATGGAGTGGAGCAGCATGGAGAGTGGAGAAGCATGAAGAAAGTGGAGAAGCGTGGAGAGAGTGAAGCAGCATGGAGAGAGTGAAGCAGCATGGAGAGAGTGAAGCAGTGTGGAGAGAGTGGACCAGCGTGGAGAGAATAGAGAAGCATGGAGAGAGTGAAGCAGCATGGAGAGAGTGGAGAAGCGTGGAGAAAGTGGAGCAGCATGGAGAGAGTGAAGCAGCATGGAGAGAGTGGGGCAGCATGGAGAGAATGGAGCAGCATGGAGAGAGTGAAGCAGCATGCAGAGAGTGGAGCAGCATGGAGAGAGTGGAGAAGCATGGACAGAGTGGGGAAGCGTGGAGAAGCGTGGAGAGCGAGTGAAGCAGCGTGGAGAGAGTGAAGCAACGTGGAGAGAGTGAAGCAGCATGGAGAGAGTGGAGCAGCATGGAGAGAGTGGAGAAGCATGGAGAGAGTGATGCAGCATGCGGAGATTGGAGCAGCATGGAGAGAGTGGAGAAACATGGAGAAAGTGGAGAAGCGTGGAGAGAGTGAAGCAGCATGGAGAGACTGAAGCAGTGTGAAGAGAGTGGAGCAGCGTGGAGAGAATGGAGAAGCATGGAGAGAGTGGAGAAGCGTGGAGGTGGTGCTTGAGTGGAAGGGCCTTCAATGGATAAGTACTTGTTGCTTTGTTATATTGGTATCTGAATTTTGTTATTCTGTAATGTATCCTATTGTCTGTACATATCCCCTCTGAAATGGAAAGCGCTGAGGAATATGTTGGCGCTATAGAAATAAAATTATTATTATTATTATTATTATTATTATTATTATTATTATTATTATTATTAATAATAATAATAATAATAAAAGATAAGAAGTTTTAGCCCACATTTTGAATTATAATGGACAAACTTTTAGGGATTGACTTTCACAACGTTTTGTTGGTCTCTTCCTCTCCCCCCTCTCTCATACTTGCCGATCACCGACACGGAGCTGCACGGCTGTCACACTGCTCCGGCGGATTCTCCTGCTTTTGAAAATGTCGGCCACTCATTATTCCATCTCGTATTCACTGCTTCCCTCGCCCACCGGCGCCTATGATTGGTTGCAGTCAGACCCGCCCCCACGCTGAGTGACAGCTGTCTCACTGCAAACAATCACAGCTGCCTTTGGGCTGATCTATATTGTGCAGTACAAAAAATAAATAAATAATTAAAAAATCCATCAGATGCGACAGTCCCGGGATTCTACCCGGTTCATCCCGAATTGCCCTTGTGCGGTGGCAATCAGGGTAATAAGGAGTTAGTGGCAGCCCACAGTTGACGCTAAGGCGGGCTTTACACGCTGCGACATCGCTAGCAATTGCTAGCGATGTCGAGCACGAAACACCCACCCCAGTCGCACATGCGATATGTGGTGATTGCTGCCGTAGCGAACATTATTGCCACGGCAGCTTCATAAGCACCTACCTGGTCAGCGACGTTGCTGTGACAGCCGAACAATATCTCCTTCCATGGTTACCAGTTCAGACCAGTATCACCAGCCACACAACAAAAAAAAATACTAAGACCACTGGGTCTTCCCCCGCTATATCAGGTACTATTGTGCCAGACACTTTAAAGTGAACTGCAAATATAAGGGGAAGAAACTAAATCACAGAACAAACGATATTCTAAAGTGCAAATAATGAAAACATGAACAGGGAGCAAGCTCCCTTTCTTGCTGGAGGAACTGCCCTGCTCACAAAAGCAGAGAGACAGATTCTCACATACAAGAAACCAAACACAGAACCAAATGGAATAAGCAGAAACAACCTTAAGTGCAATTTCAGCAATTAAGCACAGAAACTAGCAAACTTATCTGGAGTAAATTCAGGCACAGAAGAAATGGGAGAAAGTGAAGGGAAAACTCCCAGCCATCTTCAGAAGAAGCAGAAAACACTGAACACCGGCAGCCGCCAGGCAGTGACTACTATCCTAAATACACTAGGATGATTTGCAATAGGATTTCCTGAATTCCCAATTAACTCCAACACCTGTCTGAGTCACAGATTCAGATTAAGCTTCATTACCATTCCTGGCCACCAGAGGGAGCTCCACAACAGAACCCACTTGGACGACAGTCACAACAAGCATTAGTAGAACACCGCCACTCGCTGTGAGCTCCACGAGCAACTGAAGTGAGTTGCGCTGTCAGCAGTGACATCACTCAGGTAGTGCCGGTGTGTGCTGTCATGATGGGGGCGGTAATGCCGGTTGTACGGTGATGAGGGGAGCGGTAGTGCCTGTGTATGTGCGGTGATGATGGGGGGGCGGTAGTGCCGGTGTACGCGGTGATGATGGGGGCTCTCTCTCCCCTTTGCCAGGTAACAGATCCATTTTTTAATGGATCTGTCCCATCAGTTGTATCACATTCTGCAACGCATCAGTCACATCAGTCACAAAACTGATTGTGACTGACGCAAAACAACGCAAGTGTGAATGTAGCCTAACATTTGTGAATGTTTTACAACACCCAAGCAAAGTAGCAAACATGAGTGTCAAATTTCACTTCAATCATAGTCACCTGAACTACTTCCCCTCCAATGTTGAACTATGAGTGAAGGACAAGGAGAATGCTTTCACCAAGACATCAGAACTATTGAACATAGATATCAGGGACACAATCATGATGGCAGACTACTGCTGGTGTTTACAGTGTGACAACCCGCTCATAACTATTCCAGAGCATTCAAAAATTAGAAATTCTCCCTAACAATTAAAATTTACACAATTGTTGCTCTCTTGGTTAGACGATAGACTAGTTTTTTGCATAAAACAAATATATAACGTGTGATCACTTCTTCAGAATTTCTTATTGCCTCTGATATTTGACTTTAAAACCTTTAGGCCCTGTGTGCACACTGCGTTTTTTGCCATGGTTTTTGCGGCAGAAAAGGTGCGTTTTTTGTTCATAACCTTTCTGCAGTCCTTCTCCAGCAAAATGTATGGGAAATCCAAAATGCTGTGCGCACACTGCATTTTTTTTCCTATAGGTTCTGCTGTAGAATTTCTGCAGCAAAAAGAAGCAGCATGTCACTTTTTTTCCGCAGGTACCTGTGTTTTTTGCCATAGATAATGGTAAAAAACAGCAGGGACCAATCCACGGAAAAAACGCTGCAAACCGCGGCAAAACCGCGGGTGTGTTATTCCTGCGGTTTTTGCTGCAGGTGCAGAATTCTGCCAGAGGGTGCTGATTTTTCTTAAGAAAAAGTAGTTTTATTTATAAAAACATTTATTTGCGAAAAAATTTGACAAATTGCATATTTTTTACTTCATATATGGAATCAGCATCTTTCATTTGGGTACAATTAGGAAAAATACTAAAGCCAGCAGAATTTTTTTTCCAATGTACACTAATGGTTATTATTATGAATCTGTTTGAACTTACCACTGTTCTAAAAATGTCAGGTGTTTGTGTGTCTATGCATGAGATTTTAGAATTTTACTTTGCTGGTACTGTAAAAAGTAGCATTTTATTAGCATGGATTTGCATAAAACTAAAAAGCGCAGCAAAAACGCACCAAAAAAGCCCTGAGTGAACATAGCCTAAGCCTCTTGAACTACTGAATGCTGCCATCAGTTTTCACTGATATACAGTGCCTTGTGAAAGTATTCAGCTGCCTTGAATTTTTTAAACCTTTTCCCACATTTCAGGCTTCAAACATAAAGATAAAAATGTTAATGTTATGGTGAAGAATCAACAATAAGTGGGACACAATTGTGAAGTTGAACGATTTTTATTGCTTATTTTACATTTTCATAAAAAATAAAAAACTGAAAATTGAGGCGTGCAATATTATTCGTCCCCTTTACTTTCAGTGCAGCAATCTCACTCCAGAAGTTCATTGAGGATCTCTGAATGATCCAATGTTGTCCTAAATGACTGATGATGATAAATATAAGCCACCTATGTGTAATCAAGTCTCTGTATAAATGTACCTGCGCTGTGATAGTCTCAGTGTTCTGTTTAAAGCGCAGACAGCATCAAGAAGACCAAGGGACACAACAGGCAGGTCAATGATACTGTTGTGGAGAAGTTTAAAGCCGGATTTGGTTATAAAAAATTTTCCAAAACTTTAAACATCCAGAGAAGCACTGTGCAAGTGATCATATTGAAATGGAAGGAATATCATACCACTGCAAATCTACCAAGACCTGGCCGCCCCACAAAAAATTCATATACAGATTAGGGGAAACCAGAGGGACAGAATTGTATATAGAGATTAAAAATTTCACAAAAATGTCATGTTAAACAAGGAGAAGACTGATCAGAGATGCAGCCAAGAGGTCCATGATCTATCTGGATGAACTGCAGAGATCTACAGCTAAGGTGAAGGAGTCTGTACACTGCACAAATCTGGCCTTTATGGAAGAGTGGCAAGAAGAAAGCCATTTCTCAAAGATATCCATAAAAAGTGTCATTTAAAGTTTGCCACAAGCCACCTGGGAGACACACCAAACATGTGAAAGAAGGTGCTTTGGTCAGATGAAATCAAAATCAAAGTTTTTGGACACAATGCCAAACGATATGTTTGGCATAAAAGCAACATAGCTCATCACCCTGAACACACCATCCCCACTGTCAAACATGGTGGTGGCAGCATCATGGCTTGTGCCTGCTTTGCTTCAGAAAAGACAGGGAAGATGGTTAAAATTGATTGGAAGATGGATGGAGCCAAATACAGGACCATTCTTGAAGAAAACCTGTTGGAGTCTGCAAAAGATCTGAGACTGGGATGGAGATTTGTCTTTCAACAAGACAATGATCCAATACATAAAGCAAAATCTAAAATGGAATGGTTCACAAATATATGTATCCAGGTGTTAGAATGGCCAAGTCAAAGTCCAGACCTGAATCCATTTGAGAATCTGTGGAAAGAGCTGACAACTGCTGTTCACAAACGCTCTCCATCCAACCTCACTCAGCTCGAGCTATTTGCAAAGGAAAAATGGGCAAGAATTTCAGTCTCTCGATGTGCAAAACTAATAGACACATACCCCAAGCGACTTGCAGCTGTAATCGCAGCAAAAGGTGGCGCTACAAAGTATTAACTTAAAGGGGCCGAATAATATTGCACGCCCCAATTTTCATTTTTTTATTTCTTACAAAAATTTAAAATAAGCAATAAATATCTTCACCTTCACAATTGTGTCCCACTTGTTAATTCTTCACCATAAAATTTAAAATTTTTATCTTTATGTTTGAAGCCTGAAATGTGGGAAAAGGTTGAAAAATTCAAGGGGCCGAATACTTTCGCAAGGCACTGTATATATATGTATATATATATATATATATATATATATATATATATATTGTATATATAGGCATAAAATTCTGAAGTTCTTAACTCCTTATTTAGAAGTCTTCCTTTTAGTTTTACCAATTGCATATTCAGCATTTCTTTTTGTGTATATAGGAATTATGGATCAAGGTGTCCCGGGAATATTATACTTAGGCTACGATATACAGATATTCCCAAAATTACAAACTTTATTATAATATAAAAATCACACCAACAGTGTAGATGCAAATTTGACCGATTAGGTCATGCATATAAAAAAACAGTGTAGATACAAATTTGACCAAGTGGGTCATGCACATATAAACATTGTCATTGAACAGATTATATAAAAAAAGGTTTCAAGGGTTCACAGCAAGGATATCATATTGGAGCATAGGACTTAACTTGTAGGCTGTAGCTAATTTTCTTTTGCTGTGCCACAGATAAAGGGCGTAACAGTCCATACAGGTGCAGGCATTTATATGCTGTTGCTCTTTGAATGTCCTTTATTGCAAAAGTGAACCATCAGCCTTCATAATAACAAATAAGACTCCACCTCGACGCGTTTCCCCACACAAGGAATGTGGTTCATCAGGAGGCCAAAGTGATGTAAATATCAGATATGCAGGTCCATGGCGCCAGATACAGGGATCGGCGGCGGTGCAGACAATGCTGTGCAGATAACCACCACAGTCCAAAACGGCGTCATCAAACCTCACTCAGCTCGAGCTGTTTGCAAAGGAAAAATGGGCAAGAATTTCAGTCTCTTGATGTGTAAAACTGATAAACACATACCCCAAGCGACTTGCAGCTGTAATCGCAGTAAAAGGTGGCGCTACAAAGTATTAACTTAAAGGGGCCGAATAATATTGCACGCCCCAATTTTCATTTTTTTTATTTCTTACAAAAATTTAAAATAAGCAATAAATATCTTCACCTTCACAATTGTGTCCCACTTGTTAATTCTTCACCACAAAATTTAAAATTTTTATCTTTATGTTTGAAGCCTGAAATGTGGGAAAAGGTTGAAAAATTCAAGGGGCCGAATACTTTCGCAAGGCACTGTATATATATATATATATATATATGTATATATTGTATATATAGGCATAAAATTCTGAAGTTCTTAACTCCTTATTTAGAAGTCTTCCTTTTAGTTTTACCAATTGCATATTCAGCATTTCTTTTTGTGTATTCAGCATATTTCAATAAAATAAATATAATTATTTATATTGTTAAGTTAATTTTGAAAGAATTCCTTAGTAAACATTATTTTGCAAAAAATTGTCTTGAGGCTGGATTCACACCAACGTATAGCATTCGATGCGAGTGCATGGGATGCGATATGCTAATGACCTCTGGCTCTTGCTGTGCTGCCAATGTGAGCCGAGTGTCATGCAACTGTGAATGTATCCTGCAGCTGTGGAGGAGAGGGCGGGAGCTACAATGGAGAAGGAGGGATTAATCTTCCCATCTCCTCCATTGTCAGCTGATGTGATTATCGCACTGTACTCGGATATCATCTGAGTGCAGTCCGATGTTTCTCTCGCACCCATAGACTTGTATGGTTGCAGGTGACACAACTCTCACTGACAATCGCAGCATGCTGCAACTTTTCTCTCATCCAGAATCTGGATGAGAAAAAAGCTGACTAACTGCTCTGCCTCATTGACTAACATTGGTCCCAGTGCAATGTGAAATTTTTGCCCGCTTCGTATGCTTGTGTGAGTTTACCCTGATTGGAGAAAACAGATGTGATTTTAGGATTCCGCACACAAAAATTCACAAAGATCACGTTATCTTGTAGTGAGCAAAACTGATATACAGCAGTGTAATCTACCATCTGAAAATACTAAAATCTAATTCTTTAAGTATATGAAAGGAAGTAAAATACCAGTCACTTCTTGTACCAAAATGAACTTGCAATGGCTTAAGATTATGGAATTAGAAAAGGTCAAGAAAGATAACAAAATCATTTAGGAACCATATTCTTATCTGAATCTTGGTCATGTATAATTAAATATGTAAATTGGCATGGACATACCATAAATAGAGATCAGGACAATTTGCAAAATCTAATTTGTAGCAGTATGTGGGTTAACTATTTTGACCTTATTTGCTTAATTGCAAGTCCTGGCAATGATTTCCAAATGTGATATATAGGTAACAAATATGATTTGTTCTTTTTTTTGTGTGTAGCTAATTTTAGTTTAAAATTTCTGTCACTGATTAGAAATTATAATCATTCACAAAAAAAACACATTTTTTGTAGCTAAAGGAACTCATGTTCATTCACATTATTGTATAGATCTTCATCTAACATGACATTTCATCAATGTTAAAAAGTAATTGCGTCTCATTGGTTAAACATATGTGCCTATCTATTTCAGCTAATCCAACTAATGTACATCTACTATCTTATCTCAATAGGTGACAAAGAGGCAGGAACAAAAAAAAGCAATGCAAAATAATAATCATTGAATTAGGAAGAAAAATACAAACCAGTAAAGATAACAACAAGGAACGCTATGTTTTCTGTTCACAAGGTCCTTATGGACATGTTTAATTTTACCCTTCATATATTTATATAGCTTTCATCCCAAGACGTATAACTTCTTTTTTTCCACTCATTATTGTGTTAGCCCTTGTATTGTTTTTCATTTTTCATCTTGAGGTATAATTTTTACTACGTGTAATAGATAATTTATTTTTTACTTTTTTTATTAATCAAGTTCGATGTAGTAAATGTCTTAGGCTGGTTTCACACTACGTTTATTTAACATGCGTCAGGAACGTTTTTTTGCTGCAAAAGCGGATCCTGCTTTTACAGCAAAAAACGCATGCAAACGCATCTGTTATTTTGCAGGATCCTATCACTGGATGTTTAGGGGCGGGCATTGGAGTCATGTGATCGGGAGTGAGGGGAACTAGACTGGGAGCCGGCTTCTGACAGCTGCAGACGCTGGTAACCAAGGTAAACATCGGGCTTGGATACCCGATATTTATCTTGGTTACGAGTGTCTGCAGCTGCTAGGAGCAGGGCTGTCTGCACACGTAACCAATGTAAACATCGGGTAACTAAGAGAAGTGGTTACCCGATATTTACCTTGGTTACGAGTGTCCGCAGCTCTCAGGTGGGAGAGAGAGGGAGGGGAGGAAGGGGGAAAGACAGAGATAGAGAGAGAGAGGGTGAGTGAGGGAGGAGGAGAGAGAGACAGAACACGCGAGACTGGTTCTGTGCATGCTCAGTAGAGCAAGCAGGATCCTGTCTATCAGCACGCCAGCGTTCACATGCGTTTGCGTGCTGTTTAGTCAGGATCCGGTGACATGCAGTATTTGGACGCAGCTCAAAAACGCTACAACTAGCGTTTTTGAAAGATGTTAAAAAACTGCAAGTCGCTGGATCCTCACTATAACGCACGCAAACGCAGGTGAACGCATGTTAACGCGAGTCCATTGCAAATGCATTGAAGTGAAAACGCATTTGCACTGGATCCGTTTTTCCGCTAAAAAAACGTTATGGACGGATGTTAAATAAACGTAGTGTGAAACCAGCCTAAATTGCCATGAAAATATTGTTCCGCCGTTCCTTTTCAGCACATTGTAACGTCAGGTTATTGCAGTGCATATTCAAAGCCGTATGGATAGCTGCATCTTGTCAAGAACTGCTTTCTCTACATTGCTCCATGTGATGCAGAATGATATAAGGAGGACCCCATATGTGCTATATACAGAGGCCTAACTATGTATTTTTATGTGGTTGTCTCAGGTTCTTAAATAGGTAAACTTGAAAAGTGCTTGTGAAAAGTTTTGCAACTTATCTTTTTTAAAAAAATCCTCTCTGTTCTTACGAACAGACAGAGATCTAATTTTAAAGTGTATAGATTGTTGCCTAGGTTACCGGCTACCCTGTAGGTAGGACTCGTGTGATGCTTGTGTCGCGGGCGGAGGAGGGGACGCTGCGCTCACCCACTGCTTGGGTCCGGCTGCTGCTGCTGCTCGGTGGTGGCTCGAGCGGTGGGCCGGATCCTGGGGACTCGAGCGGCGTTCCTCGCCCATGAGTGAAAGGGGGGTGGTGTGTGGTTTGAGGATATTGTCCGTGACGCCACCCATGGTTGAGGTGAGGTTGTGACACCACCACTGCTCTGGACGGGGATCCCGGGAGCGATGACAAGGAGCAGCTTGGATGTTGGTTCTCCCCTCCGTGGGTAGGGGGGTTGGTTGTCCCGGGGCCCCGGTGAGGGTTAGGGATGACAGGCGGGTTATGGGGCCTGGTGAGGTGCAGGGTCGCAGGGGCAGCGCTGTGCCGCATGGCACGGTGGTATTCACTCAGCCAGTAATTTACATGGAGTCTCTGGTCAAACAAACGGCTGGATGGATGGGTCCCACAGATGGCTGCGGTTGATCTCCTCCTGGTAGGTTGATGGTGACTGCCTTTCCCTGCACCTGTGTTGTGTTTACGGTTCCAATGGCTTCCCACCGGTAACCCGCTCCCCAGCTTGGATGGATGCTGAGGGAGCCCCTTTTGCCCGCAGGCTCTGGCCCTGGGAACTGTAGCCTTGGCGGTGACTGTGTTTCCCTTTACGGTGTGAGCTGTTGCCTTCAATCGGGTCTTGGCTGCTGGGAAACCCCTGAGGTTCCCTTCGCTAACGGATTTGACCAGTTTTATGGCGACTCCTAGCCTGGTCGGGGTCCGTAGGCCCTGCCGGATGGTGCTGGCTTCTCTTCACTCCCCGATCTGGTACCGGCAGGCCACCGCCCGTCCCCGGTCCTTACGGTTCACTCCAATCAGGTGTGCCTAGCTGGGGTGTGGGGTGTGTTGGTGTAGTACCTGTGACGTCCTGGCTTGTCCAGGGCGCTACACTTGCATGCTCTGTGTTAGAGGTCCCCAACCTTTCTGACCTTGAGAGCCACATTTAGCTCTGAGAAAGCTTCTTGAGCCACATCCAGCTCTGAGAAAGCTTCTCAAGCCACATCCAGCTCTGAGAAAGCTTCTCGAGCCACATCCAGCTCTGAGAAAGCTTCTCGAGCCACATCCAGCTCCCACCATTCACAGTAGTGACACCCAGAGCCCCCATTACCAGTATAATGACAGCCAAAGCTTTTCCACAGAAATCACACTGAAGCAGTATACAAAGATCCAGGCTTCCTTACCCCATTTAGATCTGCTTTTCTATGTGAGGCTACTCACAAAAGTCACTATCTGGAGATTTGCTCTCATAGCTGTTTGCTTGCCCTGGTTCTTATGCACCTAGCTGAAGGATATTTGCAAGCCACACATCATGGACTCGCAATATCTATGTGACTCCCAACCCACAGATTGAGGATCTCTGATTTAGAGAGTTCACTGGTCTGACGATGCCCCCGGCTGGCTTTATCCTGGCCTAATACAGTTGATTAACAGATCCCTTCTACATACACAGGAGAAAAACATGTGAATTAATTGAACCAAAGTGGGATGAAACCAACCTAGGACATCATCAGATTTCTTATGTCTCTATCTATAGTCACCATCCAGATTTTCAAACTATACTATCTCCAAAACACCACAATATTTCAGAGTAAGGCCCTGTGCGCACTTACCGGATTTTGCCGCCGATTTTCTGCGGATTTGCTGCATGTTTCGCTGCAGATAATGTTCATAACATCTCTGCAGTGAATCACCAGCAAAACCTATGGGAGAAAAAAATCCTGTGCGCACTAGGCGGATTTTGACAGCTGCATGTTTTGCTGCGGGATTCCCGCAGCAAAAACAATTGCATGTCAATTATTTTCCGCACATCGCTGCGGGATTTCACTCCATTGACTCCAATGTAATCGTGAAATCCCGCAGGGAATAACGCAGGCAGCAAATTCTGTGCGGTTCACGGCGTTTTCATGCATTATTCCCTGCGGAATTTTGCGGTTTACCTCCGGTAATGTACATTGCTTGCCTGCGGTTTTGCAGGGAAGTGATGTCATTACAGGAAGAGGAAGCAGAGCAGAGAGTAAACACACAGACATCACAGACACACACAGACATCACAGACATAGAACACAGACACAGACACATAGAATACACATAGAAATCAAATGGAAATATAGAAAACAAAACACGTGGGCTCCGCTGTATATTTACCGTCCAGCCGAGGTATACACACAGCGGCGGCCTGGTATTCTCAGGCTGGGGAGGGAGAGGGGCATGGTTAATGTCCCCCGCCTCACTCCCCCTCCCGCAGCCGAGAATATCAGCCGCAGCTGTCCCGGCACTGTCGCATGCATTATGCAGCAGTACCGGAGTGTCCCCGGCTCTTCCTGCTGCCATGTAGCAGTGGCAGTCAAGGTAATACAAGGAGTTAATGGTGGCGGATCACCGCCATTAACTCCAGGCTTGATCATGGCAGCGTCTATGAGACAGCTGACATGATCAACCCATAAGTAAAGTGAAAAAACACACACACTGAAAAATCCTTTATTTTAAATAAAACACAAATAGGCCTTGTTCACCCTTTTTTTAACCCCTCCCAAAACAAAGCTCCGACGTAATCCACAGCTCCGGCATCCTGCGATGCTTGCATCCAGCCGCGACTGACACAGCGCTGAATGAATGCAGCCTCGCAGCGAGACAGCAGAGGTAACCACAGGGCATTTCCCACGGCCGATAATGTGAACTCACTGCCGACCGTGAGAAATGCAGAGTGTGCTCACAGGGACTCTATATAACTATCTATCTATCTATCTATCTATCATCCTTCTATCTATCCCTCTGTCTGTCTATCTATCTATTCTTCTATCTATTTTTCTGTCTATTTCTCTATCTCAGAATGAAATTACTTTTTTTTTTTTCAATGTGCTTTATTGCATTGAATGCAATAAAGCACATACCAACCCGCACGCGGCAAAACCGCGGCAATACCGCGAACAATACCGCGGTAAAACCGCAGCAAACCGCATGCGGTTTTCAGGTGCGCGGCAGCGTTTTTTTACCACGGGTGCGGTAATCTTTGAATACCTGCGGAATTTTCCTGAGAAATTTCCATTTTCCAGTGCGCACAGGGCCTAAAATATACTTGGCTGCAATTGTGCAGCCAGGCTTTGAATTATTACTGATGATGTTTGTACAGAATGCTTCTAATGACAGGATCCCTTTAAGTGGCATTGTGAAGCACTTAGTTTAAATTTTGAATGAACATGTATCATATATCATGTAAAATAAACATTTAAATATTAAAAAAGTAAAAAGAAAAACAAAAAACAATCTCAGTTTTACTCACCCACTGGTTGAAGGCTTAGTTAGAATAAGGGCTCAAAACTATTTACTATTTTTAACTTCAACAAGCATTTGAATTAAATAAAAAAAAAACTTTCTGGAGAGCCTGTACAATAGAGTCAACAAGATGGGTTCAGGGGTGACATCACAACTACAGCATGTGACAACTGCAACAGTCATGTTGGCTGCAGCAGTCATGTTCTGTAGTCTTAACGTCACCACTGCAGCCTGTCAGCAAAAATCTACATAGGGGGAGACCAGTCAAACAACTGGAGCAGGGAAAAGCTGTCCGGGGACATCATCGGACTACTTAGGTCTTCACTGGTGGACACAGACAGAAAAGGGTCCTTGTACACTTGTACAAGAACTGTATATGGATTGTTTTCCCTCCAATAACTCATCTAAATGCCCAATTCTACCTGCTATGGAGGTAGAAATGGGCACCCTTACCTCCTGGGCTTCTGGGCCGTACAGGTTTCACCCCCTCATTGGTGCAACCTGTATGGCTGCAGGTTGCACCAATGATATATCCGCCCCTGTAGGTCTCTCCCTTTAGCCGAGCTGTTTTCTATGTAACACCACAGATTTGCTGAGAAAACATACCTGGCCTAGCCATGCAGCCATTCCGTCATTCATTCTCTTGATTCGAGCACCAGGAATCTAATGACAAGATCCTTTTAAATGACTGATGACATAACATCAGAAATATAAAATGACGGTTATTGGAGTCTTGAGCTGTCCCCTATATACAATAGATCACAGCATATGCTAGCTATACTCTTCATTGATCAAAATAACCTATGGATGCTGAGAGCAGTCACTGCCTCCAAATGATATATTACAATAATATTGCCTTTTATATCCTATTTTTTACAATAATCCTGAGTGTTCTTAAAGGGATCCTGCCACCAGATTTGGCGACTATAAGCTGTGGTCACCACCAGTAAGCTCTTATATACAGCATTCCAGAATACTGTATATAAGAGCCCAGGCCGCTCTGTATAACGTAAAAAACACTTTTATAATACTCACCTAGGGGGCGGTCTGGTCTGATGGGTGTCTCTGCTCTCTGGTCTGATGCCTCCTCCCTGCTGCGATCTCTGTCCTCCTTCTACCTAGTCCAATGTAGTTGACGAATCCACACTATCCACACAGGCCGGCATTGCACTCCTGTGCAGGTGAACTTTGATCTGCCGTGCTGAGGGCAGATCAAAGTACTGTAATGCGCAGGCACAATGAAAGGTTAAAGACTGCTTGCACATGCATACTATAATACTTTGAGCAGGGCAGATCAAAGTGCGCCTGTGCAAGACCTCGATGCTGGCCAGTGTGGATGACGTAGGATGTGTCATGCACATGGGCTTCAGAAGAAGGAGAATGGCGATCGCTGCAGAGAGGAGGCGCTGGACTGGAGAGCAGCGACACCCATCGGACCAGACCACCCCCTAGGTGAGTATTTTAAAAGTGTTTTTTATGTTCTACACAGTGGCCTGGGCTCTTATATATTTTATTCTGGAATGCTGTATATAAGATCCCTCTGATGGGTTCCTTCTCCCAAATCATACAATGAACAGAGCAAGAGATGGCTGTACAATCCAAAGAGCATTTTTTCCAAGCAAATCAAATGGTCCATAACATAATCCACAAAACAGGGTAAAATTAGTCCAGCGATAAATGTCCAGGTCTCTCTGAGAAGTCGCAGGATCAATCCTTCTCTCTTGAAATTCTCAAACAGACTGCCTCATCCCCCCAGGTAAGCAAAGAAGTTTGGTGGATTACAGGCCCCCCTCCCCCACACGTAGGGGCAAACACTCCAACAGGGGCATCTATGGTGCAGGGGTCAGCGGTACACTCTGGTGTAGGTGGTGATAACTCTTCCTCAGGCAGGATGTAATGCACAAAATGCTCAGGACAAGATGGAGGTGCGTGGGGGTCCCTCCGAGTCCTTGCGGGACAACTGAATTGCAGGTGCCCAAGTTGCCCGCACCAATAACATCTCCTCTCAGTGATTCCCTCAGGGATCAATCCTTCTCTCTTCACGATCTCAAATAGACTGCCTCATCCCCCCAGGTAAGCAAAGAAGTTAGGTGGATTTCAGGCCCACCTCCACCACACATAGGGACAAACACTGCAGGGGGTGATTACCTAAAGACAATACAATGTACAGACAAGCAATACAAATAATGGACAGTGAACCAAGCCTAAAATACGAATCTACAGAACATGATACACAACCCCCATATTCCACCATCACAAGCCCACTGCAGCTTATAGTCGCCAAATCTGGTGACAGGTTCCCTATAATTAAAATATACATTCCACTTTTCTTTTTGCTTGTTTTGCACATGTAAATAATCAATGCACTGAGCACCCTAACCCTATCACAACATTGTTGTGCCATTTTCTCCCCAGTGCAATGAAAGGTGCCCTCACTGGACCCCAGAAGGAAGAATAATATTACCTGCTCATACACAGAGTCTATTTGTTTCCACACAAAAAAGGTCACCAATTTGGAGAAACTTTCTTATCTCCTTTTACCAAATTAGCTGTAAGAAAGCCTTAATATATATTTTTAATTGTGTTCATATATTTTCTATAAAGCAAATCACTACTATTGAATATAATGTAAATTAAATATTGGATGGTAAAGATAACTAGGACAATAAGCAACACTTTTAATTAAAAAAGTAATGATTCTTCCCCTGAAAGGCTGCTTTCTGTTTCCCGCTAGTGAATCTTTCTTTACCTGTGTTTGGTAGACACTCGCGGCCTTCATTGTTTTGATTAAGTTGTGACTGCAGTGAAGCCTGCGTTCTGTCTCCTGTGATGTATCTCTGTGTTAACAGCTCTGCTGTTAGCTATTATGTACCTATTAAGCACTGATTATCTCCTAAAAGCCAAGAACCAGTTGGTTCCACTCACTTTGACACACTTGGTGCTTTGTTTAACCTTTAAACTAGTAGGGCAATGACACTGTTGACAGAGCTGAAGAAGTGGTTAAGCAAAGTGAAGCCCTACAATAAGAAAACAACTTAATATCACTTTCCAAGCCTCCACTTTCTCTTGTAATGCATGGCACCAAGACTAATAGATAATATGGTTGAATCAGATGACACCAGATTTCACAATACAAATGATATACATTAATAAATAGATTTTATGATCTTATGACATTGGTGTACTTGCTTTGAAATAAAAAATACATTTCAGAATGGCTGAATCATCCTGATGATAAAATGATAAAATAAGCATTTTCATGTCATTATCAAACTTAATAACTAGTAGTGAGTGAGCACTACCACGCTCGGATGATCGGTACTTATTATGATCAGTTAATGCTAGAATGGGCGCGACTCGAGTACTTGAGTATAATGGAAATCAATGGGAGAAATCTTCTGGAGAAATGCTCGAGTCCCTCATTGACTTCCATTATACTCGGTACTCAAGTCACGTCCTTCTGAACATCCAACTGCTCTTAACGAGAACTGAACAACCAAGCTAACCCATCACTATTAATAACTTTTCAAGATAACAGTCATTCTGGCATTAATTTTCAATGTAAGTCCGCTAGCCTCATCAGGTCTATATATATTTTTTTTTTTTGTGAACATAAGACATCTTCATTTGTATCTTCTGACCAGACACCATTATCTAGGGTGTAGCACACATGTTTATGTTGGTTTTTAAAATATTTGCATGCTTTCACTCTGCTTTAGTACATTACAGGGGAACAGTACTGTACTGGAGTTGCACACTTACCCTCCAATATGAACAGTATTTGGCGCCATTACATTATTAACTATGTACAGAAAAAAGCAGTATCTCCTCAATAACTTGACAAACTACCAAGTGCATTATTACATAGAAGTACAGATAAATGTGTGAGTAGGGTTAGCTGAATAGTGGACCCCCAGAGTCAGTGTGACTGATGGGCCCTTGCAAGCTCAGTCCGACACTGCATTAAATAGTAGTTGTCTTAAACTATGTTACTCAGCTAGTACAAAAGCTGTATTGGCATGATACTTTAGAAAATACCTAAATACAACCACGGGGTCCTGTTGTGAATACATTTCAATTAGATTTCAGTTTGGGGCTCCCTCTTTGGTCAGTGCTGGTAGTGAAGTTGGCTTGCAGAATAGAACCAGACAGCTGGGTAGGATTGGCAATCAGGGTGTTCTCACTGGGCCTATATAACTGAGTAGTGTTCTCTTGTCCTTGCCGGTGCTCAATGTCTCTCCTGTGTGCTAAGGACTTTCTGAAACCAGCCCTTTTCTCTGTGTCTACCAGAACTCCTCTCAGATAAGTTGGTCTTTGTACCTCTGCTTATAGTTTCCACTTTCTTGGTATTTTGCCTGTGTGGAGTTCTTGGTGGAGTTGGATCATTCCCTGCTTGCAAAGTCTGTGTACCTTGCTCCATGTTCTGCTATGTATTGTGTTTTGTCATGCTTGGTACAAAATTCAGTCCCTCCTCTATATCAGTGTTTTTCTTGGATCCCAGTAACACCAGAGTACTGATATAGTGGGGGAGAGCCTGTGCAGGCTCAGTATTTTTCCATATCAGGCGTGCTGATATTTACTAGGGTTTTTACAGCTGCAGTCAGTGCTCTTTTCTATTCTTTCCTATGCAGATGGTTTGGGCCTCATCTTTGCTGAATCTATTCTCTAGCTACGTATTGTGTTTTCTTATATCACCGTAGTCTTTACATGTGTGGGGCTATCTATATCTTTGGGGACTACTCCAAGGCAGATTAGCTTTTCTAATATTTTTCTCTGTAAGACTATTTAGTTCTCTGGCTGTGTCGAGGTGACCATGTCATCATAGGCATGTCCCACGGCTACTTTTAGTTGTGTGTCAGTATTAGGTCTGCAGTCCGTTAAGGTTCCAGACAATCTGGTTATTTTTTGGGTTTCTGAGTTTTTGTCCTTTTTCTGATCCTCCTCGGTCACTGAATCATAACAGGGTCCCCTATCAGGTATGAAAGGAGGACAAAAAGTGATTCATGCTGATTAAAATGACAAATTTTTATTGAAGACATACAACATAAAACACGCATCCTGGAAGAAGTAAGGCGAAACACGCGTCGGGAGTGGAGGTTTCACTTACCTGGCAGTTGGCACTGTTTTGCACTGTTTTACAAGGCACAGTTGTTATGTCCTAAGTTGATGAATCAGTTCACATTTAGGTAGGTACCTGTATGTCAGCACATGACATATTTTGCTCACCTGGGCCATATTCCTTTTTCTTTAGGGAGGTGTTCCTGGGCTTGTGAGCAATGTTTATTTGTTCAATTTTAGACACTATATCAGGGCTCGATGCGATTTTTTGCACATATCACTTTATAAACAGAAATTATAGTTTAGAAACCTACTTACCACTAGATGGTGTCTAACTATAGTTCATTAAGTTGTACTATACTATTTTTTACATCTTTTCACATTGTGATACATATTTATGTTACTCCTTAATTTACTGCACCTTTTCTTGCCCTATCCAAGCTGCAAAAAAGAAAATCATTAATATGTGATGCATGTATATAGCATAGTTGCTCCTGTAGCTTAACTATTATTATCATCTATGCCTTCATTTAAAGTTAGTTCTTTGGATAATATTGTTGGGACTTGGCGTTTTCATTGTTCACTGACCAAGCTTACATTGTGATTTTTATGTACTTATTTTCTGGAGACACAGGTATTGTATTTTGGCTGCCTCTTCAAGTTAGGTGCCGGGTAGAATTGGTTATTGCTCCTCAGGAGTTTTTTTCTATTTTTGTTTTGTTTTCTATTGTTTGTCTTCAATAAAAAATTGTCATTTTAATCAGCATGTCCTCCTTTCATACCAGATAGGTAACCCCGTGGTTGTATTTAGGGTACTTTACACGCTGCAACATCGCTACCGATATATCATCGGTATCACGTCGTTAGTGACGCACATCCGGCGCCGGTAGCGACATCGCAGCATGTAACACCAATGAGCGAGAATCAACGATTGCAAAATCGTTCCAAAACCGGTCATCGTTGACAGGTCGCTCATTTCCTTAATATCACTGCTGCCGCCGGTACGATGTTGTTCGTTGTTCCTGCGGCATCACACATCGCTATGTGTGACACTAGAGGAACGACGAACATCTCCATACCTACATCCACCAGCAATGCAGAAGGAAGGAGGTGGGCGGGATATTACGTCCCACTCATCTCCGCCCCTCCGCTTCTATTGGCCGGCCGCTTAGTGATGCCACAGTGACGTCGCTATGACGCTGAATGCACCTCCCCCTTGAGGGAGGGATTGTTCAGCGGTCACAGCGACGTCGCTGACAAGGTATGTGCGTGTGACGCTGCTGTAGCGATAATGTTCGCTACGGCGGCGATCACAACATATCACTGGAACGATGGGGACGGGTGCTATCGCTCGCGACATCGCTAGCAATTGCTAGCGATGTCGCAACGTGTAAAGAACCCTTTAAACTATCTAGCAAATCTTATCACAGTCACTTGCTCATCTTGATCAGTCAGTTACTCTTATATAACTACAGTTTGGATCTTTTCGATATTTGCGTGTTAATGATACTTGCTATACATGAATTCCTTCATAAAGTGTGAAAAGAGACTCAGATATACTGTAGCTCCCCAAAAAACACTATCCATACCCCAAAAAGTAAACCCTGAAATAAACATAATAAGTCTATACCCAATGGTAGAACTCTGTTGCTTTGAATGATATCATCAACAGTTTCAATATTAATCTATTGGTGGAAGCTTTAGGTGGAGAAGTGATGTGCATAATGAAATTAAAGGGGGTGTGCAGGAATGGTTACATGTCCATATCTGCGTGTGCATGTATAAATGGGAAGGGGGGAATGTAATAGGGAAAGTAAGGGGTAATCTTCTGCAGCTGGCCTTCTGACTTCCTTCTGTAAGTTCACAAGTCAAAGCATGTTAGACTTCACTTTAAAATGTACCAGACTGCTGGATGTCATTTGAGACCCGAGATGAAGTCCAGGTTTTACAACTCATATCCTATTGAAGTGAGGAATTTATTGTCTCACTTAGACTTAGATAATCACTGCTACAAATCAAAGCACACATATGTGTACATAGCTTTAAAGAAGCTTTCCATAGATTTCATCTAACAATGTCAAGATTCAAGACTTGGAATGTTCCTACAGAAATCTCCTTCCTAATTATAAAAAGTGCACAGAACTATTGTAGAGAAGAATTCAGGAGCAGTACACATATACAGGACGTCGGGCTGGATAGGCATAGGAGTCACACTAGCACTACATAGTGTTAGCACATAGAGATTAATCCTTACACATAACATCACTTATATTGTCAACTGACAAGAAGAGTTTACATTTTAGATATTTTTTATATATATTTGTATGTATTTAAATTGACAACCCAAATTTAGGTCTGATAATTATGTATGTTTAATTAAATAGATATTGGGGAGAAACCCTTGCCAGACACTTCTGCATGTTGAAATTGTAGTGTATTGTCTCCTTTACAAATCCCAACTCTCAAACTTTCAGTATGCACATTTTTTTTTCTTGTAGCATTTCCTCCAGCTCATAAAACACAGCTTGATTTTCATATAATTTTACAAGTCCTTTTTTTTTTTTTCAATAGAGAACCAGTGAAAAAAATGCAATAGGCACATTGCGCTGTATTTAGAATAAAAGTTCCGGTGACCCACAAAAATGCATAAAATGATTGTGTTTTAGACACTTACGTGGCTTAAATAAAAGGAGAATAACCTAGCGTGTGACATTGTGAACCAATTGTGTGAAAATTATGGTTAAAATTTCTTACACAAATTGAGCCAACTATTATGTGGTGTAAACTTAGGGGACAATTCATCAAAAAGGTTCAACCAGAAATTAGATGTAAAACTTTTTATGTGTTGCAAGATTTTTGGGTAACTCATTTTTTTCTGAATCACAGCATTCATCAGTCTAAAAAAAAGAATAAATAAATGCAGCATTTCTGTGAATCACCCAATGTGTCTAACCACCCAAACACATAAGTTTGTTGGCTGATCTAACCAAAATCATTTCTATAGTAAGGAAGGTTCCGCTTTAGTCTCCAGAGAGATTCATTAACTATAATACATTATTTCAATATCATTTGCAGCAGAATAAAACAATCAAAAATATTACATTAATAAATACGCTTCAATTTATATTTTAATACATTTAAACTCTTCAATGTCTATATTTTATTTTAACTTTTGATTCGATTGTAGCCATTGTTATAGCGGCTTAAATATGTTTTTGTCACGTTCACCGCCGGGGAAAGAGGTGGTAATCGCGGGGATAGCACATCCTAGAGTTGAGGTGGACCCGCTGGCCCACAGGGCAGACCTGGACCCACCCAGGCAAGGGAATTGTGGCATCCAGGAATTGTGGCAGCTGAGCCAGGGCTAGGTGAAAGCAGGACAGTGGGATAGGCAAGGTCAGACAGGACTGGCACGGAACACAGTATAGTTCAGGAAAGGATCAGGATTTAGCTTGTCCCAGGATACAGTAATGCAATAGGAACTCAAACAGGATGATCAGGGATTCAGGCTGGTCCCAAGATACAGAAACATATACAGGGCAGAGCAGAGATAATGGCTGGTCCCAACCACAGAATCAGACAGGGAGACAGGACAGACGACACTGGAAGTCATCAGGAAAGGCTCCAGACATCGGGCAGAGGTCGTCAGACACCGCATCGGGCAGGGGTCGTCTGATTCCGGACATCAGGCAGGGCTCCAGACATTGGCCAGAGGTCATCAGACACCGGGTATTGGGCGCAGCAAACATGGACCACAGCAGGGCAGTGCAGGCATAGCAGGCTTGGACCGCAAAAGAGTGGTGCAGGCAGAGCAGCAATGGATCACAGCAGAGTAGTGCCAGCACAGTGGGCTTGGCCTGCAAAAGGGTGGTGCAGGCACAGCAGAATCTCCAGATTTCAGGTTTAAAACACAAACAGGACTTTACTCACTGAAACAGGATACAACAAGGTTTCAGGTACAGAAAACAGCAGGAATTGAGGTACAGGACACAAACTGGTACCAGGGGCATAATTGGATGGGACACATCAAGGGCATAAATCAACATACCAGAACTATAGCAGTCTGGACTGGAGCTGGGTATGGGCAGACCAGAGCTTTATGGCAGGACAAACACAAAGCTAGGTTTAGTAACCTAAGGAGGTTGCTTGGCCGCGCCCATCAGAGAAGATGAGCTTTTATACCAGATGCCTCCCAGCTAGTGGACACCAATTTAAGATGTGCACACAGCCCTAATATAAGTGGGGAAGGTGAGTGTGCATGCACCCTATGCTTTAACCAGGAACCCAGTAGGACAAGCTCAGGGCCTGAGACCTAGGGACTGTACACACGTGGATGGCCGTACAGGACAGTAGAGGACCAAACAACATGTGAGTGGCAGTGCAGCAGAGCTGGGAACTGCACAAGCAACAAAAAGGAAACAGTAATGGTATCCCAGCTGAGTAGGGGGGAGGAGAGTGCAGAGACATGGACGCAAGGACGCATCGGGACGTCAGCATAGGTATTCAACCAAAACACCAATGTTACAGATTTACTTTGATCTTTGTGATGAATAATCATATGTCATCTAATATTATAAAGCAGTAAGTATCTCTCAGTGGTTGAAACATATACCTATTTTTATCTTAATAATAATAAAAAGAGATGAGCAAATCTGAAAAAAATTGAATTTGCCAGATCACATGTATTTTCCCAGGAAATTTGATTCAGAGATACATTATTCCCCACAAATTGAATACCCCTTATTATGTGCTGGGGTATCTCAAAACCCAGAGCATATTAAATGTAAAAAATAAAAAATAATACCTATTCTCATTGATAGGATGCACCTAGAAATGGATGGTGAATGGTGTAAAGCAAAGGGAGCTTTACACTATCCCATAATTTATTTTTTAACCTTTTGATGACTCCTTACAGTTCAGCAAAATGCGGTTTTTTGTAATATTCGAGTACAATTTAATTCCTCTTGAATATATTCACTCATCCCTAAAGCTAAATCATTTCATATATTTGTTTCATACAATAAAGTTAAAGTTATAGAAAACAATGTTTATGATTTTTATGAGAATTATAAAATAAAAGGAAACATTCACAGATTTAATTTACAGAAATCCCTCTATATTTTAGCACTGTATACATACAATATTGTAAATAGATGTGTTCGTAATACCGTAAGTAAAGGGGTTCTAATCTTCAAGTTATTAGAATCCAATATGATGTCTACAGCAGTGTATGAGTTTATGGTGCCTCACTGTCCTATATGTCTCGCTATACATACAGAGGCAAAATGAGTCTTTTCCTCATATTTGTAAAGATTTTGATATCATATACAGTATATGGACTGATGAGTAAAAGGGTAACAATGTTTGGAACTTTTGACTTTCAGGCTCCATATCTCTCCATCTACTACAGCTTTGAGAGTGAGACTACCTTCATTTTATAGACAATGATCTTGTTTATCTCATACATTAATTTGACTTGCAACTATTTAGCATATGATAAGTTATGCAGATTCTTATCATGTCACTGCATTGTTACTGTTTTGCTCTTAAAAATATAACTTTTAATTTGTATTATATTGTTAGTATTTTATAAATCCACCTTTTGGCTTTTAACACTGCTTGAATTATTCTGGGCATGCTCTTTATGAGATTTAACCATGTCTCAACCAAAATTTGCTACCAGGTCTCTTCTTCACGTTCCCAATGTTGGTGTATACTGGTTGACCCACTTGAGTATGTATACAGCTTTTTCTTCAACTCTACCCACAAGTGTTCGATTGGGTTGAGGTCTGGGGACTGTGGGGGCCAATCCAGCACTTCTTTTTTGTCAGTGAACCATTTTTCCTCCAGTGTCAACGTATGTTTCATGTCATTGTCTTTCTGGAACACTAAGGCATCATTTTCATACCCATAACACTCGAGTGTTACATGTTTATTGAGGCTATAATTATTATTATTAAATCATTATACATGTGATGTGCCAAATTTGCTCACTGACGCATATCTTATTGCATACGTTAACAATATAATAAGATATATAATCAGATTTTGTTTTCAAACTGACTATTTGATAAATATTCACTTTCATGAATGAATCATCCAGAGGGAAAAAAACCCATAGATCCAAGTAACTACATTTCTCACCATTTTG